>NC_091755.1:56659984-57859984 GCF_043380555.1 Nothobranchius furzeri | reverse complement strand
TGTTTTATTACTTTTAAACCCAGTTGGAAAACGTTGCTGTAACAATGGTGTGTGGCGGGTTTACCTGTTCCAAGAACGCGCTGTGTTCACTTAATGTTGTTTACATGGTGAGTAATGGAGGTTAATAGCTGATGAATGGAGTGGCGTAATGCTAACAAGTAGCTAGCTAGCATTTTAGCTATAACGCATAAAGTACTAATGCTGTAACACTTCGTTTCTCATGCACTCTGGTTTAGTTCCACGCGTGATTGGTATGTACCACGTTCTAATAATAGTTTGTTTATAAACTGCCATTGTGTGTTGTAGCTTTGATAGAGGATTAGAAACGTAGGGAGGAGCGGCTATTAGCCTGCTAGCTTCTGTCATTGTGCGCACAAATGTAGTTGTTGGCTCTAGGCTAACAATGGGAAACGGGCAATACTTGCGTAAACAGAAAGCTTTATTTTCGCCATGTTATCGGTGACGGTGGCTGTTGTCATCAGGACCTAATCAGCTCATGCGTTTGCAGTCATATGAGCCGCTAGTGTAAACACTCGGCCCTCTGTTCAGCTTACGTAAACGCTCCATCTTTCGTCAACATTATTGCTCTTTAGCCTTTATGTGCCTATCTAGCTATGACTTCACGTTTGTGTAGGTTTAATGTTGTTGTATAAAAGTGGGATTTGGTTCACCGCATTGTTTTTTTTTCTCCATAGGCCGTCTACCGTCACGTTAGTATGAATGAAACATGATTAAATTATTGCTTTATTAGTCCTCCTGACTCCTAAATGAATAGTTGGCACAGGATTGTTCAGGACTATGTTCCCCTATGACATTATCTAATCAAAGTATTTCACATGACATCCTTTAATTAAAGGATCTGTTGTGTTTTTGATCAACATAGTCATAAAAGCTGTTGGTGCATAATTATCTCATCTTGAACTGTGACTCATTGCCTTCCCGTCAGCATGGCCCCAGTGACAGGAGACTTTGACTTACCCATTCAGGAACCTGAAGCATGTATGCCACCAATCATGCAGTCGGCTGCTGAGTCACTGCATCCCACACACCTGATCAGGACATTTCTAAAGCAGTTCATACTAAATGTTCTGAATCATCTCGTGAACAACTTTATTGGTTTTGTGGTGGTGTTATTTAAAACACTCAGTATGCTGAACATGACAAGGTAAAAGTCTTCATCTAGTGGCTATGCTGAGATAGTTTTCAGAACCTATTGGAGGATAAATGAGCAAACATTTTTAACTCAAGTTCTGGTGAAAACACCACACAATAAGATTTTGCTGTAAATTAAACTTCTATGTGGCTAGTTAGACTGGGTTTGTTAATCAAATTGGGCCTTTATACTAGTTCACATCCTTTGTCATGACCAATGTCCATTAGCTCTCTTTTAAAGCTACAAAGCTAAACTGCAAAACAAACTAGTTTAATGTTTTTTCATGCCTCTTAACAATGTTCTAACATGGTATAGTAAATATTTTGTGGAGATGAACATTTTTTTTAACTAATAAGGAAGTGGTTCTCTTGCATTTGTCTAAAATCCTCAGCCAATAACACGACTCAGTGCAAAACCAATGATTGGACATTAGATTGATGGCCAATGGGAGGGGTGAGAGTTCGGTGACTGTTATTGTTTAAAGGCTAGCTTGTTTAGCTGATTTTTCATTGCAGCATTAATGCTAAACAGTATAAAAGGTTAAGGAAGACATTCCAAGACCTTAGGTGCAGGTCTTTAGGAACCTTTTTTGGCAGAAAAGTTTTACAAACTTTTTTTCGCCCCACTTCTCAAGCTTGTAGATGTAATATAACATTTCAACATGGCCATAAATAATCACCACATATGAACCTTTTTAGGATCCTTATGTTTGTGATAAATGGACCTTGAGTGTGTAATCCGTTAGAAGAATAGGCTTAGGCTCAGAAGGGAGCCCTGAGGAACTCCTCAAGTAAATGAAGCAACAGTCTGAACTCTGGGAAATCAAAATGTGTGAAATGTGTGTATGCTCTCCTTCCCAGCTCCCTATTACTGTAAAATACCTATAAATGTTTCCTCCATTCACTCTAAAAAGTTTCTAATACACAGCAGATTTATTAAGGTTTGTAACTTTTAATTAAACCTAAATTGTATCAGACAGTTTTGTATGTATGAAACAATTGACTGAATAATCTGAAAATGAGCACACACTCAAAGTGGTTACCACTAAAAATGAAACTAGCTATCCTGGTTTCTTCAATTTACCCTTCACCAACACAGTGGCTGTCACGGTAACCGGTGTAGCGGTAAACCCTGGTTAAAAAAATGACAATAATAATAACCGTCTTGTTTTTTTAAATGTATAATATCTCTGCGGATTACCGTGGCTGCGGTGTAGGCGCGGTGACCCTTACCAGCCACCGTATCATCTGCTGAAGTTGCCGGCGGCACATGCGCACTTTGAAATTACGACCGAAACTTTCTTGAAGCTAAAGCTGAAATAACGGCCAAAGAAGGAGACGGCATCGCTCAGGACATTTTTTTATCCCTCAAAAAAGACGAAGTGGGAAGTATGGGCATTTTTTGGATATTTGAAGAATACCGAGGGACAGTTGATGGAAGACGGCTATCCTGTTTGCAGCACGTATAGAAAAAGTGTCTGTGAAAGGCAGCAAGGCCTCAAATCTCATGACACATCTGCGTGACCATCACCCACAACTCTACGGTCAACGCAAGGCAAGTTAACATTAGCTTTAGCTAAAATGCGTTGATCCGAGAATTTGGATTGAGGGAGAAGGCAACGAGTCACTGTATAAAGCAGCTGCAGCGCCACTACCTGCATATAAACCGTGTCGCGGACATCCCCATGTTGAAGTGATGCTATGCGTTACGGGGCTCCCAGGGGCAGATAAGAGTTGGTCTCTCTCCGAGAATAATTATAAATTTATGACATTTTCCCAAATCAGCAAAGCTCACTGGAAGGACACAAACCGAGGACAATATTTTCCTGATATATGGTTTATTACTCAAGTAAGGGTAAAAAAGTATCTGATTAGAAGGCTACTTGAGTACTGAGTATCATCTGATCTAATATTTTTAAAATGATGACATCAAACAGACAAAAAACAAGAAGTTATGGGCAAATATTGGTATTTTAAAGACTAAAGGGGAAAAATGTAAACAAATAACATAATTACAAAATAACACATTTTAGGCAAAATTTAGACACAAACTGAGGACAATATTTTCCCGATCTACAGGGTTTATTTAGTTGTCTGAAAATGTAACACGTTTAAAAAAAATACCGTGATAATACCGAAAACCGTGATAATTTTGGTCACAATAACTGTGAGGTTAAATTTTCACACCGTGACAACCCTATGGCCTATAAACCCTGGAATAGTGTTTCTCAGGTGAGCTTTGTTGTGGAAATGAATCAGAATCCGGTCAATGTGTCCACCCTCTGCTGAGTCCCACTGATTTGTCCGTCCTGCAGCTTGTTGGGCTTCTGCTGATTGCAGTGGCAGCATGGGGGAAAGGGTTCGGCTTGGTGTCGAGCATCCACATCATCGGAGGGGTCATCGCTGTGGGCTTCTTCCTGCTGCTCATCGCCATCGTAGGACTCATCGGAGCAGTGCACCACCACCAAGTCATGCTTTTCTTTGTATCCTTTCTGTGGAGCGGCTTTGACACAATAGTGATGAGTAAAACAGCCAGCTTGAGAGAACCATTATATGATAATTTTCATTTTAATTCTTCATAATTTTGATCCATTGTTGTTGTGTTGCTGCTTTGACTCCCACACAGTACATGGTGGTTCTGTTTATTGTTTTCCTCTTCCAATTTGGAATTTCGTGTTCTTGTTTGGCAATGAACCAAAAGCAGCAGGTGAGCCCACACGGTGTGATTTATAAACAAACATTTTTATTATCTTTTGCATTAATGGTTATGATGATGCGTGGAGCTTTTGCCTGTTTGGTTTTCTTTCCCAGGTGCTGCTCCTGAACTCCACCTGGGGATTGTTGGAGAACAACACCAAACAGAACCTGGAGAATCAGCTGAACTGCTGTGGGCTTTTCAACACCAGCGACAGCTTGCAGCAGTTTAAAGCTGATTTGCAAAGCTGCAATGCTGTAAGTGTTTAACTTCTGTTCTTCAGTTACTCTAAATGAAATAAAAGATCTGTATATGACTGAAGAGTGTAGGAGTATACTTATCCCACTGAGTGTCCCAGTAAGGAGGACGTGTGCTGGGAGCTGATTTCTGACTCAACTGGTGAACTGCTGACTCATGCTGCTGAACACGTAACACTTTTTTCTATGTTTAGTTTTGATTTGTTTTTGTTGTTGTGCATTTTTGTCTCCAGCAATGCAAAAACAAAGGCACCTGTTCGCTCTGCGGGGAAAAGATGCTGAATCATGCAACAGAGGCTCTAAAGATCCTCGGGGGCGTGGGTCTCTTCTTCAGCTTCTCAGAGGTGAGAGTCCAACTCCCAAACACAACAAATCCCATTTAAATGTGTGTGTGTGTCCCTCTCTCTCTCTCTCTCTCTCTCTCTCTCTCTCTCTCTCTCTCTCTCTCTCTCTCTGTCTCTCTCTCTCTCTCTCTCTCTCTCTCTCATTGTCACACGAGAGAGGATCGGAGGAGGCTCCTCCAAACCGATGCCCCAAACACACATTATTATTTTCATAATTTAAATATTTCTCCTGGAAGCGCTCAGTCAGACTGAGTGTTGTGATGCCGGGAGATCTGGTCTTGGGGAGGGGGCGGGGTCAATGATGGCGGCTGCAGCGTGATCGTCTGTCTCTTTTATTTAGGGACACAGAGAAGTTAAAAGTAGAGAGAAATAGAAGATAGAAATTCTTGTTCCACTTTATTCTTTTGTTTCTTGATGATAAACTGATGTTAAATTCAGCTTAAAGAGAAACTGGGAGGAAGCTTTGGTTCATTTTAGGTTACAGGAAGTCTGTCTCCTATCTGCTCCTCCAGAGACGGCATGCACATGAGGGTTACACAGGACAGGTTAGTGGAAAGGTTTGTAGTTAGCTGGTTAGTGAAGGAGATCCATCAGCTGGGTAATTTAATCCTAATCCAGCCCACAGCCTTCTGCTGGTGTTATTATCAGAAAGAATAAAACACACATCTTAAATATTATTAGAAGTGTAGAATTTGTTTTATGTTTTATTATTTTCTGCATCAAACATAACTTGATTCATTCTCCAACATTTCAGAAATGAACCACTGGCTTCAAATAAAATAACAAACTAAGTCAAACATTTCATTTGGTGTTATTTCTGACACCCTTCAACTGCGGCATAAATATTTGACTCTAGAGCTGCTCAGAGACGTTAAACACTCATATATGAACCCATTATGTATTTTATTATTACATTATGTGTCCTGTAGGTTTTCAGTACATTTTTAGATTTTGTGAGTTTTTGCAAAGCGTGTTTTTCTCAGCCTGAGGCGTGGTGTTGAACGAGGAAACAGATTGTTTAACTTTGTTAAATCTTCTTAAATGTTTAAAATGTTTTGTCCTAACCTGTTAATGGAGAGCTTTTGAGGGATGGCAGGTTGTGCCACTTACGTTTTTGATAAAAAATAAATAAAAATAAAAAGCAATTATCTGACATCTTCTATTTATCGATTAAAACAAATCAATATGAAATAATCGTGATGCATCGGGATATCGAATCGAATTGAATCGTTGACCAAATAATCGTAATCGAATCGGGAGACAAGTGAAGATTCGCACCTCTATCATTCAAGATTTCAGGCTACTACTAGACAATCATGAATTTGGACATGAGGCTGGTGTGTCCCCATCTTTTACTGTGTTAATTAGATTTTTAACTTAATCGCCGTTTAGCTACAGCGTTGATGCTTCTTTCCTCTAAAGTAGAAGCAACAAAAGCAGTTCTATGAATTCAGAGTATACATAGGAAAGCGGAGCTATGTACCTCCTGAAGATCAGAGTTTAGCACCAGAGGAACGGGAAATACACACCTTTAACTTTAGTCACTAGCACAGAGGAAAATATCTGATTTACAGTCTGTTTTTGTTTTTCTCTCAGATCCTGGGCGTCTGGCTTGCTGTGCGCTACAGAAACCAGAAGGATCCACAGGCAAACCCAAGTGCTTTCCTTTAGTCTTCCCCCCCATCGCAGCGCAGGATGTGCAGTTTTAGACACCCAATAACACACATTAAGAGGCAGGCTTATAAACACAGTCCCAGCAAACGCACCAACACAGACTGGACGAGACCACTCGGCACCTGACCAACACTGAGAAACGAAATGCACAACATTACCGAAGACACCCCACCTGTCCTCACCTGGAAGCTCGTGAATGATAGGACAACTCGTATTTCTGGTAGGTTTACCTGTTAGGCCCTGATTTGAGCACAGGTCTGCTGTTTCACAGGTGATGAAAGATCCCTGCATGTGTTCTGCACCCGCGCACACAATCACATCCCACATGCCAACTAGTGACTGGCAAAAAATAACCTGTATGCACCTTGAAGTTTCCCTCCTGTGAGTCGTGTCGTGTCACCACCTTACTGATGTCCTGCTCTGGGCTGAGCAGGAGAAGCCTGGTGTAACGTAGGTCTGAAACACGTCTGTTTTAGTTCCCACATGTCGGAGAGGCCAGGTTAGTTGTTGCTAGTCATTGGGTTTGGGATATTTGTGAACTGTAACTGAGCCAACTAACATTCAGATGCCACAGACTGCAGCCTTGTACATAGTTTCATTTAGAACGCTGTAGCTCGGACACGATTCTGGATAGGTCCGCCGTTTCGTCATCCACACTTTCTGTGTTGAACACAGTATGTTTCCGGTGTGTTGCACAGTGACGTGGTGTAGTTTAGGTTCTGGTTGTAGAAAAGTGGAATGAGTTGTTGCCACATGTGTAACAGGAATAAATCACAAATAAACATGATCATGTGTTTGTTTTAGAAGGAAAATACCCGTTTTTTTCGGATGTGACTAAATCTTTTTGAGATGTTAATTGTGAGGATGTGCTTCTTGTTGCAATCATTGTTTTTAAATATGGAAGCAGTGAACCTTTTCTGCATTTTATTTTGTGATGTCTGCATTTTACATTTATCAGTGTTCAATACTTTGTAAATTATGCTTGTTAAATATTTTCTGAATCTATTTAAGTTTTATGCACATTGAGCAGATGTTGTGGTGTTGATGTTTAATTTTCTTGATGTTAGACATTTGCTGTTTATAAATAATAACTTTTTGTTGCTCTTAACCTGAAGGACTAACAATCTGTAATGAAATGTCTTACTTGAACCTGTCATCTTTGCTGATGTAAGTTGTGTGCTGCTGGTTTGGAGTTCTCGTTGATGTAAACGAAACATTCTGACCGATCTTACGCCGTATTCATCCTGAATTCGTGCACATGTTGTTGAAATGTGTCTTCAACTTTTGAAACTTAGTTTTCCAAATAATAAAACTTCAAATTGCAAATGATGTCCCTTGAGTTTGTGTTCGACTTTTAATAAATATTGAGATCACAACTGCAGCCAGCTAATTGTCTTTGACTGGTGGTTGATGGTGCGTCTGCACAAAAGCCCCACACTGCCACCTACTGGCAGGATGCAGGCTGACTGTAAACCTAGATGAAATCAAATAATCTAGAGCAGGGGTGTCAAACTCATTTTAGCTCAGGGGCCACATTGCGAGAAATCTAGTCCCAAGTGGGCCGGACCGGTAAATTAAAAACAACTTCAGATTGTTTTCTTTGTTTTAATACAATCAATATAAAACAAGGCCGGAGCCTGAGGACAGTGTATCCAAAATAGTACAAGTACAACACCTGAAGTGTATTTGAAAATGTGAAAAAAATAATAAAAAACATTCCTTAGTGATTCAAAGAGCTTTCAGATCACGTGACTAGATCAGTTCCATGCAGCACTTAAAGTATATTTGACTAATTTTACTTAACATCTTTTAGCTTTCACCAGTACATCAATATTAGGAGTCACATCCTGAGTGGCGGCCAACTTCAGGATGTGATTCAAGTTCTTGTGTGAGCCTTGAGCACAGCTTTGTTTTATTTATACTCATTACAGAGGAAACTTGCTCACAAAGATAAGTTTATTTTAACTTTACATTGTAAAGTATGAAAATAAAGTTTACACAACCATGTCACGGGCCGCATTTAACCCGCTTGCGGGCCGGATCCGGCCCGCAGGCCGCATATTTGACACCCCTGATCTAGAGGTTTTTCCTCTCTAGACCTCTGAAGATTCATCAGAGAAAACGTCATCTCAACATGTTTGGCCGCAGCTGTGGATCCATCAGAGCGATCAGCCGTCTTACTGTTTTAACTTGATAAACTGAAAAGTAATTTTTTTTTATAATTATGTTGTAAATTTTAAATTTGATGCCTAAAGGTAATCCTGATGTTAATCTAATCCATGAACGGAAGGGTTTGATGTTTCAGCTCTTCAGCAGGATCACTCAGGAGCAGACCACGTTAACTCTCTAAAACCTTCATGTTTCTCAGATCTGATGTGTTTTATCGCCTTAATGAAGATGCCTTCATTAGCAACCTTACATCACCTGGAGAGAATAAGCTAATCTGAGTCTAATCCAAATCAACCTATTTTATTGGACATGATGGTCTCTAGATTCTGGGAACGGGGTAAAGACCCTGACATGTTCCACATGATGCCAGTACAGAGCGAGCCAAGGCCTTTTGTTCTCCATCCAGCTCTGCTTTGACACGTCTAAAGGACTTACATGCTCAGGTGCCTTTTCCTCTGACTGCTATCTCAGAGAAGTATTGCATCCCAGTTGGGGTGTGGATGGTACTGACACGGTAGATCTAAAATGAATTCTCTCTGGATTCCATGTGATATTCCTTCAGAATGCCATTAATCCTCTCAGCAGGGATGGAGCCAGAAGGAAAGTAGCGGCGCTGTGGAGACAGCAGAAGGAGAGCTCAAGTACACTCTGATAGAAAAACAGCGTCAACGACAAGGAAATTATCTTGATACCTTTCAACCAAGGTTACGCAGGTTAAGGTTGTTGGTTCTGTGTAGAACTCTCCATCATCGAGACTGCTGGTGTTTCATAGTAAACCCCTGACTCTGAGGTTCTGGTGTTTCAGAACCTGCAGCATATCTGCAGATTCTGTCCTGCCAGCAGGACCTCCTGAGTGTCCATATGCTGGGTGTATTAGTTTGGAGAAGCTGTGGAGAGTGGCGCCAACAGGGATGGCCATCTGTCCTCTTACAGATATAGCATGGGCTCCGCAGACCCATGGAGACAGGATCTTAGTATCTGGTCCCGTATATCACAGGGAATGGGTTTTACTCGGGCTTTTTCCAGAGGCTGGATTAATTAATTAGGTTTTCAGCGGAGGAGCTACATCCAGATCAGCTTTAAGCTTTAGACGCGTTATTCAGTTCATCCATCAATCATATATCAGAGTTTAGACTAATAAGAGTTACAGAAACTATTTTCAGTTTCCACCCATGTTTGTTTATCAATAATAATCATGTTAATGAATTAAGACTTGGGGTACCAATACACAGTAGTAATACTATTTAGAGTACTCACTCTGTACATACACACATTAGTACTGAGATGCATTTTATGCTGCTACTAGATTTTGAAATTGGTAACTGGATAGTCCCTGCTACTCAAGTGTCACCTTGCCTCCTTGTTTTGACCTACAGTGGATCATTTAGAGGATTCTCTAGGATGTGCATTTTACTCAAGCACAATTTGGACTATTTTATTAGCAAAGTTATACCAAAGCAATAGTTTTAGCAGAAAACATTTGAAATAAACAAGAAAAATTACTTAACACACGGTTTATTCCTGTGGACTAACACTAATGATATTATATTGAGGTAACAAAATGGTAATTTTTTTTCTGTTTGGCCCAGTACCAAAGGAACCAGTGACCAGGTCCAGAATCTGCAGCTTGTTGGTCCGTGATTCGCACCAGTTTCCTCTAGTTTTTCTTCTCCTTTGTCATTGTTTCAGTTTCACCCGTAAACAATCTGCTGGGTCACTTATCTCATCCCTTGGGATGATCAACATCTTGTAGCTGTTACTTTTATTGACAGAAAGGATCCATAGCTGAAGCTTTTTATCAAATGTTCTGCAGCTCTCAGTTCTGTGTCACACTTTAGCCACTGCTTAGTAGTTTAAATTATATATATGTGTGTGTGTGTGTGTGTGTGTGTGTGTGTGTGTGTGTGTGTTTGTATTGAATGTCACATGCATAGGAGTGAGTTGAGTAAATGAGTGGTTTTGTGCACATCAGCAGCTGCCCTTTGTGAGAAACAGGAAACATGTTTATGTGGCTCCTTCCTGCTGCATCAACACATGGAACAGGACGTCTGAGCATGAACCTGGACTGTTTTAATGGAGCTGTTTCTGAATTCCTCTCACAGTGCTGCGAGGAGACACAGGAAGGTAAATCATTCTCATCAGTGAGGAGAGACAAACAGGTCAATATGGCCTATCAATAATGAAACAGAGCAGGATGTATGTTGTCAGAACTCTCTGAAGGCCAGCACAGGTTAAAACCAAGGCTTGGGTGGTTTAAACAGTTCAAATTCCTTAATGGACAAAAGTTTTTCTACACAAATTGGAAACAAAAAGGGAAAAAAATGTAATGAAAATATACTTGAGTTGTTTTGTTGATGCATCCTTTGGGATTTTAAGACACAAAAACAACAAAGAAAGAAAATACTTTATTTATAGATCACAAACAACCAGAACAGTTAGAAAAACTTTTGTTATCCTGGCTTCGATTTATAGTATTCTTCTCTCATTAGTACTATTCACACTGTCCGCCTCTCAATGTCTGTAAATAACTAATTCTAGAAGGCTTTTAGTTTTGTTTTGGTAGAAATATCTCAGATATGTTTGCAGGCGGTCCTTCAGGCTGCTGCTGGTAAGTGAAACGGTTTAAACCTGTGATGTTTTAGAGACTGGAGTTCTTTAACGCTGCACAGATCCTCTTTGTGACCCCACCCATACTAGCTGTTAGCTCATCAATCCACCCAGAATTAAACTCTTTCCGAAGCAAATCCAATGGGTCTGGATTTTAAAGCTTCTCTCTCAGCTCAGTAGTTGTGCATACATTTTATTTTAACGTTGGTTGTTACATTTTATTATTTAACATGGTGTAGTTCTGACTCATTTCATTTCTGACACAAGCTCCACTTTCTTCAGGTGAAGAATTAACTCAGAGCTGACTTTCCTTTCATGATCAGGCTTCCTTTATGACACCAGCACCCTATGTGGCTTCAACAATCAACTTATTTTTTTTTTTTGCTCTAGCGTATACAAATTTTATTTTAGGGGAAAAAAAGACATGAAGGTTTTTGTTTAGAGGACCTTTTACTGTACCGTTTCAGTGACTCGAGGTTTCTCGACCCACCACTGTCAGTCAGTTCATGGTGACAAAATGCAGAAGGTAGATTTCGCTGTGTTCAGACTAACAGTTAGTCTATCAGGCAAAAGCTCTTTTGTCTACAAGGAGAGGCAACCCACAACAGGTGAGATGGGACTTTCTTATAACTGTAAACCAGAAACACAAGTAGCGCCTAACACATCATTTAACCATCATGCATTGCAGTTTTCACAGCTGTTATGAAAATATTCCCAGTCTGCTTTGCAGCTTCAGATCACAGTTAAACACATGGTGTCACAAATGAAGTTGTAATTTTACTTGAAAATATTTGATGCCGAGTTTTTTGTTCTGAGTCCTCATATAACACCAGTCTGAAGAAGTTCTGCTGTGGGGTGCAACTGCTAATGCTAATGGTTAGCTTCTACTAGTCTGGACATTCTCCTCTGTTTCCTGGATGCTCAACCAACAACATCCGTCCTCGTTGTGAGTCAAGAAGGGTGAGTCCATGATCTGTCAGGAGTTTCAAATCCTAGAGTTTCACCGTCTATTTTCTATTAGAAGCTAACGAGGAGATAGGTGTAGGAGACTATTTTCATGTTCAGAAAAAGTCAGAGTGATAATTTTCAACAAATAAAAACACTTTCTCTGTGAAGGACCTCTTTAATAAAGTATTGTGAGAATTTGGTACCTATAGCTTTATCAAAGTCCTGATAAGATTGCTGAGTGCTGGGGTGGATCTGTGTGGATGAACGGAGAGAACATAGCTGTGTGTCTGTAGAGAATGCTGTAAACTGACAGCTTTTGTGGCTCACTGATCAGAACAGCCATTTTGGGAACCAGCTCTGATGAAACTAATCAGAAGACCATGGTAAGGTGGAGAAGAGGGGACAGGGAAATAGAATGTTAGGGAAATTATGTTTACACTCAATTAACCATAAATGCTGATTCCCCCCCCCCCCCCCCCACACCCCCACACCCCCCACCCCATCCCCAGCACAGTCCTGGAGTAAAACAAGCCTTCCCACACCTTGTAATCATGTATTACTCCCTCTGGCACCACTGTTTATTTTGGTTATGTGTACTGGCATCTTCTTGTCTGGATATAATCTCCTGTGGGAACATAGTGAGCAGAAGGAACCCAGTCCCATGCTGCTCTGATGGTCAGAAGTCGATAAACAAATGATCAGGCTAATCTCCATGATACAAACACCGCTGAGAGCAGTGCTGAAAATGCATTAAGGGGGACCGCCACAGCAGCTGAGGCCTGCCACGGATTCTGAAAACAAGAGTTTTACCTTAAATCCACCCAAAGCAGAACACCAGTAACCAATCAAGATGATTGTGACGGGATGTTCAGGGAATTGTTGCTATGAAGCAGAGAAGAAGAGAAACATCATCTCTTAAAGCTGAAAATGAGACCTCAGCCTAACAATATGATAACTAACCCTTCTGAGCCTGACATCACCACTGAGGTTTCAGGTTTAGTGGAGCGTTTTACTAACCGATCGTGTTTCTGAATGGTATAGATGCACCAGAGTGGAAACTGAGTGTGTGTGTGTGTGTGTGTGTGTGTGTGTGTGTGTGTGTGTGTGTGTGTGTGTGTGTGTGTGTGTGTGTGTGTGTGTGTGTGTGTGTGTGTGTGTGTGTGTGTGTGTGTGTGTGTGTGTGTGTGTGTGTGTGTGTGTGTGATGGACTGGAGACTTGTCCTGTGTCTCTTGCTTCACAGCAGGAGACAGACATCAGCTCCCTGCGGGGATAACTGATCAGAAAGTGAGTGAGTCTGTCTGGCTCTAAAATCTGTTTGACATCTTTTTTGTGTCACTTGATTGTTTAATTATGATCTGTGTTCACTTCGCAAACATTTCTGATTCTTATTTTAATCATTAACTTTAGAAAAATTGACTTTAATCCCTTTGATAATACTATAAAACTTTTCATAAATTATTCAGACTTTAAGAGATGATTCTGTGACGTTAGACGCTTTTATTTTGGTATGTTACATTTTGTTCATAACTGTGATTTATATGTTCAGATTTCAACATTTAGATGGAAGTTTTTGGCCTTTTGACATTTGATAGTCCTTTAAAGTTTATTTCATTGTGATCTTTTACGCTATTCAGGGTCTAACAGGATAACCTATATTGTCTGCTTGAGAAATCTTTGTAGTATTTTCTCAGATTCTGGTCGTTTTTAAGCTGTTCTCTGTCAGATGTTTGCAGCTCATTTATTTCTCGTTCTGTTAGCGACAGTGGATTGGGACCAGAGAGTTGTGGTGGGCTCTGGCGTTCCCGGTTCTAAACCCCTCCCTCCCACATCCCCATCGCTCGAAGTGGTCTTCAACAGAACCGACCCTTTTGGACTTAGCGGGCTTTCGTTTCATGTGGCCGCAGCGACACATCACCAGAAAGGGGAGGGGTGGGGGGTCAGCACCCTGGACAGCGCTCAAAAATCAGCGGGCAGCAGGGCGGCTTCTGCACCGGCCAGCAACGGGGTGAGGCGCATCACCAACAAGGGGAGGACGGAAGAGCGGAGACATGGAGCGAGCTGTTAGGATGACGGCCAGCCCCCCACCCCCATCCCTCCCTGTTCCGGAAGTAGCGGCTGCGTTGGTTCAATCTCCAAGCCAACCATTTCGAGGAGGAAAATCAGCGCCAGCAGTCTGATCAGAACCAACTGATCCAATACTCAGCGTATCCACGCGACCCCGTACTTTAAGTCCCTCCGCGCGCTGAGACGCTGATGGGCATCGAGTTGAGATCAGAGATGGAGCTCTCTGGTGTAAGCTGCTGAAGATGCTCGGGCTCTTGTGGATGAGGAGCTCGAAGTGGATCGTCGAAGCGAGCGGCACCGATTGTCCTCGGATTCTGGTCGGGTTCCACAGAAAGGAGATGGAATAGATGCGAAAAGGCAGGAGAGAAGGGAAATAACAGGAGGGGAACGGCGATCTGCTCGGAATGCTCAGAGAGGGACAATAAAAACAAGACAATAAGCCCGATTATTTCTCTCATCACGACCTCTGGTCTTCGGTTTTCCTTTTTGCCTCGTTTTGGATTATGATTCTGGATCAGAGTCCCAGATGTGACTGTGTGGATGGCATGTCGCGGTTTCCTTCCTCTGTTCGCTCTGTGGCTGTTTTCTGCTTTGGGTAGCAAAACATGTAGGCTTTTTTACACAACCGTCTGAAAAAAGATCTACGCAGAAACTGGACCATGAGCCACGAACCGTGCAGGTTGTGATGTTTACTGGTCGGTGGGAGACGCTTCTGGACGGCCTGCGCTGACTTGTTTGAGTGATGAATATTGAAAGAGTGTTTCGGCCAGCTGAAAGGGGAAATCTTCCATCCGCATTGGCTTAGACACACGCACGCACGCACGCACGCACGCACACACACACACACACACACACACACACACACACACACACACACACACACACACACACACACACACACACACACACACACACACACACACACACACATGCCATCAGAAGGGCGAGAGCTTTTATCTCTGTGACAATAAAGTAACCCCAATTTAACATGGTCTAATAATAATAATAAAAATAATAATAATAATAATAATAATAATAAATCTGGAGGACTGTTTTTGAGCCAAACATGTTCAAGTATCGGATCCGCATGTTTTTTAACGAACTGAAGGTTCTGGTGTTTATGCGATCCGATTCACGACAGTCCGGTTCAGACACAGATCGACGGTCCTCCGCCATGCGAGGTCTGGGGATGGGCGGCTGCGGCTGGCCGCCGTTCGCCGACTGCCATTCCAGGGACGATGAGGAGGAGTACTACGGTAGCGACCCGCGGCCCCGGAGCCTGGCCTTCGAGGACAAGGAGCCCAAGCTGCAAGTGGGCCTGGACGCGGTGTCCCTGACCAGCACTGCCAGCAGCCTGCGGACCCCCCAGTGCCGGATCTGTTTCCAAGGCCCCGAGCAGGTACGGAGAACCGCCTCCCAATCCTGCGTGGGTTTGTGCAGGTTTCTCATCTTCTGAACTTATTATTATAATCCATTTTGATCTCATTAGACAATTAGGGTTTAGTAGCTGCATGCCTATCTGGTCCATTCCAGGATAAGACCTCCCCTTCTCACAGTCATACAAATAATTCAACATTTCACGTTTGTTGTTGTGGTTTTGATGATGCTGTAAATCACAGCTCTGGTGCTGGCCTCTATAGGAGGTACAGTCTGAGCAGCTCCAGCTCACAGGCTACTATTGTTCTTTTCCTCCCTCCCATCAGAAAACATGATCCGGTTATCTCAATAACACTGTTTTCATAAGTAATCTAGTCAGCTGCGAGAGGCAGCCGATTCCCCCACAGTCTGAAATCTGGCCAGCATGGCAACAAAGAAACTTAGCCAATTAGGTCTGCAGGATGACAAACATGGTGAGAGGGACGGAGTGTGTGCATGAGTCACAACCGTTTTGTGTCACACATCATGGTGATCAGGTATCGATCATGAGATGGTCACTCCGTTTCTGCAGGAGTATGAATACAATAATTCAGGACAAGGATGAGGTCCACTTTGATTGTTGTTTCTTCACTGTTGGTGATTGTGGGGGGGAAAATCAGTTAGGTAAAGATCGTTAGTTTGGATGTCATTGGTTTTGGTTCCACTACATCACAGAGACACATCTAGGTGGAACCCATTTTACCTTCAGAACCACCATGACCCAACGAGGTGTATGAAACATTTGTCAGAGGTTCTGGTCCATTTTGACATGACAGCATCAGCATGGTCAACAACAATACTCAAGGTTAAGAATGGTGTTTAAACCAGGCACAGGTGGGTCCCAAGTGGGACAAGAAACACACACACACACACACACACACACACACACACACACACACACACACACACACACATTATTATACCACCAGCAGCAGTCTGAACTATAGGCAGGATGGACCCATGTTGGAGACATCGGTTTCTGACCCGACCAGCTGAATGTTGCAGCTCAAATCCAGACTCATCAGACCAGGAAAGATTTCCCCTGGTTATTCTGGTCCAGTTCTGGTGATCCTGTGTGAATTCTAGGCTCAGATTCCTGTTCTTAGCTGACAGGAGAGACGCCTCGTGTGATCTTCTGCTTCTGGAGTCCATCTGGAGTAGATCTTGTACTTCAGAGATGCTGTTCTGCAGATCCTGGTTGGACCATTCTTTGTAACCATATGGGTATAGGTTAAAATCCCAGTAGATCAGACGGTCAAAATACTCAGACCAGCTCATCTGGTAGCAATCATGTCATGTTAAAGTCCCTTGTCTTCTCCATTCTTGATTCTGCATTTGAACTTCAGCAGGTAAACATATAATCAACCATATGATTGGTTGATAACATATTTCTGTTCACCAGTTACTCTACAAACGGCGTGGCTGGTGTGTGTATAATTTCTAGGTCAGGCATCTTAACCTTTTTCTGTTGTTTAAAAGTGAAATCATGATATCCTGACTTCAGGAGCTGCCCTGTTGTGTTTTCAGAACCTGAGTCTGAGCTCTCAGGTTGTGGGTCTGTAAGCCCCGCCCACTCACCTGCTCACGTCATGGTTCTTGTGTTAAGCATCAAATACATCAAATGTGTTAAATAAACAACAAACAAACAACTGAAAACATAGCAGCAAGGTGAAGATGAGAGTAAACAAAAACCAGTAACTGGGAAAACTATTTCTAATGTTTTTAAAATTGTATTCAGGACAATGTCCCATGTTTACACAGAGGGGGTGGAGCTTCAAACTAAATAGTTTGTTCTGTTTTTAGATCTCCATTCCCGAGTCCAGATCAATGCTGACATCATTGTTGTGTGTCAAAACTGATAAATTGTTCCTTTTTTCCAAACATCATTAAAAAACACTTATTTCTATTTTAATTACTAAGTGTATTGATGTGTTCAAACTGTATTCAACTCCACCCCTACCAAAGATGTCTCATTTTTCACAACCCTCCTGAAACTAGAATGAAACTGGTTTCAGCTATTTTCCAGACACTTGCAACAACTATATCATTAGAAAAAAATGTCATGCATTTTTGCATATTTCCAAAGCTCTGGAGGCAGAAGAGTCTCTGCAGATCAGATGGGAACTGTAAATCCTTAGGAAAGTCTAGGCCTGTTTCAAAAAACAATGGCGCCACTTTGTCGCAAAGTGGACGTGGCATCAGGGAGCCTTTGGTCAGCCTGTGATGGTAATGTGGCGTAAATATTTTAACCAGGCCCCCATAATTCTGGGATGAAAATGAAGCCAACAAGGAAGTGACAAAAGTTGCAGTTCCATCCTCATCCTCTAGGGGCTGGTACCAGAATTGATCAAACCATTGAGTTCCATGTTGAAAATGCCTATTTCACAGCAGAAGTAAACATGTTTACGGCCTGGTTCAAAAAACTATTTTAGGTTTAATAGATGTAGTTTACACCCATGACACCCATGGCTGTGTCATTTAACTGCTTGGTCAAACATGTCAGTGGGGCTGCATAAGAAACTTGAGAGGGTGCCCGGCTTCTCCTGTCTCCTGTCCGGGAACAGTTGTTAGAGCAAGCGGCTGGCTGTCCCTGCTTCTCGGGGCAGCCGGGCTGACTCTAATTCCAGGCTAGTCACGCTGGTCATTTGTGGATCTCTGAGGGAGACTACAGAAACACTGCAGCTCTTATTTGTTGACGCTGCTTCACTTTTGAATCACTCAATTGCATTTTTCACTGCAATAGTTTGTTGTTAGTTGAATAGTTGAATGGGGGGAAATTCTATACACAGCGCCAGTAGCCTAGTCAATAGTCCCGTCTCCGGCCGGAGCGTCGACTCCCAGAGCCAGCTCGTTGATATCGGTGGACTCGCCGATCTTTGACCGTGGTGGACCAGCGAAGCCTGATATCCTCGGACAGCTTACCTAGTTATGATTTGGTTAACTAAGCAGGCCGGAGGTGCCTTCGATTCAGAGTCGCTCTACTGTGTTTTTCTTGCTTAAAATGCCTAGAAAAACTATGTTAGCTTCAGGTTAGCATATAGCTAATTTCCCGCTGCTCTCTGACCACGGAGCATGAGCTGATGTAAAAGGCCACGGTGGCCAGCTAGGACTGCAGTAGTCTGAGACTCTGCTTGTAATTTAACAGTCCTGGTCCACATTGGATCTCTACAAGCGACCAGCATGACTACCTTGCACGGAAACCAGTCGGTCAAGCGGGTGGTCTACCTCAGTCCCCGGAGCCCCTTCTTAGCTTCGTGGGTTGGCAGTGACATGATCAAAAAGGCGGTGGTGGGAACCTCCCATTTGGAAATAAAAACTTATAATTTGAGCCTATGGACATTACATGTCCAGTACAAATATCGATGCTTTTGACTAAAAAGTTCTGTGATGGCGGGATAAAGGGGGTGTGAGGGTGGTGTATATATTGTTGACGCTCTGTCATGGACATGCTTTTAGCTTGGACGTAACTTGTTTGTTATCCTGACTGAAGTCACACTCCCTAAAGCCATTTTTACAAAACAATGCTGTCAATTCACCACAACGCCGTGGCGGCTTCACGGAGCCTTAGGTCGTTTATAAGTGGTCAGACCGTGGCAGTAATATGGCAAAATCATGTCCTCTTAATTAAAGATTAGACGATGGTGGTATAAAGGGGGCATGGGGGCGGTCCATGAGCAGCAGCAGACTACCGTTTACCTTGGACATAACTTGCTTTTATTGCAATTGAAGCTGCTCTCATTAAGTTTTTCAACAAATCGTTCCTAAGGGTGTTTGTCCTCCGCAGTCCCCATGCAGCCTCTGATGATCTGAGCTCCAGCCCTATCAGAGAGAAGCTCCTGGAGCTCTGCAGCGCTCCAATTTACCATCTCAGCTGATTTAGTTAACAAAGCAAATCTTACTTGCTGTCATTTTCAATATAGTTGCCGGCCTGAGCTCGGCAGTAGCTTCCCATGTGATCATGACACTTCCCTCTGTTGCGCCAAGACACAATCATGTTTATAAGACAGATAATTACCACAATATTACAACCATGCAAGGCGGAATGAATGCCACAAAATGTACTGTATGCATACCCAAGCCGGCATGGCGCGTTTATAAGACCCACCAATGCAATATTTTGCTGATTTGTTGGTGTGTTGTGTCAAAAAGAGCTAACAATTTTTTACAACCCCCCCACCCCCACCCCCACCCCCCCGTGACCTGTCATGTGATCTGTGCTTCAGCTCTAACAGCCAGAAGCTCCCTCGTCTCTGCTTCACTCTGGTTTGCTGCCTCAGCTGATACTGTTTATAAATGCGACATGGACTCCCCTTGTTTACTTGCCTCTTAACAGTTCTTGCTGGCAAGGGCTCAGCACACAAAAAAACAGGTATTGATGGCATCACCCTCTGTTGTGCGAAGGCGTGATTCAAAAGTCCGCAGCAATATTACAATGAAGCTTGGCGGCACAAATGGTGCTGTATTCTCACCTCGCCATGCCACCAACGTGCATTCAAAGGACACACCGTGGCAGCAGTTTCACCCTGACATGCCGCCATGATGTGTCTTTTGAAACCAGCTTTGGAGATGTTTTTGAATGTTGTTTGCATTTTGTCACTAACGGTTGCAGCCTGGTGAGGTACTCGATTTAGTCCAACTTAGGCCATATTTTCTTAAGAAACAAACACCAATTCATTGCTTAAAAGTTGCTGTCTAAATGATCCAATGAGACACCAAGTTAAGAACCAATCTACCCGAACAGCAGAAACCCCTAGCAACAAACCCCTGTTTTAGCTTTAGGCTTTTCTGGTTTTACTCCATGTTTATCAGTGTGGTCCCTATAAAAACCTACTTATTTGTAACAAGATTCCTCTTTTTTTCTTCTCAGTTGCGTGTGAGCTGAAACTAAACAATAAGAGGTGCACATCTTTGGTCTGTGGCCAAATGTTGGTCTCACCAGATGTGCCCAAACCTGTGCCGCCTGGATCAGCAGGTAGTTCTGAAGACCCAGATGATTAGAAACACTGTAAATCCTGCAGGAGCACAGATGGATATTACCATTTGGTCACTTCTCTAAGACAGGCGTACAGTGTTATTACAGCCCATGTGCTAATTTATGACATCTGCCTGAGAGTTTGGATTGTGAAACAGGAGAGCTACATGATAGGAGTGTAAATCACTCCTCGCTTGCTTTGAATACAAATCCATGTGATGTTTCAGACAGGAATCATGCCCAGGTAGCCATACTGCCCACTACATCTTCCTTTAATAAAAGGTTTGTGTTTTAAGCTTTGGGCTCTCCATTGAAGTGACTCATCGAGCTGCGTGGCTCTGAGCTGCCTCATTTAGCTTCACAGACAAAGAGCGAGCAAACAAAGCAGCAAGGGAAAACCCACAACGACATACTACCACATCAGCTCCTCGCTCTCTTGTGAGCGTGCTTTCTGCTTCCATGGCACACGGTCCTCTGCTCTGGGAAGGGCTGTTTACCTCCTTGGGCAATGGTGGGGGCAATTCACGTTTGCCATTTTGTTTGTTTCAGTATTCAGACAGGTCACAATAGGGGATGGGATCGTGTTGCTGCTGCGAGACAATCGCCTACAAACGTAATCAGCTGGCTCTGTGAGCCGTACTGAGCCTGACTCCTTATCAATGGTCTGACCCGTCTACGTACACCCAGGCATTGTTAAAGGAATTCAGATGGATGTATGACTGGATGGTGGTGTTGGAGGGTGGAGAACCTACACCCCCCTCTTTCTCTCTTTTCCCAGCAGTGTGTTTACACAGCTGTTTGGAGAGGACTGGACCACTGAGATGTCTGGTCTAAAGGTTGCAGACCATTCTTAGTCATGAAGTGACACACCAAATTAACACCCTCATGCTCTGTGAAGCGGCCTGGAGGGACAAACCCACACCAGTGTGTGTGTGTGTGTGTGTGTGTGTGTGTGTGTGTGTGTGTGCGTGCGTGCGTGCGTGCGTGCGTGCGTGCGTGTGTGTGTGTGTGTGTGTGTGTGTGTGTGTGTGTGTGTGAAAGAGAGAAAGAGAGGTAGCATCAGCACACGTGACGGACTGAAGCACACCATGAGTTAACTTTAATATTAAAAAAATCTGTAGATCAGAGTTTGGTTTAAACTGGATGATTGGTTGGTAAAGATCAGAATTTGGGCTAAAGTGGTTGTTTTGTCTGAATTACATTAATCATCCTGTCCACCATAACTGATTTAGTGGGACAAAAACTTTAGGATTTCTGCTGTAATCAGATTACAGGTAACTTAAACGTCCTGTTCAGGCACGAACCAGAATAATACTCCAGGCTAAGGCTTCGCGCTTCCAGATGATACGACTCAGTTAAAGGCAAAAGTGTGTGACAGCTTCACGAGACAGTGTTGTTGGCGAGATGTTCCCAAGTCACAATGGACACACCCTTTTTTGAATAAGTTACACACACTCACACACACACTCATACACACCTCAAAGCTAGCTTGACATTTAGGAAATATTTGCTTTCATAGTATTTTTATTTAGTACTTTATATACGGTGACCTTCTCAGTGTTATCTTTGTAATGTCAGCAGGCAGGTTGTGGTAGAGTTTATGAGTGGCATGTGGCTCATTTGCCAGATGCATGCACGTTTGTATGCAGCAGGACTCTTAGAGTTATTTAATCAAAGTCAGAAGGTCAGATGAGCCAGATGGGGAAACAGGAGTGCAGATGGACCAAAAAATAATTTGAAGTGTTATTTGTCTCAGCACACTTCTCTGGATCATTAAAGCTGTGCTGATTAAACAGGTACAATAATTTATGCCGAATCAGAACAGATGCTGAATCATTCACCATCTGCAAATAAGGCTTTTATGTGATTGGTACACAAAAAGAGCGTACGGTTATCTGCATCCTAATTCATAAATCTTTCTACCATTTTTGTTGTCAAAGCTATTAAAGCAAAGATTCAAACCCAACAAACATACTTTGAAATGGATTTAATGACCTGTAATAAGCGTTTATGTTCTAGGTCTTTGAAAGAAAAATCATCTCAATGGTAGTCATGGATCAGGACAGAAATGTTCACTGAGGTGGGAGAAATGTTTAAAATCAAACATGCTGGTCAGACAGGATTGCATGGGCTTCTTTTAATAGGCCGATTACTCGAATAGAATAGAATAGAATAGAATAGAATAGAACTTTATTGGCCACCATTATGGAAACTTAAACGATTACATTGCAAAGGATCATTATAGCACTAGGGACAAATGTCTTCTCATATTCTACCAACACATTTATTTTCCTGTATTAATTCTTAACATTAAAGGTGTTGAACTCTTGTCTAATCTATACATTTGCAGCGGTCCCTAGTAGGATTTAATGCCTTGTAAGTCGTACTCTGGCGGCAAAAACACCAATGCACTATTTCCAGGAACATAAAGTGACCCACATCACAGCTGAGCTTCAATTGACAGGATTTGGAGTCTTATTTCTTTATATTTGGACATCTCACCTCAGGCTGGATAACAGGAACACGACTCGACCTCTGACTTGCAACGTTGATGTTTTATCTCCACAAATAACACAAGCCTGAAGGAGTTCTGCCGTGTGGTGGAGATGCTAACGCTAACGGTTAGCTTCTACTAGCCGAGAGGGTCTCTTCTGTTTCCTGGACACTGAACCAACAACAGCCTTCCACATTGCAAGTCAAGATGTTAAGTGCATGAATGTTGAGTGACAGTGTGACGCAGATCTGCCAGACTTTCCAAATCTAAAGCTTAGTTTATGCTTCTGCGTCTGCATTGGTACAGAGACACGCAAAGCCATTATCACTCCTTGCAAGGGCTCTCCAGGAGAATGCAAGTTTGTGATTGGTTGAACACTACTTTCGTCAACAGCACCGCCATTGTGCCCTCAAAAGCATAAAGAGAGCCAAATATATTGGCAGACGTGGAGCAGTGTGAAGATTACCTCACGGAAAAAACAAACAAAAATAAAAGAATATTTTTACTCACCCGTGACTGGATGAGTGAAAAGACATGCAGCAAGTGTTTTATTTGTGGATAGAAATGACGGGAAATGTAGGTTTAGAGGTGGCGAGCGCATTAAGTGGTGGACGAGAATGAGGGACAAATTTGTCCGTGTCAAAAACTCTCTTAAATTCAAAAATTCAAAAATAAACCACTATATAGACACAATAATAAAACAGGCTTTACAAACTCTCACCAGAAAATAATACACACCACCTTTCTCTAATGTGATACAGCAGCAGCTCTTGGAGAGAAAACCTGCTGCACGTGCACACACACAAACACACACACACACGCACGCACACACGCGTAGACACACACACACACACACACTCACTGAAGTTTGACAACAAGAGTGATGATTTGTGACAGAACTTGAGCAAATGTTTGGAGCCCATCCCTACATGATTAGGGCATGAGGGCTTGGTGACCTTGGTGCAAGTCTAGAATAGAAACACACCTGTGGGTTGTTCATAATGATTTAACCTCCAAAACTTTTCCATTCCTAAAAAATGTCTCAAACTTTGAACAGGCAGTTCTACCTGGTAACTAGTAAAAAACTGATTACACAAGACTTAAAAAATCTCAGGCGATTAGCATTAAGGCAAGAAACTGCATTATATCAGGCAGTTGGGCCATATAATGTACACTCATGCTACAGCAGGCCATTTGTATTTTTTATCAATCCCATTATCAACAGTTGCAAAGCCTAACAAACACCAAAGTGCGCTAAACTGCTGCTGCAGATGTTTTTTTGTTTGTTTGTTTGTTTGTTTTATTCCGCCCCTTCCGGGCTGAACCTCTGTTTCTGTTCGTTTGCTGAGAGACATGATCTGTTTTAGGGACAATCTTCTGTAGCTCCTCTCACTTCCCTGCCCTTCAAGCCTCCATGCTCCCTGATTTTGGTCCATAGTGTTGACAAGCACTTTTGCCAAATTCACTCAACATCAAGCTGCGACTGTTCAGTGATTTAAGAATGATTCACACTATTATTTCTCCCTCAACAGCCCTGTTTGATCATCCAGACCCACTGGTTTCATCCACTGGGTCTGAAAATCAAATCAAATTAAAATGGGATATTTACAGCTTAGTCATGTTTGAAAGTTTTCATCTCCAATGATGTGAAGCCAACAGGCATCAGGTTTGTGGATGTGTTCGTGCTAAACACACCCCAGTCGTTGCTTCTAGAAAAGTTCCTGTCTGACTATAGGGATGCTCAACTTTTTCTACATTTAATCATATCAGATTTCAAAACTGTTGTTTCTGATTATAAGGAAATATTTTCACCAATATCTTTACCATCTTCTTTTTCCTCATGTTTACGATCAGCTAAGGTTCATGAATGTGGTTGTTCCTTTCCAAACTTGAATAAATCCATTATTGTGGGCTTCCTGTTGTGTGTTGTACCGGTTTTACTGTACTCATACTTGATCAAAAATTATCACAATAAAATGAAGCCCAACTTTTTGGTCCAATTCTTTTTAAGCATTTTCAAGATTTTCTACCTTTTCAACGCCTTTAAGCATTGTGAATGAATGATGGATGACCTTTTATATATTATATTTTCAATGGCAAATTTTGTTTTAATGTGTTGTGCTGAATAGAAATTTTGAAAATAATATTGTAAATTTCAGGTGTTTGAAGTATTTCACAAACCGATTACACCTGATAAAGGTTGATTTTTTTAACTCGAACTCTAAAGTGACACCTACTGTGTGGAGGTTGAAGTTGAATAGAACAAGATTTTCAGCCGTCAGGATACCAACCTGTGAAACATTTTATGGGTTCAGCTGATGTAGGCTTCATCTAAACTCATTCTGGTTTTAGATATGTTATGGTCGCTCATTTTCTGAAGGATAATCTTCTGAGCTCAGAAGCAGCCACTTGACTTGCCGAGTCAGTCATTTTCCAGTGCCAGTCTTGCTGTGCCGAGCGGACTGTTTTATTAGCCAGTAGATGTAAACACAAACCCATTGTCGCATCTGTCAAAACACATCTTTGATTTTTTTGTTATTAAAATATAGCTTTTAAAGGAAATAATCTACCTTCACTCTGCACACCTCTTAACATTCAGTGGAAGTATTATTTTTTCAGGAATATGTAGCTTTTTCTTAAATTGTTCCACATGCAGCCTTTAAGACTGTTGGTTTGCTTGTTTGTCATCAGTAAAACTCAAAATCATTCTTTTTAATCCAGGTCGAGGTGTTTTGCTGTTTCAGAACAAATCTAAGGATCTCTTTTTCCCTTGTGTGTCCTTTAGGGGGAGTTGCTGAGCCCCTGTCGCTGTGATGGCTCTGTGCGCTGCACACATCAGCCCTGCCTTATCCGCTGGATTAGTGAGAGAGGCTCCTGGAGCTGTGAGCTCTGCTACTTCAAGTATCAGGTCCTAGCAATCAGCACCAAGAACCCACTGCAGGTAACCTTAAAACACACACATACTTGTATTTATATGCTTGTGTGGACCTCTATTGTGGGGACCAGCATAATGTCCCCAAAATGTGGAAATGTTCACACGTTACAGGTTAAAGTCGAAATTTGTCCACTTAAACATAAAGACAATTCACACACATACACATGGACACACACACACACACCAAATTTCAACGTGTAAGCGGGGCAGGATGGGCGTGGCCAGCAGCAGCTTGTTTTCTCACAACCTTTTTACAAGTCATGTAAATCAGCATAATATTACTGCAAAGGTGTGTTTAAAAGCACCATGCTGGCATGGCGTTGCATGAATTTTGCAGCATTCGTTTTGCCTAACTGTCTTATTAAAGGCAATTGCACCTTGGCGCAACAGAGGGAGGTTTCATGATAACATTGGGAGTTACTGCCAAACTCTGGCCAGCAACTTCATTGAAAATGAAAGTAAACACGGGCTGTACGTTTCACTTTTGTAAACAGAACCAGTTTAGATGTTAAACTGAAGTGATGCAGTGCTCCAGAAGCTGGAGGTCAGATCACCAGAAACTGCTTGTGGACTGTGGGGGTCAGACACCTTTAGGAGTGGCTTGTTAAAAAAAATGTACCCCCTTTATACCGCCATTGCATAATGTCTTGTAAAAAGGACATGTTTGTGCAACATTATCACCACGGTTTGACCACTAACAAATGACCTAAAGCTCCTGATGCAGCCACGGCGTTGCTGGAAATTGACGGCATTGTTTTGTAAAAACGGCTGTAAAGTGACAGAACCCTGAAACGGCTCATTCTGGAAGGTCAAACGGTCAAGAGTAAAACAGCTGGGACTGATTTAAGTGAGAAATATTTAGAACTCCATGAATATGTTTTTTATTGACCACAGAACTATTATAACTTAATAAAAAAATTTAAAAAAATTGGGACCTTGTAAAAATTCTCACAAATGCTGTTCCCCATTCACAGTCCAGTGAAATAATAGTTTTAGCACAACATTGTGTAAAGAAGAGATTACAGTGGGTAAAGAAATTATTCACCCCATTGAAAGGCTTTAATTTTGTTTACTTTTATTCCTAAAATGGAAACAAAAACATATTTTCCCAGCTTCACTTATCCAATGCAACCTATAACAGCCACCTGGAATTTTTGGATTAAAGTTCAGAAAAGAATATTCAACAAAAAACTGAGACTAGTAAAGGAACAACCCCAATGTCAACATTTTGCTGAACCACATTTTGCTTTATTAACAACCTTGAGCCTACTGGGATACTGCTCTATCAACATTGCACGTCTACATTTAGATTAATTGAATATTTGCCCACTTTTCTCTACAGAAATATTCAAATTGGGTCAGTTTGAATGGTAGGTGTTGGTGGACCTCAATTTTAAAATCTCTCCACAGATTTTCACTGGGATTTTGATCTGGGCTCTGATGGGACCACATGAGGATGTTCACTTCTTTCTCCCTCAGCAGGTTTTAATGGTATTTTACACCATCCATCCTTCCTTTTACCCTAACAAAAGCCCCAGTCCCTGAGGCAAAGAAATACCTCCACATGATGCTGCCACCTCTGTGCTTTACTGTAGGGATGGTATGTTGTGGATGGTACGTTTTATTACATTTATGCCAGGTGTACCATTTGGTGTTGAAGCCACATTGTTCCATTTCTGTCTCATCTGGCCATTGGACCTTTTTCCATTTGGCATCAGAATCTTCAAAGTGCATTCAGGCAAAGCTCAGACCAGCTTTATTGTGGCCTTTCATAATCTGAGTTTATGTTTGTTTGTTTGTTTGTTTACCCTTCATGGACTCTGTGATATTTTCCAGGTGGATGTTACAGGTTGCATTGGATGAAGCTGGTTTTTGTTTGTGTTTCCATTTGAGGCAGTAAACAGTAAAATCTTCCAAGGAGGTGATTCTTTCTATAGCATCTGTACACCAGCAGGTGGATCGCTAGAGCTCTAGACTATATACAACAACATTATCCACTGTGGGTGGTTCGATCTCAGTTTCTCTACCACATGTTCAAATGTCCTTGGATACTGAATCCCATGCTGCCCTCATATCTGTGTTTTGGGGTGTGGTAAACCTGAAAAAAACCTCATGCTGTTTCTGACATTCCCAAAGGAATTAGAAGCACAACAAAACATATTTTCTGGTTTTCAAATCATAATTTTTAAAAATCATGGCACATCTAACCATGTGTTACCAAGTAAAACAAAATGCAAAAAAAATAAATAAATAAATAAATGCCCTGTCTTTGTTTCCCATCAGACCTGCACAACGGGGAATGGTTATGATTACTGCAATGACAAAGATTTCTATCATATATCTATTTTAGCCTGAACTAGGCAGATCACTCTTGCACATCAGGGTGCGATGGTGCATGCATGACTCATGCTGGGTAATGACAATAAACACAATGATGATCGTGTGTGAACATCTAAAACTCAAGAAAGGCTTCTCTGATCTGCGAACTAATACGATATCACACGAGAAGAGCCACTGCCATTATAAAAGAGAAACACTACATCAGGCCGGCACTCTGAACAAACTACCCACAGGCTGGTGAGAGGACTGTTCGCCATATTGTACTGACAAATTTCCACCTCTGCGTCACTGTCCTTCTGCCCTCTCAGACTCAGCCAACAAATATGTGTGTGTTTGTTTTTTTATTGTTTTCTTTATTAGTTTATCTAAATGTTTAGACATTAAACAAATGATGTCTTTATGATAATTGTTCTTATCCAGAGAGTCAGTTTAGATGTCACAAGGTAAATATTGTTCCTTTTACTACACATATAACAGCTACAGATATTAGTACAACAATAAGGTCTGGAAGCTGTGGCTCTGGACCCACATGAGGCCCTTTAGCCCTATAAGGTGACTCTTAGAGCAAAAATAAGAAGGACTTGACAAATGTTTGTACTTAAGTATATGAAAAAGCAGTTTAAGCATCCTTCATATCCAGACTTACAAAAGTGTGTATAACCATGAATGCAAATATGTAGTTTGCCATCATTTTAGTATCAGAATTAGTAAGTAGTATGTAAATTTTATTATTATAGCACTTATCACAGAAAGAGAATCGCAAAGTGCTTCACGTAGATCAAAAACAAAACAAATTGTTAAGTCATAAAATCCTAATTTTATTTTATTTTTTCTTTATTTAACCAGGAAGGTCCCACTGAGATTAAAAACCTAATTTCTGAGGGAGTCCTGGCCAAGAGGCAGTAAAAGTTACAGTTACAACATTTTTCAGTTACACAGATGTTATGTACAAAATTACAGAGTCAGTTAAAACACGGAAAATCTGTCTCAAGGGCTTTCAGTCTGGTTTTAAGTGTGATCAAGGAGATAAGCTCGGGCAATTTCCAGTTTTCCTGCAGCCTGCTCCATGCAGAAGGAGCAGAGTCAACGAAAGCCCTTTTGTCCAATTTGGTGCGAGCATATGGAACACAAAGTAACAACTGGTCGTTTGCACGCGGACTGTGAGAAGTTACACTTCTCTGTGAGATTAAGTTCCAGATGTAGGTGGGTAGTGGTCCAAGCATGGTCTTACAAATGAAAGTGTACTAATCTCCCAACCTCCTGGTCGACAAAGGCCATCTCACTCGAGAATACAAGTTTTTTATTTTTTATTATGTGATGGCCATCATGAATAAGGTTGAAGCAAAAGGTAAAGAAGGTCACCAATAGATGAGTTAAAATGAGTTTCACTGAAGTCTTTCCGTTGGTTCAGTAAATATTTAGCTAACAATATTTCAGTAGTTTTCGGTTCTTGTTCAAAGAATAGCATTCAACGTGTGTAATATAATCAATTCTTATTAAACAACATGACAGTTTTGCTCAGTAATTTCTTTCATCTGATGATTATTTTCAGAGTTTCATTTTAATCTTTCCACTGGATCATGAGAGTTTATACTAACAGAAGAGTTAATACTATGAGGCTATGTGAATACAAAACAAAATTCCTTTAATATATTATTTATATTTTTTCTTTTTCTTTGCTTTATTACTTTATTATCACTAAATGTGATTAGATGTGAGGATTATCTCCTGCCTTACAATCTGTACTCGAACCTTGACTAAATGCACTGACTCTTTTCAACAGTGGCAGGCCATCTCTCTGACGGTAATAGAGAAGGTGCAGATAGCAGCCATCATTCTGGGCTCCCTCTTCCTCATCGCCAGCATTTCCTGGCTCATCTGGTCCTCGCTCAGCCCTTCCGCTAAGTGGCAGCGACAGGACCTGCTCTTCCAAATCTGCTACGGCATGTATGGCTTCATGGACATTGTGTGCATAGGTAAACGAAGGAGTGGTGCAAGACTGACACTTAAATGTGCAAACATGTTATCATGCCACGGTGTTGAAAATAGCTTTTGCAGAAGGCCTTAGAGGCATGGGGAGAAGGTTAGGTGACAGAACAGAACTGCATTATGCAGCAGCATCATAACTCACAGAAGGCCCAGCAACAGTATGCATAAGCAGAAGTTACATTATACAAGGACAAACTAGTTTGTTGAGACAAACATGAACTGAGTTTACATTCTGGTGACTGTTAAGGTAGTGCAGAAGCAACCTGGCAGATGGTGCTAGGGAGGAGATAACAGCTACACGAAAAGCCAAACAAATTCTGATGATATTGCAGAGTACAAGAGAGACAAGAGTTTTTAAGGGGCGACTGGGTCAACTGTTCTTGCGTAATTGTGACTTGCCTGAGTCAGACAACATAGAGAACAGATGGCATGAGATATCTGCACTGTGATTTTTGCCAACTGTCTATTCTCATCCACAGGCGAGATGAAATGTTCCTACCTAAGATAATGCTAGCAGCTACTGAGTCTATTTAGCATAATATCTGATGTAAACAGCGATAATTCATCAGCTCTCATGCATTGTCCTTCATTCTGTCTTGTGTATTTCCATCCAGGCCTTATCATCCATGAGGGATCATCAGTGTATCGAATCTTTAAACGATGGCAGGCCGTCAATCAGCAGTGGAAGGTACTGAACTATGAGAAATCTAAAGACTTGGGAGACCCAGTGAGCTCAAACCGTAAGAACAGCTCACGCAGTTCTCGCAGCAACCCTCACGGTCTGACCAGCAGCAGCAGTGGGCGACAGAACAGGAGGCTAAGAACTATTCTGAACCACCACTGTGGATACACCATCTTGCACATCCTGAGTCAACTGAGGCCCAACGACCCACGGATCAGCAGCGCCGCCAATCGAGAGGTGGTAATGAGGGTCACCACTGTATGAGATGGACTAGGTGACTGTGCTCGAAGTTGTCTCAGATGTAAAGCAGACTGATGGACCCAAAAGTGAAAACCTGAGACTGGATTTGACAGCAGGAGTCCTGTTGGAGCTGAGTGGAGCTCCAGATCATCTCAATAATGAACTCCTTTTCTTACAACAAAAAGAAAACAGACGCTCCTTTTCAATAAGTAAATAACTGATGAAAATAGGGACAAACAAGTATTAAAAGACATTAAACCTGAACTGTAAGTTGGGGTGGGGGGTATAAACAGGCTTTGTAACCTGAAACAAAGTGACATGATGTTTTTTCCAGTTCAATATCAGAATGCATAAGCAGTTTGTCTTTGTTTAGAATCCTCCTGGTTTGATTGCAATCACATTTTCCTGGTTTTATTTTCTTGTTCAGTTTAATTTCTTACTCGCTTTGATTTAATAAGGATGATTATAGAGGATTCCTCATACGGTGACTTCATACATGCCAAACTGTGTGTGATGATTTGAAAAATCTCTACAAAGTAAACAGACCAAAAACGGAGACTAAACAGATGTGTGAAATACGGAGTTTTAAAAATAACAATAAATCATATGTTTGAAAAAAAGGAAGAAACAATATTTTAAAGTTACATTTAGTTACATTTTACCTCTCTGCAATAAAGATACATATGTACATTTCACAAGGAATTTTGCATGGGTATATAATTTTATTCTTCATCACATAACAAAAGTACATGACAGATTTGCTCAGTTTCAAATGGTGCTTGCCAAAATAAACACTTTAAAGAGATCTTTTCATTGTACCAACTTTTTGTCAACATGACAAATGACTGTGTGTTACAGCTATTTCAGCTAAAATACAGATTGTTGCTGCTGTGTGCTGATACCGATTTGATAAATTAAACATTGGATTAAAAACTGGGATCAGATGATCTCCAATCTCTGTCTCCCTTCAGTGTCTTCTTTAACCAACTGTCGTGGTGTTTAGTTAAAGGTCTCGTTCCATGGTATGAAACTGTGCAGAGGGGAAAATAACATCAAAGACAAGAGGTGTGTTAGATCAGCGAGTGTATCATTACATTTATGTTTTTATCTGTATGTATTAAAGTGATTCTTTACTCATATTTTTATACCATTTGCAATGGTCTCTAGGAATGAATGCCTGGTAAGTCGTTCTCTGTGGGAAAAAGCTCCGGTGCACCCGTTGCAGCAGGGAGAATTCAGCCAGAGGAGATAGTAGTTTTAAATGGCTGGATTTGGAGTATTTCCTGATTTTGGACATCTCACCTCTGATTGGATAACAACAATGCAACTCTACCACTGACTCTGTTTGCTTTGCAGTGATGTTTTATCTCCACAAATAACACAAGCCTGGAGGTGTACTGTCATGTAGTGGAGGTGCTAATGCCAACGGTTATCTTCTGCTAGCTGAGACGTTCTCTGCTGTTTCCTGGACGCTAAACCAACAACAGCCTTCCTTGTCATGAGTTAAGATGGGAGAGTCAATGAATGTTGTGACAGTGTGATGTCGATCTGTCAAGCTTTTTAAATCGTAGCGTTTCACCATCTATTTTCATCCATCCATCCATTCATTTTCGGCCGCTTATCCAGGGTCAGGTCCCGGGGACAGTAGCCTAAGCAGGGATGCCCAGAAACACTCTGCTGCAAACCGCTCCAGTAAGTGCAGAGATCATGTTCTGATGTAGCCAACAGGACCACATCCTCTGCAAAAAGCAAAGACCTGATCCTCAGGCCACCAAAACAGATGCTCTCAACACCTTGGCTGCACCTAGAAATCATGTCCATAAAAGTGATGAATGGAATTGATGACAAAGGGTAGCCTTGGAGGAGTCCAACTCTCACTGGAAACAAACTCGACTTACTGCCGGCAATGCAGACCAAGCTCTGACACCGGTCATACAGGGACCTAACAGTCCGTATCAGAGGGCCTGGTACCCCAAACTCCCAGAGTACCCCCCAAAGGGCCTCCCAAGGGACCCAGTCAAACACCTTCTCCAAATCCACAACACACATGTAGAATGGTTGTGCGAAATCCCAAACAACCTCCAGGACCCCCCTAAGGGTATAGAGCTGGTCCAGTGGTCCTCGGTCAGGACAAAAACCACATTGCTCCTCCTGATTCCGAGGTTCAACAATTGGATTCAATTGCTCTCCAGAACCTCTGCATAGACCTTACCAGTGAGGCTCAGTACTGTGATCCCCCTGTAGTTGGAACACATCTTTTTAAATGTTACTGCCCTCTATGTTCACGCAATATTGCAGAGTTGTGTCAGCCAACACAACCATACAACATCCAGAGCCTTAAGAAACTCTGGGCGGATCTCATTCACCCCCAGAGCCTTGCCACTGAGGAGCTTTTTGACCACCTCAGTGACCACAAAACCAGAGATTGGAGAGCCCATCCCAAAGTCTCCGAACTCTGCTTCTTCACTGGAAGACGTGTCGGTGGGATTGAGGAGGTCTTCGAAGTATTCTTCCCACAGATCCACAACGTCCCGATTACACCATCCCAACTATAAACAGTGTTGGTAGTACACTGCTTTCCCCTCCTAAGGCACCAGATGGTGGACCAGAATCTCATCGAAGCCAAACAGTAGTCTTGCTCCAAGGTCTCACTAAACTCCTCTCATGCCCAGGTTTTTGCCTCTCCAACCACCCAGACTGCAATCCGCTTGGCCTGCCGGTGCCCATTAGCTGCCTCCGGAGTTCCACAGGACAAAATACCTAATAGGACTCTTTCTTCAGCTTGATGGCATCCCTACCCGTTGGTGTCCACTAGTGGGTTTGAGGATTGCCACCACGACAGGTACTGATGACCCTATGGCCACAGCTCCAATCAGCCATCTCTACAATGGAAGCACGGAACATTGCCCACTCAGACACAATGTCCCCCGCCTCCTCTTCTGTCGGAGGTGGGAATAAAAATTGCTTCTGACAAAATACTCCAGCAGACCCTCACAATACTTTTAGGCCTGCCAGGTCTGACCGGCATCCTCCCCCACCATTGTCTATTTTCAATCAGAAACTAACGCAGGGGATACAATTTTCCCGTTCCGCCTGCATGTTAAACTCAGAGTGGCAAATTGCTTTCAAAAATACCAAGTAAAAATGGTTCTCTGTGAAGGACCTCTTTAATACCAGACTTTAATTTGGTCATTTTGAGGCGCAACTCAAAGATGATGTTTGTCTTGTTGTTCATTGATACATGTTTGTTTCTTTTGATCATCCATCCATCTATTCTCTTCCACTTATCCAGGGTTGGGACATGGGGGCAGTAGCCTAAGCAGAGGGTCCCAGGCTTCCCTCTCCCCAGCCACTTGGGCCAGCTCGTCAGGGGAAGTCCCAAGGCGTTCCCTGGCCAGCTGAGAAACATAGTGTTGTGGTCTACACTTCATGATTGTTTTTTACTGTGTGTTTCTTCTCTGTGCAGGTTGGCTGTGGCTCTTCCTGCAATTCCTACCCCTCTGTGGAGCACTGGGGAGTGCCACAGCTGACTGCAATATCCTGTCTGCCACACCTTGTATTTAAGCAGCTGTTCCCAGTGTGGCATCGCTTGTAGCGCTGCTTTGAGTCTGTGGATTGCCATTTGTAGTCTTGTTTCAAGTAAAACCTGTTAAGCCTTATTTCCCACTTATGTGGTGATTTTTTGTTATTAAAAGAACTCAGAACTGGATCAAGTCATCCTGCCTCCTGCATTTGGGTGTATTTCTGTGCACCCTCATGTGACACATAATCCCTCCAGTATATCATGGGTCTTCATCTAGGTCTCCTCCCAGTTGGACTTGCTCGAAAAACCTCACCAGGGAAGTGTCCAGGAGGCATCCTGACCAGATGACCAAGCGACCTCAACTGGCTCCTATCAATGTGGAAAAGCCGTGGGATTACTTCGAACCCCTCCCGGATGACAGTTTCTCACCCATCTCCCACATCCTCCAACATCTCTGAGGGAGAGCCCAAACACCCTGCACCCCTTTTATTCGCAATTTTGTTTTGTCTGTCACTAACCAAAGCTCGTGACCATTGGTGAGGGTTGCAACACTGATCGACCAGTAAATCAAGAGCTTTGTCTTCCAGCTCAGCTCCTTCTTCACCACGACAGACCAGTACAATGCCTGCGTCACTGCAGAAACAGCACCAATCTGCCTATCCATCTCACGCTCCATTTTCCCCTCACCCATGAACAAGACCTCGAGACACTTAAACCCCTCCACTGGAGGCAGGACCTTGCCCCTGACCTGGAGAAGGCATTCTACCCTTTTCTGAATCAAGACCATGGTCTCGGATTTAGAGGAACTGATTCTCATCCCAGCTGTGAACAGCTCCAGTGAAAGCTGAAGATGATGGTTTGATTAAGCCAACAGGACCACATAATCTGCAAGAAGCAGAGACCTGATTGTAGCTGCTCTTGACAGTTTATAATAAATGAAGAGAATCTTGAAGGGTGCCAACCTTTTATTTGCCCTGTAAGTCCCAAAAGAACATGCAGGCTTTGTAAACACCCTGAAAACTATAAAAGGTACACTAAAACAATACAGCACATGATTAGTGATTCTAGCATCTATATGAAAAAAAAACATTTAAACAATTTTTTTTAAATCATACTTCACTTTCCTTGTCAAGGGTGATAATTTATGATGGTGAGCTGTTGAGAAACTTCAAGAAACTTTTTATGTGCACTGCTGACCTAAGTCGTGAATGATCATTATTTACATTATTTCATTTGGCATTACTCAAACAGAATTTAGAAGTGCAACTTAATATTTGTTACATATTTACAGAGCCTCACAGCTTCACTGCGTTCCATCCATAGCAAACAAAGGAAGAAGGCAATGCTCACCTACCATAGGTCATTCAGCCCCTCTGCAGTAAGAGTGTATAATGACTCAGTTGAACTGGTACTGGCATTATCCTGTTACAAAATAACATCAATGCAATATTCAGTTTGTGTTCAGTACTTGTGCAATACCAGATGAACATTAGTATGGCCCTTTTGCTGCATAGTTCTGGACACACGTGTTTCATTTTTAATTGTTGTTCTTAGTGGTTGAATGACTTAGGCTGCTCATTTAGTTCTAATTCTAAACATTTAGATTTGTGTTCATTCAATAAGATTTAACAATTAATAATTTAATCAAAGCATTTTCATACATTTTTATATTTTTTATATTTTTGATCAAAAATAGTTGTGAAACATTTATTTCACCCCATATCTGTTTAGTTTAACAGAAAAAAATCTAACCAGTACTAACAATTTTTTTCTTTTTTCCCCCTCACAATTTCACTAAATTTCAGGTGGTTCTAATGTTAGCCTCCATGCTTAAAATCAGTTTAGGTTTTTCAATAGTTACTGGGGATTGTGGTTGGTGTTATTAAATTAAACTATTGATTGAAACATTGTTGTGATTTCTCTGGTGTAGTGTTCACACTTTATAGTGTGACGACTGCAAATTAATCATGGCCAATAAGGTGTGACCATTCCATATATATTACTGCTATTTCAGCTGTTAACTTACAATGGTGGTGAGGTACAAAGGTACAAGCCAGGATCCTCTGGAGGTTTCTTCCTGTTAAAAGGGAGTTTTCTTCTCCACTGTCGCTAAATGCTTGCTTAGTGTGAGGATTGCTGTAAAGACTAACACTTGTCAGTGACTCGATGAAACTTGATGCGTTCCTTATATAGGAAACTTTTTAATGATTGGCTTAATGAACTGACCTGTATTGGAATGTTTACTATGTGAAGTGCCTTGAGACGACTCTTGTTGTAATTTGGCGCTATATATATAAACTTGAATTGAATTGAATATAAATATGAAATAAACCTGATTGATCTTTGAAGTTTAATCAGAAGATTATAGTTACTTCTACAAATAAAAAAAATACATTAGTACTATATGTACCCTGTATGTTCTATGTGTATGTAGATTATGTGAAAAGAGGTCAGCTTAAAGGACTGGAGTGGATGCAGTAAACTATGTGCACTGAAAAAGTGTTGCAAAAAGAACAAAATAAACAAAACCCTATAATATGTCAGGGAAAATTAAAGCTTTTGAGCAAAAATGTAACCAAAAATGGAAGAGCAAAATTATCAGTAGCTCACAATTTTAAGGAAATCATATATGTGTTATAATAAATGAATCAATGGTAATCAGCACACTGTAAATATTTATGTAAATAAATGTGTAGTGTCATGAATGTCCTGTTTTTGTCCTAAAGGTCATGATCTGCTGTGTCTGCTCGAGCAGAGACAAAGTCTGTGACAGGCTACATGAGATAGTGGCCAAGGTCTTTCATGCACTCTGCTCATCTGAACTGCTTCACCAGCTCAAGACGAAGAACTCTCTCTTGACAAACAACTTTGTTATTACCAATAATAATGTGAGCCCAATGTTCAATCAATCTGTGAAATGACAATGTTATTACTTGATATTATAATCCTGTGATAAGTAGTATTTTACAAGTAATTATAATCCTGGACATTTGCACTACACACTGATGACACAGTAATGCTAAAGTCACACGACACATTTCCTTTTGTCTGATCCAATCAGAATCTTTGTTTCTGACGCGAGGCGTGGTTATCTGTGGCGTTTGTATAAACCCTCTTTTGTATGTCAAATTCTGATTCGCCAGTAAACCAAAATATATAATATATAATATTATAAAAACTATTCCACGCCACCTTTTCTTTAGTTCAAAGCGTTCTAGAGAAGTCTCGGATAGGCCATCCGGACTTCCTCTTCAGCCAAAAGAACCTCGACAAGCTGGATAAAATCTGTTGCAAGTTACACCTGACCACTACGGTTCCTTCAGAATAAAAGCTGAACCTCACGACCCCTTCAGGGTCTCGCTGAAGCCAATGAACCTGCCGTGACCTGGAAGCATTCCAAGACTAGTTTGGTTGGCACCGCTGCTTTTCTACCGGCTTCGGTTCCAAGGAGGGTCCAAGAGGACCTCAACATTCTGGATCTAATCGGAGGCTTCCCCTGGGGTACGTAGACCGACAGATGGCGTTTCATGTGTGTTATAAATCTCCAACTAAAGCTTAGAGTGAAACATTCACTCCCACTCAGAACTAAATGCTTCTCCAGATCCACTGCTTCTGATAACATTACACACACCATCATTCATCTCACGTCTCACTCCACCTTAGTTCCATCAGTACACACAGTGTTAAAGTTAGTCTTGGTTAAATTGTGTAGAAATACATTTCTTAACTAATTTAAACCTGACTCTCTTCCTTGGAGTTAATGCGAAGTGTCACTTAATCCCTACAATAAAAAGTTCTGATCTTCTGGCTAAAATATTCAAAGATCCATCAGATTGATATTTCATATTTCTATGGAATCTCACATTTTATGGTTCATAAGATGTAAACTACAGATCCTTTACAAATGCATTCTTAAAGTTGTTTTACTATGTGAAGTGCCTTGAGATGACTCTTGTCGTGATTTGGCTCTATATAAATAAACTTGAATTAAAATAATTAAAAATAAAATAGAAGAAGAAACAGAAGAAGTTAATCAGTTTCAGTAATCAAACCTATATGTGAATGTACCACGCAAGGGCGTCAGTTTGTTTTCAGAATTGCTGGGGACAATAACCATACACTTGAGTGGGGTTTAAAAATTGCTGGGGACAATAAAGTAGACTAGCACAGGGGTCGGCACCCCGCGGCTCTGGAGCCGCATGCGGCTCTTCCATCCATCTGATGCGGCTCTCTGCTTGTAAAATAATGAATGGATATTTAAATAAAATGCTTTATATTTTACTGCATTAATTTTACATCTGTATGCCAATTATAAATGTAAAGATTGTCTGCGTAAACCTGAACAGGTCCAACCCGGTCTTACTGTGAGACCGGGTTGACGCGTCACGCTTGTGCGTAACCATATAGGCACTTTATGAGCTGAAGAGGATGTGAGATTCTGGGATTCTCCTCAGACGGCTCCTGGATGTGTCGCCACATTGGAGACAGGAACAAGCGCTATTCAGCCAAAGTTTCATAATCAGGGAACATTTTCTAAGTGACAAGTCTCTCTGAGAGACCGAGTTTGGAAAACACTCGCTTCAGTGGGAGGAATCTTCCCGCATGCGCTCTGGGTGGCTCTGGGGTTAATCAAGTTTAATTGTTTCTCTTTGCAACAATCTTCACAGGAAGGCAAAACAGTTAAACGGCAGGTTACAGATATTTCCATTTGACTGTTTATTTTGACAGATGAACTCAAGGATGTTGCTTGGTTTGAAAGAATTACCCCGACACACACTGATGCGCATGGATGAGCTGACATTTTAATCGTTAATGCACATCGCGGAGGTAAAATATTCCCATCAGAACATCAGAGCTTAATGCTGGACACTGTGTTCAGCGCGGCTCGGAGCGCCCACGGTGGACAGTGAGCTGAAGATCTGGGGTTCGCAGCACAGTGCAGAACGGCGCATGCGATAAGATTTCCGCCCACTGAAACAGTCTGGAAACCCGGTCTCTCTGAGGGATGTGTCACTTGGAAAAATGTTCTTTTTATGAAATTATGAAACTTTGGCTGAACAGCGCTTGTTCCCGTCTCTAATATGGAGACGCATGATGCGTAGAGACATTTGATCATGCACAAAGTTTATGTGGAGCAGAAGCGGTCGGGCCATGGCAGGTGAAATGTTCCTAGCCTACATGAAGTGAAACTGTTTAATTGTAACATTAATGTGTTACTGGACACGCTGGTCTGGTTGGTTAGACCAGTGTTTGAAGTGGAAAACACACACACACACACACACACACACACACACACACACACACACCAATTAAAATAATGCTGATAGCGTGGACTAGAAGACAGGTGATGGTTTACGTATTTAAATGATGATCAGGCTGCTGTAAAATGTAATCTCCATCCACATCCAGACACAATTATCCTCTATTCTTTCTCTATTTCCTCTGCTCTTGTCTGGGCTGACGTAGCTGACGGTGCGCGCGACGTGCCTAACTAGCGGCTGATGCACATTTTACGCATTGGGAGAGGTGGGCTGGATGCTTTGCGTTTACTGGAAGATGGTCCACTTAAAGCATGGGTGTAGACTACATATTAATGACAAATGAATGTAAATTAAATTGTGAGTTTTTACTTCATATTTTATAAATAAAAATGACGGGGGAAACATTTATGACGTCTTTTTAAACGAAATTTTCTAGCGCGACCTGCCTGCTTCACTTAAGTCGCTGCTTATTAAGGTCCGTCCAGAATTACTGTGGGAAATGGGTAATAATGGCTCTTTGATGGGAATAGGTTGCCGATCCCTGGTATAAGATCTGAGCTGGTAAAACAAAAATCCTCATCAGCAGGCGTTTTTGAAAGTGGGGGGAACACAGCTGCCAATCACAAATTTTGCCGGGGACATGTCCCCGGCGTCCCCGGTTAAAATGGCGCCTATGGTACCACGTAAGGAATCAGTGATTAGTAATGTAAAGTTGAATCAAAATTGAACTTAAATCAGTTGAAAAAACCCAAAAGATTTAAGAATTGAAAAATAGAAGAAAATGGAATTTGGATTAAAACAGTTAGCCGGATTACTCGCCTTTAACTGTTATGGACTTTGAGTTATCACAGATCTTCAGGAACCCAAGTCTGCACGTCATGTTTAGACAGGAAACATGCACACACGCATACAAACACAAGCAGAACTCGTGTACTACACTAGGCAAGCAAAGATAATCAGAATATGCTTTAAGAGGAAATGTTTGAGGTTTTCTGAGTCATTGCGTCATTGCAAATGTTTATAGAAATGTTAAATCAGTTTACTGAAAAGTACGATTCAAACCTGACTCGTAGTGGACACAGAGGTAGGCATTTGTGTGTTCCTGAGCCTCCATTGCTCTGAATACAAACAGCAAAGCTCTGAATAGAGCGGAGAGAACTTACCTGGATTCCTTCTCATGTCAGGAGGTGATAAAACATTTGTTTACACTATATGCTCGGTGACATTCTGCACAGATTCAGTTTAAAAATCAGGGTGCTATATGCCATTTGTAAGAGCAGAATCTTCTGGGAACAAGCTGTAGGAATCCAGGTCAAATGAAAATTTCAAACTGAATCAGGTCAGAGAGTTCACTCTACTGCAGAATAAATGAAGGTGAATGAGAGGAAAGAGCTCCTTCGTTCTTTGGCGCACCCTAGTGGTTATATCCTGTTACTGACAGACATGCTGCAGACTACTTCCACCTATCGCTTGCATCAATATTGAATACTGGTTTATTTGTTCTGTTTTAAATCAAAATCTAGATTTACAGGAAAGCAGCAAACTCATTAAATGTTCTTACTGGGGATACTTTATTTATCCATGTCATGAACAGAACTAGAAGGACCCGTGATGACACCAAACACAGTAAAGCACTTTTAAAAGTCTTTATTAGACGTGGCACTACCCGAGGAGCTGAGCTGCAGAATGCCAAACAGGGAAATCCGAAGACGAGGTAGAAAAATTCAAGGAGGGCACGACGAGAAGGAAGGTCAGAGGACGAGGCAGGGTTCGCAATCCGGGATGGCAAGGTAGGAAACAAGCTGGAGAATCTACTAACAGGAGTTTTCAACAATCTGGCACTGGTTGGAGAGCAGACTGGGTGTTATATAGCAGAGGGAGCAGGTGTGTGTGATGAGCTGATGACAGAGTGCAGGTGATGGTAATTAAGTGGCTGAGGGCTTGATTGAGGAGGCAGCCACCACAATCTATCTATCATCTATCTATCTATCTATCTATCTATCTATCTATCTATCTATCTATCTATCTATCTATCTATCTATCTATCTATCTATCTATCTATCATCTATCTATCTATCTATCTATCTATCTATCTATCTATCTATCTATCTATCTATCTATCTATCTATCTATCTATCTATCTATCTATCTATCTATCTATCTATCTATCTATCTATCTATCTATCTATCTATCTATCTATCTATCATCTATCTATCTATCTATCTATCTATCTATCTATCTATCATCTATCTATCTATCTATCTATCTATCTATCTATCTATCTATCTATCTATCTATCTATCTATCTATCTATCATCTATCTATCTATCTATCTATCTATCTATCTATCTATCTATCTATCTATCTATCATCTATCTATCTATCTATCTATCTATCTATCTATCTATCTATCTATCTATCTATCTATCTATCTATCTATCTATCTATCTATCTATCTATCTATCTATCTATCTATCTATCTATCTATCTATCTATCTATCTATCTATCTATCTATCTATCTATCTATCTATCTATCTATCTATCTATCTATCTATCTATCTATCTATCTATCTATCTATCTATCTATCTATCTATCTATCTATCTATCTATCTATCTATCTATCTATCTATCTATCTATCTATCTATCTATCTATCTATCTATCTATCTATCAGCTGTATTTATGTAGCACATTATTCTTTCTTTAGCCTGAGAGCATCCCTTAACCTCGGGTGTCTACCAGCAGGTTCGGGGGTTGCTGCCATGACAGATACAGACGACCATGCGGCCGAAGCTCTGGTTGGCTGCCTCGACAATAGGACAGAACACAGCCCATTCATACTCAATGTCCCCCTCCTCCCCTGAAATGCTTTGGAAGTTCTGTCGGGGGTGGGAATTAAAGCTCTTTCTGGCAGGATACTCTGCCAGACATTCCAGGCCCAAACGTGTTGTGAGGGCCTGCCAGGTCTGACCGGCATCCTCCCTCACCCGTATCTGGGTGAGGGAACACTGTTTTCATGTATATTTTTATTCATAAGGGGTTTTTGGGCTGCACTTTGTCTGATTCCTCACCTATGACCTGTTTGCCATGGGTGACCCTACCATAGGCATAAAGCCTCAGACAACTTAGCTCCTAGGATCATTGGGACACTCAAACTCCTCCACCACGGTAAGATTATTTTCCTCAGCTCTATCTATCCTACACCTCCAGTCGGCCGTTGAGGGTGGGTGTGGGGGGTCCGCGCGGGGTTCGGGGGCCACAAAGAGAGGGATCCCGGGCCGGACGTGGCCCGCGGGCCACCTATTGAGTACCGCTGTGCTAGAGAAAGGGTGTGCTGTGACTGTGACAGAGAGAGAAGTAGCTGGCAGAATGGAGGTTCATTCTGTTATAACGAAGCATTAATGTTGGGGCAAAAATGTTATTAACCTGGACTAAAAAGTCTTTCTGAGTTTTAGATTAATATAATATCTGGCACGACGTACTGTTGAGGGGAAATATTGTAGCTTTGGGAAGAAAATATCATGTAATCCTTATTACTTTTGGGGAGAAATATTACCCTTTGCGTGGAAAACATGTTAGTTTTTTATTGTTGTTACATGATAAATTTAGAATAAGGTAAGAATAATGTTAAGCCAATTTAACTAGTTAGCAACTAATTAGTAAATTATATGATGCAGACATTCTGATAGCTCTGAGTAATGTTGGTCTTACTTGTTGAGATAGTACATGTTAGCATCCATGACGTGACATTTTGTAGTTGAAATGAAAAAGAAAAATATATTTCATATATTTAATATATATTTAATACATTTTTGCTTTAATCATTTGCTATAATTAGATGGATCACAGCTTTGCTGGGACTTTATTAACATTCACAACTCAGTGTATCTGGTTATGTTTGAATTTGAACATTTAACAGACACTGAGGCCACAGAAAAGGGAGATGATCCTTCCAGATCCCCTCTGTGGCAACGGCTGGAGAGATGAGAGTAGAACGCATCTATTCAGGTTTTTAGGGCACCTTGCATCACCCTATCTGGACAGTGGTAGTTCTGTTTTAAACCACTTGTCCTTTCTTGTTTGTTGTAATAAATGGTTCTGTTTTTATTTGATCTAAAATATTCCATCAAATAACTATTTTGATTGATCACAAAGATGGAAACAGAACTATATATCTTATAGGGTTGTTCTGTTCATGCTAGTTCCAAGTTCCAACCTCTTATTTATTCATTTTCACTTTGTTCAAAGTGTTATGCATTTGAATCAAAAGTTGACTTCAGTTGAGTTACTTTTGGTTATTTCTGCTTACTCCTCACACAAACACGTTGCTACAGCCTGTCTCCTGGCCCCTGGGTGGAGCTTGGCATGAATGATGTTCAGGTGAGACATTACTTCATAGCATTTGCAAACATTTACTATTTTCTTGCCATTCTTTTATTTAAACCTTGTTCACACCTCCGGACCTAACAAAGCAAGGGTTCTCCAGCAACTGTGGTGCGTTTGATTGATGGTAAGACCTTTTTAGTATGTAAAATGTTTGCTCGGTAGATTTAAAACAGATTATTTGTTTCTGAAAATTGTTTCCTGGGGGAATACGAATGACATTAGTAAATTAATCAGTACCTCTTGACTTAAAGTATGCGCTGTGCATTGTAATGGGGTCATTTTAAAAACGGGTTTACTCACTGTCAACAGAACAACAAAAACAATGTTTTCATAGTGAATGAATGTTATTGCATCACCAAGGTCTGAGGAAGACAGATTGCAGGAAAGTAAAAGATGGAGGGAGCAAAAGTAAAACAGATGAAGGGTAATTTGATTATTTAACCTTGTAGAATGATCTGCTTAAGGACACCTTTGAGGCAGCAAGGTGGTGTGACACCAGATCCTTCAAGGGAAAACGTTCCCTTCCCCAAGTCATCACCATGGACAAGGAAGCTTGCTTGTGGACAGTCCAAATATTACGCATGTGTGATGGCCTGAATGAAGACATCAAACATATCAGGGAACCGTTCCTGTTCATTTTTACATTGCTGGCAGAGTACTGTGTAGAAAATCTAGACAAAGGAAGATGCAGGTGTTTTCTGGATTTGAAAGCTTTATAAAAGAAGCTGGCTTGGCTAAATGGTTAAACTAGCATATTTTTCATAACAGAAACTTGCATTGCATTTTATTTGGTGTCTTCATAATGTTTTTGCACATGAACTGTAGAGACGAGCCACACGTGGAAATATTCAAGTGTCTCAAACATACAACTGCTGCTTTGGGCCCTTAGCGTGTGTTCTTGAACAAAATCACAAGTTCTATCTTGATCACTGTGTATCACATCCTGAATGGTCCCAGAGATATTTAGTGCATGAAAAGTAATTATTACTCTGAAATATTATGTCTCATAATGACCTTTTAGTACACTTGTCTCAGTAACGTGTGGAAGTGCTGTGTCTAAATACAAAACATTTAAGAGCAGAAACATGCTCGTCTGGAGACTCATTCGTTAAAAGCTGTGGTAACATACAAGGTTTCACCACATGGAGGCGCACTAGATCTCCTATTAGCAGGTGTGAGGTTGAAATGAAGCACACACACACACACACACACACACACACACACACACACACACACACACACACACACACTTCCTGATGACTCATAACTAGCGCAGCAGCCTTTTTTCTTCCCTTTTCTAAACCACCAGAGGGGATCGGGATATTGTGATTCCTGTCTAGAAAACATGGAGGATCACTGGTATTAAAATGTATTTCTGTGTTTGTGTCTGTTTCAGGTTCACCCATGTGCGATACCAGATGTTGATCTGTACAGATTTTCTTCAAAATGAGCACATGAACTATCTGACAGTGATCTAACAACCCAGTCGTCTGGGGTTTTCCTTTCCAAACAAGTGTTAACATTTGTATTCATTTATCCATCCCCTGTCACTTATGATGTTGTTTAGATGGAATTATACGTCTCATGCTCCCACTTGCAGAGAGATGATGGCTGTGTTTGCCTCCCTTCTGTCTCAGCTCTGAACTCGTCCTGTTGTACATCTGGATGTGACAGGAAGTGTTATTGGCGTATGCATAAAAGACCTCAAAGCAGCACTTGACCTGAGAAACCTGTAAAGCAAAGATGTTTCCTCTCACCGCTCTGGGAGAACGATCACATCTGATGGAAATCTTCAAGGCGTAGTGTTAGTGGAGCAGTGAGCACAATGCATGTAGCCTCCTTAAGTGGATTTTTAATAATCCAGTCATATTGTCCAGATTGTGTTCTTCAAAGTGATCTCAACGTAGGCTTGAGCATGCAGAAAAACCTCTTGTTAAACACAAAAGCCTGCAACACACACACGGGCAGGAAGGGATCTTTGCACATATTTAGACCTCCTCATCACACATAACTTCCCTTCCTTTAAAACAACAAAAACAAACATTTTTGGTTCCTCATCATGGAGCTCAACTGGAGAAGTATGAGGTGTGTGTGTGTGTGTGTGTGTGTGTGTGTGTGTGTGTGTGTGTGTGTGTGCGTGCGTGCGTGTGTGTGTGTGTGTGTGTGTGTGTGTTTAAACTCTGACAGTGTGCAGGCTGTTTGTGGGAGGCAGGTGCGAGTGAATGGAATGCATGTGAATGTATGAACAGGTTTAGCTCTAATTCAGTCTCCAAGGTAATCTGCACATCTGTATTCCCCCATCCCACCCCGTGTGTGCACATGGATGAAATGCAATCTCACCACAAGCACCATCATGCACATCAGCAGTAGCCACAGAAAGCTGTCTCTGATCTCAAAGGAGATGCGTGTAGTGGAGTTTGGGAGTGAATGGATTTCACCTCAAGAATAAAAAAGTATCTAATCTGTCAGCATCCTTCTATCTATGAAAACTGATTATAGTGTTTCAGAAAAAAATACAGAATAAAGTAAAACAACACAGCACAAGTCCCAAAATAATTCTACAGAAAATCGACCGTGATGTTTTCAATGCAGTTGTCCAGTTCCCAACACATCTGATAATCACAGGCTAACATGAAGCAGAAAAAGTAAAATAAATAAATTAATTAATTAATAATAATAATAATGTTTTATTTAACTCGCCATCCATTTAGAAAACTGCAGATATTTCCATCCATTTCATCTCCATTCTCAATATTTTCCCTCTGGCTCCGGTGGAAAGCAGGGTTGACAGAGGGCAACTCTAATTAATTTTCCCTTAAAGATGTACAAGTGGAGACAGTATTCAAAAGAACATGTGTGATGTTGACCAGTAGAAAGGGCTTTCAGCAACATAGGAATGAATAATATGGCAGGTTTGTGAATCCAATCACTGTAAAGTAATGTTGAGGGAAAACATTTGGACAGTTTCTTTTTGGAAATTTCTTCCAAAAACAGTATTTCTCCCATTGAGTTCTACTGCCTGGAGCCTGGCCTCTAACTGCAATAGTATTATAGAATGTGAAACCCACCTATTGATTTACTGAACAACATGTCAGCTGTCTGTTGCCATAGCAACAGTAAACATTTTCTCGACCAATGAGCTGTAAATAGAGATACAGACTAGCTGTATTGTAAATACAGATGAGATACTTAGCATTTTAGCACAAAATATAAGTACGCATGTAGGGAATAATTAGTTTAATAGCCAATATTTGGTATCAAAATGATTGTTTCATTTCATTTATTGTTTCCTGAGGGGAGAACAATTTTGTTGGTATTTATAACTAATTTCTGTGTAAATGTGTTACTTTGAACTACAGTTTGAATGAATGCATATAGTGCGGTCTTGAATATGTTCATGTACTGTCACATTTGTGCTGTGTTTAAAGTTCAAGAAGTGATTTGATTCTGATTCCTAGGAATACGAATCAATTATCATAATCTGATTCGGTCTGATTCAATCTGTTCTAATTTTAAATCGATATGGGTCAATGCTTTTTTTAAATAGGTGTCAATTTTAGTCCATGAGTTAATTTACATTCTTTATTTGTTAACTATCACAGAATATGACTATCCTTTGTAGTATACAGAGAGGAGACGCTGAAAAATTTGCCAGCTTCTATGTAGTGTCCGCGGCTAATGTAGTGGGCCGGTCTGAAGAGAAAATTCCAGGGCCGAATTTTGGTCCCAGTCCACCCCTGATCACGACCAGCTGTTAGAGAGAGATAAACAAATTAATTTACTTAAGGATGACGTTAAGAGGAAACACAAAAAAATATTGAAATTACAAGAAGAATATCGAATGTTAGGGATTAACTTGAAAGAGTCAGAGAAGGAACTCTTCGAAGTTAAGCAACAGAGAGACGCCGCTGGATTACTGGAGTTTGAAATTCATGATTTACAAAACAAGATTACTTTTCTGACAGAAGACAACGAGGAAGTGTTGAAAAATAAACACACGTTAGATGTTAGAATGCATCACGTGGACCAATGTCACACTGAGGCCCAAACCAAGATTTTAGAACTAGAAGAACAATTACAAAATGAAACTACCAGCCGCGTCCAGGCAGACACATTGATCGAGATGTTGAAGCCTTTCGAACATAAAGCCAACTATTTGGAAATCGAAAATGAGTTACTGAGAGATGAGATACACAACCTAACAAACAAATCTGCTGAACACATCAACCAGATTAATCTTTTGACTGAAAAAACCAACGAGCAGCAACTGAAACTTAACTTTCACCATGAATACTGTGGAAAGAGATTACAAGCCTCCCAGATACATCAAAATGATCAGATGGTTGAACTAAAAACAGAGTTACACACTTCTCAGATGAACTGTCGGATAGCCCAAAACGAACTTAGCGAATACAAGCATTTTAACAATGTCCTTTCAGATGAATTGTCAAACGCCAATCAAGAAATAAGTAAATTAGAAAATGATATCCATAAATCTGAACATACGAAGTGGCTGGACTCAAGAACTCAGGATCGGAAGGCTCATAGAGATAAGTGTGATGCTTTGGAGAAACAACTGCAGCATGCGATGATAGAGTTGGAACGTGCAACGGAGCAAATGAAACGCTCAGCTAATGAAGACAGAATAAGAACTAACGAAATGAAAACGTTAGAAGAAGATAAAAGAGAATTATCAAAGCAGCTGGAGTTGAGGAGAGCACAGATTCTTGAACTAAATGGTAAATTACAACAGAGTAATCATAAGTTAGAAACCAACAAAACGTTTGCAACACGCGAAAAAAGTCTTCTTGAGCGGCGCTGGAGAATAAAGGAGAATATGCTTGTGGCAAATCCGTCTTCTGCTCAGGAAGGCAACCCAGATAACCAGCCTGGATGAGGAATCACGTTGTCTTGCCCTCTAAAGCACCCAAAAGGAAAGGTAATCCCCTTCCTCTGATAAATAAGTAAGTCCCTCTAGATTTTACGCAACACATCATGAGAAGACTAACAAAAACACCTTAGAACATCTCTGAATGAGGTCCATTAGATAACTAGAAGATGTTAGAACATATCAATACTCGGACAAATCATGTGTTGAAAACTTAGTGACATCATAAAGGAAAAGGGGAAGTGCCATAGATGAAAAGTTTACTCTGAATTCACTCCACCCAGCTGTGGAGACGATAACCAGTAGGGTTATTGAGAATAACACAGATCACCTTACAGGTGGAGATCAGCAGAGCCAGCATTACTGAAGGCTCGTTGTTTTTTGAATTAGCTAAAAAAATGAGGCAACACAAGAATTATGTCACAGCTGACACCTTCCAAATCCTGTCTGTGACTCTTTGTGCTGCCTGGGGGTTTTCTCTGGGAGCTCCAGTTCACCCCCGTCTAAAATCCCACATCCTAAAGCGGTTATCTTCAGATTTTAGTTAAGGTTCAGGTAAACTATAACCAGAATACATATTTCATCATTTTACTGTAGATTTTTGGAGAAACTGCAGGTCACAGAGCAGTAAAACACCTATGTAGGATAAGTGTTTGCGTCATTTTCAGGAATTTGTTTCTCCAAACAGCTGAGAGGCGACGCCAAACTCTCCACCTCTCTCTCAGGGCGTTCAGGCTCTATGCTGCAAGAGATCTCTCACCAGATAGAAAGTCTTAACTCTGAACACAGAGGTGACAGCTGTGGAGACGATAAGCAGGAGTGTGTGAATGTAGATTCAGTTTTGATATGAACTCTTGAGTAAGATTAAACTTTTAGATGATAGATTCAGGGGTATTCAATTCCAGGTCTGGAGGGCCGGTATCCAGCACGTTTAGTTTTAACCCTGCCTCAGCACACCTGATTTCACAACACATTCTCACCAAGGTGACCAAGCGTTTCTGCAGAGCCTGATGAGCGTCTGCACAGGTGATTCAACCGCTGAATCTAGTGTGTTGGAGCAGAGAAACCACAAAAACGGAATGTGTACGGGCCTTCCAGGCCTGGAATTAAATTGAATATCTGTGTTAAATTGATAGATAAAATATTTATTAATGAAATAATAAAAGAATAACGCCATAACTAATTCATGATTTAAAGTAGAGAAACTGTGCAAATGATAATTGTTTTGGCTCTTTAAAGAGTAACTTGCAGGTTAGAGACTCCCATGAACCGATGTTTAGAGAATCTTAATAGAAACTCGTCTTAAACATTTTTTAACACATACATAAATTATTTAGGCTTTTAGAGTCATTTTTGTGAGAAAGTTTTTTTTTGGGCCAAACAAAGTGATGTCAGCTGAGTCCTGTTAGCTTAATCCAGAGAAAATAATGGACTAATGCCGGCTCTGACACAGAGGAAACTTTAAATCAGGGGTGGGGAACCCTGGTCCATCGAGGGCCGCTATCCAGCATATTTTAGTTTCAACCCTGCATCATCACACCTGATTTCAATCAGCACATGTCTTGTGAGTTAACGATGCTAGCTTAAACTCATGTGCTAACATCACAATATGTCAGCTGTCCCATATTCATTAACATCCGTTCACGTAACATAGTTTAGTACTTAGAGAGACGCCTGTGATCCGGTGTTGTGCCTTAAATCGACTGGCTGCCAAAAAATGATTAGCCACCGCGGGATCACGCACGGTTAGGGTAATTGCATTTCTAGACGAAATTCCCCGGGATTTCGCCTTAAAACTCAGCATATCTAGCAATATGGACATTGAGAAAGCAGGGATAACCTCGTCCGGTACTTAAACAGATGTTTATCGTGGATATTAGTTTTTCCAGTTCTGCAGTTGTTTTAAGTGTTGCTATTTGTCCTAAACGTTCACAATGAGGACATTTTAATCCTTTTTGCAATATTTGCGATTGTAAGATGGTTTGTGGTAAGAACGGACTTTCTTTATGTTACAGCCTTGATACTAAAAAAATAAATAAACAATGTAAAATGGCGCCCTGTATTGAATGTAAAGTCAAACGTTGTATAAATGGAAATAAACAATTCTCCAGCGATTTGAATTTTTCCCCCTTGCTTTCTTTAGTCCACTTGACATGGAGCCACAGTTAACTAGTTTGGGGCACATTTTTACTTGAAAAATAGTATTTAAACTGATCAAGCTTTGGCTTTACAATGACACTGTGTAGGTTACTATCTATACATTACTTTACTCTATTTAAAAGTAACAAAAGCACTTCAGCACATAAAATTAAGATTGTCACTTGCCAAATAGTGACTATACCCTCTTGTTTACCTATAAGAAACACCTCAAAATATCTTTAAATTCTATATTGATGATTTAATTGTAGACAACAAAATTGGCATTTTACTTGCCAAAAAGTGATTGAATCACTCAGTTTTTCATGGAGGCTAAAATTGACCAAATAAGGGTTTTATGTATTATCTGTTGGTGTTATTGTACTCATACTGTCTACTGTATCATCATAACACCCTAAAAATGGCAACAAATGATCATTTCCCTTGCCAAAATTGATTACAGTGTCCTGGTCACCAGTAAATTGTTAAATTTACCTAAATATTACTTTATTTATTATCTCTTGATTTTATTAGTCCCATCACAGGATGCTGGGTCTCTTCCACATTCATAAACACCTCAAAAATGGCAACAGATGATCATTTCCCTTGCCAAAAATTGATTACAGTGTCCTGGTCACCTGTAAAGGGTTAAATTTACCTAAATATTACTTTATTTATTATCTCTTGATGTTATTAGTCCCATCACAGGATGCTGGGTCTCTTCCACATTCATAAACACCTCAAAAATGGCAACAAATGATAATTTCCCTTGCCAAAAATTGATTACAGTGTCCTGGTCACCTGTAAATGGGTTAAATTGACCTAAATATTACTTTATTCATTATGATGCTGGGTGTCTTCCACAATCATATTCGAATAAACATGAAAATATTCCGTCCGATTATGTTTCTTGTTATAAATATAACAGCCAGAAGGACTTACAGTTAAAATAGGAGAAACATTTAAAGAAACTATTTACAATTAACCACAGAAATAGGTACAAGTATGTTTTTAGGCCATACAAACCATATACAGTGTTTTTACAGACATGCTTCACAGACATATTCCTCTTTCTTTCCTTTTGGTGGCTTACTCAAGCACTTTTGGTGGTACCATCTTGGGCACACATCACATCCAATCTGTTTGAGACAAGAGGGCAAAAAAGTACATAATAAATAAGTAAAAATAATTCGGTTTGAAAAATTCTTAAGATACTTTAAAACAATCACATTAGTTTATCTTAAACTCAATTAGTGTATTGTAATATTCTTAAAAGTCTATTTATGACTAAAAACATGGATAAGTTACCCAGTGAGTGTTGCCGTATGTCATGCCACAAAGATGAAACACTCCTGTCAAGTCATCTAAGTACATGAAAAATAAGAGGAAAACTATAATTTAATAGTCTTGAGGATTTAATATTTTTTAACTCAAAAACTATATGCAGTTTCAGGACCATAAATTTAAGGAGTTTTACATGTGCATGATATTTCACCAAGATACCTGTGTTTTCCAAGAGGCAGACAGCAATCTGCTCTCTAATAGCATTGATTGTTTTTGGTGAGTTGTCAAATGCCACAGGAAAGCCACTAAGAATGCACTCTGCAAACTGGTAAAGCAAGTGTAATAATGAATTTCATATGTAAATAAGAACTGGATTACATGTACATTCAATTAAAGTTTTGCTTTTTACAGGTATTCATTAGATTAACTTGTATGACATACAATACTGAATTGACACTTTAAGTACCAAAAATGTTTTCATGTTACACTCATTCAATGTGTGATCTACAGCTTATTTTTTTAAAGGTTAAAAATTAAAACAACTTTTTTATCGTCTTTTTTTTTTTTTTTTGCCATTTGTGTTTATGAATGTGGAAGAGACCCAGCATCCTGTGATAAGACTAATAACACCAAGAGATAATAAATAAAGTAATATTTAGGTCAATTTAACCATTTACAGGTGGCCAGGACACTGTAATCAATTTTTGGCAAGAGAAATGATCATTTTTAGTCATTTTTGGGGAGTTTATGATGATACAGTAGACAGTATGAGTACAACAACATCAACAGATAATACATAAAACCCTTATTTGGTCAATTTTAGCCTCCATGAAAAACTTAGCAATTCAATCACTTTTTGGCAAGTAAAATGCCAATTTTGTTGTCTACAATTAAATCATCAATAGAGAATTTAATGATATTTTGAGGTGTGTCTTATAGGTAAACAGGAGGGTATAGTCACTATTTGGCAAGTGACAATCTTAATTTTACGTGCTGAAGTACTTTTGTCTTGTTACTTTTAAATAGAGTAAAGTAATGTATAGATAGTAACCTACACAGTGTCGTTGTAAAGCCAAAGCTTGATCAGTTTAAATACTATTTTTCAAGTAAAAATGTGCCCCAAACTAGTTAACTGTGGCTCCATGTCAAGTTGGCTAAAGAAAGGAAGGGGAAAAAAATCAAATTGCTGGAGAACTGTTTATTTCCATTTATACAACGTTTGACTTTACATTCAATACAGGGCGTCTGATAATCATTGATACAAAATTACCCCAAAGACTGACAGAAGGAACGCAAAAGGATCAAAATGAAATGGTCTTAAAAATAAGGTCAACAACTATAGCTTGCATTCAAGCTTGTAGTATTTCAGAAAAAAAAGAGTTTTTATCACCTCTCTCGGCCGATACGGTGACGCTGATGCACGCTTTCATCACCTGTAGATTTTTTTTATGTTAGCTTGTTTAACCATCTTTCACGTATTTTATCAGTGTTTTATTACTTCCTCTTTTACTTAAATGACATATATTTTCTCATATACTCTAACTAGTTTTAACCTGTATTAATTACTTCTATTATATTATTTTTATTTATTAAATTGTATGTTTCTATTTGGTTATCTTTTGTCAGTGTGTTTTATTTAGACTTTTATTTAGTTGGTGTTTATGCTTAATTTCTTTTTTAACTTCCTATCTTTATCTCTTTAGGTTTTACCAGTGTTTCCATCCTCTGTGAGGGCCAACTGCCCCAGGAGAGGCGGTTGGCTGTGTGCCTCCTCTTGGTGCCATGAGTTGCTCCTGGTGCAGGTGGCTCCTTTTGATCCCTAATGCATCTGTACTCAGCCAGTTGACCTTTCACTTGTGTGTGAGTGTATTTTCATGGGATGGGATTTAAGGTAGGAGGAGGGAGATATAGAAGGGATCTTGAAAGTAGATCTGTGGGGGAGAGGTGGGAAGTTGCCTGTTTTTTAACCCTCTGGAGGCAGGCGTTGCAGATTTGCAACAGTTAAAACCTACCTACCCGGTTACTCCACATACGTATTTCATGAGCATTTTTAACTCAGAATTACCCCTGAAGGACTTAGTTGTTCGTCCTTTTATCAAAACTTATTTTGAGCCTGAGAGGGTTAATATTGTATAGCGCTTTGAATTGCACTCATATGAAACACACTTCATAAATAAAATTTGATTGATTGAATGACGCAGCAGAAATAGAGACTCATCGGACGATCTTCTATTATCCAATGTTGGTGAGCCTGTGTGAATTGTAACCTCAGTTTCCTGTTCTTTGCTGACAGGAGTGACACCTGGTGTGGTCTTCTGCTGCTGTTGACCATCTGCCCCAAAGTTCGATATGTTGTGCGTTCAGAGATGCTCTCCTGCATACTTTGGTTGTAACCAGTGGTTATTCGAGTTACTGCTGCCTTTCTATCAGCTCGAACCAGTCTGGCCATTCTCCTCTGACGTCTGGCATCAACAAGGCATTTTCGCCCACAGAACTAGATGTTTTCCCTTTTTCGTACCATTCTCTGTAAACCTATGGTTGTGTGTGACAATCACAGAAGATCAGCAGCTTCTGAATTACTCAGACCAGCCCATCTGGCACCAACAACCATGCCAACAATCTCTCTCAAGCATGTTCAGGTTAAACCACTGCTAAAAAAACACATCTCTTCCTCCAAATCATGTGGAGAACTACCGACCTACTCTCCTGCCTTTTCTGTCCAAAATCATTGAAAGGGTGGCTTTCAAGCAGATCACAGAATACCTCTCACAAAACTGTCTGCTTGACCCATACCAATCTGGGTTCAAAAGGGCCACTCCACTGAAACTGCTCTGTTAGCAGTGACTTAATCCTTAAAAGAAGCTAGAGCGACAGGCAAATCCTCAGTGCTTATCCTGCTCGACTTATCGGCAGCATTTGACACTGTCAACCATGGCTTCCTTTTGTCCGCACTCTCTACCATGGGCATCACAGAGAAAGCACACACCTGGTTTGAACCGTACCTCACAGGACGATCATTCAGTGTATCTTGGCTTGGACAATCCGTGCACCATCTTGCCACAGGAGTCCCCCAGGGCTCAGTACTAGGACCTCTTCTCTTTGCGATTTACACCACCTCACTGGGTGAGATCATTCGATCACATGGCTTCTCCTACCACTGCTGTGCAGACGACACCCAGGTCTATCTGTCATTTCCAACGGACGACCACACTGTCTCTGCACGAATATCAAACTGTCTCTCTGACATATCAAAATGGATGAAATCCCACCATCTCCAACTCAACCTCTCTAAAACTGAACTACTTGTCATCCCAGCAAAACCATCCAAACAGCACAATATCTCAGTCCAAAAGGACTTCCTATCTCTGGCTCCTTCAAAGGTAGTTCGAAATCTAGGTGTTGCGATTGATGAACAACTGACCTTTAAAGACCATGTTGCCTCTGTTGCTCGTTCATGCCGCTTTGCACTGTATAATGTACAAAAGATCAGATCATACCTAACACAACATGCCACCAAGCTTCTGGTGCAATCTACTGTCATCTCCCGCCTCGATTACTGCAATGCCCTTCTAACTGGTCTTCCAGGCTGTACTGTGAGGCCTCTTCAAATGGTCCAGAACACAGCAGCGCGTCTGGTCTTCAATCAGCCAAAAAGAGCACACGTCACCCCTCTGTTCATTGAGCTCCATTGCTACCGTTAGCAGCACGCATCAAATTCAAATTGCTAACACCAGCATACAAAGTCCGAGATGGTACGGCTCCCATCTACCTGAATCCTCTTGCAAAGGCTTACGTCTCGGCTCGGCCGCTCCGGTCATCACAGGATCGTCGGCTAGCAGTGCCTACACCACGCTCAGGACAATCCAGACTTTTCTCATGCATTGTTCCACAAATGTGGATTGACCTTCCAAGCACTACCAGAACTGCGGCTTCCTTTTCAATTTTCAAGAAACTCCTGAAGACCCTGCTCTTCAGAGAGCATCTTCTTAACTAGCACCTTGCCTGCACCCGTCCCCCCTCTCTACTGTCCACTCCTTGTTCCCTACTCTCCATGACTGATGTCAATGTTGTTGTTGTTGTTGTTAGCCTCAAGGGCAATATGCTGATTATCACTTATAAGTCGCTTTGGACAAAAGTGTCTGCTAAATACATAAACATAAACATGCCACATTCAAAGTTGCATTCCTCCTCATTCTGAAGCTCAGCTGGAACTGCAGTGAATGTCTTGACCATGTCAACATGCTTAATGCAATTGAGTTTCCACCACATGATTGGCTGATTAGTAATTAGTGTTAACAAGCAGTTGGACAGGTGTACACAATAAAGTGGCAAGTGAGTGTGTGTGGTACTTTCAGCCAAAACAGAATTGAGCTAAATGACTGGTTTAGCTTATTCTTCAGACAGTACAAAAAGTGACTTATTTGCTTGATTTCAGACATTAGTGCTAAAAATCTAGTTGATAAATTCCAAAACTTTAGGAGATCCATTTACCCAAAAATACAAAATCATGTCAGGAGGACCTTGTTTTGTTGTTTGCAGCGTTGTCAAGGTTGAAGCCAACCTTTACCCAAAACTGATTATCACTTCAAACCAAATCAAGATAAGTGCACACCAACAGTTGGATTTCTCTGACCATTGTCATCTTTGACTACTAATCCTCTCACATGCTAAACTTCTGCAAAAGAAATGGTTACTGGCTTAGATTTTATTTTTTAGCATTGGAAAAACATAAAGAAACAAGAACCACTCAACACAAATGACTTTAGGATGAGAAGAACAGGCTAAACATCATCTGACCCAAATTCAGTAACATTTGATAGAATTGAGGTCATCTCTATTATTTGTACAGTGAATAAAACTATGCATTCCAAAACCGAGTGGCATTCCCCTTTAATTTGACATTATTAAATACAGAAAATGTGCCACATAAATAATTGTAATCACAATTCTTGTTTTCTTTAAAGAAGCTAGTCTCACAGTGTCTAACACACCGTAACATTAAACAACCCTTCATCTGGAAGAAATGTGCTTCTTCTGTAAAATATCTCTATGCTACAAAAACGACAGTTTTTGCTTATTTTATGAGCTGGATGTCAGAGGACAGATATGTAACTGAGACGGTGTGGTCCATCAGGGCAGGTGATGTAACAATAGATTAGGTTTGTCTGCACTTATGTCCATCAAGTATCCACAAGGAGCAAATTTATACATAGAAAAAAAATTGATGGCAACAGTCTTTCAAAATTCTGTAAGAAACCACTTTTAGCCTGGAAAATAATAAACAAAATAAGAATCTGCATACTTCAATCTGCGATGTAGGAGTTTATTGGTCAAGCTTTTGGTCAGAGACCTTCATCAGGAATTGGAAGCCTGGAAAATAATGGTGGCTGAATGGCACACTGACAAACAGCACCTTCTAGTCAAATGGTTTTTTGTAGCCCTTTAAAACTCAGGAAGTACTGGTAAACTGACTGAAGATCCCTGATAGGTCTTGCTCTCACTACACAGGCAGATAAAGGAATCTGGCTCTGAAATCATAAAGCACTACTTATGGACATTAATGAACACCCTGAATGTCACGCAGAGACCGAGTAGCTTTGGACCATTTGCAAGACCCATTTAAAGGAATTCTGAAAATTTACTGTCATGAATCTGTTTATGTTTATAATAAAGGCCATTTTTTTAATAGAAGCAAAACAAGGATCAACTGTAATGCTTATATTTCCCTTGAGTGTAATAACTTATCAGCCAATATTACCACTGTATATGAATGAGTGCAATAAATAAAGACAGCAGGAATGATGACCAGGACATGTAGCAAAGGGATGTTTAATGATTTCTTTGGACAATGAGGTGCACATGTCCAGTTTGGTGTTATACAAAGAAAATAAGTAAAGTGACAACACAGAATTGTGTCAGCATTCCCAATTCAACTACAATTCTTGCTGGATAACTTCTGATTGAAAATGGAGTGGCACCCATGGACTGACCACCAGGGTGAGAACCAGTTCTTATGAAAAAATAAAAATAACTATGTATGTCGGTTTTATTGCCCTTCTGCAGTTGAACTCAAACTAATGTTTAAATAAACACTAAAAAATTCCAACGCCTTGACTGAAGTTTTGAAGTCACCCTTAGACGAGGCATGAAAATTTGGAGTGCCCTGAAGTGCACGGACGACTTTTCTGATAAGCGCACAGATTTAAATTTTAAGGACTTTACATTGCTCAAAAAAACTTAAGAATAAAATGACTGATTTCATCCAAGAACAAAACCCCTTGCATTATGAGTAATTATGATCTTGATTCTCAAACTCAGTGAGAAGTTCAGCTGCAGTAAAGGAGGGCCAAACAAACGACTTCGACCATCATGGTGAAACTTCCATAAGATTTGGAGGACCATGAAGTAAAATGCAGAAGTTCGGAGCATCTGGCCAAACCATTTGAGCTTATACAGCTAATCTTCCATCCATGGTGGTTATTACTACTGAGTGTTAAACCTGAGATTTTCAGTTCATTAAAAAAAAAATTAAATCCATCCTTCATGTCAGGAAAATCCTACTGAAAAATGTTGATTAAATAAGTGAAGACAGTACCTACAGCGAAGCTCGATCCAACTTAATCCTATTATTGCTATGCTAGTTTAGATCCTTTGGAGTAGAAGGAAAACGCCGATCTTATCGTGTTGAATGGGAATGCCAAATTAAGTAGTAACGGTTTTGGTCCCCTGCATGAACTAAAAGTGCAGTAATCAAGTAGTCATGATAATTCATACATTCGACTGTGGCTCACTAGCTAGCCAGTCAACCCTCAAATTCATCAATCAAAATAAAACAAGCAAAGACTTTGAGAATGGGTCTGTGTGGAGAATATTTGTGGAGGAGCGAAAAGAAAACATGGAGCGTTTTTGTCAAGTGCTAATAAATGATAGTAAATGTACTCTAAAAAACTACCTTGGTGCTTAACACTGATCTCTTTCTAACTATTAATCTGGTGTACAACATTTACAAAATTTAAATTGTAATAGTGTAATATTCATTATATATGCTACTGCCTTCCTCTGGTCCTCTTCATTTTAAACCTCTGAGAACGCCATCTTTAATTACACAGTAAAGAGCCCACACCGCACCCAATGCGTGGCAGCCCAATGCAGAGAACAGGAAGACTCTGTGGACAGTGAGTACACCTGCATGTGTGTCCTGAGTGTGTGTGTGGAAATGGTAGCACAGCCACAATTTGCCTGTAGACTCAGCAGTGATGGGATTTTTTTTGAGGGAGAAAGTAAACTTCTGGGAAACCAAAATTATTTAGCCCACAAAGTACATTATTCCTAATCCAAGGTAGCTGAACAATTAAAGACAGTCTTGAAATACTTTAGAAGATAATAATTATTATAATATCAACAATAACAATAATATTAAACATCTGTGAAGGTTTTTATTCCAGTCCCTTAACAGCTGGTTGACTCTCAGGAGTTGAACGGTGCTCTGTTGATCCTCGCGTCCCTCATTAGCTGTTGCTGCTAAAAGAGATCGACCTCGGTGCATCAGTTGAATGAGTGTGTGTGTGATCATCTTAGAACTGTGTTTTGAGTCAATTCATGTATGGCGCAAGTCAGGATTTGCTTGATGATTGCTGCTGACGCAGTCTCAGAGGCGGGTCTGCGCCTCGGGAACGTAGATTTCGATACTGTCAGCACTTTCCGTGGCTGAGTTTTGTCGTACTGATGCTGCCTTCTTTGCTGCCATCAACCGTTTTCTGGCTTCTTGTCGCTGCTTATCCACAGCCGAGTCCACACTCTTGTCTTTCCCTGTCAACAGGCGGGATTTCAACTGTTTCTTTGGCAAAGATGGAAGTTGCTTGTTTTCATCCTAAGGAATCAAGTCAAAAAAGAGAAGTCAACACCACCAGCTTGGCACTTAGGAGATCAGGTGGTGTACTCTTAAACAATACTTGAACAGTTTAAATCTTGGAATGGCAAATGATTAGGAAGTGATTAATAGATTGATCTATGACTAATTTAATTTTCATTTCATTCATCCAATCAACAGAAAGATTCTGGAGTTACAGATGTATAAAACAATGTTTAAACAACCAGAAACTTTAAAAGACTTTCATATAACTCCACTGGGACAAATAAATCTACCAGCACGTCACCTTTTTTTCCGTTTTTTCAGGAAGTTGCCATTTATGTGCCTTCAGCTGGTAGAGCTCATCAAACTTCATGCTTATATCTTCTATAGAGAGTTGCAGCAGATCCCAGAACCCTGCAAGGTCCTGTGCTGTTGGTCTTGGGTTAGCATTTACATTCTAGTGAATAAACAAACATAGGGAGCTTTTGATCAATAAGCAAATGAATCAAACTCCTTTCTGCATGCCTCCTGTCACAATGTTTTCAACTTTCTGGATGGAGACAAAATACACAACAGTAATCGTTCACGTTACACATCCGCGGCAGAAAACTTGATACAATCCAAGAGGTTGACCAGCAAATGAACAAAACTGTCAATGGCAAGCATAAACATCACGTCTGCCTTTTGTTTCTGTAGAACAAATGATGTTGGAGTTGAAAACAGGTTTATGGAGTCAGTCTGAATTGTAGTAGGGAGTTAGAGAATAAAGCTGCTCACCAGATTCTCGTTACAAAGTCCTCTGAACTGCTCAAACTTCTGTGAAATGAGGAGCTGAGCGCTGCCTACAGCACTGCGGATTGTACCCAAAACTAAAAAACAAAAAACAAAAAAAAAAAACAAGAGATTGTTAATCGTCTGAGACATTCACGTCCAAAATCCTTAAGACCGTAAATTACTTTTCTCCAAGCGCTTCTTTTGCTCAAACCTTAATTTTTAATAAATGTTCACATGTACACAGAAATTTATTAAATTAGAACGCAGGAGATTGTTTTTTGAAAAGCTTTCTTCTCCCGTCATCTTTCTTCACATCTATATTTAAAGAACAGTAGAGACTGATCTGCCTGATCCATTACCACTGAAACAAATGTTTGATATAACTCAGTCTCAGTAATGGGTGTCTCCTTTTTATTTAGTCATCCTAACCCAACACAAACACCAACACGTCCTGTCTGATGATGCAACTCACAGGCATATCCATCCGTCCTGAAACTGCCTTAATAAGCTGTTGTTCCAACTTCTGACCTAATTAAACAAATTGGTTCTTCATCTAATTAAAGGAAAAAAAAACGTAGCTGCTGCAGACGTTTGTAAACATCTATTTTATGAAAATAACGCAGTTAGGTACAGTTTATGGCTGTTCAGAAAAACAAGGCTTGTTTGAAAGTGCATTGCTTGAATTAGCATACCAGTTCCCTCCAAACTTATTTGGTTTCATTAACGGAGCTCAGGTGGATTAAATCCTCACTAATTCAAACGAGGAGTGACGAGCGAGGCGCACGTGCGCCCACAGGTCGCCCCTGTTAATCAATGCTAGATTAATGAGAATGGAAGGAAAATAAAGAGCCGTTTCTCCTCCCAGATGGAGCTAGAATTATTAATTCATGCCTACAAGGATCGCCAAGACATAAATAAAATGGAGACCTCTCTGGAGATTGATAGGTGGATTGGTGCTGCGTCTGCAGTGATGTGGGCATTGAACCGGTCTGTCATGGTAAAAAGAGAGCTGAGCCAGAAGGCGAAGCTCTCGATTTACCGGTCGATCCATGTTCCAACCCTCACCTATGGTCTCGAGCTTTGGGTAGTGACGAGATCATGGATACAAGCAGCTGAAATGAGTTTTCTCCATAGGGTGTCTGGCCTCTCCCTTAGAGAAAGGGTGAAAAGCTCTATCAACTGGGAGGCGCTTGGAGTAGATCCGCTGCTCCTCCACATTGAGAGGAGCCAGTTGATGTGGCTCAGGCATGTAATTAGGATACCCCCTGGATGCCTCCCTGGAAGAGCTGGCCCAAGTGGCTGGTGAGAGGGAAGTTTGGGCCTCTCGACTTAGGCTGCTGTGAGTGAGTGAGTGAGTGAGTGAGTGAGTGAGTGAGTGGATGGATGGATGGATGGATGGATACTTCCAGCTGTTGATCAAAGCCTTATAGCTGGCACTATTTAGTTAGAACGTTCAGCATTGACATGTTTCCATGACAACGCCAGAAGTCTAAATTTGCTTAGTTTCTCCACATATTTTATCAGGTTTTCAACTTTTGTCATTTTCATGTTTGGTTCCTCAAGTCTGCATGTTTCGAGACTCAAGGACATTGTTTTGCCGAGTAGCTGAGAGTTTTAAGAAAATGTTGCATGGTCACATGACCCCCAAGTCTTTAATGCAGATGTACACATTTAGCACTCATTACACACCAAGAAAGGATTCACTTGTATCATTAAAAACAAATGTTACCATGTTTGCCATAAGGTTGAATATTTTCCTGTTTTGTTTAAAGGTATTTTGTTCACTCTTCTGCTGTGATACAACTTAAAATTGAACGCAGCGTTGGGTTATTTATTTATTTTTTGGTTTTCACGAGGTTCTGTGGTACAAGGAATAAAAAATTAATAACCAGTAAGAAGCATGGGCTCTGTGACTGAAGTACAAGATGTTAAAATTCATAGTCGCACCAATACAGCATTTCCTTTTTACATATGTATTATGTTACCAGTTGAGGTACTTTAAGGCTATTTTACCATTATTATTAAGACAACAGCATGTTCTGCTGTTGGCCAGTGGTGAAGGCAGTGCACCATCTTGTTGCTTGCTTGCTGACATTATATACCTTTCCAAACACTATTCTCCTAGCCTAAAGGAGTCTTGCAGCTAGCATGCCATGCATCATCCCTGTCCACAAGCATATGTCACCATCCTGAATGAGCAGAGTCAGGTAAGCCTTGTTGGTAAAACCTAATTTGGGGAAATTGAGCTGGGATTGTCAGAGTGAGCCTGGCTTTTGGGATTAGCTTGCTTTGTTCAACAGCCCTTTGGTCTGATCCCTAAACTGTTGGGTAAATAAACAAACATCACTGATGTGTGTATGTGTCAACACTAAATATTAAAACCATAGAACACATCAGTCATTAAGGCAGGATTATCATCTTAGAGAAACGATGGTGTTTTTTATGAATATGCACATGACAAAGTAAACAGAACCTAAATAGTTTGACAGTGACTTAACATGATCATTTACCTTCCTCTGAGAGCTTGTTGTCTTTGGTCTCCTGCTCCATCTGCTGACACCAGCCCTCCATGCGGCCTGTTTCCGCCTGCAGCAGCTTCAGAAACCAGTTGCCGTCTCTAAGGCATGCTGGTGTGCTCGAGTGAACAGCATCTTCTTGCGAGCTGCAGTTTCCAGACTCTAGGCTGGGATCTGGAGGTGGCAGGGAGGAGGGATCCAAAGCAGGGTCCAGCTTCTCAGGGGGTGAACTGGATATCCTTGGTGGCGCTGAGGTGTGTTTGAGGAGCTGCTGTTCAATGGCTTTGCCTTGTCCGTTGGTTGCAGTGGTGTTCATAATATGACTGTTGGTGCAATTGCTTGTGTTCTCTGTGGGTGTCACATCCTGCAGCAGAGGATCAGTCTCTGTGTTTTGTCTGGAAGCCATGCTGCTGTCACGGCTAAGACTGCAGGGACATGCATAAACACAAATGTCCAAAAAGGCTAATTATTATAGGTAAAAACATTCCCATGGCAACAATGTAAAGTGTGTGAGTTAACCTGACAGAATAGTTGAAACTGTTATAATTTAGTTTAGTAAAAACAAAGAGAGGCAAGACAGAGCTACTAATCAGTTCCAGAACACTGACTGCTGGTTTCAAGGATAATGAGTGGGGACAAAGGAAGAACACAGCCAAACAAATTTTATTAGAGCAACTACACTCTACATATTGATAATGATATCTTTATGAGACTCAAGTTATAAAAATAAAAGGACATCTATTCTAAACATTGTTCTGCTCCTAGTATTGGAGCTGGTGAGTCCACCACTCCAGTGGTCTATGGCAGAACTTTAGTCCTCAGAATGAGGCTATGTCCCTGGTTCAGGACAATGCTTCTACATGTGTTTCGAATGGGATGATATGAATGCAGGTGTACCTGATGGTAGCGGTTTAAAAGCATTGTAGTGTTGCTCTGATAATAGTTTGCTTCTTTCTGGTAAAGTGTTTTTACATGATAATAGTTACATCTATATTAGTAAGGCACGGCACACGTCATTAGATCATTGTCGCTGCACAGCTAAGGCTCACAACTGATCTTTAGAGTCTGAACTAGGGCTGGGCGATATGACGATTTTAGACCGTTTTACGATCTACACATCTGACGGTCTGTCATTTTTGAGAGACCGTTTTATCACGATTCACAGCTCTGCTGTTGAATTTCTGCCTCTGAATGAAAATGGAACTTACCTCAGGCGAATGACACGCCTTTGTTTGACCCTTAACCAATCAGAGTGAGTCATAGTAATATATTAGTGCCCCGCTTGTTTTCATTTGTGTGTGAACAAACGGCTTCGGCCACGGCTGAGCGACAACGAGGTTTTCGTTCCGAAGAGGAACGCAGGGTTTCCTTAGCGCGTGGCGCTAACAACTTAGTGACGTGACATGTCTTGGAGAAAGCGTAAAAACACCTTGGGCGCTTCTTCTGAAGCAGGAAAATAACACCGCTTCTTAAGCAGAGCACGACGTCACCTCGGCTCGTTCACCCTCTGCCGAGCCGGTGTCGGTACCGGACTGAGCTCGGTCACTGGGTCGTTGGAGCTGCCCCGTGACTGCCTGATGGAAAACCAGCGGGTTTCATCAGACTCGTTAAGTTTCTTGTTTTTGCTGGGGACCCCCTGTATTTTACCGCTCCCTCCTGCAGTCTTCCCTTATTAAAATTTAAAATGATTCTGTAAACTCCGTGTATCAATAGAAACGATCTCTGCCTCTGCCAGCTGCAGTAAATGTAGTTTCCAAATAATAAGAGGTGCATTCATCTGTGTATCTCCTTGGATCCGCATTAGTGATATTTTCAGCACCAGAACAGTGAAGCAAAGAAAGATTCCTGAGTTTGTTAGTAATTTTATTTATTATGTGCATCTAACCTGTTCTATTTTTCTCTGAAATGAGATCAAATCAGTGCTTCTATGGGTTGTCTCCAATCTGCACTGGAAAATTTTACTTTATTTAGAGACTTGTTGCAGAAAATATTCAGAATGCGCAGTTTTTTGCTACCACAAGCGATCTCTGGTCCAGCCGCACATCAGAGCCTTAACTATCCACTACATGAGCAACTGGGAGCTACATAGTATTTTGAACAAGTTTGCACAATACGTTTGCAATTGACATGTTTGCACTTTAAATATGTTTACGATTTTAATTTATGTTAAGTTACTTGAAAAACAAGAAAAACTGATTTTTGTAATTGTTTCTCTCAGGGCTTTTATCATCTCTGGTGTGAGTTTAAAATATGTGTGTTAGCACTGTGCTGATTATCCCTAATATGAATAAATGTTTGTTTATTCAGTGTTTCTCTTCTTTAATACGCAATTGAAGTTATGCTATTCATGGATAAAAAATCGTGATAAAATCGAAATCGTGATAAAATATTGGAAAAATCGTGATATTCTATTTTTGCCATATCGCCCAGCCCTAGTCTGAACATTAATTTTGAGCTTGAGCTTCCTGATCATTTGCCTCTATCCTTTTTTTTTTTTTGTAAATTTGGGAAATCTACACATTGTGTTTTTAGTGACAAATTACATATTTAAAAAAGATTGGTCTGTGGATGATTGGTTTAGGCAAGATTGATCTACCAAAAGATGCATCTGCATGTTATGTCAACTGTAAAAATTATTTTGATGGGACGGAATTGTGTTCTTATATAAGGATATTGTACAGTTCCTACTTGAATCTTGTTGTGCAAGAATAAGCTATATAAAGCTAAACCAGGTTGGGATGTAAAGGCTGAAAAGCTCCATGCTGAGGCCAGAAGGTATTCTAAAGTCAAGGTGTTAAATGGGTCCACCACTTGAACATAAACACATTTTTAATCACAGTTTGGTAAAGTTAGAACCCATCAGAAAAGGACAAAACTGGAAAAATACAAATAAATATTGTCCTACCGCCCTATCTACTATTTTATTCAAGGTCTTTAAAAGGACTATTTTGATGATGGAACATTTTGTCTCCACTTATGATAACCAGTTTGGTTTTAAATCTAATCATGGTATCGTTGCGTTGTGTTGCCTCAAAGGAGAGTTTGTATTTGTATAACAGGCTTAAGTAGTTCTACTGGTGCCTCTGAAACATTTGATCTTATAAGTTGTGAGATGGTGGATATCATTTTATTTTTTCCTCTTTTCATCATCATTTTCCTTTTGTGTGAACATTAAGAGTGGATTAACCATCGCTGTTCAGTGACCTTGCCCCTACTTTCTACAAGACATGAAATGCACTTTGCAACTAGCCGCCGTCACAGTGGATGGGTTCATTTCCAGTGGCCGCAAGGTGTAATGTTTTGGAATGCGTCCCAAAAGCAAAGGAACATGATAATTACATTGCAGGTCTATTTCTTACACTCTACACTTCCAAAACACCTTAACCTCCGCAGTTCCAATTGGGCTTGACAGGAAGTCAAACACGGAAGCTGTGTAAAACATCCAATAACTCAAAATAAAAGTCGCACGCAGACTTCCAGTTGCCTTACTAGTAAAAGATGTCATTTCCTGTGAAACTTCTTTTGCCAAGGTAAACAGAAAATAAACCGCAGACCTTTTTAGATACATACTGCAGTCTTGCTCCTTGTTATTGTGTAAATTTCTGAAATCACGCGTAGTGTTATTCTCCTGTAATTTTCCCCTTGCAGTACCAGCGGCGTGAATCGCTCTCACTACCGTTTTGTGTCTCAAACACTCCCGGTTGAATGGGAGCTCGCAGGTAAAACACCTCGATTACATTACACACCACTTTTGCATCGGGTGGAAAGAAGGGATTAGCCTCTCACTGTAACAAATGCTCAGTAAACGGGGTGAAGCAAAACCAATTAAGAGTCTAGTTTTTGAATGGACTCCACTTGGTTCTAAAGCCCAAAACCAGAATCTAAATGATTAGTTTACATGTTTATGTCTGTAAGCTGCACATCACTGCATGTTTTTAGCCTCCAAACAATGAAAGTTCACAATTAAACCATTTGATTTGGACGTATTTCTCAAAGGCTTTTGATGTGGATTCTGCAGTCCCTTTCAGAAAGCAAACCTGAATTAAATCATTCACTGCCAATGGTGAATAAAGTCATCATTCCAAATTCAACCGCTCACTGCCATTAAGTCATCAATTGCATTTTGTTTAACGAGGCAGACTTGGAAACGAGCTACCGATGCATTGGTGAAATTCTGGCGATACAGTGTATCACGACATATTGCGATTCATTCAGTCAGACATTAGCATTTTTTTGACTGAATTTATTGTAGGAATATTCAATAAACAGTTCAAACTGATACTTGGCATGTATAACATTACTTTAAGACAGTTTTATTGTCTTATGCTGCAATTTTTACTGTTAGGGCTGTTATGATTGTTGGAGTACACATTTTATTGGTCTTATTATTCTTAGTTTATTTTACTTTATTTATTGAATTGTTTATTGATTTTGTGTTTCTGACTTATTGTTTAATTTATCTTCTTTACTGATAATGTCATTGTTATTGTACCTGTCTGTAAGGCGCTTTGTTCAGCTCTCATGGTGGAAACAAAACATGTTGCTCACTGATGCCACCTAGTGGTCAGTGTTTAAATTGCACCAAAAGAAAAGAACAAATGCTTGCATTTAAATTATTCCAAAAATTAGATACACTGCTTTTGAATATTGATGTAATATCACAGAAAACAACATGATATATTGTCATATCAATATTTTCTTACATTCCTAATGGTCATAGAGCACATTATTCAGTTACTCTTCAAAAAACCTGTAAAAATGCTTGGTTGAAAATCAGTGTTTATCGTACACATGTAGAAGTACTTACGGTCTGCCGTTTTCAACCTGAACTCCAATGGACTGAAACTTTAGAGGTGTAGACAGTAGTAGTGGCTCTTCTCTTGGGACTGGAAGAACACAATCCACCTAAGAAGCCAATAACATAACAGGGTCAGTCAACAGCAGCTGCACAGAAGACCTGACTCCTCTCTCTTTTAGGGCTGAGCAGTAAAACAGCAGCACAACTCGGCTTGAAAAGGTATGCCTGTCATTGCCAGAGTGGCAAGCAAAAGTAAACACTTTAGTTATGTTTGTCCAAAATTACATTTCCTATACGGCTTTTTCTCGTGTGCCAATCCATTGCCTTGTGTTTAGGAGTGGACCATGTCACAAGTGTTGAAACACTACTCTATGTTAATGACACAGTTCGCTCATGAAACTGTCCATGCTTGAGTATTTCCTGTCATTAACTTATGTTCAAGCTTGTTAAAATGACCAAAGTGTTTTATTGACAGAACCTTTGTAATTACGTGGTTTTAGCCCAGCATGAATGTTTGTTGTGTCCTCTGCTCAGACCTGATGAGTACAACATGCTGGTAAACAAATCATATGCTGCAACTCTAATCCAAAAACATAACGACAAAAAGTATACTATGAGTCCTTAAAGTGCAGTAAAGTTATTGTTTTATTATAAGAAGACAAGCCATTTTAAAGTTGTGGGACACTCGTTTATACATTTGCAGTGGTCTCTAGTCGGAACGAATGCCTTGCATGTCGTACTCAGGGTGGGGTGGTGACTCAGATGTGCTAGTTTCAGAAACTAGCAGAATGCCACAGAGGAGAGCTTAACATGGTAGGATCTGGAGTCTTATTTTCTGATATTTGGAAACTTCGTATTGGATAACAGCAACATGACTAACACCGACTCTGTTTGCTCTTCAATGTTGATGTTTTATCTCCAAAAATAACAAATTTGGAGAAGTTTTGCTGTGTGAAAAAGTCACTAATGCTAAAGGTTAGCTTATACTGGTTGGGAAGTTCTCTGTTTCCTGGATGCTAAACCAACAGCCTTCCCTGTCGTGAGTCAAGATGGGTGAGTCCATGAATGCTAAGTGACAGTGTGACATAGATCTTTCAGGCTTTTTAAATCCTAGAATTTCACCATCTATTTTCTATCAGAAGCTAATGCAGGAGATAGGTATAGGAGACTTTTCATGTTCAGCCTGCATGAAAAATATATTAAAACAAATGATAAACCTGGATGCCAATAGAGGACAGCTTCCTCTTGGATGCAGTTGGGGGCTGTTCAAGAGTGAATCCAGTCACAAAGTCATTTTGGGAATGAGTAGAGGTGGAGTTGGTGGATACGGCAACAGTGGTGATAGTAGGGAGGTCACGAGGAGCTGGAACAGGGGGCACTGAGGCTGCAGCAGGTGCAACAGTAGAGACAGGAACAGGGGCTTTTGGAGCCTGGCTCCCCTTGGCCAGGCTGCTCGTGCGGATGCTACAGAGACTGTCAGAGGAGTTGCTGCACCCTGATTGGCTGTTGGCTTCGCTGCCTCGGTCCTGCTGGTCAAGGTACGTATCTTGGGCTGATTCAGTGCTGCTCTGCAACGTCACAGAGATGAGGGGCTTGGAGGTGATGCGGGGTGGGACTGGAGGAGGAGCCTTCCTATTGCTGACTGCACACAGACGGAGAGAAAGAGACAAACACACAAACTTAGAATCAGAGGTCTGCCCTCTTGTCACTCATACTGAAGAAAATAGACCCCAGTCAAGCCAGGAAGTGGATATAAAGCCTTGAAAATGTAAAGCATTAATTAAAAAAACAAATGTGTACTTCGCCCCTATTGCTATGTGAATGATGCTGTAATGACAACTGTGCTTCCCGAGATGTGTCTGCTCGTGGAGGTGTTCCACTGACGTCAGTCCGTCTCTGAGGATCTTCTTACATGCCACACCCTTTAGCTCAGGAGTCTCTGCTTTCTCAACCAACAGCCAGTTTTTATATGCCTATAGTCTATGAAACATGCATTTGAAAAAACACTGAACATTATTCTAACTAATATTGTGAGTTTGTACATCTACTTGTGCATGATGTCTTGTTCAATTGTATAAATGGAGAAAAAGGAAACTGAAATGGCTGGAAAACTACACCAACAACTGGTTTTCATTTCTGTTGCATACTAAAACTGAATTTTCTCTCCCTACCCTTCACTTTGCCTTGTAACCAACATCAAATGCATAAAGCATCGTTCCCTGATTGCAACATTCTGTTTATTATACACACTAATCAAATTAAAACATTAGGGAGTATTTTATTCTCAGTTGTACTGACTTGTTTACATCTTTCTCCACCGGAGTTATCATCAGGGACTCTTGTGTCACACTGTTGCTTTACAGCTCACACTCTAGGCTCCAGGAGTCAGTGAAAAACAAGATGGGTGAGGATCAACAACCCGACAACCCAGTGTGTTTTTGACGAAACTGGCATCATAAATGTTTGGAATTAATATAAACATTAGAGTGATGTAGAAGGACCTAATTTTATGGATTTACCTTCTCAGTTGCCTAGCGGTATAGTGTCCGCCCAGGAACTGGGAGATCAAAATTCACCTTAAAAATGGGACCCAATGCCTCCCTGCTTGACACTCACTAACAAATAGTTCCCGAGCGTAGCCTCAGCTCACCACAACCTATGGGGATGGGTCAAATGAGATGTAATTTCACCAGTGTGTGATGATGACTAATGGGATTTGACTTAACTTAAAAGCCTGATAAAACGTAACAGGATTATAAACAGGTACAACATCCTAGTGGCAAGTTGTGTATTTACGATAACGCATACTTAAAATTGGGCCTTATTTGTTGTATTATTCATTGTTGAAGTTGGTCTTTTAGGCTGTGCTTCACCACTTAAAATGCTGGGATTGAAATGACATTTCCCAGTTTATTTACAAATTACTAAATTTGGTGAATTCAAGATTTTTTTTAGATTGGCAGCCAATGTTACAGCTAGCAAAGAAAAGCCCTCTTTTAATGAAAACAGCAACTCTCACATATTACCTGCTGTTACAGCAACAGGAGACAACTTGTTCAGTTAAAGTCACAATGGCAAATCTACCCTAAAAAGCTTAATGTGGAGGTAAAATAAAGATTATGAAAAAAAATTGGGATGCACTGAAAATTTGGCCAAAAATAACCCAAAAGGTGAATCTTTGGCCTAAACACCTAAATCACAGAAAAACACAGCCATACAGACCGTCAGGTGAACCCTGTTTTCGTTTCAGCGTGCTCCGCCTTTTTTGGCAACTTGCTCTTTGCTTCGTAAAAACAGTACATCTACAGTGGGGCAAAAAAGTATTTAGTCAGCCACCGATTGTGCAAGTACTCCCACTTAAAATGATGACAGAGGTCAGTAATTTACATCATAGGTACACTTCAACTGTGAGAGACAGAATGTGAAAAAAAAAATCCATGAATTCACATGGCAGGATTTTTAAAGAATTTATTTGTAAATCAGGGTGGAAAATAAGTATTTGGTCACTTCAAACAAGGAAAATCTCTGGCTCTCACAGACCTGTAACGTCTTCTTTAAGAAGCTTTTCTGTCCTCCACTCGTTACCTGTATTAATGGCACCTGTTTGAACTCATTATCTGTATAAAAGACACCTGTCCACAGCCTCAAACAGTCAGACTCCAAACTCCACTATGGCCAAGACCAAAGAGCTTTCGAAGGACACCAGGAAAAGAATTGTAGACCTGCACCAGACTGGGAAGAGTGAATCTACAATAGGCAAGCAGCTTGGTGTGAAAAAATCAACTGTGGGAGCAATCATCAGAAAATGGAAGACATACAAGACCACTGATAATCTCCCTCGACCTGGGGCTCCACGCAAGATCTCATCCCGTGGGGTCAAAATGATCATGAGAACGGTGAGCAAGAATCCCAGAACCACACGGGGGACCTGGTGAATGACCTGCAGAGAGCTGGGACCACAGTAACAAAGGTCACCATCAGTAACACACTACAACGGCAGGGAATCAAATCCTGCAGTGCCAGACGTGTTCCGCTGCTGAAGCCAGTGCATGTCCAGGCCCGTCTGAAGTTTGCCAGAGAGCACATGGATGATACAGCAGAAGATTGGGAGAATGTCATGTGGTCAGATGAAACCAAAGTAGAACTTTTGGTATAAACTCAACTTGTCGTGTTTGGAGGAAGAAGAATACTGAGTTGCATCCCAAGAACACCATACCTACTGTGAAGCATGGGGTGGAAACATCATGCTTTGGGGCTGTTTTTCTGCTAAGGGGACAGGACGACTGATCCGTGTTAAGGAAAGAATGAATGGGGCCATGTTTCGTGAGATTCTGAGCCAAAACCTCCTTCCATCAGTGAGAGCTTTGAAGATGAAACGTGGCTGGGTCTTCCAACACGACAATGATCCCAAACACACTGCCCGGGCAACAAAGGAGTGGCTCCGTAAGAAGCATTTGAAAGTCCTGGAGTGGCCTAGCCAGTCTCCAAACCTCAACCCCATAGAAAATCTGTGGAGGGAGTTGAAAGTCCGTGTTGCTCGGCGACAGCCCCAAATCATCACTGCTCTCGAGAAGATCTGCATGGAGGAATGGGCCAAAATAACAGCTACTGTGTGTGCAAACCTGGTAAAGACCTTTAATAATCGTTTGACCTCTGTTATTGCCAACAAAGGTTATGTTACAAAGTATTGAGTTGAATTTTTGTTATTGACCAAATATTTCCACCCTGATTTACAAATAAATTCTTTAAAAATCCTGCCATGTGAATTTGTGGATTTTTTTTCCACATTCTGTCTCACAGTTTGTCATGGGTGATTCTGCAGGTTGAGTGCTTTGCAGTCTTGTTTCTGGTTTTATTGTATTTTTGGCACTACTTCCTGTTTTATTTTGTGCATTCACTTCCTGTCTCATTACAGGCAGCTTCACGACATGAGGCTCCTCACTAATCTGCCTCATGTCTTGCACCTGGGTCCTGGCTTCTCCATTTAAGCGTCTTTGCAACAGTTTCCTTTGCCAGTTTGTCTTCTTCAGTTGAGTACTGTGAACCTGCTCTCAGTAACACTTTGTGAGAGTGTATTTAGTTAGTTTTGGACTTGTTCAGTTGTGCTGTACTGCCAGGAATCCCTTCTGCTGATTAAAACTGTGTGAGCTCTGCATTTGAGTCCTCTTTGTGCTTTGATAGTACAAACTGGCCAATAATGGACTCAGCAAGCTCTGACTCAGTTTTGGGGGCCCTGGGGGCTCAGGGGAAGAGGCTCCTCCAACGGGAACAACAGATGAGCCTACTGCATCAGGAGATGGGGCAACTCAATGCTCGGCATGATCAGTTTGCTACCTCTGTCAGTGATCAACTCAGTTACCTGGTGGAGAAGGTGCAGCAGCTCCAGACCTCTTCAACCCAGCCTCCAGAGAAGAACCACATGCCGCAGCCCCAGAGTAACGAGGTGGAGGTGACTCCTGGAACATTCTCTGCATCCCCTGGCCTATCTGTTCATCTTGCTCGTCCTGAGAGGTTTTCTGGGGACTCTGGTGATTGTCAAGCATTTTTGACACAGTGTAGCCTCCACTTTGAACTGCAGCCCTTCTCTTTCCCCACGGAGAGAGCCAAGATTGCTTTTCTCATCTCCCACCTTTCGGGCAGGGCCGAGGCTTGGGCCACGAGCGAGTGGGAGCGCGACGCGGACATTTGTAAGTCACTTGATCCTTTTACTAAGCGTTTCACTCAAATTTTTCAGCACACCAGGCCTGGGAGGGAGGCTGCCAGAGCTCTATGTCAGCTGCAGCAGAAGAGGAGACGTGTCACTGATTATGCTATTGAATTTCATACTTTGGCTGCTGCATGTGACTGGAATCAATCAGCGATTTTTGATGCCTTTTTGAGAGGTCTTTCCAGTGAACTCAAGGATCTGTTAGCCCCTCTGGATCTGCCGGAGGATTTGGACTCTTTCATCGCTCTGGCGATCAAGATTGACAAGAGGCTCACAGACCGACAACGAGAGAGGTTTCGACTTCCCTTCTCCTCCGGACCGGTGGAGGCGGGGCGCTGCTAATGGTGGCTCCAGTTGGCGTGCGTCAGCCCCTGACTCTTCTCTCAACATGTCCTCAGCTTCACCAGCTTCATCAGAGGAGCCCATGGTGATTGGAAGAGCCCACCTTCCACCTGAGGAACGTCAACGCCGCTTTCGGGAGGGTCTCTGCCTGTATTGTGGCCAGCCGGGTCACCAAGCCAGCGACTGTCCAGTAAACAAGAAGGGACCTCTAAGGAGGTTTTCGTTGGTGAGTTGCACCTCCTTTTCTAATGACATCCAACGTGCAAGCCCCACTGTCCAGCTCTCCACTCCTGAAAAGACTGTTGAGCTGGTGGTGCTCATTGACTCTGGTGCAGATGTTAACTTGATGGATGCTCAATTTGCAAGACAATTGAACTTAGAGTTTTTGCCTCTTGAAAGGCCCCTGCAGGCTGTCGCCTTGAATGGACATCCGTTGTGCTCTGTGTCTAGTCGAACCCCACCTGTTAAAGTGACTTTCGCTGATAACCATTCTGAAATGATTACGTTTTTCCTGTCTGATTTTCCTCGACACCCGGTCATTTTGGGTCATCCCTGGCTTGTTCGGCATAACGCTAACATAGATTGGTCCTCTGGTTCAATTTTATCTTGGAACTGCGATTGTTTACAGTCTACTCCTGGTAGTACCCCTCCTTCCCAGGTTGTAGGGGTTCTACCAGGCTGTGATTCTGATTTTCCTGATCTGTCTTGGGTTCCCTCTTGTTACCATGACCTTAAGGAGGGTTTTAGCAAGTCACGGGCTGCCTCTTTGCCCCCGCATCGTCTGTATGACTGTGCCATTGACTTGCTACTGGGAACCCCGCCCCCCAAGGGTCGCCTGTACCCGTTGTCCTTACCTGAAAGGCAGGTCATGAGGGATTACATTTACACAGTGCTCCGGGCAGGCATAATCCGTGAATCTTCGTCCCCTGCTGGGGCAGGTTTTTTCTTTGTGACCAAGAAGGACAACACTTTACGTCCGTGTATCGATTACCGGGGTCTCAATGACATCACCATCAAGAACAAGTACCCCCTCCCTCTGGTCTCTTCGGCTTTTGAACTCTTACAAGGTGTTACAGTTTTTACTAAGTTGGATTTGAAGAATGCTTATCACCTTGTGAGAGTGAGGGAGGGGGATGAATGGAAGACTGCCTTTAATACGCCCAGTGGGCATTATGAGTACCTAGTGATGCCTTTTGGTCTCTCTAATGCTCCCGCGGTTTTTCAGGCTCTGATTAATGATGTACTTCGGGACATGCTCAATGATTTTGTTTTTGTGTACCTAGATGATATCCTGATTTTCTCCCATGATATGCAGTCCCATATCCAGCATGTGCGGAGGGTTCTTCAACACCTTCTCCAACACCAGCTCCATGTGAAGGCGGAGAAGTATGCCTTCCACAAGTCTTCTGTTCATTTTCTTGGGCTTGTTGTGAGGCAGGGGGAGATCCAGATGGATCCGACAAAGGTGGAGGCGGTCAAGAACTGGCCGGTCCCTACCTCGAGGAGAGAGGTGCAGAGGTTTTTAGGTTTCGCAAACTTTTACCGGCGATTTATTAGGGGTTTCAGTACCGTTGCCACCCCTTTGCACGCTCTGACCTCCCCAAAAGTCAGGTTTCAGTGGTCCTCTCAGGCAGACAAGGCTTTTCTGAGTCTTAAGGACAGTTTCACTTCTGCTCCGATTCTGGTAATGCCTGATGCCCGGTTCCAGTTCATTGTTGAGGTGGATGCCTCCGAGGGGGGAGTGGGGGCTGTTCTCTCTCAGCGCTCCGAGGTAGATCACCGCGTTCATCCCTGTGCATTCCTGTCACGCAAGCTGTCTGCCGCTGAGAGGAACTACGACATTGGGGATCGTGAGCTATTGGCCATTAAAGTGGCCTTGGAGGAGTGGCGCCACTGGCTCAAGGGGTCCAAGCTGCCATTCATCGTGTGGACCGACCACAAAAATTTAGAGTACCTGAGACGGGCCAAGAGGTTGAATCCTCGTCAAGCCAGGTGGGCCTTGTTTTTTTACACGTTTTAACTTCACTGTGTCTTATCGACCCGGTTCGAAGAATGTGAAGCCTGATGCTCTGTCCCGCCTGCCTAACACAGTTTCCTCTGATCCTGAGGTCCCAGCACCAGTCCTCCCCTTGTCTTGTGTGGTTGGAGCAGTGACCTGGTCTGTGGAGGAGCAGGTAAAGCAGGCAGCTGCTCCGGTTCAGGCCCCTGATGGTTGTCCTGCAAACCGGCTTTTTGTTCCCCCTACCCAGAGGTCTCAGGTTATTCACTGGGCCCATGCTTCCCGTTTTTCGTGCCATCCGGGGGTCAAGAGAACAATGTTTGTAATTCAGCAACGGTTCTGGTGGCCATCTATGAGACATGATGTTGCTGAGTATGTGGCAGCCTGTCCAGTATGTGCTCGACACAAGACCTCCCACACATGTCCTTTGGGCCTACTTCTCCCTCTCCCCGTTCCCACTCGGCCCTGGTCACACATCTCTCTGGATTTTGTTTCCGGGCTACCTGTTTCTGAAGGTAATACCACTATTCTCACTGTAGTCGACAGGTTTTCTAAGATGGTGCACTTCATTCCCCTTTCTAAGTTACCCACGGCCAAGATGACCGCAGAGGTATTGTTGTCTCAGGTTTTTAGGATCCATGGTTTCCCGGTTGACATTGTTTCGGACCGTGGCCCTCAATTCATTTCCCGTTTTTGGAAGGCCTTTTGTTCCCTGTTGGGGTCTTCTGTCAGTCTCTCTTCAGGTTACCATCCCCAGAGTAAAGGGCAGGCTGAGAGGCTAAATCAGGAGCTGGGAACCGGTCTACACATCCTTGCCGCTGAGTGCCCCTCGACGTGGTGTAAGCACCTAGTGTGGGTGGAGTTTGCCCACAACACCTTGCCAACCGCTTCTACAGGTCTTTCCCCATTTCACTGTGTGTATGGTTATCAACCGCCTCTGTTTCCTGCTCTAGAAGGGGAGGTCAGCTTCCCATCTGCCCATGCCCTTGTTCGGCGTTGTCGTAGGACCTGGGTTAGGGTGCGTCGCACCCTCCTGAGACAATCTACGTCCTACAAGTTGGCTGTTGATCGTCTTAGGGTCCCTGCTCCGGCTTACAGGGTGGGACAGAGGGTGTGGCTGTCTACTCGGGACCTTGCCCTCCGTACGGACTCTCGTAAGTTGTCCCCGAGATTTATTGGGCCATTTCCTGTGTCAAAGGTCGTTAACCCTGTGGCTGTTAGACTCAAGCTCCCCAGGTCCATGAAGTGCCACCTGACGTTTCATGTTAGCCGGGTTAAGCCGGCCAGGGAGAGTGCGCTGGTTCCTGCCTCCCGGCCCCCTCCTCCCCCCCGATGGTTGCGGGGGGCCCGGTCTATTCTGTGCGGCGGCTGTTGGCTGTGCGGCGTCGGGGTCGTCAGTTCCTCGTTGACTGGGAGGGTTACGGCCCTGAGGAGAGGTCTTGGGTTCCGGCGAGCGATGTTTTTGATCCCTCCCTGATTCGGGACTTTTATGACCGGCACTCGGATGTTCCCGGCCCGTCGGGCGCCGTGCGTGGGGTGGAGGGTGATGTCATGGGTGATTCTGCAGGTTGAGTGCTTTGCAGTCTTGTTTCTGGTTTTATTGTATTTTTGGTACTTCCTGTTTTATTTTGTGCATTCACTTCCTGTCTCATTACAGGCAGCTTCACGACATGAGGCTCCTCACTAATCTGCCTCATGTCTTGCACCTGGGTCCTGGCTTCTCCATTTAAGCGTCTTTGCAACAGTTTCCTTTGCCAGTTTGTCTTCTTCAGTTGAGTACTGTGAACCTGCTCTTGGTAACACTTTGTGAGAGTGTATTTAGTTAGTTTTGGACTTGTTCAGTTGTGCTGTACTGCCAGGAATCCCTTCTGCTGATTAAAACTGTGTGAGCTCTGCATTTGAGTCCTCTTTGTGCTTTGATACAGTTGAAGTGTAGCTATGATGAAAATTACTGACCTCTGTCATCATTTTAAGTGGGAGAAATTGCACGATCGGTGGCTGACTAAATGCTTTTTTGCCCCACTGTAATTTCAAAAGTTAAATTTTTCCTGTTTTAGTAATCAGGGTATCTGCAGGTTTAAGGGAGCCAAATTTAAGACTTTTTAAGACCTTTTTTAAAGGCCAATTTGACCAAATTTAAGCTACTTTTTAAAATTAAATTTAAACTATAATTTCCGGCTATTGCGAATGTGGGATTAGCCATCCAGTTACCATAAAAGTTGCACATCCCCATGGCGCAGTCTCCCACTAGCTTAATCAGCTAATGTGCTCATCTAAAAAAGCCCCCTTTCACAACCAACTGAATTGAGTACGGTTCCGCTTATGCCAATATCATACACAAAAATGCTGAACACTAACTAGAAATTCATGAAAATTGAAATAAAATGATCTTGTTTATTGGGTCTTTGGTCATTTAAGACCTTTGGAAACTGTATTTAAGGATTATTTGTCATTTTTAAGGATTTTTAAGGCCTTAAATTTGGAAAAGCAAATTCAAGACTTTTTAAGGACCCGCAGATACCCTGGTTATTCTGTTATTAAAAGGAGTCATCACCTGTTACTACCATGGATATCTACATCGTATTATAGTCTTTTGTAAAAGGACATGTTTTCTCACGAGAGCACACGCAATATTTCGGCTGTGCAGGACGCGTCATTTAGATTCATAGGATGTTCAAGGAAGATCCAGTCTTTCTCGCCTCTGCTCGGCTAGGAGGACTCTACTACGTTAGACTATTTGAATTAGCAGCAAACTGGCGTCTTCTCTTGCCAAGTGCAGACTGTTCTGCAAACTCCAACAGAAAGCTGTTTTGGGGAGTTTTGTAAAGAAACTGAATTTAGCATGGCGAGAATGACGGGACCTTCCACACGATTCCAAATGATGCGTCCCGTCATGGTTGAAAAATAGTTCCAAAATGAAAGGTGAACCGACATCTTTTCTGGCCGTAAAACTAACGTCTTTGAGCATCTCATTTCGATGTTTAAAAAAATGTGGGCGTCTTATTACTGTAAAAAAAAAAATAACATTGGAAAAAATAAACTCCAAATAACAATCTGATAACAGCCTAGATTTGAACCTGTGTCCTCTGCGTGAAAGTCCGGTGTCTTACTAGTTGAGCTATCCCTTTGACATGTCACTGAAAATATTTCTATCATTGAAAAGTGTTACCCAGCAAACATGTGGATGCTTGATGACAGCTAAAACGATATTAGTCCGATAAAAGTTTGATATTTATATGAACTATAATTACTATATTTTCAAAGACAACTAGTTTCAAAATGAAAGTTGAAATATTGTCTTTTCTGGCCGTCATTTCTGGATGCAGAGCAGTGTGGGCTGTAGCGGTGTTTCTCTTCACTGTCCATAAATGGTACTGTAAATCCTGCCTTCGTGATGACAGTAAGGCCAGAACTCAAACTCTTGTTATGGAGTGTGCATGCTGGTGGAGTGCTTGAAGAAGCTAAGAGTAAACAAAAAAAAAAAAAAAAAAAAAAAAAAATCAAATGTTAAATATCGACCTTCCGGCCAGCGAAAAATCATTAGGAAGCCATTATCTACACTTTTTCAAGTGGAAAAGTGAAAGATTCAGGTGATTACTCTTAAGACTGCTGGAATATGTAACACACTTTAATTTCAGTTTCACATCTACCGTGTCTGCCCAGATTCCCCCCCCCCCCCTTCACATTCCCTACGTTCACCAAAGAACAGGGGCTCATCACACGATCAAATAAATGTCCCTAAAAATTAACCGTTTAAGTACAGCGTGGGAGCGTTTTACATTTGGTAGTTAATAAAATGAGCCCCACATCAGAGGTCTGATCCTGGAAAAACATGGAAATAAAGCTGCACAGCAAAATGAAATAAGACCAGCAACAGATTAGTCTCTGCCATGACTCCTGCTTTGTGATGGCTTGGTGTCTCTGCCTCTAGTTTGTTTAGTAAAATGAAGAAACATCAGTGTAATTATTTAGTTCAATGTAAGGAAACTAAAGTGTGGCCTCTAGAATGCACCGATAAGCAGCGCTGTGTATTTGACCCAACAGGTCCTGCTGGACATTTCAGCTCTCATCCCACTTACGTTATTAGTTTATGAATTTTGTAACGAGTGTGGGACTTTGGTTCTTTAGTTTACCCCCGTGACTATGTTCATGTAGTGTTTTAGGACCCATACCCATGAATAGCAATAGCTAGCCAACTTTTTCATAAAGTTGGCAGATGTAACATTTTTGGCATTTTTTTATTGGATTATGTCTGTGCAGATGAATAGAAAGATTGTGGACATAGCTTCATTCGTCAGTAAAGGAGCAGTTTTCAAAAAAAACCTTTAGGTCTTACACATTTTTGTTGTATCCCAAGAAGCCCATTAAGTTACAAGAGAAGTTCTTGCTGACCCCAATAGTTACATTAACATGTAGTCTGATTTAATTCATTAATGTTTCTGCTACACCCTTCATTGGCAACACCTTAATAAGGAATGCTTTCAGAAAATGTGTGTAAAACAATTGGGAAAAACTTAAATAGCTAACCAAGAAGTCTAATGTGTTTTGGCTCAACAATGAAGATAGGTTTCCTCTCCAGTAGCAGCTTCAGTCTAGAAAAGTAACCCTGTAATTCTGAAGGCACTGCACACCCATCATCAGCCAGTGACGCACAGAACCAGTAAAGCTCTCATTAAATCCCACCAACATATACAAACACGACTTTGGAATTAACTCCATGAGGTTCGTGTGTTTCTCTAACTACTCTGGTCTGCAGTGACAATCTGGTCTCTCAAATCATTGGCTTTTCAAGGACAAAAGATAACATTTATGCCACATGAATGAGGCACTTCATGTAGCACTTGTAATACAGTTACATGACATTCTCTTTACACAAACTTGCGATGCAGTAACTCTAAACACTTCTGTTGTAGTTCTGGTTTACAAGGCCACACAGTGTGAGCTAAACACAAAGGGCTATAGTTGATCAGAACTGTGTGCCCTACTTACACATGCAAATCAGACGTCTAGGTCTGAGCCAGTTTAAGATATTAATCTTTCAGTCTGCAGGACTTTCCTCCTCCTATAATCCCAATCAAGTCCTGGCCAGTGGAAAACCACCAAGTCCATTCATTTTCATCCACGCCTTCGGGGGTCAGGTTGCAGGGGCAGCAGCCTAATGCCACTTACGCACTAGCATTGGCTCCACTCCACCCGCCCCAGCCCGGCAGCGTTCGTTCCACACAGCCTTAGGAATGTAGATGTGATTGAGCACATAGGCAGACTGAGGTGTCATGAGCGCATCTCCGAGCATGTAGGCAGGGAAAAGACTGCGGAGATGTCTGTGTTGTCTCTATTATTAAACATAAGCAGCATAAGCAGTCTTTCTTTTGGAGACGGACACTTGATATTGCATCCTGCTATGCGCACCGATCGTTCCGCTAACATTTCTCATCAGTGACAGTGGAGAATGCATGTAATGATCGCTTTGAGGCGGCGCAAGCTAGCAGTAGCATTACCTGCAAGCTCTAGAAATATACTGGCTGTATATTTATTTTGACATAAAAGTAGGGATGCATAGATACCGATACTGGCTTCAGTATTGGTAAAAGTTAAACTACACCAGGAACCGATACCAATGCAGTTGCCTGAAAGTAGCTTTAATGTAACTTGTAATTTCTGGTAATATTTTAGTTTTGTGATAATTTCTATTAGTATATATTATTTTTTGTATCTACCTCACAGTCTTCTGGTTGAAAGCAGAGAAGAAAATAAAACCTGTATTCCAATTCATTGCATTGTTTTGTGTGGTAGAAGTAGAATAGACTTTATTGTAATTGCTCATGGCAATTAAATTACAGATGGTCCGCCATCAACAGTGCACAAAACAATAAATAATAAATGTCAAAACCATAGAGGACTAAAAACAATTTAAAAACATTTAACACCAAGAAAGTACAACCAGTGATTCAGATCTGCTAAAACAACAATTTAAAAGGATTTAAAACAGATTAGTCCACATCATCGGCATCAGCGAGTACTCAGATCCAAGTATTGGTATAAGGGCTAGGCGATATGGCCTAAAATAATTATCACAATATATTGAGGTTTTCACCTCGATAACGATAAATGGACGATAACTACAGGTGTGCGCAGAAACAAAAGTTATCCACTAGATGGGGCTGTCACATGTATCACTCTGAGTCACATTTTTACGTGACTCAAAGTGGTACAGCTTCAGGAACATGAATGTTGCCAACTTACACACATCTTTTCATCTTTTATTATCAAATTTATTGACATGAGAAAAATTATCTCGATAAGCGTCAGAAATTTTGATAACAATAAATTTTTGATTTATTGCCCAGCCCTAATTGGTATCCTATCAGTTTGGAAATAAGTGGTATTGTTGCATCCCTAATAGAAACGTCACCGTGTCACCTTGTTTGAAATTATATAGCTATATTTTTTTTAATCGAGATATCGCCTAAGCACAATTGCCTCCGTATACGAAATGTGCTATATCAATAAAGCTGCCTTGCCTAGCCCTAACACAACTATTTAATTTTATAATACTAGCAATGTCATTGACTAGAAAGGGACTGCTAATGTTTATGGAAATGCAAACCCCTAGGGTTACGTTTTTTTTTAATAAATATACTGCATTAAGTGCATTAACTGCTAAAGCTTAAAATAGAATGAGCAGATAAATTATCTAGTGTCATCAGATCCTGAGATAATGTGGCTACTGAAAAAAATCAGCATGTGTTATCTGTGGACCTAAGTTTTATACTGAGCCATAACAAATGGAGTGAGTTTAATGTCATCTATTCTTCATAATTTGAGAAGTCAATTATACTTCCAAGGGGTCCAACAGTTTTATTTATAATAAACAATTTCCAGATTCAGACTTCCTCCACCTAATGTCACAAATTGATTAGTTCTTTATCTTAACCAAAGTCTTCTTTAATCAAACATGTTCAGTTTGTTCATCCAATACAAGATCAAACAAATGGCATGGAACTCTCTTGACTGACATGTTGCATATTGTATCTGCAAAATACCCTAAATAAAAATTTCATAAGCTCTTTAAAATGTGTTTCCCAGTCACACAACCACAGCCGCACATGGTTCCTCACAGAACAACATATAAGAAGTCCACTATAAACAAATCTCTGTCTCAGTCACATATTTCAGATTGTGGATTTTCATCTTTTAAAGATGAAACAAGATGAACATGAAAGATTTTCAGATATGTGAAATCAGATTCCATGTTCAAGTCAGAACCCCTGCTTTATAGACAGTCAGGTATGCCTTTTTTTAGACTAGAACTGATATTGTAGCTATATGTTATTTGCAGCTTTTAGAAATGCACAGTCACGTGCCCACGCTCTGATAGAGAACAGTTAATATTTTACTAAATGAAAACGCTAAGGCTGGAGGGATAATATGATTGTTCAATCAAACCAGTTTGAAACATTTTCTAGAGATAATCTAATGCTATTTCCCGTTACATTTAGGTATTTGCTACAATTACTATAGAAAAAAAGATCATTCTTATGACTACTTCGTCAGGAAGGAACCAGAAATATGCTGTAACGGACCGGCTTATTGGCAAAGCTATCCACGCATTGTGTCTCAGACAGTTGACACATCAGCTCCCATTAGCTTCTGCTACGCGGCGGCGTGCTACCACACAGGGCATTTAACAGCGTATGGCCCGAGGCATTATGTGGAGCGGGGCAACAAAGAGAGATCTTTTTGCCTCATTACTGCCGCTCTCACCAGCTACACTGCTTCTGCTCAGGCTCCCCAGTACACCAAACGCTCAGCGTGTATCTTCTAACCCATGTCTTCTTCTACATTAGCAAGCTAGTTTACCACAGCATTATCGCTAGCTCTCACGTTAGCTTGCAGATGCTAGTTCGCCGGGTACAAGCAGAGGCGGGTAATAATGACCAGTTGTAAAACAATGGAAGACGTATAGAAAGGCTTACTGTGCGGCAAGTGGCTCGAAAATCCCTATTTTCCTTCATTCATCAGAGGCACACACGTTGTAGACGGGCAATAGCGTCTTGTTGTTGGACACAAAACGACGCTGTGAAGAAAAGATTTGTGGTGCACGCCCTTAAGTACAACGATTGGAGTCCACGTTTTCTCCGATGACACACGCGCGCAGGCGATTGGATCGTTTTGGTGCGCGAGGTAATCAAGGAGGAAGATGATTGGACGAAGCATCGACGCAAGGCTCTCTAATAGAAGGTGCGTTCCATTTCGGCCGTGACACCGCGTGAATCGACTCCAGTCTAGACATTAAAAAAACAACCACATTTCCAGTTTGTTGTGGTCTATTGTTGCACGTAGAATGGCCCTAAGCCTGGTTTGAGTCATTTCACCTCTGTCTTTTTTTTTTTTTTTACACATTATAACAAAATGGCACAAGGCACCAAAATAAGACAATAGATCAGATTGTTGAAGGGAGCCAGATGGCCTTTAAAATTATCTAGATCTAAATACACTGCCCGGCCCATGAATGTTGCCATCTGGATTTAACTAAGCAAATAAGTACGTGCCTCACCTCCCATTGGATAATTATTACATAGCAACAAGTTATTTAACCCCAACTGGTGCAACGAGTTGCTTCTTATTTCTTAAACAACCATGTGGAAAGACACATCTGGTGGTCGTGGAAAAGATGTTAGTCTGTTTGAGAAGGGTCAGATCATTGGCATGCATTAAGCAGAGAAAAAAATCTAAGCAGATTGCAGAAACGACTAAAATTGCGAACTGCTGATGAGTCCAGATGGACCCTGTTCCAGAGTGATGGTGAATCAGGGTAATAAGAGAGGAAGATGAAGTGATTAGTCATGCCTACTGTCTACTGTACAAGCCTGTGGGGACAGTGTTATGATCTTGGCTTGCTGCAGTTGGTCAGGTCTAAGTTCAGCAACAGGATGTGCTCCAAGAATGAGGTCCACTGACTACCTGAATATACTGAATGACCAGGTTATTCCATCTTCCCTGATGGCACAGGCATATTCCAAGATGACAATTCCAGGATTCATCGGGCTCAAACAGAGAAAAAGTGGTTCAGGGAGCATGAGACATTGTCTTTACACATGGATTGGCCACCACAGAGTCGAGATCTTAACCCCATTGAGAATCTTTGGGATGTGCTGGAGAAGGCTTTGTGTAGCGATCAGACTCTACCATCATCAATGCAACATCTTGGTGAAACATTAATGCATCACTGGATGGAAATAAATCTTTTGACATTCCAGAAGCTTATTGAAACAATGCCACAGTGTATGTTGTAATCAAAGCTAAAGGGGGTTCAACCAAATATTAGAGTGACCTTTTTTTCTGAGTCAGGCAGAATATTTGTGTTTTGTTTATGAAACAGTTCATGCAACTTGTAAATAAAACGTCCTTAATCAAATAAAAGTAATCCTTAATTAGGTGAGACTGATCTCTTTTATGAAACATTCTTAATGGTTTATTAGTTCATGCAATACATTTGCAGTGTTCTCTAGTGTAAATCAATGTCTTATGAGTAATTTAAAAAAAGCTGCGATGGGCCTTTTCTGAGTTGCAGAAGTTTGCTGGTACAGTGGTGGACTGAATACAGCGGTATGCTCATTATTATTAATGATATGCACACACCTCGTTTCTGATTGGCTTACAGAATGCGTTCAGCCATGTTGAAATGTCACTATTACCAACATACTCTCAGCTCTCTCTCTCTTTGCTGCAATAATTTAAAAAATAAGCCTTCCTGTGGGCATGCGCGAGCCAAGATGAGTGAGGCCATGAAGGCAAATTCACAGTGTGACATCACTGTGTGAGGATTTTCTAATCCTAACGTTTTAACATCTATTGAGTTTATTTTCCTGATGCAGGATCAACAACTGTCTGTTCAGAAGAAAGGATTAAGTAATTTAAAAATGTTCATTTCAGGGAATTTTCCTATTACTGGTACTCACTAGTGTTGGAGCTGTAGCCTGCGCTGGTGGGTGGGGGTGTCTCCGAATCCACAGAAGCTGTGTCTTCATCCTGGGAACAGCCGGCTTGGATTGCCCGCAGGTAACTGTGGCTGCGAGAGCGGAAGCACGTTGGTGCAGGCAGATCCAGAGCCTCCACTGCCTGTGATTCCACCTCAGAGTATGGCACCGCATGCCCACAGCCCTGTGCACACACCTGGAGGAACGTGTGCAGACCCACATGCTGAGGGCAAAGGGCAGATTGATAAACATGCAGTTTACAGATAGGCTCTCACAAGTAGACAAGAAACAAAGATGTTTGACTATAGAAAAGGAAAACAATACTGAGCCGCAGATCGATTTAACTTCATAAGCTTCACAGCAGAGGAAATTAGGAAAAAGGAAGATTTTCTAAACCTTTCCAGTCCAAGACAGTAGTTTAACATTATTCACACCAGTTGTAATCATATAATGTATATATTGGTAGTTTGGTTCCATGAAATGTTTAAATATCCTGAAAAGCTTAAATTTTGTGAGATAAAATAAAATATCATTACTAATATTTTAGTTTTACATGTCAAAACGTTGTTATCCTAAATCAAGATCTAGATGTGATTTGTTCACAAAACATATAACAGCTGAGATTTCAGTTATTAATGTAGAAACTGCATTGCTTGAAAAAGCCAGATCAGAACAAAGATGTTATTTTGTTCTTGGTGCAGAGGAAGTTATAAATAACTCTGATTTGTTTGCATGAGACGCTTCAATAGATTTTCTTTGATTGTGAGACTAAGTAGTGACAGCTGGAATATTTTACATCTACACACAATTCTCTAACAGCAGATAAAAAATTGCGCCAGTGAGGCCCATTACCTTCATTTGTTCACTTGTATTATTAACATTAAGGCAAATGGTCACTGCTAAGCCAAGGAAAGTCACAGACAACAGTACGTGTATTCATAGTTGTACCTGAGCGCCCAGACCTCTGCCCAGTGAACCAGAGCATTGGCTGAAATCGATATTCCTGTGGAGCGGAGGGGCTTCCAGAGGGCTCACTAGGCAGTCCAGGTTATCAAGACTCCGGTTAGTGGACAGCTCTTTCAAGGATGGCAGAGAGCTGGGGAAGAGAATTTAACAATTTGCCTCTTGTTGTGGTTGTGTATAACTGATGACATTGAAGGAAATACTTTAAATCCCAATCTAAATCAACTTGGTGTTTAAAAGTCAAACCCCTCTGAGACAAACTGACATGTGTTTGGGTTTAAGGCAGCACAGAGGAAAAATTTGTCACAAGCAAGAGTTGATAAATGTTTTTGAAATTGGTCTTGGAATCAATTGGTCCGTTTCCTCTGCTCTGGCTTTGGGCACATGACATGGTGCTAGAAGATGTGTGTGAACATGGATACCTGAAGGTACTAGAGTGATTTGTGGGGAACAATGTGAATGTTATGACATCAGGGCTTGGCAAAGCAGGTCAGGAGTAAATACGAACAAGTGGCTCAGGGTACCTGCAAGGAGGGGGGTGGTACTGGGGGCTAGAAGGGTCTAACAGGTAGTGCATATTATTATTAGGGAAGAGTGAGGGTGGGTGGAAGGCCAGGTTTCTTGTTTTTGGATTACACTGACCTCAGATGCTGCATAGAGCATGCACTCTGCAGAGGAGACCACAGAAAATCCTCCCTCTTGAGAGCGTAGCAGCGAGGCCTGTTTGTGTGGGTGTGGGGGTAAAACACGCGACAAAGTTTCACCTCCTGTTGCCTTTTTCATTACATAAAGACACAACATGGTCTGGTCCAGTTCCCTCTGACTAATCTGCATATCCAAGTCAATGCACACCCTCTATAAGTGGTTAGCCTGTATTATTCATAGCTCCTTCTAGGGTTCTACAACCTCCCAAGGCGCTTCACAAAACAATCAGTCATTCACCCACACAAACACACATTCACACGCTGTTGATGATGAGCTATAATGTAGCCACAGCTGCCCTGGGGTGCACTGATGAAAGCAAAAGGCTATAGGCTTGTTTTTACTAACAGCTCCTGCACATTAGGATGAACGTGTGATGGGACACTGCCCCCTGCTGACTACCTTTGAGAACACAAGAAAAAGGCCTTCTCAATATCTGGTAATGCTGAAATGATAAAAGATGAAATGTGATTTCATTCTAATGGATGTGAATCTTCGTGCTGTGGGACTCACTTGCATGGAGGAGGTGGAGGCTGCTGCTCGCTCAGGGATTGGTGGGTGGCCTTCAGGTAGCTCTGGCGACGGGCTGCAGATTTGGGGGAAGGTTTGGGGCTTCCCTCTGATTCCTCGCTGTCTTCTGGATCTCCCATAGCTTTCACATAGCTTCCGCTGCGCATCCTTCTACAAGGGATCTCAGTTCCTTTGGTGCGTCCCTGACCCAGGGTTCCTGCCCAGTCGTCCACAGGGACCTGGATTTGATAAAAAGAAGGAAAAAAACCCACCCATGCTCCCATGAGACTTAGCCATGTGTGTTCTGTTTTCAGACTACTTTGTTTAACAATTTCATTTTATTTGGGCCATTAGAGTGATCTCCAAAACCATATTTTTACCATTAAAAATGGCCTGTAAAATTATTTTTAAAATAATATGACGACTCGTTGAGCTTCCTACCTGAAGGAACTGCTGTGACAGGTCCTGATGGCATGACTTTGTCTTTAGAAGAGTCCTGTTGACTGTAGCTGAGCCCTTCTGCAACACTTGCCTGGCCTGGCTGAGGGTGAGAGTAGACCACGAACCCCTCTTCACTACCATGTCATCGTTGCTTATCCTGGTTCTTGATTCTTCTTCCTTTGATACTACCTGCATCGCTGGGCATGCCAGGAACTTGAGGTCACTGCTGCTTTTTGAGGTCTTGAGAGAATGTGCAGAAATGGTGTTGTAGCCCTGTGGGATACGTCTGAGAGCAGTCTGGCTATCCGACACTGCCCTACCAAGAGTCATCATGCTCAGTGGGTTACGGTACCCTACAGCGATGGTACCAGCTTTGGTAGTGTCAGTATCCAGGGCATCATCTGAGCTCCAGAGACTTAATGTGTTAGGTCTAGGTTTCTGTTTTTGACCCTCAGTTTTAGCCCTGTCTTTACTCTTACTTCGGCGGCTCGGCCGTTCTTCACCACCTCCTGAGGAGTTTATGCTGCCTTTCACTGCAGAGTTTTCTAAGGACTGGGACTTAGCAAACAGCTTCTGCACAGAATGCATGAGGTGACGTATCCGCCCTGGACTCTCACTGCGTTGCTTAGACACACGTCCTCTGTGGAACTGCAGCGTACTGAAGCCATCACGCTGCAGAGGCAGGTGTCTCTCCAGCTGATCCAAAAGACTGGTGGGTAACCGGTTCATCTTGGCTGCTGCTGCAGTGGAGATGGTGGCTGATCCACTTGTGATCATTGGAGCACCAGTCAAACCCAGACCCAAACCCATTCCCATAGACAAGGAGGTGGACAGAGTGCCTGCCCTGCTACCCTGCCCAAATCCACCACCAGCCATACAGGTCTGGGAGCAGTCGAGCTGTTCAGCCTGGGCTGTGTTATGCAGGCGAGGGAAGGTGCTGCTGTTGGGAATCTGGCTGAAAGGAAGCATGCAGTCAGGGGTCAGGGAAGTGGGGCTGGTTGGGGTGCATTGATGGAGATGTGGGTCCAGTGTACCATAGTGATTTATTGTAGGGCTCAACAAAAAAGAGCTGTGGGGGTCAGATGTCAAAGGACACAAAGGCTTCTGAGCGCACCCCGTGGGTTCACACGAGTCAGACAGGTGACGACTTCGACTGGCTCCCAACCCTTTCATGGTCACAGATGTTTTGCGTTTAGAACATTTCTCTGATCAGTGTGGGTCTACTGAAATGGAGGGGCTTAACCTGCAATAGTCAACAAGGGAAAGCACAAGAAAAGATCTGTGTTAAATATATAGATCTAATGATTTCTGATTCTGTTTTTGCTTTAGAACTCTTAATAATTTTCACATAAGTTTTCTCTGTTTATTCTTTTGATGAATATTACATTGAACTATTTGAAACGTAGGTTGGAGGTAAAGAAACGTCTGTGCGGTTCTGGTGCTACTTGTCAGATTGGAACAGAGTTTGTCTAGACAGCTATTCTTCTCCCTCTGCACCGCTTCTCTGGGGTATGCCACAGGGATCTATCCTGGGTTTTCTACTATTTACAATCTACATTCTGTCCCTGATTTTATTTATTTTTTTGGCAGGTACAAGGTTAGTTACTGCATCTGTGCAGACGATTAACAGATCTATCTTGCATTACACTAACAAAGTTTCATTAACCTGTTTCTGGACTATTTCTGTGAAATCAAAAACTGTTTGGCATCAAACTTGCTGTTGTTAAATGATGATAAGACAGATGCAATTTTATACACACCAAAAAAAAAAAATCACCCTGAGCTGCTGATCTCACACCTCTTTCCCTCAACCGAAATCCTGTGATGTGAGTCTGGGGGTCAAACTTGACTCCAACTATCCATGGTTCCTCAAATTAATGCCACGGTGAAGTCATATTTCTTCCAACTCTGTCGGTTGTTCCAATTAAAACATATTTTAACCTCATTTGCAATATGTTATACATGCTTTTATAACTTTTGGGGTAGATTGTACAAACTCAATCTTGCTTGGTGCCAACAAATCTGCCATTAACAATCTTCAGATGGTCCAGAATGCTGCTGCCTGCTTTTTGATCAAATCAGACAGACACAGGCATCACCCCAATACTAGCTGACCTGCATTGGTTATTGATCTGTTGGGTTCGTTCCAAGGTTCTAGTGCTTGTCTACAAGGCCCTACACCAGGGGTACTCAATTCTGGGCCTGGATGGCCGGTATCCAGCAGGTTTTAGTTTTAACTCTGTTTCAGCACACCTGATTTATCAGCAGGTGATTAACAGGTTTCTGCAGAGTCTGATGAGCTGCTGCACAGGTGATTCAACCACTTAATCAAGTGTGTTGGAACAGAGAAACCACTAAAACATGCTGGATATTGGCTCTACAGGACCAGAATCGAATACCCCTGCCCTACATGGTTTAGCCCCTTCATATCTTTCAGAGCTGCTCATTTCTTATGTCCCCTCTTGATCGTTAAGGTCTGAACCCATACTGGAAGAATGTTGTAACCAAATATATTTGTTCTATATTACCTACCACTGTCTTGACTTTACACTGAGAAGCACTTCTGGAGTAATCTGTCCCAATGAAAACATGACCAAACCAGTTCATTTGTTTGTTTAAAGATGTTGGTGTCATAACTTTTCATTTTGACAACACTGACCCTTTCACTGACATAAACATTTGCTTTTGAAGCACAAATGATCCATTCTGGTTATTAGACTTGCTTTTGACCATCCATCCATCCATCCATCCATCCATTCATCCATCCATCCATCCATCCATCCATCCATCCATCCATCCATCCATCCATCCATCCATCCATCCATCCATCCATCCATCTTCGGCCGCTTATCCGGGTTTGGGTCGCGGGGGCAGCAGCCTAAACAGAGAGTGCCAGACTTCCCTCTCCCAGCCACTTGGGCCAGCTCTTCAAGGGAGGGCTCAATACGTACCCTGGCCAGCTTAGAGACATAGTCTCTCCAGCCTGTCCTGGGTCTTCCTTTTGGTCCTTTCCCGGTTGAACATGTCCAGGAAAACATCACCAGGGAGGTGCCCAGCAGGCATCCTTACCAGATGCCCGAGCCACCTCAACTGACTCCGCTTGATGTGGAGGAGCAGCGGGTCTACTCCGAGCCCATCCTGGATGATTAAGCTTCCCACCCTATCTCTAAGAGCCCAGACACCCTGCAGAGAAAACTAATTTCGCCCGCTTGTATCCGTGATTTCGTTCTTTCGGTCACAACCCAAAGCTCGTGACCATGGGTGAGGGTAGGAACGTAGGTCGACCGGTAAATCGAGAGCTTTGCCTTATGGCTCAGCTCTCTCTTAATCATGACAGACCAGTACAAAGCCCGCAGACACAGCACCAATCTGCCTATTGACCTCACATTCCATCTTTCCCTCACTGTAAACAAAACCCCAAGATACTTAAGCTCCTCCACTTGGGGAAGGACCTTGTCCCTGACTTGGAGAAGGCATCTACCCTTTCCAATTCAACTGACTTTCCATTTTGAGAAAGTCACCCTCTTTTGCAGGTTATCTGAACTTCATAACCTTACAACCATGTTTAGCAGTTTGCACTAATTGTTTTGAGAAACTTCTTAGCAGTGGTGCAAACTTTAATACTGTTGTGAGAAAAGCACCAAAACGACTGAGAAAACCCGTAATGATGACAGAAAATCTGAAGGCTGCTGGTCATTTTGACGGATTGCAGTTCACACCCCTGACTCTTACAGGTGCACAGACATTTTTAAATGTTACACACAAAGTCAAAGAAATAACAAAATCAATCATAAAAGATTCCCATGAAAGCATTGTCTCACACTTGGACATCATTCTCAATGCATCTCACTATTGGGCACAGCACAATGAAACTAGAGTGTGCGTGACAGACCTGTGCAGGAGAACTACTGGTGCACAAGTGTGCATGAGGGGAGATTTCCTCCTGCTGAAGCGAGTGCTTTCCAGCTCTGGAAACCCTTATTTCAGAGTCTTTCTGACTTCTCATATAGAGAAATGTTCCTTGATCCTTGACCTTGAAACTTTTGCTGAAGTGGCACTTGTTAATGCGGTCTATCATGTGGCAGCAGATGTAGCCTCTTCCTTGTGACATTTGATTACGCACAAGCAGGTGCGTAGTTCAGGTCTGCGCAGAACAGAAGGGAGTTGTGTGTTCGGGTCACTGCATCTGAAATAATTGTTTAATTGCATTGATTATGTGTTACTGGGGCACTCTAAATATTAAGCAGCAATGAATGAAAATGAACTAGTATTGAATATTTATTTATTATTATTTTAACAATGAAATTGATGGGGTTAAAACTCGATTGGGCCGACTTTGAACAGTCAGTAATGCTTCATCAAGGTTATGAAAACTCATAATTCACACAGCAGAGACCCATTCTGCATTAAATTCAACCTAACAGATGCTGTCAGTATCAAAGTGGAGTGACTCACCAATCAGTCAATAGTGAGAGTTCTCCCCCGCAGCAAGCATGAAATCTTGTCTGGGAGCTGAACGTAGAATATTAAACTGCACACATTTTCATTTCACCATGTTGGATTTCCATGTCTTACACTTTTCTGACCTTCCATACAATCTAAAGTGTGAGAGCAGCCACTTATCTGAGTCAGTGTTCCTGGTCGCGCACAGCAGTGGCGTGGTTTACAGTGCCACAGCCTGCTGCAATTCATCCAAACAGGCCGAATGTGGCCGAGTGAGTTCACATCCTGTAGGCGCTACCGCTGACAAACTCACACACTGACACACCTACACACTGACACGCACACACAAAGATGTGTTAAACTGCCCACACACACGTCCACTGCACTGCACAAATTAAACCCTGACAAGTGTTGAGCATCACAGGGGCAAGATGAGAAAATAATGATGTTCCCAGTTCATGTCATAAATCAGAGGTTCAGTGAATCCGTCGGTCTGTCTATGTGATGGAGGTCAGCAGGCTAATGCATAATTACAGGTAATGCTAGCAAGTACAGTGTGCCTTCACAGAAGCTTTTACATTCACTGAATCACCGGAGGCACTTTAGCCAGCAGCTCAGTGTGTTTATGTCTTCCTATGAGCTGCAAGTGACACAATATTAGCACAATATACAACATTTTACTGGCTCATCAAAAGAAAAATTACTGTAAGTATTTAGCTGTGACATTAGTTAGTTGGCAGGGCCTAAATGAAGCTCATGCCTGTTTTTGGTGTAGTATTTCTGTTCTGTTCTTACTTTTTTTTATTAAGATACTAAACTAAGTTAGGTTTAAAAGGCTTTGCTGAGCAAAGGATTTAAATTGGGTTACTCAACAGCACAATTATCTCAAACAAAGCAGCAGATCCACTGTTAAAGGGCATCATTTCCCCATCACAATAAAATCTGAGTTTACAGAGCTACGTAGGTTTAGCATCTCAACACCACACAGCCATCATTTCAGCTGTACTGCTCTTTTAAGGAGTCCTATAAAATGTTTGAATTACTAGAGTCAGCTATCACCAGCTGGCTAGAAGAAAACTTCCTTCAGTTAAACTCTGAAAAGACTGTATGTCTGATCATTGCCCCTGAGAGCACGGTTCCCCTGATTAGTCAAAAACTTGATCATTTATCTTCTGCCGTCAGGACAAACTTGAGGAATTTGGGTGTTGTTTTAGACCAATCAATGTCTCTTGAAGTCCACTTCCTTTATCCTTACATCGGATTGACAGTCTGGACACTTAAAAACAACAAACAGCTAAAGTCATTTTTATTTAAAGCTGCATTCACATAAATATTTTCTTTTCTTATTTTTAACTCAAATTTGTAATCATATTTCATTTGTTGAACCTTATTTTTTTCTGATGTTAATCTATTTCTGTTTTGAGATAATTATGTTTCATTTTGTTTTGATCTACGTGAAACACTTCGTGATTCTATGTCCATGATAAGTGTTATATAAATAAAATATACTTACTTACCTACTATCATGTTCGACATATTTACATAAATATAGTTTTAATTGGGTTTTTAGCCAAATAACAGAAGGACTGTTAGAGCGAGTTCTCCCTTTGTAAAAGGACGAAATGCCAAATGATTTTATTTTTAAATAATTTAAAGGAAGTATTTCTGCTAAGTAATTATTGTAGCTTTATAAACATAGTTTGCACTCATTTCCTTCCCCCTGCATCATAATAAAAATCCAAAGATAATAAAATCAAAGATTAGGATGTTTCCAGTTTTAATGGAAAAAGGAGGCTAAAATGTTCTTGAGCTCATCATAACCAAAGTGTAGTTACAGTTTGTCTCCACTGGAGGGTGTTATTTCTCCTCCTTAATCTTGTTAAGACAAGACCATTTGAGTTTGTAGCACTTTAGTCAGCTGGGTTTAGCACTTTGCCTCCACACAGCCCTCATGTTTAACACTGTTACATAAATAAGGTTTAAATGAGTAATGTTCTGGGCTAGGTGGAGCTCAGGTAGATGAACTATTTAGTTTTTCAGGGTGAGAGAACGCATGTGTCTCACGGTCATTGAGAGTTAGAAGCCCTGAAAAAGGTTTAGTATGCAGAATTCAGATTAATATGTTTACTTAAAAATTGTAAAAGATTTAAAAATAATCTTGTTGGGAAAACCAGCGTTGAGGTTAAGCTTTAAAATGAAACCCTGTGGACCGAGCGGGTGTAAAATAAAGCAGGTTTTGGAGTTGTTATATATCTAATTGTAAGCTTCCACCTATTTTATGACTTATTTTTTTATAGTTACCTTCTGACCACTATGAACAATGTAAAGGGAAGTGCTGCATGGGATGGTGGATCTTTGTGACCTAATTACAACCCCTGACACATTTCCATTAATATCTGTTTACTGTTAGCATCAAAATAAAAGCTTCATCATTTCTACCAAAGGTTACAAAACTAAAACAGGGCAGTCCAGTAGCTTCACACCTTCTGAGTTCCATTATTTAGGGACAACAGTAGTTCAGGAGGTAGAGCGGGTTGTCCAGGAATTGGAAGGTTCGATCCCAGATCTGATCAGAGAATTCTGCTGTTGTGTCCTTGGGCAAGACACTTAACTTGGCTTGCCTGCTGGTGGTGGTCGGAGGTGCTCAGCAGTGTTCAGCAGTCCTCGCTTGTCAGCTGTCAGCAGCTGTGGCTACATCGTACCTCATCATCACTAGCGTGTGATTGTGTGTGAGTGGGTGAACGACTGACTGTGTTGTGAAGAGCCTTGGGGGGGTAGAACCCTAAGAAGGCACTATAAAAAATACAGGCCACTTACCATTACAATAATTTATGGTTGCATGTCACCAGGCATGGACAAAACATCAACATGCACTAAATTCAACAACACATTTGCATGCTAACAATGCTATACTGTATATTAAGCTATACAGCACTGTTCTCTCTTAATCTCTCTTGGGATCCTGTTTCCCCAGCGAGAGCATCCATGTATGGCGCACAGCCACTGTAGCCACAGGTGGGAGGGAGATCTCGGGAGAAGCGCAGAGCACATTGACTCCTGCAGGTTGATGACCTCGCCAGGCTGAAGTCCACACAGCATCTGTCTGCATTCCTTCGTGGGGGTTTGTTGTTAACAACTCGAGGCTGCTCTGGCGTCAGATTCGGATAACAAGACTTTGTTTGGGTCAGGCCGAGATAATTTTCCTCTCTGCCTTCAGTCTTTACTGATCATTCCAGTCCTTCAGTGAAGCCAATTTGGGTTTTTAAACTTGTCCATACCGTCCGGTGACTCTCTCCGAGATGACATCCATTTTGCGCACTAATACCAGTATCACAGCTAGAACATTGTCCAGCTTACGATTCACCTCGAGTAGCGTCCCAGTCTGTGAGGTCTCCACACGGACGGTGCTTTCCGTGGGTGCGGGTCACCCTCCAATCGCTCCTGTCTTCCCAAATTTCCAGAAAACCAGATATCCTCCCACTCCAATCAGAAGAAATCCAGTGATCATCAGGCCAAATATCCGTACGTCTTCGACGTCCTCAATGGACAGCTGGGAGAGGCATACGATCTTCCACTCCTTCCAGGAATCCAGCATATACTCCGCCGGGTGTGTCCACTGCGGGCATGTGGGAGCCCCCTGCTCCGTTCTCATTGTTGAAAAAATCTTATCAATCGCAATCGAAATCCTAGAGTTTCACTGTCTATTTTCTATCAGAAGCTAACGCAGGAGATAGGTGTAGGAGACTATTTTCATGTTCAGCCTGCATGAAAACGCAGAGTGACCGATTATAAAAAATGGGTTTTCAGTGTCCCACACATTTAAAGTTCAACACAAGTGTGTTGATAAGTAATGAATTCCTCTGTGAATCGTGACTTCTAATCAAAAATACAGATAAATAGAGCTAATGTGTTGCATGACATTTTATTAAATCACCTTAAAAGGTTAAACTAATTTTCAAAATAGACTTGTTACATGCAAAGTGAGATCATTCAAACCTTTATTTGTTATAACTGTGATGATTATGGATTAAAGTTTATGAAAACTCTACATTCAAATCTCAGACAATTAGAATATTGTAAAAACGTTCAATATTTTAGAATCAAAGTGTCACACTCCCAGATGATAAATCCACAACGCATGCAAAGGCTCCCTGAGCCTTTAGACAGTCTCTCAGTCTAAGTTGGATTACTGAAATAAATTTACTTTCGTACCATATTAAAATTGTTTGGGTTTCACTTGTACCTGTCTTGCTTATTCCATGAATTCACAATTTGTGTAGGTTATACCTCCCAGCAGGGCTTAATTAACATACTTTAGTGTAAGACTGTTACTTTTAGGTCAGAGCTGAAAAGTTTGGCAACCACTGTTCTAAACTAAATCAAGTGCTTCGTGTTGGAAGACTTCAAATCTTTTAATTCCCATCAAGTTATTTTTTTACAATATCTTCATTTTTTGGAAAACTAAAGTCAGAAAACTACTTCAGGAAAAATAATCTCAGATTAAATTTACACAAACTCTGCAGCATCAGTCAATGGTCAAATCAGCCACAGCAGTTAGAAAGTAGTCCATGCTCAAGCCAAAGAGGTTGTACTTTACAGTACATGACGCTTAATTCGATGTTTTGTCAGTGGTACTGAATAGGAACGTAATCCACACAATCACATACTGCTGCTGAGCATTATTACTTCTGCTAGAGTGATAAACACCAATAGTTATTCAAAAGTGAGTTTAAAATAACGACAGAGTGTTTAAAGTTGAGGAAATAAAAACAAAACCCTGATAAATCTCTCTGTGCCCATGGAAGTTTAGCCTTGTCAAAGCTCTGTGACTGAAACGTGACGCCGCGTGGTCCAGTGTGGATGTGCAGCTCAGATTAAATTTGAGCCAGGACTGCAGTAGAACCAAGATCTTTTGCTCTGTGTCCCACAGATCCACAAAGCGGGCCTGTAATAAATGTTTCTTGTGACTTTTGGCTCCTCCAGCAGCCTCCAGTGATGAGCAGCGGGAGAAGTATCGATTCTGGCTCTCGCTCCTTGTTCTAAGGGTGAATATACAGCTGCTGGTTGTTGGCTCTCACACTCTCCTGCAGTAATCACCTTTTTTTACAGGCCTTGGCTCTCTTACAGCTGCTTGTCCAGTACGTTCACATTACCGTCTTCTGGAATGAATCACTGCAATGATGAGGTAAAAATCACTGTTTGTACTTTTTTTTTATTTCCTGTTTGTTTTTTTAACTAAAATCTGTTTTACAATGACTAAATGTTAAGTAAAATGCACACGAAAATGTGGTGGTCCTTCTCCAGACTTCCACAAGTACAAAGTGCATGTTTGCAACAATAACACTTAAGATGGGCCAGCACCATCCGCTATCCCCACTGTCTGGTGAGAATATACTAATGGCTGGTTGCACTTGGAACGTTATGTCATTTGTGCTTCCTGTGGATAAAGCAAGTGTTATTTTCTACGGTTTCAAGAAAACTCAAGCAGAAAACAATACATTTGTGAGGAAAGAAATCCTAGCACAAGCATCGTTTCTCTAATGTATAATCTAAACAATATTTCTGTCTTCCTTTTACTTTTAAAAAGCCTTCTGTGGTGCATGTTACATTGTCTTAATGAAAATGTCAAATTATTGTTTATGTATCTTTTATAACATCACTTTTTTAGGAAACCTGAGGTGCTGTTGCACACTCACTACCTTTGCAGAAGATGATTTAACGTCACAAGAACAGGCTGATGAAGCATCAAATCGCACAACTTTCTAGTTGTTAGAAGCTGCTGATTAATGTGAATGACCTTAACTCATTCACTGCCATTGACGATTAATGTTGTCATTTGAATTGTTTTCCTGTGTGGGCGTCGGAACAAGCCCCCGCAACGTGAGAACAAACATCCCAGCTCTAAAGCCGATCTTCAGCCGCGCACGTCACACGTCACGTGACCAGGAAGCAGAAAATCCATGTGTTAGAAGATCGTTTTGTACTGCTACCGTGAAAAATCGAGGCGTGAACCAGAAAATCTTCTGCCGATCACAATTCAAAAATGGATTGTGAAAGATCGGATAACGCTTGAAACATGCAGATTTTTCCCGATGTAAGAAGTGAGTCTACTCTTTGTTTTGCTAGTTTTGGCGTTGACATCATCATAGAGCAGAACGTTCTGTGACTCTTTGTTATGGAAAAATGTATGTTTATTAATTCTTGATCATGGACTCAATCAACTGAATGTAATTACGTATTGCTCTATGCCTCTCTGCATGCCCACTAGTTCAGAACTCATTCAGACACACACACACAAGCCACTCACTCACACACACACACACACACACACACACACACACACACACACACACACACACACACACACACACACACACACACACACACACACACACACACACAATCTCTCTCTCTCTCTCTCTCTCTCTCTCTCTCTCTCTCTCTCTTTCTTCCATCTCTCTATAAATAAACTCTGTGGACAGATGTTCGGGGCATTTTGCCTCATGCATTTTGCCACAGTTATAACTGTTTGACTTGTCTGCTCATTGTCTCCTTCTCTCTTCACTATAGGAAATGGGTTATTGATAAACATATTGATAAAATCCATGACACTTAAAAAAAAGGTAAAATCGCTAAAAAACGCTGGCAGAGAAGGGCTTTTAATGGCAGGTAATGAGTTAATACTTTTCAGTATTTTCTGATAAAACTTCTTTACTTTCCTCCGTCATTAGCATGTGACTATGTCATAAAGTTACAACATGGAACTTTCATAAAAAGCTATATTTAAAAAATAAAAACCTCCACATGGTGTTCAGATATGTGCAGAATGAAAGTACAGTTTCTCCTTTAAAAGCTATATTTAAAAAGATAAATCAAAATTTTATTCTGTTGGGCACGACACTGGGTTTTTGTTTACATCTACCAGCCACCAGAGGGCACCATTGCACTAAAAAGTCCGCTCAGCAAGGCAAGGTTGGGACTGTGTAAAATGGCAGATTTGACAAGTCAAGCAGCTGATTCTGAGCCCAGAATATGTTGTAACGGTAAATACTGTTGTAAAATAAACTTATTAGTAGAAATTAGGCCTTACCCTGTATGATTTGTCTCTGAACATGGTGCTGGAACGTGTCAGCAGTGAACCAACATCCCAACAGCTGGGAAATGTGTCCTGTTGTTGCATTACCACCTCTGAATACCAGAGTTCGTCAGTGTCAGTGTTCCATATTCAACCTTTAAACTGATTTTAGTATGAGCCAGATGGTTCGGTTTATCTGCAGGTGACCTGCCATATTCTGGGTATGCTTCAGGTAGCGTGGTGAAACTGCTGCAGGCTGATGGGTTGTTTTACATTTCAGTTCAAGCTTCAGCTGCTGACTGCCTTCCTACCACTCCAGCTGTATTTACAGGAGACAACCAAAGCTGTTCTGGGTCTATTTTGTCAGGGAATTCTGGTGCCCTCCAAAATCTGAGCAGAACTTTGAGACCACATCCTGCTGGGAGCAACATCTCCCATGTCCAGTAGTGTCAGATGTTGATGTTGCTCTCAGGATATGTTCTGTTAATTGTCAGCTCTGCAGGAATGTAATCAAACTGAGGCTGAAGATTTCCTTTGAGCTATTTACCATCTCAGTGGTCCTGCAGCTGGTTTAGTTTTGTTATTCTTTGGTAGCTTCTTCTGCACATTAACTCTCCCTTATAACAAGCATCCACCCCAGTGGCTCTGCATGATGCACGCCACTGAGATTGTCAGAACACATACAAGTCTGAGTTTTTAATAAATTGTCTCACGACTGACTGAATCCTTTTGATGCCTGCTGTCACTGATGGAGAATCCCATCTTTTGAATTTGTGCATGCCTGCTTTTCTGTCTTCATGGAACAAAAGCTGTAGGCTTGTTATTGAAAACTGTGAACTTTCCTTCCTGTCAAATTGACTCTGGCTCGGTGTTGGATTAAGGCAAAACAAGACAAAAGACTGCCCAAAAGGCTAGATGTTAAACTCTGCAGTCCTGTGCAGTTGTGGCATGCATGTTAGTGGTTCACATCGTGGTATACACACATACATACAGAGCAGGATGCGGGCTGCAGAGACATACTACATGCAATGGGGTGAGAACTCCACCAGCACTTGTTAAAAGGCTGTCATGTCAATGTTTTCATTTTAGCTTTGAAACTATTTTCCAGCACACAACTGAGCTTTTATGATGTTTTGAACTGTTGAGGTAAATTCTCTGTAGGCCGGATTACAGTCACTGGTTTTAGCGAGAGCGGTGTGTGGTTTACCTGTCAGAACTTGCTCACACTACAAGTAGAGCTGGACTTTCACCAGCGAGCAACCTCAAATTAACTAATCGTAAACACAAACAGAATAATATTCTCTTTCTCTATTTATACGTTAGTTTGGATCTTGTGACAATGCATTCACAGTGAAATTGGTGCAGAAATGAGTTGGCAAAAGAAAAGGGGTTCAAAAGCAAAAACAAAGAGAAAACAGATGAGAGGGAGGGAGGGAGGGAAATTATTTACATGTATGTTTCTGGGTAGGTCTAACATGTTTTTTTACTTGGGGGTTCTTGTTTTATCCAACAGTGAATTTTTAACTCACATCTATATACAAAAAATAAGATAATATAGATAACTCAACACCTAAATAAATTACCTCCTCAGTGGCCTAGTGGTATGAGTGTCTGCCCTGAGATTGGGGTTCACATCCACAGTCGGGTCATTCCAAAAACTTGTAAAATGGGACCCAATGCCTCCCTGCTCCACACTCAGCTTTAAGGGATTGGATTAGGGGGTTAAACCACCAAATAGCTCCCGAGTGCAGCTACTGCTGCAGCTCACCAATCCTCATGGGGATGGGTCAGATGTAGAGGTGTAATTTCAGCAGTGTGTGATGATTAATGTGACTTCAAATAAAAGAAGTGGGGGGAGAAAAAATATATATATGTATGTATTTATATGTATATATTTACAGTTATTCTGTCTAATCATTAGTCATGGAAATATAGTAATAAATTCATTTTTATAAACTATATTTTTTCTTCTGTGTCAAATTGTTGGTAAGTGTTGGTTCCCTTGCATACCCAAATTACCTATTTCCAGTGTTAATTGGATATTAAAGGTTAATCATTCATAACGACTATGTCAATAATCATGTTGAACACCTTTCATATTGATTTATGGCTTAATAATCAAAATAATAGTTTCTGCTGTATTTATTCCCATGTTCAGCAGTTCCATCACTATTGTAACGTCCAAAAGGGTCAATTTCCTCCTATATATTGATCAACAACTTTCATCTACAGAAATAAATCCACTTTCTAGGTGACCTTCTAAATCCAGAAGGTTCTGCTCAGCGCAGGTTGACATTGCATGAAGACAAAACATTCAAACATTCTCACCCGAGGTTCTTGCACTCACTGTGTGAATGCCAGAAGTCAACGTTCTTCTCTCTGAAAAAGTGAAGACTCCATGACTTTATACTTATGAGTTAAATAATCACATGTGATGAATGAACAAGATGTTTAAATGAAATGTTTGAATAATCTGTGCTTAAATCAATGAATTTGAAATGAATATTGTTCTTACAATAATCCATATTTATATTACAAATCTCTATGTGTTTGATTTAACAAGTAATCTTTGTGTACACTCATACACATTACAATAAGTTACATATTAAGGTTAATATGCACCTCACATAAGAGTTTAAAGATTCTTATTCACGGTGTTAAGAAATCTTTGTATCTGAAGGAAGGCGTGGCTTTTTGAGGGATGTTGGTAAATACTCAGAAACGTGTCAAATTCTGATTTGCCAAACTTGGCCAGAAATCATAAAGTAGTTTAATAAAACAAGAATTAGTCCCGAGTAATTCAGTTTCTAGCTGACCCCCCGATTCGACCAAATCGGGAAAGAAGCCTCTTTTGAAACAAACTCTTTTGACCTTAAGTCAAAACCTTTTTGCAACGCTGCAAGTGATTACAGACACAACAGTTCTTTTCAGAGCTACTTCAACTCTGACATCCAACTTGGACATCTAACCTGCAGACCCCGGATTGCATCTCATAGCCAGGGAAGCTGAACTCAGAGGAAGCTACTAATCTATGAGGATCGTGGTTTCGACGTCTGATGACCTCACCACTCTGACCGCAACCCTCCGGTCCGCCGGGAGCAACTCATACAAGGGTATTGTAAGCCTGCATCCTGGTGTGTGATGAGGTATTTATTTATTTATTTATTTCTCCCGTGTCCTGTCTGGCTGTGAAGCAAACATAATTGATGTCTCAATTGATGCTGGTAACAAGCCTTACAGATTTACTCTCAGGTGGAGCATCAAAGCTTCTGCTTTTAACGTCACGCCTGATACTTAAAGCTTTATTGTTATTGCTTTTTAATGCTTTGTAATTCCAACCAGACACAGAGTCAGAGGTGAAAGAGAAAGGAAAAGACAAAAGGTGTGTGTGTGTGTGGGGGGGGGGGGGGACTCCACAAAAATAAACAATAATGAACAAGAGTCTGCTTCTAGACCTGCAGAATGAGAAAGAAGAGAAAAAAAGAAAAGAAAAAAAGGAAAAAAATGGGACACAACAATACAAAAGCAAGCTATCACTGCGTCAATTTGAAGAAATACACAATCAGCATTGTTTAACTGAACAATCACATGATAATAAATCATAGTGCATTTAGTGCCAACCACAGCCTTAAGACATGTGTTGAACGTGCCCAAGTCCATACTTATGAGAGCACCATGTGAGCACCTGTGTGTGTACACGTGCTTGTTTATGTAAGGTTTCTCTATAAAAGCATCCAACAGAGAGTGTGAAGTGCCACAGATCTGCCCCCTAAAGATGTGCAGGAGACGGACGGAAATCCAAGTCCCAGAGATCCAGGCGCTGCCCCAGAATACAGGTACCCCAAGGAGACTGCAACCAGAAAGGCCCCTGCCCCCCTCGAGAGGCGCAGAGGATCGCCCCGGGGGGCCACAACCAGCAGCCGGCAGAGTCCCGGGAGATATCAGCGGCAAGCCCACAGGCCCGCCCGCAGCCTCCCACCCCCTAGCCGGCCGAGCCCAGGACCCAGCGACCCGGGACCCATGGGCGACCACCACCGCCGGGGACCCAGCAGAGCCCAGGGACCAAGACCCCACCAGGCAGCCATCGGGATTGATCAGGCAGACGCCAAAAATCTTAAACTCCCTGACCCGGAAGCCACGAACATTCAGGCAGACCAAGGCACCGCACTCCACACCAGGTGTGGCAGGGGGAGGGGAGGCGAAGATCTATATCAATAACTAACCCTCTAGTTTATAACAACAAAATCTTTTACACCCAGATTTCACAATTTCTCTCAGATACAAAGAACGATTGCTACAACATCTAGCTTCCATCACAACACCTCACATCCACCACGTCACATCTCATTATTCATATCTTGTCATGTATCATTAGTTTAGGAAAAATAATTAAATTCATTTTATAAACTATATACTGACTCTGTCTGAATTAATACGAAGTGTGTTTATGGTCCCTGATGAAGCAAAGAACCCTAGAATCTTCCAAGTAAACATTCAAAGATCAATCAGATTGATATTTTATATTTGTGTGGAATATCACATCTTATTGTCATAATTAATATGTATTAATTGCTACACCATCATAGAGAAAGAGCGATAAGCTACAAATAATAAATAAGATAAGTAATGAGGAAGTGAATAATAAAGTTGTAAATGCCAGGGCATGTACAATCTCCAGTCAAGAAAATAATCATCCGGGGGTGGGTACGGGGTCCCATTCCAATCAAAAGCAAAGAATGCCTCCCTAGCCACAGTTAAAATGTGTTTCTGTTATTTTTATATGTTTGTTATTTATTTTTTGTGTAACAAAAAAAATAAAATAACAGCATGAAGAGAGAACTGGTCCCCGTCTTGTCACGCATCCCCTAATATATCAAAATAAAATATACCTATATACGTACTTCACATCAAGCCTCAAAATCAAAACAAAACAACAACAACAAAAAAAGAGCATATTGTGGTATCGAGGATTTGCATTTTGCATTACCATAAATGGCAATGGCTTCAGCTTAGAATAGCTCTAGGGTGTCATATTAAATGGATTCTCAGAGATAGTCCCATGTTAATCCTAAGAGAGGTGAGCTCTGGTCCAGCCGCACAGCAGCTGTGTTCTAATTGGCCCTGAGACGAATAACAAGATGAAATGAACACACCATTTCTCCTCTCAATGGTGTAGATTAGAGTGACGGGATTTAGGATTCAGCGAGCGGTGTGCATGACCAGAGCGAGCAGTTCAAGTGTAGCAGTCGGCGTTGGAGCGTTGAGGGAGGAGGGAGGAGGAGCCTATCTGCTTATTATGAGCCACACTTCAACTGGAGCTGAGGCTGCTGGGAAGATTACGACAAGGTCACATTTAATATGCACGGATATATTTATTTATGAAAAAAAGCTGTGCATGGTGTAATTAAAGATGAAGAGGGAGAAATGGCGCAACAGTCCCCAGGATACCATTTACAACAATTAGCACATAATTTACAGGCATGATATGAGTGTTTCTTTGGATTAGCATTACTGGATCAGATTATTTGTCTTTCTGATCCCAATTCTAAATGTGGAACTGTATAAAATATTTAGCAATGACGGCATCCAATAAAAAAAATAAAGCAATCTTATTTCACAAATCAAATGTTATTGAATAATACTATTTAAAATTCTTCATCATGAAAAATCATTTACTTTTTCTTTTTGATGAAGAGGATAAACCTTTGACTTGTTTATACGACACACTGACATAGCCTTTTTAGTTGGCCTCATTTTCCAGCAGCAAATGATGCATGTCTAGATTTTCCAACCCAAATGATACAAATGATTGCTGAACTATTTCATTCACTATGTGTTTTTAGTGAAAAAAAAACCCAACATCATCTGATGAGAGTATCTCCTCACATGTTCTGTCTGAATTCCTGCCTCTAATGAAGGACATCAAATCCTGGATGGCAGACAACTTTCTCCAGCTCAACCAGGTCACAACTGAAGTTTTAATCATTGGTCCTGAGGCCCAGAAAAATCATTCAGAACAAGTGAAGAACCTGGGTGTGATTTTTGACTCTGAGTTGAGTTTTATCTCGTACATTAAAAACATCACAAAAATAGGTTTTTATCGTCTAAAGAACATTGCCAGAGTTCACCCTATTCTTTCTCGGGCCAATATGGAGATGCTGCTGACACATGCTTTTATCACCAGTAGAATAGACTACTGTAATGCCCTGCTTTCTGGTCTTCCCAAAAAGAGCATCTCAGGTTTACAATTTCCACTAAATTCGGTAGCACGTGTCCTGATGAAGACCAGGAGGCGGGAGCACATTACACCGGTTTTACAATCATTGCATTGGCTCCCCGTATGTTTCAGGATCAATTTTAAGGTTCTTCTAATGGTTTTTAAGTGTCTTAATGGTCTTGGGTCTTCTTATCGCTCAGAGCTGCTTTTACCATATGAACCCTCACGGCCTCTGCGCTCCTCTGGCAGGCGTCTCCTGGTCATCCCTATAGTCAGGACACACACTCACGGTAAGGCGTCCTTCCAGTATTACGGCCCTCGCCTCTGGAACAAGCTGCCGGAGGACCTCCAGGCTCAAGACCCACCTATTTAGGTTAGCTTTCATCTAAATATTTATTATAGTTTTATTTCTCATTTTACATGGTTATACTTTATTACGTGCTTTGCATGTTTCATATGATAATATTTTAGCAGTTTCATTATTTAATTATATTATTATTTGACTGTCTATATGATTTTATTTATTATTTATTTTCGGACTTTAGTCATTTATTTTAGCTCTTTTATTTTCATATTTTTATTCATGTTATTCCAGTGTTTTCCCTGTAGGGACCCTCTGCCCCAGGGGCAGTGGTCGACTGTTGCTTACTGGGCGCTCTACAGGTAGTGTTTGAGTGGAGGTGGGGGGTCTATGCTCTCCCTCCTCTGAGCACCCTGACTTAGTTGCTGTGGAAGACCTGATGCTGCCAGGGCAGACTGCTCCTCTGATGGAGTTTCCTTGCCTTACTGGCTCATCTGGACTCAGCCGAGTATACATTTTTACTGATGCGATTGTGTGTGTGTGTGTGTGTGTGTGTGTGTGTGTGTGTGTGTGTGTGTGTGTGTGTGTGTGTGTGTGTGTGTGTGTGTGTGTGTGTGTGTGTGTGTGCTTTGTAGAAAGAAAAAGAAAGAAAATGTTGTATCAATTGTATAATTTAAAGTGAAATAAAAGGAGGAAGGTAAATAGGAAAGGAATGTTTATGATTGCTTAAATTCAAAGTAAGTAATCATGGCAGAACTGTGTGTGGTGGTGTTTCAGTCAGGAATGTAAAAAGGGATGCACCAGTCGACGCCCAACATTAACAAACATGAAAATGGTAGGTAGATGTGATGTTTGCAATGAGCAAGAATCTGTTGAACATGTAATCATGAATTGTATAAAATATGAGTGAAAGAAATAAAAAAAAAGAAAATAGAAAATGTTAAAGAAATTTTTAGTGTTGAGAATATTTGAAGTAAGACATTAGATCATAAATGTGCTAGATATTTATTGGAGTTCTTAAAAGATACAGGCCTTAAAAATAGGATATAGCGTCTTTGTTTAGACACAATTTTTATTTTTTGTTTTTTTATTTTTAGGTTTGCAAACTGCATACCATTGAAGAGTGTGAACAGTAGTAGTGACTGTTCACATGCAATCAGGAGGGTGGCGGTAATGCGCCAAGTAGCTTGCATCTGCCATTAAATACTCACTGAAGAAGAAGAAGAAGAAGATGCTGAATGTGATGCGGTGTTTGGCTGGGACAGACTGGGGGTGAGCCAGTGCACCTTGCTGATGGTATACCGGAGAGTGTTCAGGTCAGCCCTGGATTATGGGTGTTTCCTGCATGGCTCGTCTGTCCCTACTAGCCTGAGGAGATTGGATGTCTTGCAGGCGGCGACTGTGAGGGTTTGTAGTGGGTCATTTAGATCGACCCCAGTTGTTGCCCTTCTGGTCGATGTGGGTGAGATGCCCTTGGAGTTTTGACGAGTCAAGCTGGGACTCCGGTACCTGTTGAGGGTCAGGGATATGGGTGATGCTTCTCCTGCTTCGGGCCTGTTGGACCAGCATTGGGAGTTTGGAGGGCAGGGTCGGTTTGGTGAGAGTGGACTTTCTGCACGATTGCAGGACAGAGTGGATGCCTTGGGCTTCCTAGGTTGGCCTGTCTGTTCGCGCCTGGTCTGGTCTGATGTTCCGCCCTGGCTTCTGCCTGTACCGGTGGTGGATTTGACCTTTTTGGGGCATTGCTGTGATGGTGGGGAGGCTGGTGCTTTTCAGGATTTTATGGGGTTGCAGTGGGGCTCTCATTTGCAGCTGTATACGGACAGCTCTAAGGATCCTGATAGTGGTCGGGTGGCAGTGGGTTTGGTGGTCCCGCACCTATGCTTCAGCTTTGGTTGTCAGCTCTGGGACCATTGTTCTGTGTTCACGGCTGAGTTGGTGGCTATCTTATGTGCCTTGTGTTGGGTGAAGGAGCGTGTCCTGGAGCGTGCTGTTATCTGCTCTGACTCAGCTGCCGTGTTGGAGGCTCTGTCAGGGTCTGGCTCTGGCTCTACGCCAGACCTGGTGATTTCTGCCAGGGTGATGCTGCATGATCTGCGGGCTTGTGGCTGTGAAGTTTGTTTTGTTTAGGTTCCTGCCCATGTGGGGGTGGTGGGCAATGAGAGGGTAGACTCTGTGGCCAAGGTAAAGCTGAGGAGAACTGTTGTGGACCTAGAGGTTGCCATGGGCTCTTCTGAGTATTGTTCAGTGATAGGCAAGGAGGACATGAGATTGTGGCAGGCATCGTGGGATGGTGGGGTTTTGGGTAGGGGCTTTTATGGGTTACATCGTTTGGTGGGTGGCTGTGGGTCGGTCCTTGGCCTTCGGAGGAGAGACTCGGTGGTCCTCACTCAGTTGAGGTTGGGGCATTGTGGTCTTCGGAGCGGGCTGTTTTTGGTGGGGAAACACGTGGACGGGAGGTGTGATTGTGGGGAGCCTGAGTCTGCGTGCTGTGTTCTTCTACACTGTGGATGGTATGGTTGTGAGAGGGAGACCTGTTTTCGGAGGTTGAGGGCTACGGGTCTGTCGGTGTTTTCTTTGCGGACCTTGCTGGGTGTGGAGGACCGGTTAGGGTTTATGAGAGGCTGTGACGCTCTCTGGCGGTGTGTTTGGGCAGCTGTGGCAGCAATACGCCTCTTGGGCATCTAGCCTGCCTCCCTCATTGAAGAAGAAGAAGAAGAAGAAGAAGAAGAAGAAGAAGAAGAAGAAGAAGAAGAAGAAGAAGAAGAAGAAGAAGAAGAAGAAGAAGAAGAAGAAGAAGAAGAAGAAGAAGGAGGAGGAGGAGGAGGAGGAGGAGGAGGAGGAGGAGGAGGAGGAGAAGAAGAAGAAGAAGAAGAAGAAGAAGAAGAAGAAGAAGAAGATGCCCAGCATTAGTAGGCCAAGAGTCACAGGAACAAACATTTGTTCATGTGAAGCACTATTCTGCTTGTGTGGCAAGCCTGTGTGGAGTCGGCAGAGTCTTGAATGAAACAGCAGGAAGGCAGCCGGTAAGAGTAATTTGAGAGACTTATTGCTGGATTTATTTTCTGGTTGACTGTAGATTAGCCACCGGCCTACAAGCATGGTGCTTTAGGCCTCATGTTAGTAGTTTTGAGACTTTATCAGAGATATAAGGAACCACCTTTCGTCAAACGTTTTGACAGGTCAATTGTTCTTTGACCTTTATGCCCTTTCACCCCCCAACCACCCTTCGTCAAACTTGACAGGTCTATTGTTCTTTGACCTTTATGCCCTTTCCCCCAAACCACCTTACGTCAAACTTGACAGGTGTATTGTTTTATGACCTTTTGTGATATGACCTTTAATGACCTTATGTGTCAAGAAATTAATTGATGACTGATATGACCTTTAATGACCTTATATGTCAAGAAATGAATTGATGACTGTTGTGTAATGACGCATGAAGTTATTGATTGTAGTACCCTTTTGTCAAGATGTATATTGATGATCTGCTTTGATGTATTCAATCTGCACCATTTTACGTCAAGTTAGAATTGATAGCTCTTTGGTGTTAGGATACCTCACCCCATAGTTCCCACAGCCCCTCCCTTTCATACGTAATACCCCACATCCCTCCCTAACCCTGCTTGCCTCTTTAAAAGCTTGGATCCATTTCAGTGGACAGACTGAGAACGTATCAGAATGGTGAAAGGCTGAAGAAATACCTCTAAGAAAATGGTGAAGCAAGAGGAGATGGATGAAGTGTCTACAACCGATGCTTCAACCTCTACCCGAGAGGAGAAGGAGGTGAAAGAGGAGAGCGTGGACACACTGTCACCACTATCACACACCTTGTTCTTTTAAAAATCCATAGCAATCCATCAACTGCCTGCAGGGGGTGGTGCTCCCTGCAAATCTACATTCTACATGTGTAGAGTTCAGCTTCCTCCTTTTGGCGTTGAAGAGTCCTTGGAGCAAATATCGCCGCTGGAACCTTATAGCTATACCGGTAGTTTTGGGTACCGGTTCAGCTATGACACTAAGGAGCTGTTTCTAATCCATGATGTGGCTGAGGACGAACCTCTCAAGCCCTATTTATCACATTCAGCGGTTCCTACCAGCCATTAGATTAAAACCAACACCCCTCCCCAAGTTTACAGGTGGCCGCAAATGATGGGCAAAGGATTAGAATGCTGATTAATTTAGCCTCTGATACAAATTATATCACCTATAAAGTGGCTAGAAAACTAAACCTCTGGAGTGAGGAAATCGCACTTGTGGTGCATGGAGTGGGTTGCATGAAAATCCATGTTAAGACAAGACACTACCTCCTAAACATCCATGTGATGACCCAGAGGGGGGTACGTAAGTCAGACCAACTAATTTGTTATGGACTTGACAACATTGCAACCATTCACAAACATGTGACCGCAAAGCAACTCCAACAATTCTTCCCAGACATATCTTTGGAGGACTTAAATCGACCTAAAGAAATTAACTTGCTCATCAGCCACAGAGAGGGTAAGTTGGCTCCTCAAAGGACCAGAGTTGTGGGAGACCTTGTATTGTGGGACGGACCCTTGGGCAAGGTGGTCGGCGGGACCAATGCCGAACTTTTTGAAGGATTAATCATGACTGCTCACATGACAAAGACACACTTTGCAAGGTCAATGAGAACAGCCGTTATCAAGTACCAGGAACTCAGCCGAGAACTCTCATCAAATAAATGATTGGAACCCTAACCAACTTAGGATATCAACAATGGCTACAATAAGTCAAGACTTCCTAAAATGGTGGCATTGGAACAGCATTGAAGCTGCTTGTGTACCAAAGTGTGGTGGCTGCCGGTGTGGTGGTTGTCACCCAGGGGGTAAAGAGATGACTCTTGCAGAGGAACAAGAGCTGGAAATTGTGAAAGAAGGCCTTACTTGTGTTGAGGGAGACCACCACCCAGCTACCCCTGGGTGAGTGATCCAGCAACCCTACCTGGAAATAGAAAGGCAGTTGAAGCCACGTTCCTTAGAACAAAGAAACAACTGAGCAAAGAGCTTGAGTGGAAAATCGCCCACACCGAGCAAGTCCATGATATGCTTGATCGGAGTGCTGTAATCAGGCTTACCAAGGAGGAAATCAACAATTGGAAGGGTCCAGTATGGTACATCAGCCATCTTATCACCCCAAACCCACACTCATGGACCCCTCCCATTAGACTTGTCTGGAACAGTAGTCAGAAATTTCAAAGGGTAAGCATGAATGACTTTTTGATGAAAGGTCCTGATGTCTTAAATCAAATACGTGCTGTTCTTTTGAGGTTCAGAGAAGGAACTTATGCTGCACTTGGAGATATAAAAAAGATGTACAATTCCACCTGGCTAGAAGAAAAGGAGCTACACCTACATAGGTTTCTATGGCGCAACTCAGAGAATGAGAAGATTAAGCACTACGTGATCACAAGAGTCAACATTGGTGATAAACCGGCTGGATGCATAGCGCAGGTGGCGATGAGGGAGGCTGCTAACTTGCCCTCATTCTCTTCCCTTCAGGAGGAAAGGAAAGTCCTTCAATTCAGCAGTTATGTTGACGACATCCTTGTGTCTCATAATGACCCAGTTCGACTGAGGGAAATCACATCGATTGTGAAGATGAACTGAAGCCCTGGGTGTATTCCGGTCAAAGTGGGAGGAGTGAGTCTACTGGCAGGCAAGTTAAGTCAAAGGTGAAGACCAGGCTCCTCCCAAACCAAATGAAGGAGGAGGACAAACAAAGCATTTGGTCTCGGATACATTGTGGAAGAGGTCAGCATCAATTTCTCGAAGAGAAAGAAAAAATTGTGATTGGGGAAGGATCTGACTCAGAGTGAAATTAGACACCAAACACCAAATCCATTGACACGGCAGGAGCTTCTAAGCCAAGTATCATGCCTGTATGACCCAATTTGCTTGGCAGCACCTGCAAAGCAAAAGGGAGCGATTCTGGTGTGGAGAGCATTCCAAGAGGCAAAACTCACCTGTTCTCAAGTAAAAGATACCTGGGATACAGCACTCTCTGATAGCCTCAGAGAGGATGCAATCAAGTTGTTTGAAGAGTATACTCAGCTCAACAAGATCCACTTTGACAGAGCATTAACCCCTCTTAATCCCAGCTGTGGCCCTACAGCAATAACTTTCTCAGATGGGAGCGAGCATGCTTACGGAGCTGTTTTGTACCTGAGGTGGGAGTCAGATCAGAGCCCAATCATTAGGCTAGTGGAGTCAAAAGCTAAACTGACCCCTTTGGACCAGAGGGGTGATGCTGTCAAGGTGGAGGTTTGTGGTACAGTATTCGCATCCCGTCTTAAAAAGTATTTTGAGCTGCACAGTCAAATTAAAGTCCATCAATGGTACCACCTGACTGATAGCCAAACAGTTCTTGGAGCTATACAGCGAGAGAGCTATGGGTTTCAAATGTATTTTGCAAACAGAAATGGCAAAATCCAAAGCAATTCAAAGGTTCAAGACTGAAAACGAATTCCAGGTCATCACAACATTGCTGATGTGATCCCCAGAGGTGCAGCAAGCCCTCAAAACCTTGGTGGTGACTCTAGATGGCAGCAGGGTCCGACCTTCCTGAAAGCATCTGTGGATAAATGGCCAACCAAATCAGCAAAAGAGCTTGGGAAGACTGCTAGAGAGAACATCACCAAACTTCAGAAGAAAGTCTTTGTTGCTGTGTTGACAAGAGGAAAAACCAAAGCGCTCAAGTTGGAACAGCAGGAACCAACAAATAACCAAGTCTCCTGGGAACGGAAAAAACCCATATCTTTGAGAAGTCTTTTGGATTTCAGTCGGTTCAGCAAACTCACCAAATTAATCAAGATGGTTGCATATGTCTGGAAAGTTGCAAAGGTGTTCCTCAGGCATAATCAAACTCTGAAGAAACCAAAGTGGGAGGAAATTCATCTTACAGGTGTCACTCTGTACAAGAGCGAGAAAATGCCCTGAAAGACATCATTTTCACTGTCCAGGAAGGAACTTCCTTTCCAACAACAACAAAATTTGACCGACTGGTTGTCTATCAGGATAAAGAGTCTGGACTGCTTCTCTGTGGAGGAAGAGTACAAATTTTCAGAGAAGACAACATTGCAGTTCCTCTAATCCCCTACAGTTCCTGGGTGTCAACTCTGTTTGCTAGGGAAGCCCATGAAGTATCACATGATGGAGTTGCTGGAACCTTGTTAAAGATGAGACAAAAGGCCTGGGTTGTAAAGGGAGGAAGAATTGCCCAAAAAGTTGCCGATAGCTGTTTGATCTGCAGGGAAGCAAGAGCTCAAAAATGTCAGCAAGTAATGGGAGACCTACCATCAGAAAGAACTGAGCTAGCAGCCCCATTTGAGTTCGTCTCAACAGATGTCTTTGGACCCTATCATGTAAGAGATGAAGTCAAGAAAAGAGTTACGCTCAAGGTTTGGGGAATAATCTTCTGTTGTATGGCGAGTAGAGCCGTTCATACTGAAATTGCGAATACTCTATCTACAGAAAGTTTTTTGATGGCCTACTTAAGGTTCACAGCTATCTGGGGCCACCCAAAGAAAGTCTGGTCAGACCCAGGTACAAACTTTGTTGGGGCCAAACCTGTTTTGAAAGATCTCTAACTGCCTTAACACCCAAAATAAGGTAACCTGTGTGTGTGTGTGTGTGTGTGTGTGTGTGTGTGTGTGTGTGTGTGTGTGTGTGTGTGTGTGTGTGTGTGTGTGTGTGTGTGTGCGTGCGTGCGTGCATCAGTCTGTTCAGTGGCGGCTGGCCAGTAGAGGGCGATAGGGCGCCGCCCTCCCAGTTTCCCCACTGTTTTTAATTTTTATTTAAAAAAATAAATAAATAAAATTAACAATAATCACATATTCTAAGTTAATTGTGTGTTTTGTAACAAAAATAAATCATATATATATATATATATATATATATATATATATATATATATATATATATATATATATCTATGTTGGTCTCTGCCGGTCTCTGCCGAGCGGTGGAGGCTGTGTGCTGTTTTTCAATCGCCCAAACAGGACGAGACCAGCTGTCCAATTGCTGACAAGAAAATCAAAGGGTAGGAATGGGAATGTATCCAATCAGCGTCAACGTTGTTCCAGAACGTTTCAGAAGCATGATGGGCGATAGAGCTACCGCCAAGGCTTTCGTTGGTGTTCGGTAGAACTCGGAGAGTCTCGACTTCAGCACGTTTTTGGTCGTGACTCGTGACGCACATGGAGCAGACGCAGACATGGACGCCAGTGAGCCTACAACCAGGATACCGGATCTCAGCAGCCACTGAATTCAGTTCGGTCTCTTCTCCAGTATCCGTTCGAGAGGAGAACTATGGTGGAAAAACTTAATGTCAAAGAGCTTGGACCAGATCAGCCCGACGTAAAGATAAGCCAGCAGGACGAGGAGAAGGGTAAACTGTACACACGACGCTTCTCCCAAAATTGGTACACCAGGAAGCAGTGGCTAGCTGGATGCAATCACGCTAATGCATTATTTTGCTTTCTGTGTTTGTTATTCAAAACGGCTGGGATCCACAGAAGGTGGATGTGGAACTTGTGTCTCATTGGGGACTCCATTCATTCTCTGACTGAGGAATGCAGCGCATCAGTGCAGCAGCCAACAAAGAAACGGAGGACGTTTGGACAGGGAGAACAGCAGCTGGGTGCAGAGGTAAGCTGTACATTACATTTCTGTAAACAAGACAATCAGAATCAGAAATCCTTGGTTGTCCCACAAACCGGGACATTTGTTTAATAACATGTACATTGTTTAATGTGCAATAACTGTAAAAACTAATTTCAACACACATACTTATTATACATATTTAATCATGTAAATGTGTATTTCAAATAAATTTGTACATACATCAATCTGATTCCATTTTACTTGTTACACTTCTGCTGCAGCAAACAAATTTCCCAGCTTTTGGGACAATAAAACATTTCTGATTCTCAATTAGATGTTTTTACATTTGAAGTAAAAACATCTAATTGAGAACCAGAAATGTGTTATTGTCCCAAAAAGTGGGAAATATGACATTTGTAAGAGGATACTGATGACATTATTTCCTATGAAAGTGTTTCCACTTTCCATAAGTCCTAACAGTCTAAATTTCTGGCATTTTGTCTAAGTAGTGTTTACTACCATTACTGTAACAGTGACCTGCTCATAATTTTTCGTGTTCACTCAAATGTTGAAATTAAACAAAATGTTTTTGTTACTTGCCTCTTGCATTGCCTATTTACCATTTATGGTCATGTTATTTTATGTGCGATTTAATGCAGTATTTTTCAACCTTGGTCTGCAAGGCAGTTTGCCAATAGTCAGACACACCTGAATTAATCAGTTTGTCCAATAATGTAAGACAGGAAATAAAAGATCTGTGCTTAATTCAGGAAATAGTGAAGTTGTGCACAAAGCTCAGAAAGCACAAGTTTGTTTTAAAAAAAAAATAGCACAGCCCCACCAAAAATATTTTTTACCAGCCGCCACTGAGTCTGTTCATATTTTCAAACTGTTATGGGAATTTGGGGTCATTTCAATTCTGTAAAGCACTTTGAGTCACACTGCTTGAAAAGCACTTTAACAATAAAATCTGATTGATTGATTGATTGATTGATTGATTGATTGATTGATTGATTGATTGATTGATTGATTGATTGATTGATTGATTGATTGAAGGAAGGAAGCAGGTCCTATTTTCTACAAGCTGATGTTGTGAAACAAAGGACAGTGTGATTCTTCCAGAGGAGAGTTGGTCTCAGTAGAAGCTGCTTAGCCATCAGATGGAGCAAAGGGTGGACAGGATAGGAGTAAACGGAAGATGCTCTCAGTCCCATGCTACTTGTATCCTGTAGACACATGTTTCTGCACCAGAAGGAGGATTGAGGGAAGCAGTTGTCCAAGGAATAATATTTTGTTGGGTAGTCCAGGCAACAAATGACTAAAGTCAAGGCTGTGACAGATCTTGTGGCAACATTGTTGGTTGCTTACCAGCTTTGAGATGAGGTTCAGCTTAAGCCGGGCGGACACTGTGCGACGTTTTCACTCATAGCACTTCAGCTCAAACTGTGCGACTTCCTCGCAGAACAAATCTCACAAGTCATGTGCTCACACTGTGTACGACCCAGTTCTTAGATTCAACGTGACTTCTCACATTGTACATCTGGTAGCAACACGTCAGAGCTAAAAATAGCAGTTTTTACACAACATGTCGGACTTTTTATTGTCTTGTTACTGATGACTGTTGTCCTTCAGGAGTGCTGTAGGAGGACACACAGGGATTTATGGGGGTTGGAGACAAGAGACAGTAAATCAATGTTTTCAGTTCTCAGTTTAATTTGACATAAACACGACAAACACGCTTTCTTGACAATCCTTGTCACTGCATGCAAAAAAAAGTGTATAAATAAAAACAAACAAAGTGTGCTAATAGGGAAATAGCTGGCAAGCCGCGGTGATGCATGTTTGCACATCTGCCATGAGCAGTTCTGGTACATTTTGGATCACAGCCACTTAAAGTGCCCCTTTAACTGTGCGATACCCTCATGAGGTACGTGTAAAATATCAAACACGCCAGAAATTCGCGTGAGCTTACGATTCCTGATTGGTAGCTGGTCACGTGGTGTTAATCACCTCTCAAGTATACTACATGACGCTCAACCCAAAATTTGCGATCTTGTAAATTCTTGCACGAGGGTAAAATCAGCTAAAAAAAAGTGACAAAGTCGTACACTGTACACCCGGTTTTAATGGCTGAGGGTTAACTGAATCCACAAACAGCTTTAGTGCATCATCATGTGTCATCCCTAAAATCTCTGAGCCTTTTCCACCAGCTATCATACGTAAAAATAGGTAATACTGTATTATTTTTTTTAATGATCTTAAGATACGTAACCACACTCACATCTAGAGCACTGTGAAATGGAATATACATATTTTGTTCTCTGGGACAAAAATGAATGTAAATGTGGCAGTGTTTGTCACGAGATGGTGTAGGAGGATGTTTAGGACCCAAGATGCAGATACCAGATGAACGAGGCAGAGGTGGAGGATAAAGTAAAAATCCTTTATTAAGGTCGTAATCCGAAGGCAGGGAGCCAAAACCCAAAAATCAAAAATCTAAAATTCTAAACTGAGTAATCAAAAACACTAGAGAACTAGAAAAAACTGGAAACACTGGAAACACCAGAAGCACTAGAAACTCTGGAAACACTAGAAGCTAGGAAGAGGAATGAGAACGAGACTGACAAGAACAATGGAACGACAAAACATATTGAGACACAGACAGGGTTATATACACTGGGGAGGATGAGAGGGAGATGAACTGCAGGTGTGTGGGGAGAGAGAGAGCAGGTGAACTCAATTACTAATCAGGGAGGAAACTAACATGACCTAAGAATAAAACCTAAAGACAAGAAGAGCAGGAAACATAAATAATAATCTAAGGGGGGGAGAAAAACCACAAACACTGATGGGAAAAACACACTAAAGAGACTAACACGAACAGCTGTAACTAAAGGAAAATGACCTAAGAGAAAAACCTAAAGACCAGAAGGGCAGCAACCGTAACTAATATTGTAAGGGGGAAGCTGAAACTAAAGGAAAACACTACAGAAAGAAAGACTACAGGGGTATGACTAAAAGGGGGCCAAGGGAGCACAGGACCTGGGAGGGGGATGCCTGAGGAGGGAAACCCAGAGGGCTGAAGATCTGGGTGCAAATGGGGAACACCGGGAGACACAAGAGGGAGACGCAGACAAGGACACATGAGGGCGCTAGGAGACATAAAAGGAGAACCTAGAGAGCGATGGAGAACACAAGGAGAAACACGAGGGGAGACGCAGACTCAGACCATGACAGTGTGAGCTTCCTGTCACAGTGTCCCGATTGATCATGCACACTTGCTACTTGGCCAAGGGAATGTCCCTTTGGCTGACTGGTTAGCATGCGTGACTCTCACCCGGGAGCCTGGGGATCGAATCCCACCCGGGCCCTCGTTTCTCCACCTTGCCACATTTGGCTTGGCCACAGGATCCATGTAGTACTGTCAAGTAGGTCCATGGACGTGAAGTTTGTGGCACCCTGCACGGGAGCACGAGGACGCGCTTGTGGAAAGAGGGGGGGAGATGTGGCAGTGTGAGCTTCCTGTCACAGTGTCCCGATTGATCATGCGCCCTGGCTACTTGTCCAAGGGGATGTCCCTTTGGCTGACTGGTTAGCACGCGTGACTCTCACCCGGGAGTCTGGCGATCGAATCCCGCCCGGGCCTTCGTTTCTCCACCTTGCCACATATCCACAGAAAACCTACACATGCATAGGGAACAGGCTTGCCAAAGTTACCTTGAAAAGGTTATTCAATTACAGATTACTGATGACTGTTAAAAAGTAACTAAGTTGCTTTACTGATTAATTCATTTTAAAAAGAATTAGGTTGGATCAGAAGTTACTTTATTTGTTACATTCAACATCAAATTTCAGCATTTCTTGTTTGGGAATAAAATAAAAAAGGTAATAGGCATAGTAATACAAAAGTACACACAATAAACACAATATACACTCACTGGCCACTTTATTGGGTACGCCTGTGTAACTGCTTGTTAACGCAAATGACTAATCAGCCAATCACATGGTGGCAACTTGATGCATTTAGGCATGTAGACGTATTTGCATTGTTAAACAAAGGAAAGACTAGGCTGTACCTAACACAATACGCCACCCAGCTCCTGGTGTAGTCTGTGATCATCTCCCTCCATGGCTACTGCAACAGCCTTCTAACCGACCCAGTACTGTGAAACCTCTACAAATGGTCCAGAGGACAGCGGCTTCAGTTCACCTGAAGGAACACGCGTTGCCCTCCTGTTTATTGAGCTCTGATGGCTACCCTTAGCTGCCTACAACAATCATCAAGGCATTGATGCTATTATTGTCAAATAGCAGTTCCAACATCATGCTCATCACTGGACCATTAGCAGTTGTATTGTTACACACATGGACGTAATTTTCACTTTAGAAGTGGTGGGGACATGGGGGGGGGGGGGGGGGTATCTTTACAGCATGTTCTAATAGGAAACAGGCTTCAACACGAACGGTTGTTTTCTGCTTGGTCCTAGAGCTCAACCAGTGTCAATTTAATATAGTGTAATATTGTTTTTGGATGGTAAAAAGTGCAGGGGTCAAAACTTGACTTTGGAAAAAAAAAGGGGGGGGGGGTCCCCCCACCCACCCCCACCCCACCGGCCCTAAATTACGTCCATGGTTACTCACGCTTACAAATACCTAACACTGAATTTTTATCCATATGAACAATCAATTTTTATGTTTTAAGCTAAAATCCTAATAAACGAAGATAGAGACTTATTGGGAATTCATTGTAACTGCTTGTTAACAACTCTGCAATGATTCACTTCTGGCTTTACTCATAACTCTAATTAAATAGTCATTTCTGTGTTTGCAGGTCAGCGGGTTTTTACAATTATCTGGACACTCCCACAGGTCCTTTTTCTGAAATACAACCACACTGTATTTTCTCCCAGAGAGTAAACCTACATGGGTTTTGGGACAGAATGCAGTCCAGAACTTATCTTACGATGTCTGACAAGGGGGCCGTGAGTGGAAATAGCTCAAGCAGTGTTGCCACCAGATTCTCAAATGTTGCATTGATCCCAAAGACATCTGATCAGAGTCAGAGCATGGATGACAAACAGGAGGTGGACAGAATTTTCTGCCACAACAGCGTGGGAAAGACTCAATAATAATTATAAGGCATCATAGCTCAGTCTTAGGGGAGCGCTGAGTACGTCCCTAGCCTCTGCTGCTATTTCACTGTTGACAAAGCTCATCAGTCAGTGCACTCCAGCTGGTCTGCTCCATGTGTGCGCGTGACACCGAGAACAAGAAGCAGAGTAAAAGTGCTTTAATAGCCTCATCTGAGACGGGGAATGATGGGCAGCATTTAGCCAGCACAGAGTCAAAGTAATTTATTCTTGACTGTGCTGTCATCTCAGAGCAGAGATGAGTGACTAAGCCTACTGAGCAGCAAGAGTGAAAATAGAACATCTGTCTGTGGGTTTAGACGATACACTTCAGGCTTTATGACAGTTTACGGATGCAACTTTTTTACAACTCCAGTTTATTTCCTACCACAAGCACATTATTCTACAAATAATGTCAATCTATCCAGGTGCACGCCGTTTTCCCCCTATTTTGATATACAGCATGCTTTGACAACAGAGAAAAATGAGACTTCAAATGTAATTTACACTGTGACACACACACCAGCTTGGCTCATTTTCCTTCCCAGCCCATGCTGCTGTGCACACATGCTCCTAGCTCCTGATGTATTTGCCAAAACACAGAGTACAGTACAGTACATCTACATATTTAACACCCCCATGCAATGAATGTGATAACAGCTCTCTTATGAGAGGAAATCTTCATTAGTCAAAGCTTTATGGTAAAAAAAAAACAACAACCACCCATTAAAAAAGAATAAGAAAGGTCTGGTGTGGAGAATTCTTGCTGCTGCTTGAAACTGAAGATAGATTCACACAGTTTACAAATCCAGACAAAATTGTATTTTTGCACATATTCAGTAAACAAAAAGTGCTGAATATTTGGAGGAAAACGTAATTCTCAAATCCTCCAATCTATGAATTACAGCTGCCTCATCCTTGGTGTTCTTTTTCAGGTCATTGTAAATCTGAGGCAACAAGAAATGACAGCTATTTATTTTACTGCAAATGACAAAAATCTATTTTATTTGTTTTATTTTTGTTCAGTTTTATAACTCCATCTAATTTCATTTATTTATTGATTTAATAATTTATCCTCATGTAATCCCCTTTTCATCTAATTAACGGTAGCGCGACTCTTGTTGCGAATGACCACAGTACCAATTCTTCTGTACTGAAACAATTGCCCCTCAGGGATGATTTAAGTTTTTTTAATAGAATTTGAATTGAATTGATTTGAATTTATAAAGCCCCTTCCATGACCGAAGCCAACGCCTGAGGTGATGAACACATCAATAATATAATATAAACCATCAGATAAATTTGACATAATCATAAAAACCATTAAAGAAACATTAAAAAAAACAGTTGAAAACAGATACTAAAAATACAGCAAAGGAATAAGAGGCCGGGCAAAGCCACCTCGGACTACTGCTGTACATAACGTAACATTAACATGGACAAATAAATATTTTATTTAACATTATAAGTATTAATCCATGTCTTAGAAAAAACAAGCTGCTTTATGTATAGACAAAGGATCCACAGAAAACTAGAACTTAAAGGCTGAACATGGTCCATGGACACCATAGCGACATCTAGTGTGTGGAGGTTGTAGCTGCAAAAACAGAACAAATTTTCCAGCCTTTGGGGTGTTGGTTCACTGCCAGTATGGGAAGTGACCAGCTAGCACCAGGCTCAGTGATCGATCGTACTGAGTAACACCACGATCACATCAGCTGCAAAGCGCCGCCAAGCAGATCGCTCACGACATTTGCGCACTGCCCGCTGCTCCTCTGACTCATCAGGCAAGAAGTTTTGATGAGCGCTTCTGCTCACGCCTACTGTTTTTCAATCCTCCCTCCCCTCCCCACCCTCCGTGCCCTTGCTGTTTGTAGCCGTTTTTACAAAACAATATTGTCAATTAGCCGTGGCGGCATCAGGGACTCTTAGGTCGTTTATAAGTGGTCAGATTGTGGCAATAATGTGGCGCAATCGTGTCCTTATTATAAAACAAATTAGGTGATGATGGCATAAAGAGGGAATGGAGGCGGTCTCTGCAATGCCGCAGACTTCCGTTTATCTTGGACATAACTTGCTTTTTATTGTGACTGAAGCCGCAGTCATTAAGTTTTCATAACAAGCCGCTCCTTAAGGTGTCTGTCCCCATCAGTCCCTGTGCAGTCTCTGATGATCTGAACGTCAGCTCTAACAGAGAGATGCTGTTTTCCATCTCAGCAGATTTTGTTCAAAAATCAAAATTTCTGCACGTGTTTACTTTAATTTCCTATATATTTGCCGGCCGGAGCTCGGCATTAACTCCCCACATCATCATGATACCTCCCTCTGTTGCGCCATGGCGCAATAGCCGTTTATAAGACAGACCATTACCGCAATATTACTACCAAGCAAGGCGAAACGAATGCTGCAAAATTAGCTGGCATGGTGCTTCTTGTAAAAAGGGCTAGTGTGTGCTTGTTGATGTCAGAAACTGTGCCAATCCTGCTTCTGTTTTGTAGACCAATTCCTTTCTAAATGGGTAAGTAAAAACCTAGTGTTGGTGGTAGTGTAAATTGCTATTGTACATTCACATTTGAATTAAACTTATTTGTTTGTATCCACATTTAGTAAATCCATCTTTAGCTGTAAAAACTGCATTTAAATTTATGGAAACGCTATGTTTCTCCGCAGGAGTGTGTGTATCTCTAGTCTGGTTAGATACACAAAAATGATCACATTTATCAATAGCAGTGTTTTATTTAGAAAAACTTCTTTATTTTGTCATATTTACTGGACTGCGTCTTCTGTTTTGGTTAGACTTCCTGCAAGAAATGACGCGGCTTGCGAATAAAATAGAGCACACGCCGAAACTTTTGCTGCACGGCGCAAGCCTTCGCCGTGCTTCTTTTGAATGATGTGAACAGGCACGTGCAGGGGGGGGGGGGGGGGGGGGCGGAGGGTGCTTGAGACCCTGCCCCTTTTCTCCCATGTGCCCAAAGTGCCCTTTTTGAGGTTTAATGATTTTTTTATATATGTTTATTTATTTTATTTTATTTTATTTTTTTAAGAATTTTCTGTTTGTGCCCCCTCAAGAATAACAAAAATAATAATTAATAAAATTTCTGGTTAATAATGTTATATAGCTGGCGTGAGTCACGTGACCATACCGTCACGTGACCATTCCGTCTCTTCCTCACGCCAGAGCGCACAGCCGGTCACAACAAGCTGCAAGCAAGCACCCACATTTTCTTCATGGCCGAGCGAGTGGTGCAGAGCTTTTAGGACATACATATTGATTGGGAGAAACGGACTAACACCGGTAAGTAGGATGCACACTACTATACACAGTTATTAGATTATTTTGTACATTATTAAGTTGTTTTGTGGCACTAGGTGTGTGATATATTACTAGCTGGGTGTGTGTCTGTGGCTGGGTACCGATTCTGAACCTCAGTAACTTTAGGATTAACCAAAAACATTCTGTACATAAGTACTTGTACGGAAATATTTTTTCAATCTTAAATATTGGGAATTTGCCAATAAAATGTCATTGTTGTTAACTAGGTACCGCAAAGTTGCATTCCTATCGCTGCTGCGTGTCACGTGACTAGGGTCTCACACAGCCCTGCTTCTTGTTTACAAAATCACTTCCTGGTTCGCGGACTAATAAAACTTGAACAAATTTAAAATTTAGCTACCTTTTGTGAAAGGAAATAAGAAAAATACTAAAGGTAACATCCGTCACAAGTTTTGTGTTACTAAATATTCAGTCCTTGTCTGTTAGTTCTGTCCAGCGTTTTAGGGAACATAGTTTTGTTTTAGATTTTAAGGTTTCTCAGCCCTTCTGGTGGGTTTTTTAGTTCACTAATACTATGCATATTCTCAAAATTTGGAGTTTATATTCGCTCTCTTTTTGAATGCATTGTATTAAAAACATTATGTTTTAAAGATGTACATTAAAAAAAACTACTGTTTTCACAGCAAAATTATTTTATCTGTACAGTTCTCTGTTTTGCACAAAGTAGATAGTAAAACTGAATGAAAGCATAAACATTGTTTTATTCTTTATTTTTATTATAATTACTAAAGCACTATGATTAAAATATTATGGAAATATTCTGGATCAGCATCATGAAGCTAATTTGTGGCCAAATTATATACAGTTAGTTTTCTGGAAAAGGAATGAAATGTCCCAGAATGTGTATGCTTGAGTTTTATATGCATGAAAACATATTTGTAAATTAATTATGATATATCATTGTACAGACATGCTTCGTAAGGACAGGAGGCGGAAGCAGCGACAGAAAGAGCTATGTGAGGCAGCTAAAGGCAGTGGGTCCCTCACCAGCTGGATAAAAAAAAGAGTACAGGTAAGTTGCATCACAGCAACAAGTGTAGAAACAATAATATACACAACTGCAATGTTTTGATGCCAGAAAATGTTTTTTGTTAGCCTCTTGATCATGGATTAGGTGCAAGACCTGTTAAATGTGAATAACTACATAATTCATTCATACAATAGCTAATTTTGCCTTGTTCTCAGATGGACAGCAAGTGGAGAGTGATAGATCACATGAGGAGATTGAAGACACACAACTCTTTCTGTTTATATTTCTGTCACATTCTTATCTCTGATATAAACTCCTCTATTATCCACTAATGTTTAGATTTCCATTTATTCACCACAGGTGTTGTCTCAGATATTTCTGTCTTACAGTTCTAAGAGTTTTCACCAATTTTTGCCATTTTTTATTATCTTACATTAATTTTGTAATTGACTAACATTTCTCCTCTGTTCGTTTTACTACCTACAGTCTGAGATCAACACAGCCTTGCCCTCCACCATCACCAGCAGCAGCAAGAGGAGCAACCCTGCAACAGCTACACTGTACCCCATCATCAGGTAAAATAGGACAGCAATAGATCAGGAGGTGGAGCAGGTTGTCCAGTAATCGGAAGGTTGCAGGTTTGATCCTGACTTCAATCAGAGATTGATGCTGTTGAGTCCTTGGGCAAGACACTTAACCTGCTTTGCCTGCTGGTGGTGGTCGGAGGGACTGGTGGCGCCTGTGCTCAGCAGCTTCACCTCTGTCAGTGCGCTCCAGAGCAGCTATGGCTACATCATAGCTCATCACCATCAGTGTGTTAATGTGTGTGTGTGAATGACTGATTGTGTTGTAATGTGCCTTGGGGGGTTGTAGAACCCTAAGAAGGCATTATACAAATACAGACCATTTACCTAAACAAGTTACTTTTGCTTTACATTGTCCTTAAGGTGTATATAATGATTCGCTTCCATTTTGAATTTCTAATAAATATGAATTGTTATTCAGCCGGGTATACTGTGGTTATGTCACGGTGTTTGAAAATATTATTCTGTGTGCCCCTTTTTAAATTTGAGCACCCGCCCCTTCAAAGGTCTCTGCACAGCCCTGGATGTGAATGAGACCATAGGTTATTGAGGATGCCAAATAGAAGCGCTCTTCGTTCCACAGCACATCGTTGTGCTTCCGCGCCTGATGCGGACGAGGTGTAAGGACTAATTTCTAATAAGATTTATTTTATAAACAGTATTTAACGTTAGAACATCTTCTGGACTCAGAAGCAGCTGCTTGACTTATGGCGCTTACATATTAGCGTCGATACGGCCCCATACAGTCCCGAATGGCACCGGAATTTGGTTTCACACACAGGTCAGATTTGCGTTTTCGGTGCCGAGGCGACTCTTTTTCTGAGACCTTCTCCCCAGCAGTCAGACTGGGACAGAGGCAACACCACGGACTGATTGGCCATCTGAAATTACGCCTACCACCTTCGATCTGCGAGAAGAATGCACCAAGGGGGGGGGGGGGGGGGGGGGGGATGGGGGTGGGGGGGGCTCCCGCATGCGCGATTAATTTTCATGGTGGAAGCTGTTGAGTAAACTTCTGCCTGTAGCACAGAGCTGCCGATCCGGGGCTGCCGATCAGTGTGGGAATGGGAGAAGAGAATAGCTCTGTGTGTGTGTGTGTGTGTGTGTGTGTGTGGGGGGGGGGGGGCACAAAAGCAACACAAGTCATGTCTCCTTTGTTTATCTTATAATGGAGGACACCGCAGACTTTCCCGCGCGTATTAAACTCCGCTCACAGGCTCGGGGATTTCCGCATTCCTGAGGAATCCCTCGGATTTAAATGTGAATACTACGCCACCCGTTTAAGACCGAACTCACGCCATGCAGCTCAACCAATGTGCCGACGATAATATGTAAGCGTCTTTAACAAGTCTGCCATTTTTAAACCCCCTATGTGCAGACTCCAAGATGGGGGGCAACTAGTTTGCCCACCCCTACTTGGCGCCTCTCAGTGGGAGCAACACCAGAGCGGTAGAGTGTCCAACCCCTCTCAAGGAAACTTGTTCCAGAGCCAGAGCCATGCATTGAGGTGAGTCTGACTATATATAGTCATAACCTCTCTAACTCACACACCAACTCAGGCTCCTTCCCCACCAGAGAGGTAACATTCCACATGCCATTCCATGAGCCAGCTTCAGTAGCCAAGGATCAGACCGCCAAGGTCCCCGCCTTCAACTACTACCCATCACACATTGCACCTGACCCCTTTGGCCCCTCCCACGAGTAGTGAGCCCAAAGAAAGGGGAACCATGTTTCCTCTTCGGGCTGTGCCCGGCCGGGCCCCATGGGTGAAAGCCCGGCCACCAGGCGCTCGCCAACATGCCCCACTTCCAGGCCTGGCTCCAGAGGGGCCCCCGGAGTCTGGGCAAGGGAACACTGTTTCCATGTATATTTTTCTTCAGAAGGGGTCTGTGGGCTACTCTTGTCTGATCCCTCACCTAGGACCTGTTTGCCAAGGGTGACCCTACCAGAGGCATAAAACCTCAGCCCAGGGAGGGGCTGATAATCACATTAATTATAAGTAATATTAACGGTAGTAGTTGTATTTATTTTTAAACTTTCCTTCATCCCAGGTTAATTCATGTACATAGAACATTTTTTCATACCCTTTTCCCTACTGAGGGCTTAAAGTACATTCACACAAATGAGCTTAACTTTTACCTAAGAGAAACACAAACAGCTCCACTAGGTAATGTAATTCGGCAAGATAACAGCTCTCATTATGGACCACAGTATGCACATGGGGAAAGTGGAATGCTTCCAATCCTGCTTTATCTGCAGGAGCTTGCTGTTTTAACTGTACATTAAACTAAACACTCAGCTGTTCCAACGTAGAGAACAATTACCATTACACTTCTAAACGACAAAGCTAGTCCACATTTACCCAATAAAGGAACTTAGACTTGAATTTAAGAGCCGTATGTCATCAGCATTGAATTAAATCTTATTGTTCAAAAGACAAATATGGTATTATTGTTAGCATCTATCTGACAATAAATACTATCACAAACTGTTGAGTGGTACTATGTGTAGGTTTTAGCATTCAAAATGTGATTTAATCCCCGTTTGTAGGTATGTGTGAAACAGCTGCAGCACTGTATTTTTGCCCTCATCTCAGAGGCTGTTTACTGATTCTCATCCAATCAGCTCCACCGTTATGTGCCTGTGTGGTCGGAGCGTAAAACACAACAGTCACAAAAACTTGGCTTGCTTTGCCCTCTGAGCATCACACCAACACAACGAACTCCTACCCATAAAGCTCAGTCTTGACAATGATGTCACACTTTTCCTCATAAACAAAAATAAATGATAAAAGATTCCAAACATGCAGAACATTTGATTTAGCAAAGGATGACAAATGTACCCCTCTAGATCCCCTGAGATTATTTATTTGTGAATGCTATCCATCTGTGGTTGCAGTGTCTATTATTATAGAGATTCAAAATATATATGTTGCATGAAATCACAGAGAGCAATCTAAGCTTCACTTGGTGGTCTGAGGATGGGATGGTTTACATTATTGCCTCAAAATTTTGGTCTGGATTTTAATTTCAGAATAGCAAATCTTTAAGGCTGGTGAGCAAAGCAGAAACTAAAGAATCATTAACCTTTTGAAATTTTGTGACATTTAAAAGTAACATCTGTCCGGGAGGAGTGAGATACGCCCGGAGTTCCTTAAGGCTCTGGATGTTGTGGGGCTGTGTTGGCTGACGCGGCTCTGCAATATCACGTGGACATCAGGGGCAGTCCCAATGGACTGGCAGACCAAGGTGGTGGTCCCCTTATTTAAAAATGGGGGCCGCAGGGTGTGTTCCAACTACAGGGGGATCACACACCTGAGCTTTCCTGGTAAGGTCTATTCAGGGGTTCTGGAGAGAAGGGGCCGTCGGATTGTTGAACCTCAGATTCAAGAATGTTGTTTTTGTCCTGGCCGTGGAACACTGGATCAGCTCTATACCCTTAGAGGGATCCTGGAGGGTGCGTGGGAATTTGCCCAACCAGTCTACATGTGTTTTGTGGATTTAGAGAAGGCGTTTGACCGCGTCCCTCGGGGGGCCCTGTGGGGGGTACTCCGGGAGTATGGGGTACCAGGCCCTCTGAAATGGGCTGTTAGGTCCCTGTATGACTGGTGTCAGAGCTTGGTCCGCATTGCCGGCAGTAAGTCGGGCTCGTTCCCAGTAAGAGTTGGACTCCGCCAAGGCTGCCCTTTGTCACCGGTTCTTTTCATAACCTTTATGGACAGGACTTCTAGGCGCAGCCAAGGTGTGAAGGGCATCTGTTTTGGTGGCCTGAGGATCAGGTCTCTGCTTTTTGCAGATGATGTGGTTCTGTTGGCTCCATCAGAACATGATATTCAGCTTTCGCTGGAGCAGTTTGCAGCCGAGTGTGAAGCAGCTGGGATGAGAATCAGCTCCTCTAAATCTGAGACCATGGTCTTGATGATTCGGAAAAGGGTAGAATGCCTTCTCCGGGTCAGGGATGAGGTCCTGTCCCAAGTGGAGGAGTTTAGGTATCTCGGGGTCTTGTTCACGAGTGAGGGAAAGCAGGAGCATGAGATCGATAGGCGGATTGGTGCTGCATCTGCAGTGATGCGGGCGTTGTACCGGTCTGTCGTGGTGAAGAGAGAGCTGAGTCAGAAGGCAAAGCTCTCGATTTACCGGTCAATCTTCGTTCCTACCCTCACCTATGGTCATGAGCTTTGGGTAGTGACCGAAAGAACGAGATCACGGATACAAGCGGCCGAAATGAGTTTTCTACAAAGAGTGGCTGGGCTCTCCCTTAGAGAAAGGGTGAGAAGCTCAGTCATTCGGAAGGGGCTCGGAGTAGACCCGCTGCTCCTCCACATCGAGAGGAGCCAGTTGAGGTGGCTTGGGCATCTGGTCAGGATGCCTCTTGGACGCCTCCCTGGGGAGGTTTTCCGGGCACGTCCAACTGGTAGGAGACCTAAAGGTAGACCCAGGACACGTTGGAGGGACTATGTCTCTCACCTGGCCAGGGAACGCCATGGGATGCCCCCGGAGGAGCTGGCCCGAGTGGCTGGGGAAAGGGAAGTCTGGGCCTCTCGCCTTAGGCTACTGCCCCTGCGACCCGACTCCGGATAAGCGGATGAAAATGGATGGATGGATGGATGGATGATTCTGTCAGTTTTAAAAAAAAATTTAATACAAACTAATGATTAAAGTAGAAAATAAAGAGGTTGATGAAATCTACTGAAAGCTCCACAGAGCTGAAGGAAAGTGATGATGAGGATGGTAACTCTTATTTTTACTCCACAGCACAAACACTCACATGATTCATTGTTTATCTTAAAGTATTTATAATGCAGCTTTCACAGTCTGAATGAAGCAAGACCTTCAGAGATGTATCCTCAGAAACACCATAGGAACATAAATACTGATTCACAAGTGTTTGAATACAACCTATGATTTATGTGTGTATGAAATTAATTCAAAGTGACTATAACTCTGAGTTTTTGCCTGATTAGCTTCTTGTGGACTGCTGTTGCAAAATAGCACCGAACCACTTCTGACCTTGTGCTTCCAGATGGAGGATCAGGATTTGGAAGAAAGGATCAGGACTACTACCTTCATCAGAGCCCTGCAATGTCAGGTCCCATACATGTCTACTGCCATCTGGTAGAAGATCTATTGGTGGCAAGGACCCAATTTATTTACCTATTGCTGGGGTTCACATGACGTTGCAGCCACCTAATGCAGATGGGGGTATGGAAGAAGCCAGTGCTGCACAGAACCCTATTTAATCTGTTCATTGGGCGTCAAAGTGCCCAAATTCTGTGCAGTCTACGATTGTTACAATCGTGGACAAAGGCAAATGTTTATTTTCAAGTTCTGAATGTAGCGCACCACAAATGTTTGCAGCGATCACTTTCTAACAGGCAAGCGTTTACTAAATGCTTTGTGACATTTTATTAATCAGTTATTTATAAACACAGCCATAAAACCTGCAGGTAAACAGTTTGTCCTCACCACAAATTGCTTTCAGAGTGCTAATATTTTAGCAGTTAGCTTAGTGTTGTAATGTAGCATTTATACCTTATTAAAGGTGCAGTATGTAAGAATAATATGAGAATTTTATAGTGAGAAAATTCCACAAGTTTAATGTTTCAGTCATTTTGGAAGGAAGATTATACTGAAACATCTTTCATATCAAACTGGCTGCTGGATTGTCAGTTTATCTTCTTTCAAAACAAAGGAAGGAGGGATATAACTGTTTACCATCAGTGAGTGTGGGGGTTGCCATGTCTCCTGCGAGCTAATGCTGTAGCGCTGACAATTGTAATTTGACGACAGCCGTACAAAAGCGCCAGAGTTGTTTAAAGTGTTTGCAGTAACCAAAATTTACCACAGCATGTCTTTTTTTACTTCATTTTTACATAATGCACCTTTAAAATCAAACAAATGTACCAGACATCCTTCCACACATCCTTCTGTCTCTCCTAGGGATGTGAAACCCCACTAGTGAGGTCAATTCGAGGCCACAGCAAGTAAACTATGAAGTATGTGATGTCACCCTTGTTTTTACCAATGAGGAAAGATTCATTGCAATTTAGCTATCAGTTGTATATGATGCACACTGAAGCCACGGGTGCACTCCAGGGCTTTTTATCCAATGTGGGCCTGCCCCCCACCCCCAACGACCAGAGGGACTGACAAAGGCCAGGTTACATTCCTACCCTCACCTGTGGTCACGAGATTTGGGTCGTGACTGAAAGAATGAGATCGTGGACACAAGAAGCCAAAATTAGTTTTCTCTGCAGGGTGGCTGAGTTCTCCTTTAGAGATAGGGTGAGAAACTCGGTCATCTGGGAGGGGTTCGGAGTAGATCCGCTGCTCCTCCACATCGAGAGGAACTAGTTCAGGTGGCTTGGACATCTAATGAGATGCCTCATGGACGCTTCCCTGGTGAGGTTTTCCGGGCACCTCCAACCGGGAAAAGACCCAAAGGAAGACCCAGGACACGCTGGAGGGATTATGTCTCACGGCAGACCAGGGAATGCCTTGGGATTCCCCTGGAGGACATGGCCCAAGTGGCTGGGGAGAGGGACATCTGCTCCTCTTTGCGTAGGCTGCAGTCCCGTGACCCGTCTCCGGATCAGCGGCTGAAAATGGATGGATAGTTGGATACTTATATACCTGAATGCATTCTTTGTTTACAACTTTTCTTCATACCTGCCTAAAATCTTTGTACAGTAAGCTACTGTATATAGTTACATAACAAAGCTAAACTGATTTTTAAACAGGATTTATACAGTCCATATTCAAATGATTATTTTTTCATGTTTCAGATTTTACATAGTTAAATGAACAAGATTAGATAAGAAAAGACAAGAAAATATAAGATAAGATAAGATAAGAATTTGTGTGTTACCACAGCTTAGGACAGATAGCTAAGAATACAGAAGTGACCAAGAATGAAAAATAAAATATAATAAGACAAGAGACTATAAACCAGTAGTTGCTATTTAGACACATGCACAGTAAGCATTATGGATAGGGGGTTGTGAAACAATGTGGAAGTACTGTAATTATACATAAAAATATCAGCTGTTCTACTACAACTACTTACTGTACAAGTACGAAAGTCAAGTAAACCGACCACTTACACTTTAAAGTGGCAATTGTACAAGTTCATGCAGCAAGTACTGGAGGTGCAATTGGCAACTTGGCCCACAGACCAAGAGTTTGTTCAAATGCTTCGTCCTTTTGGATTAGAAGATGGGAGCAAAACCTTTGACTTGTTGAACACAAAGCATGTTACTTTTCTCAGAGTACCTTCTCCTGGAAGAACACATTTACCAGATTGATGGGGTGCTTTATTACCTGCTACCGATATTCCTCCTCACTGTCTCCATGTCCCTCCCCTTTCTTAATTCTCTCTGTCTGCTCTCTGTGGGCTAACACAGGGAAGATCAGGCTCACCTGATCTCTTTCCCTCCTCACTGGTGTTCTGATTCTCCTCAACAGGACAGAAAGAACACAAGCTGAGTTCTGATGTTTCACATGTTACATTCATCCAAGCATCTAGACTCATGAGAAGGAGAAATGTGGTATTGGTACAGAGGTGTAGATTGATTAAGACTTTCATCCACCAAACTTTATAACATTCAGCTAGCGGTTAGCGTTTCGGCTTTACTCACCACTCTGGCCTATCCGTGGGGGGGATTTCAACATTGGAATTGGTTTGAAGAAGTAGTCCAACTGAAAACCCACTCTGGTACTAGCAGAATTTAACAAGAAGTTTGTGAAATCACAATCACATTCTGGCTTGGTTATTGAGAGCTCCTGAAGATAAGACCTAATTATTTCTGCCAAATTGCATTTTTGAGTTTTAGGTATTATTCAAAGTGCAGACTAGATAAGAAAGAAATCACTTCTTCAAAACTGTAGAGATTAAATTCCCTGCAACACTGAGAGGCTGAGAGTGTTTACAGTCCAGGGGAGGAGGGATCTGATTTGAGATTATCTTGATGGGGAGGAGCGGGTCATGATGATGCAACTATGCCTCATCCAGCTGTTTGCAATAGCTTAGCAGACCAGCAGAGGATTTGCAGCAGAGGTTGGAAAATGCGTGAAGCCCAAAACTGCTTTGAGTGTGTTTTTACAATATAACAAGGTCAAAAGCTCCAAACAATGGATTTTGCATGAAATGATCCCTTTAACGATTTTTGAGATGATTTAATAAAATTTTCTCATTGGTTCTTTGAGTATTTTACTAACAAACTCACGACAAATCTGCAGCGTGTGGGAATACCATAGAGGTCATTGCCCATTGTTGACCTGAGAAACACAAAGGGCAAAAAGGGATGAATATACTTTTAACCATAAAGAAACTTGTAACATCTACACACTTTAGGGTGTTTCACTCCTCTCCCATCCAGCTGTGTTTCTATCTGCAAATCCACAAAGTCTGATTCACCAGCTTCCCTCTCACAACAAAGCAACTGCATTCAACCTAAGGAAGACAATCTATGTTTTATTTTTGCTTGCTTTGTTTGTTGTCTAAAACTGCTGGCAGGAAGTAACAGACGTGGCCACTTCTTTTTATCCCGAGCCCTTTCTCTAACCGTGAAGATTGAGTGAAAACCCGAACACAACTAAATCTAGATTTGCGCTCTCTCTCAGTTAGTGGTTCTTGATCGAATTGTATTTCAGTGAGTGCTATTCCTGCAAAGGGGCCATTAATAATGTGGTGATCATCATTGATTTCTCCCAGTGATCATCATTTGTCACATTTTAGACACTGGGGATTTAATACAGTATCACAAATGGGTTTCTGATTAATGCAGAGGAAGCAGCAGCACGGAAGCTTTTCTCTGAAACTCCGTACCACCACTGCTTCTCCAGGACAACAACTCTTTGTTGTTTGTCAATAAATTCAGCCACTCCAGAAGCAGCAAAGCACTGCAGTTCAGACCAGACATGCACAGCCAAAAGTGACCATGAGCATTGTTGCTTTTGAAAACTGTGACATGAAGCACCCAGCTTCCTCTCACTGAACAGCGGTGCTGTTGTGGACTCCTCTCACAGCAGTTTGTCCTGACACTCCCACGGCTGGAGCGGCAGATCCGAGCTGCAGTCAGAGGAGATGTTTACTCCACTGCATCTATAACTGATAATGAATCATGCATGCAGAAGCCACCGCTAGCTGATTCTAGCTACCAATCAGAGGCTCCCTCTATAGGTGCTTCAGCTGGCCAATCAGTCGGTAGTGAGTGCGTGTCTCAGGCAAGAAATCTGGGTTTTTTCATTGATGGTCATTTTAAGCTTGATAAGCAGATATGTTCTGTGGTCCAGAGCCTGTTCTTTCATTTGCATGTTCTTAGTAAAGTCAAGCCCTATTTACCAATTAGAGACTTTGAAAAGGTTATACACTTGCTAATCATGTCTAGACTTGACTACTGCAGCTCTCTATATCATGGACTGGAGCAGTCGTCAATTCACCGCTTGCAGGTGGCTTAGAATGTGGCAGCTTGCTTGCTGACAGGTAGGAGGCACAGGGATCACATAACACCAGTCTTACAAGCTCTTCACTGGCTCCCGATCACTTACAGGATTCAATTTAAAATGCTACTGCTCTGTTTTAAGGCACTACACAATTTGGCCCCTCCTTATCTGTCGGAACTCTTACACACTCATGTCCCCAAAAGAAACTTGCAATCATCCTCTCTACATCTTTTATCTGTTCCCCAGTCTAGGCTGAAGTCCAGAGGTGACAGAGCTTTTTCTGTGGCCGCTCCCAAGCTCTGGAACAGCCTTCCCCTAGAGATTAGGTCTGCTAACAGCCTCTCTACCTTTAAGTCTCTTTTAAAAACCTACCTTTTTACCCTTGCTTTTAAATAAAAACCTGATTTCTTCGTTCATTTATTTTATCTAGGGTCGACTGGATGTTTCTCAGTGTTTTATCATTTTATTTTTTACTGGTTGTCTCTGTACAGCGCTTTGTGCAATCTCTAATTGTTGGAAATGTGCTATATAAATAAACTTGACATTGACATTGTGTGTGTTGAGTCGGCTCCACACCAAGCTGACTGCCGAGCACGGAAAACGCACAGATTACCCAGATGTGAACTTCAGGGCTAGACCGGGCCGACCCAGATGTGAACGCATCATTTGTAGTTTTAACAAGAATTTTTCCATCCATCTATTTTCAGCCGCTTATCCGGAGTTGGGTCGTGGCGGCAGCAGCCTGAGCCGACAAGAACAAGAATTTTAATGGGTTTTATTACCACAAGGCTAGCTTTTTAGCCCTACTTTTTGGGTATTTTCTACAAATATGTGATTGAAATATTAAAACCACAGGTTGCAGACTTCTGTGTTAGAAGATCACAACGTCCTAGCACAACGTTGATGGGGTGTGATGGGGTTATAGCCTAGTTATGAGATCTGTGAGGCCAGTCCTGCTTACAAATTCTCAAGGACTAAACCTAATTGTCAACAAATCACAAATACACTGTCAACATTCACTCTGATACACTGTTACTAACTCACCACAATCTTGCTACTGGGGCCAATCAATCTATACAAACTGATGAGTTCTCTGAGCAGCTGAACTCCAGACCACATCCGGGGCATCATCCATAGTGGTGATGAGCTACATTGCAGCTACAGCATTGACAGAGCCAGGGCTGCAGAGAACAGGTGCTATCGGTCCCTCCAACCACCACCAGCAAGCAAAGTAGGGTGCAGTGTCCTGACTGGCGTTATTTTTAATTATAAGCCCACTCCTCATGTACATAGACCATGTATCATGATGCATTTAGACTGAATTCACAATTTTCTAAAAAGCAAGTACATCATTTTTTGTAAGAAACACATATGCAGCTGCATTTGCATGACAATTTCTGCTCAAAGTTGTAAATTATTAATTTCGAGGACATTTGAATGAGCTTTATTACATAAGGAACTTTTAAAAATCCATTTATAAATGTGAAAATATTTGATAGTTCTTGCACAAAATCCCAAAAGACAAAACAACACAAACAACATGCTTGAATTAATCAACCAAAAATGTTCACATGGTGCATCTGAATAACTAATGTAAGGAAAAACTAAAAAAAACTACACAAATATATAAAGAGGAATAAAGCTGTATCATCGGAGTTCTGGTTTATGTTGTGATGCTGCTGCTGATGGGCTGCTCGAGACCAGCTGATATATCTAATATAAACTATTAACAGCCAAATAAAAGTTCTAGCTTCACAAAGCAGGAAAAAAATTAGATAGCTGGTCAGGGTTAGTGTTATGGATTGCTGAAGATTTACAATAACTATTTTTGGTGATACCAAATATATTAATATTATATATGTAGTGTGACTGTAGAAATGCGTTTATCTCAATTTTTCAGGTTTTTTGTTGAGTTCAAAGAGTTAAAAGTGGTGCAATAGTGAAACATTTCACTTCCCACATGACTTTTAATGCTGCTAAGGAAGGAAAAGGTAAAACAAAACAGGCAAGATGGATAGAGGGGGGACAAAGGAGACAAAAGACAAGTGAGTGAAAGCTTTAGATGTTGGAATAAAAATCTGAAAAGGCAAAAGAAGGTTTAGCTCCTATCCAGGATCTCCTGCCGGTATATTTAACAGGTCAGGACTTAACTGATTTGGAAATGAGAATGAGTGGGAGGCTAAATTTTTTTGAGAATATGACACAGACTAAGAATGGAAACTGGAATCAAAGTGGCTCAGAAGGACCAGAAATATTTGCTGCATCTGCCATTTGAAACCAGTGTAACGTCCAGAAATGGTCAGTTTTCACCTACAGATTGACCTACATGCCACCGCTCATCTACAAACATAAAGTCCATTCTCTAAGATGGATTTTACATTCTACCTTCCAGCAAGCCCAGAAGGTTCTGCAGCTCTGAACACATGATAACATATTGTCAACAAACTGTTCCCGTTTCAAGGCCTAAGCTTCCCTTATCGCTTCTACAGGAGTCCTCATGCCTCTGAATAAAGTGACTATTTTCAGCTCATAAGTTAAATAATCATTAAATAATAATATGGTTGAATGAACAAATGTTATATGAATACTAATTAAATGTTTTGATTGATCTGTGCCTAATTCAATGAAGTTGAGATTACTTTTATTATTAAAATTAAACATTTTGATATTATGATCAGTAATGTTTGATTTAACAAGTGAACCATCATCTACGCTCATACATAATGTTCATAAGATAAAGTTAAAGTAATTTCTGCACATAGATATTTTCTTACCCACAAATCAGAGCATCCTGTATCTGAAAGAAGGCGTGATGTTCTGAGGTTTGTTTGTTAACACCTCTTAACATGGCACGTCCCAATTGACCAAGTAAATCATAATATGAGAATATTAAAACAGAATCACTTATGGAGGGATTCATCATTCCAGCATTCCAGCATTCTGTGAGATCCAGCATTCTGTTAGTTGAGCTAACTCTGACTGGCCAGCGGAGGGAAACTCTGCTCACACCGCATCTCTTGACAAGCTTTCAACAAGCTTAAAGCTGCCTACAGCTGACACAGCAAAATGGTTCCTGCAGAGCAAAGCTGATACAGTTCAAACTCCCTAAGAGTCCTTCTAGACGCAAATGATTTCATTTATCTGTTGTGACTCGGGTGACATCTCTGGACTGGAGCATCGGTGCTGCGGTTAATCTACTGAACCTCGGGGCCCAGAGGTCATCCGACCTTCCTGACCTCTGGATCCGTGAAGAGGGTCTCCAAAAAAGGTGAGGTAGACGCAGCATGAATTGCATCTGATGTGGTTTTGATAAGAATCAACTTCATAGTTTAATGCAAACCAAATTCTTTTTCACACCGAGAACTCAGTCCTTCGAGATACATGGTTCTGATAAACACACACCATTCAATAACCATCATCCATCACAGTTGTCTTAGTTAACTTGTCTTGTTTTTAATTTGTTTAGAAAAAAAATTCTCACCTTTTATAAACCTGACGCTGTCTGAATTGAAACGAAGTGTGTTTGATCCCTGAAAAAGCAAAGAATCCTAGAATCTACTGATTAAACATCCAAAGACCAAGCAGGTTGATAATCTATATTTATATAGAATATCATAGCTTATTGGTCATAAGTAAAGGTAATATATTAAGCTAAAAGCAACAATATTTACCCCTCTACACCAGTCAACAAGAAATATTCCTCAGGAATCTCAGATGACTGAAAGAAAACTCACAAGAGAGAATATTTTGCCTTAAGTCACAATATTCTCAACAGGCCATGGTGTGTCAAGATAAACAACATTACATCACTCTCAGCAGTGGCGTGCTCAGCCCAATGTTCTACAGCTGTGCACTTGGTGCAAGGACAACAATCTGATCATCAACACCAGAACTAAGAAATAGAAGTAAACTTGGTGCCAGTGCCGCTCTCCCTCATCTTGACATTGATTGTGTAGCACTTGAAGTGGTTCCCTGGATTAAAAACTTTGGAATACACTTGACCAACTCCCTCAGTTGGCATCAGACCATCATACACATCATTAAGAAAGCTCATCAGTCCCTGTATTTCCTGCGGAAACTGAAAAGGGCAGTTGTGTCAACAGTAGCATCCTCTGGACCTTCTACAGATGTGCACTGGAGGCCACACTGACCACCTGGATCACTGTCTGGTATGGGAGCTGCACTATGCATTATCTGCCCCTGCCTACGGTGGTTAAGCCTACACAAGACCACGCAGCATACTTATCCCTGAGATCTACTCTGACAGATGCAGAGACAGGGCTTACTGCATGATGAATGGCTCCTTCCGCCCTGCACACAGTACCTTCATCCCCCTTGCTTCAGGCAGAAGGCTGCACAGCCTTGGGGCATAGACCACCAGACAAACTCAGGATAGTAAACTTGTGTGGTATCCTGCCTGGAATAGCCTAGAAATCTAGACCAACCCTAGCAAAAGAATTTATTCTGCAGATCAGTATATCCATGTTTCACTGTAGCCACAGCAAGTCCATTAGTGGCCTGAGCGGTTTTGTATCTCGCCAATCACAGCACTCTGTGTTTGTTGGGTGGGCTAAGGGTTGGTTTATGCTTGACGCGTCCGCGAGGTCCGCACGGCTCCGTGCAACGAAATTGCGTCATTTTAACAACCACGCCCCTCCTCCGCACCTCCGCACGGCCCAAAATTTCCGCAACGCGCACCTAGGAAAATTTCTAACCACGCGGCCGGTCGGACGCGGAAAAACATGGCGGACCTGCAAGAACTAGTATGGCAGAGGTTCGTAAATACAGACATTTGTATGATTCAGCTCTCAAAGGTCACCGTGATCAACATGTTGTTAATAATTCTTAGAGAGAAATAGCTCGCACTGTCGGAAAAGATAAGGACGCTGTTAAAAATGCTGGAATGCCATGTTGTAAACAGTAATTTCTACTTCTAATATGGTGTAGTGTTGGATGCATGCTGTAGAGCTCCATGCTGCCCCGTTCAGTTTGGGAGAATATTGGCTCACTGCAGAGACAAGCTGCATGAACCATGAACGCTGCGAGTTGTGAAGCACGTTCCAGCCGCGAGCCGCATCACCAAGCGGAAAGTGAATGCGTCAAGCATAAACCAAGCTTAAGCTCCAGCACTGCAATGGAGAAAAACTACAAAGATGGCGCTGGCTCAGGAATGGCACGCATTTGACATGTCTGTTGGCATCAACAGAGAACTATTTACACATGGCCTTTTCTTTGAGTCAAGAGTCGTTAGAGGCCATGGCACCCCTCCCGATTCGCTGGACTCACACTCCATGGGGGGCTGCGTTTTGCGCAGAGGCGCATTACTGCTGTGAGGCACGCTAAGTGTGCAGCTCCATCAGCCCTGGCAGAGGAGAGAATAAAAAGAGGTGAGTTATCTGACATCGCGCATTCCTGTAGGGATTGACAGAAGCAGCATTTGATCAACCAGCGGTTAAATGTGCTGACAGGTAAGTGGATCCATGGAGAAAAAGAAGAAGAAGGAACGATCTTTTGTACAACACCTCTCCAGATAAAAATCACGAGTCGCTTCACAAGAACAAGTATTAAAAAATAAAAAAGAGCTGGATAGAAGACATCCAGAAGAAATACAAGAAAGAAAAGGTCAAAACATGAGGAGTTTGCTTCATTTGAAAGTGGGCATGATGTTGGAAAAAATAAACAATAATAATAATAATACATTTTATTTAAAAGCGCCTTTCAGGACACCCAAGGTCACTTTACACAAAACACGTAATAAAATACAATAAAACAATAATAAAACCCAAAGAAGAAAAAACAGAGAGAAACATTTCAATAAAATCAGAGGTTGTAGGCAGATTTAAACATGTGTGTTTTGAGTTTTGTTTTGAAAGGGTAAAACTGTCGACGTTCCTGATGTCTGGGGGAAGTGAGTTCCAGAGTCGAGGAGCAGAGCGGCTGAAAGCTCTGCTCCCCATGGTAGCGAGACGGGCAGAAGGAACCGCAAGATGGATGGAAGAAGAAGATCTGAGTGAACGGGACGGGGTGTGAATACTTATAAGGTCTGAGATATATGGAGGAGAGAGGTTGTGGATTGCTTTGAAGGTATGGAGGAGAATTTTGAAGATGGACCTAAATTTAACTGGGAGCCAGTGAAGCTGCTGGAGAACCGGCGTGATGTGGTGAAAGGAAGGGGTTCTGGTGATAATACGGGCTGCTGAATTCTGGACCAGTTGCAGTTTATGAAGGAGTTTGTTGGGAAGACCATAAAGAAGTGAATTGCAATAGTCGATACGGGAGGTGACTAGGCTGTGGACAAGAATGGCGGCAGTGTGAGGGGTCAGTGAGGGACGGAGACGGTTTATGGAACGTAGATGGAAGTATGCTGACCGAATTAAGTTATTAATGGGAGCCTGAAAAGAAAGTGAGCTGTCGAGAATGACACCCAGACTCTTGACGTGAGGGGAGGGGGAGACTGTGGCGCTGTCAATAGTTAAAGAAAAGCTGTCAGATGTTGAGAGGGTGGAGTTAGTGCCAACAAGAAGAAGTTCAGTTTTATTGCCGTTGAGTTTGAGGAAATTAGAGGTGAACCATGATTTGATTTCAGAGAGGCAGAGTGTAAGGGAGGATGGTGGGAGAGTTGAGTTGGGCTTACTGGAAATGTAGAGCTGGGTGTCATCTGCAAAGCAGTGAAACTGGATATTGAATTTGCGGAAGATTTTGCCGATAGGGAGGAGATATACTATGAAGAGGAGGGGCCCCAGGACAGAGCCCTGGGGCACACCTGACTTGACTGGGGAGGGTTCTGAGGTAAAGGATTTTAACTGGATGAACTGAGTGCGGCCAGTAAGGTAAGATTGAAACCAGCGGAGGGGGGTGTGAGTGATGCCTAAGGAAGAGAGTCTATTAAGGAGGATGGGATGAGAAATGGTGTCAAAGGCCGCACTCAGATCGAGGAGAATAAGAATAGAGATTAAACCAGAATCAGCAGCAATGAGTAGGTCGTTAGTGATCTTGATGAGAGCTGTTTCTGTGCTGTGGTGGGGACGGAAGCCAGACTGAAACTGTTCATAAAGGTTATTGCGGGTGAGATGTGAATGGAGCTGAGATGCAACAGTTTTCTCAAGGACTTTGGAAATGAAGGGAAGATGGGAAATGGGACGGAGGTTATTGAAATCATTGGGATCTAAACCAGGTTTTTTTAGAATAGGGCTGACTGAAGCGGATTTGAATAGGGATGGGACCGTACCAGAGGATAGTGAGGAATGAATAATGGCTGTTATAAAAGGGAGCAGAGAAGAAAGGCACGATTTAACTAAAACAGTTGGAATAGGGTCCAGTTGACAGGTGGAAGGTTTGGATTTGGTGATGTAATCTAATATTTCTGAGGGATGGGGAAGTTCAAAGGAGGAGAACAGAATGGTGGGTTCAAATAAATCAGGAGAGGGAGGGGAGGAAAGAGGTAAAGAGAGATGGATTCTATTGACCTTCTCATTAAAAAACTGAAGGAGAGAGTTACAGGTTTCTGAAGAGTAAAGATGGATGGGTAAGGAGTCGGGAGGCTGAAAAATGCTGTTCATGATGGAAAATAATGTTTTAGTGTTGCTGGAGTTGGACGAGATGAGACCGGAGTACTACTGAGATTTGGCATGGGAGATGGAGTCCTTGTAGAGAGAAATCTGAGCAGAATATAAGTCTTTATGGATGGTGAGACCGGTTTTCTTGTAGAGTCTTTCAAGCCTCCGGTTGGTAGCTTTCAAGGAGCGAAGGGCAGGGGTGAGCCATGGAGCAGACCGAGTAAAATATACAGAGCGGGATTTGATGGGAGCAAATGAATTAAGGATAGAAACCAGACCGTTATTGTACTGAATGACAAGATCATCGGGAGTAGAGGACAAATTAGGGGTCAGGGTGGCAAAACTGGAGGACAGGGAGGCTAGATCAATGTCCTTAATATTACGAAAAGAAATGATACGTGGTGACTTGATGATGGAGAGACGGAGGGGAACAGAAAAGGAGATGAGGAAGTGGTCCGTGAAAGGGAGCGGGTCAGCTGTACAGTTGGAGGGGGTCAGGCCGGAGCAGCAGATTAAATCCAGGGTGTGACCTTTAATGTGAGTGGGAAAATTGGCATATTGATGAAAACTGAGGCTGTCCAAAGATGAGGAGAAGTCTTTGCTGAGGGGGAGGGCCATATTGTCCATATGAATATTAAAATCACCCAGTAAAATTACATTTGGGGAAAGGGCGGACAGATGGGATAAAAGAGCAGAGAGTTCATTTAAAAACTCAGGGCTGAACTTGGGGGGACGATAAACAGTGACAATTATTGTGGGGGTCGGGCCGGAGAGTTGACAGGCGAGGCATTCCAGAGTGGTGAGAGGAGGAAGGCTTACGGGAAGGACCTTCCAAGTCTCGCGATACTCGAGACCACCGCCGCGGCCCGACCCACGGGGTTTGGAGAGGTAAACAAATCCGGGAGGAGTACAGTCATTGAGTTGTGAGAAATCGCTGGGTTGTTGCCATGTTTCGTTCAGACAAAGAAAGTCTAGCTTATGGTCACTGATGGTATCTTGGAGGAGATGTCCTTTACCAGAGAGGGAGCGAATGTTGAGAAGACCAAAATTAGCAGTGCGGAAGTCCCTGGTGACAGGAGCATTAGCCCAACTAGCCAGCCGGGCTAACACGCTGGAGTCGGCAGCTCGGCAGGTATTCCTGGGTAGCCGCCGGCTAGTCGTGGACCAGAAGGAGGGTATTCCTTTGGAGCCGTCGAGATGGAGGTTCCGCCGGGACCCCCGATGGATATACCGATGGCGAGGCTGGAAGGTGATGTCGGGGAAGAGGCACAGAGCTGGTGGTGGAGATCCGGAGTAGTGAAAGCGGAGGTTGAAGAGCTCCGCCGCCGAGTACTGGAGAAGGCCATCCACGGACAGAAGAATGAGCGACAGGATGATCCAGGCCAGTGAGAGGCACACAGAAATCCTGCTGGACCACATTATGGAGTGGAGCAGGGAGGTGGTGATGTGCAACCAGAACGCAAGCTGAGCAGGTAGGTGAAAAAGAGTTTTCACTGACACAGGGATGTGACTAGGGTGAAAAAGAAGATAAAAAACACAAAAAGTTTGTTTGCCAGCGAGCAGCAGCAGCGAGACGTGCCAGCGTTCACTCAACTGGCAAACACAACAACTTTGTGGTCATAAACATCCCAGCTGCTGCTGATCATGAAACAGAAGAGAGGATAATTCTGTCTGGATGTAAACTGGAGATGTGATTTTACAGCAGCCCTGATTATCATTTATTAAATATCTTGTTAAATGCATAAACCTTCACCCCTGCCTTATATTTAGTTGGTCTTATTCTTGGGTTCATATTTAGGCTTAACAGAACCTGATATAGAATAATCCAGTCCATGTTTGAAAAATCTAGGTGTTGTAGCTTTAGGAGCAGATTAAAAATGCTTTTTCTAATGGGGGTAAACAGCATTTATTTATCTCCACATCAAGCACTGCTCCCACCCCTCGGAAAACAAAGTTCATGAGATGTTTATCTTCAAGAGTATACGGCAGACTGCCCCGTTTACTGATTTATGTAGAGATTAACATATTGCGTTGCTGTGATTTGTCCTGGCACTGTCCAATATTTTTACAGAGACCGTTTGAAAGAAAACAATAGTTTCAGCCCCATGACTTTATTCTCTCTGGATCATGGCTAGACTACATACATTATATAGGACGGCCTGCCAGGCTATGGAATTCAACTACAGATATTGACTGAATTAAAAAAACATCACTGCAAAATGCTGTTAAGTAATTTTCTACTCATTGCGGCTATTGTATTAGAATCAATTCTAGTTTTTTGATTTACTGATCATGTTCTTCAATCTATTTGTTGTTTGTTGTATGTTGTTTCATTCTTTCATGTCTTAGAGTGTCACTGGAGAGAGGAATGTGTGTTTCTCTTCTTTTATCTCTGTGACCTGAGCTTGAATAAACAAATGAATGGATGGATGTTAATAGTGGTTTCGCATGTTTCTTCACTCTTGTAAGATCCAACAAAAACATCTGGTAAATTGGTTGGATTGTTTTTGACCTTTGGTTTGAGAAGAAGCGATTTTGAAAAATATTGTGGGTACCGTTTACTTCACACTCAGGAACTGCTGGTAATGCAGCCAGTTTCAGAACAAAAACATCACCAGAAGATTAAACTGAAGCTTATGGGAATATTTAATTATTTAAATAAAAAGATCTTGAAATACATCATGCTGATGCATTTAGTGCAGTGCATGCTGGGAAAGTGAAGCAAGTATGTTATGGCTTGAATCTCTGATATGTGAGCAGAGCACACAGGTGATGTGAGAATAATTAAACTAAGTTAAGTACTTAATTATACTTCTAAATGCTTTACAAAGAATCATGTAGCTACAAATCTATCATGTGATTAAACACCGGCGGAGGTTGCTTTGATTGTTATTCTAACGTAAGCCTGTATTTTATATTTTATTTTATTTCTTCGCTAAAAAGTCCGGCTGTTGTCAGTCTAGTATTTACCTCAGGTCACAAACTTTTGACAAAGACGAGAGAAGGTGTCCTCGCTTGTTTCTCTGCACATTTTGTCTCCAGTTGCACTTGAATTATTCATGGAAGCAGAGATAAGGAATTATGTAAAAGAGGTAGCTCATGAATCTCTGTGGTTAGGAATAGGTAATCAGAGCATCCCAAGGGGAGGTGATAAAGCCACGTGGTGCGCCACTCAGTGCGTATATATGTCGATGGATGCGCCGCTTAGCCAGCTTCTCAGAAGTTACACATCTGTCCTCGCAGCTCGCTATTCCAGGTGTGGGAGGGTGGGGAGGGTCAACATCGCCACAAGGCAGCATCAAGCGCTAATAACAAACAAAACAGGTGAGCTGGAGACTGGTGGTCTAATGAAGACACATCAGTCTAGAAGTAAGAATCTAAAGAACAAGGACAAGAAAACAGGCTTAATTTAACATGGTATTTTAAAGGGCTTTTATCAATCAAATTATTAATTTGATGAATAATTTAGAATTATTTACCTCAATTCGTTTTTATAGACATATCCAGATTTTAAAAGTGTTTTTGAAACTTTCAGCAGACATATTTTTTTTCTGTATTCATTTACTAAAGGTATCTTGTTGTGTAGCCATTTTGGATGTCTTTGCTTCTTTATTACTGGAGCAGGTGAAACAACTGCGTCTCCAAGTGGGTGCAAGCTGGATGTCTTTAATTTAGCATTTACAGATTAGATTACATCATCTTATTATAGGGCTTGTCATCACACGTGAATAAGCATTGCATTCTGGGATGTGCCCAGACATGTTGGAAGCTTGAGAAAAAGCGTTGGGTGAAAGAAAGTTTAAACGACATTATAAAATCCCAAAAAGGATGTGGAATATACAGGGATACATTATATAAAGATGTTGGGGACCAGTGTGTGGACAAAATCAGCGTTATAAATGGTTTTGATCCATATGAAAGACCAAGACTGGAGAAGGAAAACAGTGAAAAGTTAGCCTGTTTTCCACCTTTATTCCCCTGACGATCACGTGTGTCACCCCACAACACAGCAACGATTTACTAGAGTTGTGTAATATAACTGATCAAATGAATTGCAGATTAATTTAAGCCGTTTACAGTAGTAACAAGCAACAAGTAAGGTCTCACACGCCTCCAACATGGCAGTGATTTCACGGTCACAAGCCCTATTCAGGACCAAGGCCCATCCCGGGCTGTTTGGCTTGGGTAAGGAAGCCACTAACCTGTATGGAGATATTATCAGTTGAAGGAAGGAACACTGAGAATCCCCAAATCCTGACACCATGTCCACTAGCGAGGAGGGAGAGTCTGAGTCTCTCCGGATCGGTGACGCCATAGACATGAATACATAGACGCCCCATTGGGTGATGGAGAGCATTATAGCATTGCTGCCATATTGGATGGATCTGCTCATTGTCCAAAGTCAACACAGGGTGAGCCACCATGCCCGTTTTTTGTGCAAACTATGGTTGCAACAACTGACCTACTATTAAAAAAGATCACGTGGCTTTTGTTGACATTTCGGGCCTACTTGATGGGATTTTATGTTTTAATTTATTTTGTTCAATTATATTTATATTTTAATTATCAATCCATAACAAATGTCAGATTTTGTGAAATAAAAAACATAACAAAGTATGTTTTTTTGTTGGGTAAGCACCTTCCCCAGTAGAAATAAATACACTGGGGGTAAATGGAGACCCATCCAAGATGGCGGCAGGCCACTAAGGCGATAAATAAGTGGCATGCACTAATGGCTTGTTGTCATCTAACTGAAACAAACATTAGACAAAACGCAGCACATCTGCTGGGTAATCACATTACACTAGCCTCTCTTCAGATTTGTTTAGCCCAGTTTAGCCCAGCAATCAATTTCCCTCTGGGATTAATAAAGTATTTTTGAATTGAATTGAATTGAATTTATATTATTAGCAGACACTCAAGTTTTCGTATCCTTCCCCTGCTGTGGCACTAACATGGTCATTATACAAAAGGTTTAGTCAACACGTGCTTGGTCTTCTTTTTAGGCAATCCAACAAGCGTCATCAGTAATTAGTGAGTAAAATGTCTCAAACAAACCCAACTAACTTGGACCACATTGAGATGTGAGTTCTAATTAAATCCTGGTACCTCTCTGTGTAGGTTTCGTTCACACTGGCTGCACATCCGCCTCCATCAGCTGGAGGAAACAACGCTCTGCAGAAATTGGGTGGATTACAACGACCCAGACTGACACAAGTTATTGGAGCAAAGCGAGTGTCAAAATGTGACAAATCTTCCTGAGCCCTCAATTCCCAAGTCTCCTTTGTCCATTCCCACCGCCATACTAAAGAGGCACTCTCACAAGAGGACACGTCTGATTTATCAACAACACAGTGGCTTTCTGTCTGAAGCAGCTGGAAATTTTTACTTTTTCTCTTTTCTGTTGCCGGGAAAACAACAATGCTGCCTATAAATAAATAAATAAACCCAACATTTTGTTGGAAGCAATAAAACGATCTCAAAGTTCATGAAACTGTACAACTGCAGGGGAGCTGATAAAGCCAGACAGGCCCAGTGTGGGCAGAAACTGGTGTGAACAGAGATCTGCTCTGACACACTGGCCCTGAAGTGTAGGCCGCTGTGGTCACATGTCTGACAAGCCACCGTCAGAAGAGGCTCAACGTTTACCAGGAATCAGTCGGTGAGAATTATCAGCCATGATGTAAAATATATTTATATGTCTTTTTGCTTGGAAATGACTTGATCTCTTGTAAAGAGGTGAGATCATGTTAGACGTTTCTCTTGGATATAAAAGCATCTCAATTGTTTTCTTCTAAATCCCTCTTCTTGATTTGATTTGACTCTGATGTTGAAATAAACTATTGGCTCAGAGAAAACAGTTATACACAGAACAGGCCTTTTATTTGTGTTTCTAAATACAAAACATGTCCATATAAGGGCAGAATCAGACTAAAGAAAAGTAAGTCATGGTGTGTGGCTTCAGACCATTATAGTTTTACTCTAAGTGCAAACAGTCTCTGCATGATTCAGCAAAGCTTTATTTAGGCCTCCTGAAAACCAAACTGGACAAACTTTGTTTTTTTGTTGTTCACCTGATGGTAAAAATCTCCTAGTTTACTGAGCAGAGGAGGCAGGACAAAAGGGACAAAACGTTGTTATTTTCTGAATAACCTATGTTTATGTTTATTCATTTCGCAGACGCTTTTATCCAAAGCGACTTACAATTTATAACCTATAGGGCATGTTGTGAGCTGTGGGAGAAACCGGAGTACCTGGAGGAAACCCACGCATGCATGGGGAGAACACGCAACTCCACACAGAAACGCCGCAGCCGAGTTTCGAACCTGCGACCTTCGTGCTGCGAGGCAACAGTGCGCCACCATGCAGCCCACCTGTCTTGTATTCTGCATGTCTGTCACTAGGCTGAGCAGCTATCTTTGTATGCATTGAAGCTGTGAGAGTAAGTTGTCTTATCCTGCTGTGAGGTGGAAGCAAAGGTCCGTATGCACCCAAGATAAAGAGCCAATTTACTCCAGAACCCTCAGAAAAAGGAATTAATAAAAGTACAACCTATCATTTTAATCCCTGTTAATCTACCAGATTAATTCTAAATATTAAAACCAATACGTTTTTCTTATGGGGATAGTTCCTATAACTTCAAATATGTATAAAACATAAATGAATGACGTCCAGAATATTTATTATCTAATCGGTTTTAATGCTTTTCTCTGAACAACTCTTCTTCTGCTGCCACTCCTGCTGTGCAGCAGTGCTGTGCTCTCATTAGTGACTCCTACTGCTCACAAGGATAATAACAACAAACACAGAGTTTCATTTTAATCATGACTGTTCTACATCTGCTGCCAGGTTTCTAATTTTATACTAATTGTCCAATTATTTTTAAAGTGTTTTGTTATAAAAAAAAATGTTTGTAAGAGTTTATTTTAATTAGCCTGAACAAAAATACTTAAATTATCGAAGAATCCCTTTGCTTCACCACAGAGAATGTTATGCATGTCTCAACTGAGGCTTTAATTAGGTTTCTGTGACATCTGTGAGTTCTGGTTTTCGCCACCTTACATTTCCCACCTGTAAATACAGAATATCTCACAAAAATCTCTCTGAGAGCTGCAGCGGGCGAGCATTCATCCTCACACACAGCAGGCGTGCTCTTTATCTATGCTACTGAGGCTGCATAAATGCTTCCTCATGCTCTCCTCCTCTTCTTTTTATCTCATTGTCTTTCTCTCGCCCTCCCCTCAGTGTGCGCACAACACGGAGGGAAAAGAATTGCTGAATGAGAGAGGGATGATGCAGAAAACGTAGCTGCTCTGAATATCTAAATTAAAAGTGGCCTTGTGTATAGTGTGAATTATTCATTATGGCTAACTGGATGCAGCTGCTGCCACAGGGTGAGTGAACCTTGCCGAGTTTAAGTCAGATAGATTGCTCCATTTGACTTGCTAAAATGGTGAATTGTGGTTAAATAACTATAGTCCCAGAAGACTGTTTAGAGGTATGAGTGAAATCTGTTTCATAAACCACCAACAGAGGTCTGAACAAAATGTTGTACGTCGTTATGCCAAACCAACCACCAACCCTCTCTAGATTACTGCAACAGTTATCTCTAAACCTGCATGCAAATAACAAGCTGTGGATCAGAATTCAGCTGCTTTCACAGCTAAAACCTCCAAGGTTACACAACATAAACATTGTGTGTAACATCATCAAACTCCTCATGCAGAAATGCACTAATAATTTTAAATTACAATGCAATAAAAGCAGATGCCTGACTACACATTAATTAATCAATGTGGTGCAATCAAGGTGTAAATGATGATATTATGCTGTCATTACTGATCTCCCAGAGGTCTAAGTACAAAATAATCAGAAAATTCTATCTTTTATTCTGTTAGTTTGAATAAGAATGTGTTTCAGAATTAAATGTGTCCATGAGAGTTTAAAAAACATTATCTAGGTGGGATAATTAGAAGTATAAAGTCTTGCAGTATACTTTATGGTCAACATAACCATCTGTCTTTTTAACTTGTTTGTAACATTTTATCTGAATGCTCCAACTAAACTAAGGTTCTGCTTTCTGAACAGAAATCAGAGATGTTCTGCAGAAATCTTATTTCAATTCCTCCTCACTTTCCATGTCTGACATGAGATCGCTATGGCTGCACATCAGCACTAACATTGTCCACTGCCTTTGAACAGTTTAAGACAAGCTGTAGAGGTCTGCACACTTATTTTTTTTTTCTATGGTGTAAAATAGAGGAAATTATCTATTGCACAATGTCGAGCAGTGTGAATTAAAATAATTTAGGTGCTGTCTGTGAACTTTGGCATAATAAGTGATTGGCTGGGACTCGTGCAGTTCTTTACAAGACAGAGATAACCTCCTGCAATGACAAGCTCCGACCCTCCCCCAGTGAGTGATGCTGGAGAGACAGAAGGAGTGATCTCAGCTGCCACGTGAATGAGGGCACCTGTCGTGGTCCCTGGCTCTATCATTCCCTCCCACTGAGCCTTTAAATCTCTTCCTCTTCACAAGAGTCATGTCTTCACTTAGATAATGAATTATGGATCCCAGTCACAATCATATTCAATATTAGATGAACCGCATAACTTCATTCAGTGACAGCACCACCGCCATAAGGGACAATCCCTTCTTTGCAGCATGAGCCCAGATACAAAGAAAAAGCTCATAGCTATTAATATTTATGATGGGAGTTCAAGCAGTGTGTGTGTGTGTGTGTGTGTGTGTGTGTGTGTGTGTGTGTGTGTGTGTGTGTGTGTGTGTGTGTGTGTGTGTGTGTGTGTGTGTGTACACTAGTGGTGCATTTGAGAATAGATTTGCCCAAACGTGATGCAGGCATGTTATTTCTGCATGGTCCTTCCAAATGGAGAAAGCAGAATAGAAGTCGCTGTAGTCGTTGCAGAAAGCACCCGGCTGTTGTTCCTTCTGCATGAATACACACGAGTGGCCAGATTTATCTTTCCTCTGCTCTTTCTTTGCCTTAAAAACACTATGAACACAGACATGTAGGGCACATTTATGAGAACAAGAGCCCGTAGTTTGTCTGAAGGTCCAGTGGAGCGTTAGTAAACATCACAAAAGACACCATGATGAGAGTCTTTTCCTGCTGAACCGGTACCACTTTACATATTACTCTGAGTAGTGATATTCTGTAGATACTGTGACTTTTGTTGTTGTTTGTATTTAGTCAGGCTGTCTGAAAATAGGCCGGCGTTTTAAAGATTAACACTCAGTGGCATTTGCTTAACAGCTTGAAGTTGAGTAGTCATACATTTTCAACTACGTTCAACATAGATGGTACAATGGAGCACATGTGATGAAGAGGAACAGAGATGAAGGAGAGCACGACTCCACCGCTGTATTTACTTGCTAATTTATTTGTTATTTTTTAAATATGATTGGTCACTCTGAGTGTAACATACAGGCTGAATGTGAAAATAGTCTTCTTCTCCTATTTCCTGCATTAGCCGCCAATAGAAAAGAGTTCAGGGAAAGCTTGAATTAGAGAAGCCAGTCAGATCTACGTCACATTGAAAAAAAATCAACACCACAACATGGCAGAACTCCTTCAGGCTCGAGTTATTTGTGGAGAGCAGAGTCAGTGGTGGAGTCGCATTGCTGTTAGCCAATCAGAGGGCGACATCTCTGACTCATCTGGCTCATTTCTACTTCATGAAACATGAGCTCAAGAGCCTTTTTCTCACAGAGAACGACTCACAAAATATTCCGTTATGCCAGATACCACTGCAAATATTGAAAAAACTAGTTAATTTGGTTTTTAAGTGGATTTGTGTAAAAGTGTTGAGATAAAAATTGTTGAAACACGTAAAAAATTAATCACAGTCATTTCCTTGCGATTAGCCATTAGCTTATCAATCTAGTCAAATCTAAACTATTTTTCTTCAAATAGAGATTTTTGAAGAACTTTCTACCCTTGTTGAAACCTTTCTACAGACTTCCCCTTTATTTATCAAAAATATGTATTGCTTTAACAGATTTTAAGGCCTTTTCTGAAAGTACAAGATTATTTCTGTAAAAATTGTTTTTGAAGAAAACTTGTTCATTTAAACACATTAGAACATTATTGAGTGGAATAAACAAAACATGTTTCCAACTTGTTTTTTTTATATGCATCAATTCTGTGGCTAAAGCTAAACATGCAGCTGTCTTTATATTATATATATATTATATAAGTGTGTTCTTACATATGCACTGTTATACGGGCAAACTAACACAAATACCACTGGTGCATTTAGTCCAAGTGACAAAGCATTGTCCTTGGATGCTTGAGTATTTTGCTGCAATGTGTTTAAGCTGAAAGTCATGGTGCAGCAGTAGAGCTGTCTGCTCGTTATCTTGTATCATTTGACTGCGTCTCTGAATCATCTGGCCTTGAGAGTTTTAGGAAAAGGGGAGAAAAAAGTCACAGCCACTCGTAAGTCCAGATGACAGGGAATGTGAGCAATAACAATGTCCTTGTCCTGCTACGGATTGCATAATAAATTCTTCTGATGTCAATCATGCACTAATGGGCACCGTCCTCTGGAAAGTTTTCCTCAGAAAAACGGTGTGCATGCACAGAAAATTTCAAATCTCCATGTTACTTTACATAACCGTGTCAGCACAATCAAAGGAGCCTATTTTTAACTCCTATTGTTCACTGTAAGTTCTTACAACAATATTTGAGCTCATTCTTAAAAGCTTGATGGGCCAAACAATGCCTAGGATAAATTTCTAAACATATTTGTCGAGGGTAATGAAGAGGAAATACCCTCCACGTGAGCTTGAAAGTCAATGGCTCGCTCTGTAATGTCGAGCTCATATACAACAGTAACATCATGACTTTTTTTTCCCTGTCTATCAAAATGTTCAATGTGTTTCATAGTAAAAAAAAAATTGATTTTGGTGGGAAAATGTATCGACCCTTTACATCTACGTCACCTGATTCATGTGGGTCCACCATGGAGGACGACAACAATGACTTAACGGGAATATTGAACGGAGACCAAAAGCGGCAACAGAGATTCATGTTGTTTAGGTTTCCAGTTTACTAGTTCAAGCCCAGTTCACTTGTGGGAAAGTTAATCACACCTAGGTGGGGCTCATAGAGAGCTGTATTTACAAATGCTAAGTGTTAGCTAGCTTACGAACGTTAGCTTACATCATCCCCGCTGCTATTCACCGATTTAAACAAGTTCATTTTCATTTTGTTTAATTTTTTTATTTACTAAACAGGAAAAGATTAAAACAATTGGGCCTGATTCAGTTGTACACTGTTTTTCAGCAGGTTCCTGTTCTGCAGAACGGACTGTATAACTGACCACACAGTCACACATACCAAGACAAGACTGAACATCCATACAAGCATATACAATTAAAACAAGCACCAATAAAATAAGGTTATGCAGCCACCTTCTTCAGTGGTTACAGGTGTATTTGTCCAAGAAATAAAAAACAATATTTCTTTTAAATAAACTTTGCGATGATGTAGTCCTAATATCTTGTAGAGTATCATTCCAGACTTTAGTGGGCACATAAAAGAGAAACCTCTGTCCATAAGAGTTCCTGAAGGCCTGTAAAGTCAAAAATCCATTTGTGGCAGATCTAGTGACATGCACAGAACTTAAACTGCGATTAAGTGCCTATGACTGTAAGACCTGATGACATATGTCCGTTTACAATTTGATAGTAAAATTTAATTCCAAGACTGTTTGCATAATTCTAGAATGTCAATACATTTGACTGTAGTAATGCAGGGCAGTGATGAGTCCAGTTTGGCAGCCTGTTGTGGATCTTGTAAGCTCTGTTATAGAGTTTTACTATTGGCTAAACAATTTCTTCTGTTGTAAGGGACCAAATAGGGAGACAGTACATAAACATGGACATAATAATTGCATGAAGATATGATTTCGAGACCGAAAAAGACAGACGAGGCCTGATTTAACTTTCTGGTTAGGGTTTGGACATGTTTACAATGAGTAAGATGTGAGTCCAGAAAGACCCCCAAGTACGTATATGTAGAAGCAACTTATAGTTTATGTCTGGATAAAGTCATTGGATGGACAACTGACTCCAATTTTCAGTAAAAATACATGCATTCTGTTTTCTTAATTTTAAGTGTTAAGTGATTGTCTTGCAGCCAGTCATATAAACACTGAAGATCTGCATTACATTTGTCATTGATTATGGCAGTCTGGACCAGACAGAAAATGACTGTGTCATCAGCGAACAAAAGAGAACTGGAAAAATTAAGGACATGAGGAAGATCATTGATGTACAGTACAAAGAGTAAAGGGTCTAAAATGCTGCCCTGTGGAACACCCGGGGAACATTTTAATGGCTGTGATGTTGCTGTGCCAGTTTGAGACCTATCGCTTGGATATGAATCAAACATGTTTACTGCTGAGGAGGCAAACCTAAAAGAAAGACATTTATTTAACATAATCTTATGACTGACTTTGTCAAAGGCTTTTCAAAAATCTTTTAAAATGACTCCAGTAATGTGGCCCTTGTTTAAAGACACATATCTGCTCTGTTAAGAGAAGCAGAGCTGATACAGTGTTTTCTATTTACGCTTTCATCTAGAGAAGTCTTCAATTTCCTGTCTTCCTCTGTGATAACTGACACTTGACTTCCTCTTTTCTGACAGATTGGCTTTAACATCTGATGTTTGCTCTAAAAATACATTTAACCCTCTGGAGGCAGGCGTTGCAGATTAGCAACGTTAAAACCTACCTACCTGGCCACTCAACATATGTATTTCATGAGCATTTTTTAACTCAGAAGTACCCCTGAAGGACTTAGTTGTTCATCCTTTTAGAACATTAGCTACATGGTAACTCGAAGCTAACAGAGTTTTTCTAGGCGACTTTAGCAAGAAAAGCGCTGTAGGGCGATGACGTAGGAGTTACTTTACCGCGTTAGCATGTAGCTAATGTCCCGCTGATTGCTGCCAGTGGAGAAGGAGCTGATCTAGAAGGCCAGGGCTCTTGGTCGCAGAGGTCTGGCCCTACTTGTAATTTAACAGTCCCAATCCATAATAGATCTCACATTCGGCCTAGAGACGAGTCTGCGAGCGGCAACACCCCCACCCCCACCGCTCTACCAATGGGGAGGGCAGAATGAGGGCCGACGATTTGTAAAAATGCCAGGGCCGAATTTCGGTCCCAGTCCACCCCTGCTCATGCTTAATTTTAAACCTGCAAATTAAAATCTCTCCAAGAGGAGCCACGATGGTTGAGGAGTAAGACGTGGTGAGCTCTCAGCGACGTTTTAATTTAAAAGTGTTAATTTTTGGTAAATGTTTGCAACAAAACTCAAGGTGTGTCACTTTCCTGTAGAACTGACAAGTTTCTACTGAATGTGGGAGCTATAGGACATGGCAACAAACTCCAAAAATGACAGAAATACTTGTGTTGCTGACTGAGCCTGGAGCTCCCTCGACAATTTCGTTCCATTCTTTTTTCTGTTTAAAAAATACACAATTAGTTAATTGGTAATAATTATTGTTGAAAATTAATAAACAAACTTTGTTCAAATTATAATTTTTTCTTCTTGAATACAAGTGATTGGACCACGGATGGACAGGCTCTTGAAAATTACTCCTGTGAACACACTCTGGGTAGCTGTCTCTATCTTCTCAGCAACAAAACTTTAAGAAAAATGGCTAAAAAGGCTTCTCAGTGGCTGAATACTTTGTGAAAGTACTTTTAGAAGTGCTGTTGTGTTTTCATCAAATGCAACCAGTTCCTCCCAATCCAAACCGTATAAGGCAGCAGAGATAAAGTACAGGCGAAAGCCCAAGTTCTCTCTATTGCATCATTTTTGTGAGTTATTTTGTTACATGTTTGTTTTTATTTCTAGCTTTTTTGAGCGAGATTAGGAGAAATAGTTAATCAGTTATTTTGAGCTGTGATCGGCGTGATGCCTAAGTCTTGATTTTAGTGAGCTATTTTCAATCTGCTGTCATGTCTTTCTGTGTAATTTGCTGTCGAACTCTCAGCTTCTTGACTTTGCTGCCATGACACCATTCATAAAGTAGCTGGGTCAATAGGAAACCTGAGAAATAGCTTCTTGTTTATTTTTTGAGTATTTGTTTTCTTATGAAAACTAATACTTCAAACTCCCCCTCGCCCCAGTTTTTATTGATCCTTTGCACACGACACCATGATGGCAGAAAGACCATTTACACATTGAATCTCCTAGGAAGCTAGTGAAAACAAGCCCAATTGTAGCCTTTCATCTCTTCTATTGAGTTGATTTCATGATAAAATGGTAATAGTTTGCTGTGTGGCTGGCTGCATTAACAGAAAAGGGTGTAAACTCAACTTGTCTGTTTTGTAATAACAGACATTGGCTGCAGTGTCTGCGGACGAGCGTCTGCAGTCTGCAGTGTCTGCGGACAAGCGTCTGCAGTCTGCAGTGTCTGCGGACGAGCGTCCGCATCACTGCAGACGCCGAACCAATCCGCCCGTTGATCTCCCAATCCCTCCTACCCTCACTCATGAACAAGACCCCCCAGATACTTAAACTCCTCCACTTGAGGTAGGACCTCTCTCCCAACCCGGAGTTGGCAAGCCACCCTTTTCCGGTCGAGAACCATGGTCTCAGATGTGGCAAATGTGATTTTCACAAACTTCATTGAGTTTACACACATCTTTATTCAGCACAGCTAGTCAACTTTGTGAAGTAAGAGTTTCATAAACCTAGCATTGTTAGTTTTAGAGATCTGACCGTGAACACGAGAGGAGACCGAGCAGTTTTCTGGTTTTGCAAAAACACCAATATTTGGCACGTTATAGCTCCGTGCTGATTGGCGGAATGGCACCATGGCGCAAACTATGACTAGCTTGATGTCTGATGATTGGTTGGGTGAAATCCCGTAATTCTAGGTTTGTGAAAAGGCACACCAACATAATTTATAATGTGAGTGGAAGTGTCTAAATATGAACGCTGGCCCTATAAAGGGTTAACCATCTTTAAGAGGTTAATTGTTCTTGTCTGATTATTTAAAAAAATTTAAAAATATCTACTTTTTCTACCACTAATATTGAAAGGGAATAGTTCTGTTCAGGGAGCTTGAAGTGATATTTGTGTAAACAATCTAGCCGCCACAGTTAATACTCAGCCTTTGGACTTGGCATTGTTTACACATTTGCCTGTTTAAACAGATTATAGAAAACAGGTCAGCATTTGCCTGCAGTGGTTAAATGTGCTTCTGTTTGATTAGTAATTGGTATTGTTTAGGCATGAGTTGACCTTCAATGGGGCGGTATCTTTTCGGATTAACACATTTAGAGCTGATAACGAAAAAAATCCTCCTTTTGTTATCATGTCCTCGTTTTGATCACAACAAGATAACTCATGTCACCCATTTCAAAATCTTGGTAGGGTGGCACAGTATGTTGAAAATTCATCTAAATAAAATCCATTGAAGTAAGTCACAGACCCAAACTGCCTACCATAAATGTGGCAATCAACACTCCATCTCCTCTAGATGTCCGCAGCTGGCCTAAGGAGAGGGTTTATAACATTATGATGACAAAATGTAGTTGTAATACAACAAATATTTAACAAAAGCATCACCACTGGTTATTCTTACAATGTGCAGTCTTAGCTTTTGGTTTGTTTTTGTTTCATCCCGCCATTATCCTGATCAGCAGAAACAGTAGAAACTCACTCACTTCCAAATTTTTGGAACCTGCATTGCCAACATACAGTGAGTTTAAAAAAGCACAGTTTCTGTTCCACATGCATTAAAAGAACTAAAAACTGCACTCATCAAATGCCGAGCAAACATGAATGGAAGTGGCAAAAACATATATGCAATCCAATCTTGTGTTTTTCTTTGCTGCTTTGTGTTTTCTTCCTGCTTGTCCTGTGACTTGGAATAATCTAAAGATTGTCTAAGTGATGATCTTTATCCTTTGAACATTTCATCTCTGATTGGAATGCATTTAGCATTTTCCCATAATATGAGTGAATTGTTGTATGAGAATTAAAGTGGTAGGATTTATATGCCCTTCACAGTCACCTGGTCTGAGCTTCAGTAATAGTCAGTGCTGAAGTGTTAGCTTGCAGGAGACACGGTAACCCCACACTCACTGATGGTAATCAGTAGTTACGTCCTCCCTCTTTTGCTTTGAATTGAGAAAAACTGACAATCCCTGTGGCCAGTTTGATATGAAATATGTTTCAGTATAACCTTCCTTCCAAAATGACTGAAACATTAGATTCTTTTGGGATTTTCTCATTGTAAAATTCTCACCATATTCTTACATACTGCACCTTTAATAAGGTATAAATGTCCTATTACAACACTAAGCTAACTGCTAAAACATTAGCACTCTGAAAGCTATTTGTGGTGAGGACAAGCTGTTTACCTGCTGTTTTTATGGCTGTGTTTATAAATAACTGATTAATAAAATGCTACAAAACATTTGATACATTCTTACATACTGCACCTTTAAATAACATTTCAAGCTAAAGAAAGACGAGGAGGTGGAGATGAGGAGTGAGACAAATTAGAATTTGAGATGAAGTAAAACCTACTGATAGGAAGCACTGCTCTTAATGGAGAAGAAAAGGGGGTCAAAAAATGAAAAGTTGTAAACGATAATTACCAAAGCAGAGTAAAATGTAGAAGTCAGCCCACAGAAACATGTAGGAGTGCCATAGACAACGTGTACAGGATGAACGAGAGAATATAAATTATGAGTTGAGGCTGCTGCACGACAGAACCTGTCATCGCCTGATACATGGGCCTCCTAGAGAGACCGATGCAACATAAAAAACAGCAAGCAAAGATGTTAATATGTGTTCCTGTGAGCAACAAAAGGTGGTGGGTATGAGCATGTCTGAGTCAAGCCTGGTAAAACTCATTTGAGCTGCGAGTATTGCTGGGAGCAGGTGTGAAGGGGGTCTACACAACTATGACAACGGAAATGAATTGTCTTAGTGTTTAGTGGGAAGCAGAGCAAACGACACGCAGCAGGGCCTCAGTAGAATCACAGCACAACAAAGCCCAGCATTGTCTACTGGTTTATGCATCTACGAACCTCAAAGCAGCGTGCTAATAATAGTGAATTGATCTGTAGTTTCTTGTGATGTTACAACACATAACAGTACGATAATAGACTGGCCGCTGCTGTGAAAGCTACAAACAATATTGCATAATCAGGTGACTTTGCAAAGGCAGTGCAGTTTCTATCTTATTGTCTCACTGACTGAATGAAAGCCAAGAGGGATGACAGAGCAGAGCAGCAGGGAGCGAGAGAAGAGTTTATCCCCCAGCTTCGAGGTGGGACAGAGGACAAAAGCTCCGAGAGCTCAGAGAGAGAACATATAAACTTCTTACAGCTCTTTCCTCACTTACACAATCATCTCTTCCTGTCAATCAAGGCCAAAATAAACATCAGTTTGCTTTGATGTTTTGAACACTGGACCAATAAAAGAAGATAGACAGCCAATCAGGATGAGAATCACATAACGTTTCAAACTGATACCTAGCAGCCTGTTCGAGTTTTAAATGCCCATTTCAGTAAATGTCAAGCTAAAATTAAGATTTTAAAGGAATGTCAAGAAAAGAGGGAAATTGCTGAGAGCTAGAAACAGCTAATTTACACTCACTATGTATTCTGAGTCTCTGCTGCAGTTATATGGTTTTTCTTTCCTTCTTTGCTGGTTTGTTTATTAATGTTCTCCATTTTCACACATGTTCCTTTACAAAAAGCTTAGCTTGACTGCTGAACATCTGTCTTGGTGTGGAATCTCACACGTGACATGATTTTTTTCCTCTGTGTCCGTTATGTACTTGGACACCAACCACCTGTGAAGCGTCTGAGAAAGATCTACTGCCAGAACCATCAGACTAAACAAACAAATATGCAGAGTGCCTAAACACACACACACACACACACACACACACACACACACACACACACACACACACACACACACACACACACACACACACACACACACACACACAAATACAAAACCAGCTGAACCACTTTCAAATAAAATCTGGTTGAATTTATCATAATCCCAAGATCCAATGTGAGACTGTGCAGCGTGCTTCCGTCACCTCGCGTTCAGATTGGCTACACGTCACATTCAACAGGCATCATGCTCTTTTGTCCTCGATCTCAGGGCAAGACATCCTTCTGAAAAGACCCAAACACCCTTAACACACCACACACACCAGGAATATCTGATAAAAAATATTTTTGGAGCATTACAGTCATCGAGTGTGTGCTCAAGATTGCCGGGGAAAATATAATCTTAATCGTATTTATTATTTTGGCGTGTGAACCAGGCCTTAGGCAAATCTGAATTCTTCTTTGAAAGACTGATATTTATAGATCAACACAACCACACACATCGGGGCACTAATCACCCAGAATCCATTGTTAGTATTTTTGTCTTCCGTGCCAGAACTGCTCATGCTGAAAACTGTCAGGAACTAAACTTCCCATAATTCCTCCAGGCGTCCCACGTCATCACGCAAGCCTATTTAGGGAAATGAAGTATGAAAACTCACCGCTCAGTCATCGATTCATTTCACTCATGTCAAGAGCTTCGAGCTTCACTGCTCTCCACAGCACCTACCACCAAACCAGTAAGTCATTTATCTTCCTCTACGGTAACACCTCCTCACTCTGGTTCCTATCGAAAGTGTAAAGGTGTTACGAGCGCAATCGCATGTCCCAACCTCACAGCGTCAGAACTTGAGTATTTAGGTCACCACGACATTCTACAGCCAAACACACCGTCAAATAAATGTCATGTCGGAGTTTAGTTTTCTAACCCACATGCAGAATCAGAGCCGGAGACGAAGGTAAGAGAAAAAAATAATTTTTATTAAACAATGATGAGAACGGAGAGTCACTCTCGAGGAAGCTCTGACGTTAAAGGGCAGAATCTGATGGGAGAAAAAGATCAGGGAGATGAGGAGCTGGTAATGGGAGAGGAATTGATGCAAATTGAAACAGTCTTACTTCAGAGAGGAGATCCGTATATGCTGAGGAGGGAGTGGGTCAGGCCTGAGGTGGGGGGGGGGGGGGCTGAAGCAGGGTCCAGATGAAGATAATATGTCCCAAAACGTTGAGCGAGGCAGGCGGGGGAGTGAGAGCGAGTGGGCGAGCCGGCCGGCAGAGCAGACGAGACGAGGTGGGTAAAAATCCTTAGGTTATGGCTGGAGAGGTGGTGAGAGTGGATATCTGCTGAGGAAAGTTAGCCATCACTAGAAGCACAAAAAAATTCACAAGAGAGCTCGAGACTTGGTCGTGTACCCAAACGAGTTAATCATCCAACGTCGTGTAGGTCTCAGGCTGCTCCTTTTATACCCAGCCGGTGATTGCAGCTGAATGGCTGCAGCAGGGCAGCTCTCCGACACCGCCCACCTGCACGAAAGAGGTTAGTCTGGAGATAATATACCTCAGGCAGTGTTGATCTCCCCCCACCCCCACCCCCCCCTCAAGGGGCGCCACCCGGCGACCCCGAGGACAACGAGGAGGAGGAGGCAAGAGAAGCCTCAAAGTCCCGCACCAACGACTAGTCGTCGATCCAGGAACGGGGAATCCACTGCCGGTGCTCAGGTCCATAACCCTCCCAATCTACCAGATACTGGAACCCCCGACCCCGGGGGCAGACGTCCAGGAGGCGTCGAACCTTATAGCCCAAGCCCCCACTGGCGAGCTGGACCGTAGTTGGGGGTTCATCTTGAGGACACAGCAGACTTGATTCGACAGGCTTGAGCAGGGAGACGTGAAAAACCGGGTGGATCTTCAGAGACGAAGGGAGATCGAGTCGGACAGAGGTGGGGTTGATGATGGCAGAGATGGTGTAGGGTCCTATGAACCTAGGCGAAAACTTCTTGCACACACCCTTGATAGCAATGTATCATGTGGAGAGCCAAACCTGTTGACCGGGAGAGTAAGGAGGCGCCGGCTGCCTATGTCGGTCAGACAGACGGCGGTTGCGATCAGCCGTCCTTTGAAGTGCGGACCTCGTGTGCATCCATATGCGACGTGCACCTCGGATGAACTGCGGGATGGAGATGGGCGACTCAGATGAGGAGGATGGGAACAGAGGAGGTTGATAGCCAACTGTGATCTCAAAAGGTGAGTAGCTCCTGGAAGAGGAGGTGTGGGTATTGTGTGCGTACTCTATCCAGGGAAGATGTTGACTCCAGCTAGAAGGGTTAGAAGAACACACACAATGCAGCATGGCTTCCAGCTCTTGATTCATACGCTCGCACTGACCGTTAGTTTGGGGGTGGTCACCCGAGCTGAGCGCGACTTGGGCTCCTTCCACAGTCGCGACAGGAACTGGGGGCCACGGTCAGATACGATCTCCGTCGGTATTCCATGGAGCCTGAAGACGTTTTATCAAGAGCTGGGCAGTTTCGGCGGAGCTGGGAAGGTGCTTGAGGGGAACAAGATGACAGGCCTTAGAAAAATGGTCCACAATGGTCAATATAATGCTCAAACCTCGAGAAGGGGGAAGACCAGTTACAAAATCCAGCGCAATATGTGACCATGGTCTGGACAGAGTGGGAAGGGGTCAAAGGAGTCCGAATGGAGCTTGTGTGCTGCTTTTACTTCGAGTGCAGGTGTGACAAACCAGGACGTACTCCCTGATGTTGCGGTACATAAGAGGCCACCAGTAGGTTCGGCGTAGGAGGGCCGGTGTTCTACCAGCCCCTGGGTGGACGGAGAACCTTGTTGTGTGTATCCAGTGTATGAGGGAACCCCTGCAAGAAACCGGAACATAAGTTCTATTGAGGGGCACAGTACCTGGGCCGGGGTCTGTCTTGCGGGCCTCCTCAATCTTCCTTTGAATCTCCCAGCTTATGGAACCTATAACAACTGAGGAAGGAAGAATGGTAGTGGGCTCTGTGTTGGTGTCTGGAGAGAATTGTCTGGATAATGCATCGGGCTTGGTGTTTTTGGATCTTGGGTCTGAAAGAAATCACAAAGTTAAATCTAGAGAAAAACAGAGACCACCTGGACTGACGAGGGTTAAGTCCAGACTATGACCGGGTGCTTGGAACCCTCCAACCAATGTCTCCATTCCTCAAAGGCCATCTTGATAGATAGCAGTTCCGGATCTCCCGCATCATAATTATGTTCAGCAGGTGACAGGTGACGGGAGAAAAAGGCGCAGGGGTGCAGATCTGAGATAGGACAGCTCCCACCCCAGTGTCAGAAGTGTCCACCTCCAGAGTAAATTGCTTTGAGGGATCAGGACGGGTGAGTACTGGAGCGTTAGTGAAGAGGGAATTGAGTTCCGCAAAAGCGGCAGCAGCAGATGGGTTCCAAACGAAAGGCTTGTTTATGGAGGTTAATGAAGTGAGAGGTTCGGCAATTCGACTGTAGTTCTTGATAAACCTGCGATAAAAGTTGGCAAAACCCAGGAACCATTGCAATTGTTTCCGGGTAGTAGGTACAGGCCAATCCAAAACGGCCTGAACCTTCTCAGGGTCTTCTCTCAGCCGCACGCTCTCAATGATGAAGCCCAGGAATCTCATGGATGGGGCATGGGACTCGCATTTCTCCCACTTAACATAAAGACAGTTTTCCAAAAGTTTCTGAAGGACGGTTCGTACATGTTGGCGGTGTTCAGACAGGGTTCCTGAGAAAATGATTATGTCATCAAGGTAAACCGTTACAAATTTATCGATGAGGTCGGCCAGCACAGAGTTTACCAGTGCCTGAAAAACAGCAGGCACATTAGTTAACGCGAAAGGCATCACAAGATACTCAAAATGGCCTAGTGGTTTTTTAAAAGCGGTTTTCCACTCATCTCCCTCGCGTACTTGAACCAAATGATAGGCGTTGCGGAGATCTAACTTAGTAAAAACAGTGGCATTCTGAACCGGCTCAAAGGTGGACGACAACAAAGGTAGGGGATATTTGTTTGTTATAGTGATCTGGTTGAGACCCCGATAATCGATGCAGGGCCGAAGGGAACCATCCTTCTTTGTGACAAAGAAAAACCCAGCTCCTAGGGGGAATGTGGAAGGTCTGATAATGCCTGACGTTAGTGATTAGGTGATGTATTTCTCCATGCATTCATGTTCGGGTTTGGACAAGTTATAAAGGCGACTAGAAGGTAACATGGCTCCAGGAAGCAAATCTATACAACAATCAAAAGCTCTGTGTGGGGGTAGAGATGAGGCATTGTCTTTGCTTAATACCTGATGAAGGTCGTGGTATTCGGGAGGAACTCCTGATAAGTCTGGTTGAGCCACTGGGGAGCTAGAATGGTTCGAGGTAGTAGTAGTGGCAGCTTGCAAACAGGTGTTGAAACAGCGGGGACTCAAGGCCTCCACGCTACTTGTTCTCCAGTTTATGTGTGGGTTATGAGTTACGAGCCAGGGGTGACCAAGGACTACAGGAGACTGGGGGGATGGAAACACAAAAAATTTTACTTGTTCATGATGGTTACCTGAGACTCGAAGGTTTATGGGTATGGTCTTATGGGTGATAAATAAATACAAATTCTGTGTCTCAGACTTCATCCCAAGACAAAAGCTCAGTCTCCTCCTAGCTCTTTAGGTCTAGGTCAAGCAATAAAAATACTTTTGAATAAAATTAGTGTGTGTTACACCAGTGTGGGTTACATTAGACAGCTGTCATAATACACACCAGTTGTTAATATGATTTTTAAGCCTTTAGGCAAGGCAGCTTTATTTGTGTACCACATTTCAGGCGCAGAAGCATTTCAATGTGTTTTCAGGGAGCAAGGACAGCAAGAACATCAACAATAAAATCAGCACAACAACATAAAACTGTAGATTTTTAAATCTAATTTAAAATACATAAATAAAATGAGATGTAAGAATTAGATAAAAAGGCTAATTTAAAGGGTGAGCAGTTACAGTGCAGAAGGTGCAGCATAAGGACCTCGACATTCAGGAGGCAACAAACGACCGCGATCAGCGAAATTCGTCGCTGTCGCTTTTATTACCTGACACACGGGAGGCGACCGGCGGCAGCGGCCAGTGGCAAAGCTGTCTACGCGTTCTGTTCCATGGCAAAATCGAAACTTCCGTTGTTTTGTTTGGCTGTGTCAGGTTGGAGGGAATTAAGGTTATTTAAGCGGTTCAGAGTTAAAAAAAAAAAGTGGTAGATATGATGTTTCACAAGGTGCTGCTAGAGTTATGCGAAATCTTACTTCTGATTTTACTACATAAAACATAATAATAATCAACTTCTCCTTCATGTTTGCTCAGAGATGTACGGAGCATCCTGTCCGCTCATTGGTCAGTGAATGAAACCTCCGTTGATTAGTCCTCGTCTGAGTGAAAGCGATGAAAATTTGGAAATATTTTAACTTTCTGGGATTGCGTCGCTGGGTCGCCTGTGCACGACACGTGCACGAGTGCAAAATTTCACACGCACGTTTTTCGCATTTCGCTTAGTAGGAGGGAGACCCGTGGTTATCGCTTTGTCACGCATGTCTCATTGAAAATGAATGGAGGAGAGGCGATGTCACCTCTCATGTGTCGAGCCCATAAGAAACATTCATTAAGGCAGATGCTCTGGGGCGCACTGACAGAGGCAACCACCGGTTCCTCCGACCTCCACCAGCAGGCAAGGCAGGTTAAGTGTCTTGCCCAAGGACAAAACATCAGAATTCTCTGTCCGGAGCTAGGATCAAACCTGCAACCTTCCGATTACTGTAAAACCTGCTCAACCTCCTGAGCTACTGTCGTCCCATTTGATTGGCCGGCTGAAGTTCATGCCTACCTATAGAGAGAGCCTCTGATTGGCAGGAAGAATCAGCCAGAGGAGGATTTCCGCATGCACAATTGATTAATTATGAATTAATGAATTATATTCAAACCAAGTCCTGGAAGTGGTGGACAAAGTAAAATATTTGGGACATTTTCCAAGGAGTGATTTCTGTGATGATGATGATGATGATGATGATGATGATGATGATGATGATGATGATGACGACGACGACGACGACGACGATGATGATGATGATGATGATGATGATATAAAAAGACAGTATTGTAAGCTGTATGTGCAGGCTAACACTCTGGCACGTAACTTTGGCATGTGCACAGAAAACGTTAAATTGACCCTTTTTCGTTCTTTTTGCACTCCCTTCCATACATCCCAATTGTGGAGTAATTATAGCAAGGCAGCTATAAAAAATTACAAGTTATCAGGACTCTTTCAGAATCCTCATGAGTCTCCCACGATGGACCTCGGCAAGCCAAATATTTGTCACAACTATTGTCCCCACTTTTCATGCACTATTGCGTAAATACATGTATAAGTTCATGTGCCGTTTGAATAGGTCTACTACCACTGGAATGAGTGCCTTGTGCATGCAGTGACACAAGGTATTCCTCTGGCTTTTTAAAATGCTTACACAGGGTGTGATTGAAATGTGTTTATAAATTTGCATTATACGCTGTACACATTTTATGCTCTTCTTTTTATGGGCATCTTACTTCCATTTATTATTTTATCTTTCTTATTTTAAAGTATGGACAACTGCTTTGTCTGAAATAAAAGTTTATTATCAGTCTGCATGCAGTAAAGTAAACATCTTCTCTCACTTCTGCTTGAGCCATGGCAGTGTGAGGACAGATTGTTGTGAGGAGCACACAGGAAGCAGAGTGCTTCATATCAGAGTCTCCAGAAGCAACACTGCTCATGGCTGCCTTTGTTTACTAACTTAATGAAAACACCACAAATTTCTCTGCACGTCTTTTGCCCCATCCGCATGCTTGGAGACATCAGCATTCCCGAGAAGGCCGTGTGAACAAAACCTGGTCGTTCTGGGACGGGTCGACACTATCAAGACCGTACCAGGTCAGGCCAGATGAAAAGATGCCTCAAGAAGCCAAGATCTCTATTGAATACTGAAGATCCAGAACAGTGAAATAATTGTCTCATCTCATCGTAAAACACAATACCTAAGCCAAAACGTTTAACTCACCCTCTTGCAACTGTGCAATATCTCTGACCCGTTAGCACTCTGGACCAGCAGGGGGGGGGGCGTTCTGCAGCATCTATTAGGAGATTGGCTGTGTATTTTCTGCATATTGAGTTTTCCATATGAGAAAGCTTAAATTAAAAAGGGTATATGGGACATTCAAAGGAGGAGACATGAGCAGGACTCCTTTCCACGTAAGTTGAGTCATTCAGGTCTGCAGAGGGGTGGCTACTATAGCTTACTTCAGAGTAAAATCCATGTGAATGCTATGTGATGAGTTCATTAACCTGTCAGTGCGCATTGCTGCTTGTGCTCCAGGTGAATTATGTAACCATATAAAGCATGATCTCATATGCTGTACATTTAAAGACACAGCTCCAGATGCAGATAGAACCACCAGATTGGTCCTTTGGAAGAGACAGAGCTCGAAGCTTCCATTCAGGGACAATGCGACAGGCAAGCAGCTCTACTACTATAGTGGTATGGCAGGTTCAGCTGAAGGAGAGGCACCGACACACATACTAATGAGATTCTACAGCGCAGTGACCAAGCAGGAGCATCAGGCAGAAACAATCAGCCAGCTACCACAGTCTCTCCTCTCCTTTTATCTCACCTTAGAAACAGCCTGGCAAACACACTGAACATTAAGCATTCAGAAAATTCTCTACAAAGAAGACACATTATTATTGTTCCCATCACAACAGCAACACCCACTGATCAACTACAGTAACATAATGTCTGCTTCTATGGCCAGTTGCAGGTCCCTTAAATGTGTTAGAAAAATCACTTAACTCCATTATTATCAGGCATTTATTAATCTGAGTGGATATTTGATACAGTTTTCTTATGCAAATGGTTGATTTTATTTTATTTTGGACCTGCTTCACCCTTTTCTGGGTTAACCTAACTACTAACCCCCTAATAACCCATGACTTTACACAAAAAGGTGGTTAATGACAATCATCTCATCTTCAACTTATGTGGCCAAATCAAACCACTCTGGAAACAGAACTGAAAATAAAAGCACAACAAAACGTTATTTTTACTGTAAATGTATGTATGTGTGTAAATCCATTTTAAAAGTGGCAGCCGTGACCTTTGTGTGACCTTGCAATGCTGCAAAATATGTTCATTAGCAGACATCAGATGAAGAGTGAAAACCTTCTGATGATGAACAGATGTTCTCCATGCAGGTGGTGAGTCTGAAGCTAATATTAGCTCAGTCATTAGCAAGCCCCTAATGCTCGATTGGGCATTTCTGCAACTGTAAAACATGAAAACGTGACTTTGCAAGGATGAGTCTGAGTAAAGGTCCTTTAAGCACGACATACAGAGGTTTCATGAGAATTATTTTGGTTCAGGCTGAAACTAGAAGATCCAGGACTTGCCCTGCAGTCTCTTGCTAGCCTCAGGAGCATCTCTCACTGCCCACTTTGCATGGAAATCTTCAAGCACTGCCCACCCCAAACCCCTGCTGTGAATTATACAACAGTAGAGAAGGCAATGAAGGCAACTCTCCCTGCAGGAAGCAAAACAATGATGTTTAACCAGTAGGAAGTGGCTGAAGCTTCGGAGAGTCTTTTCCAGTTGTTTTACAGCTCAAAACAACAGGGATTTACAACAGACAGCTCAGGGTGACCTGTGCATTGACTGAACACAAAAATGAAACAGCAGAGAGGAAGCTATTAAAGGGGCCAGATCAGGGGCAATTCTAGCATCAGAGGTTTTAGGGAGGCCGAGCACCCAGAGAGCTGCCCATCCAGGCAAGATCAGTTTCAGTTTTGTACATTTTAACACTATTTCATTGCCACGTTTGTAAAAATAAAAGTAAAACACTATTTTCCACAAATTTAAAAAAAGGGTTTCACAAATCACCCACAAGGCATTACAGATTCTGCTATTACAATCATCTAGTCCAGTTTCAAAGGTTCTAGGTCAGTGATCCCAACTCCCTTCCCCAAAGGCTGATATCCAGCATGTTTTACCGTTTCTCTTTTTCCACACACCTGATTGTACTCAGCAGGTGATAAGCAGACCTCTGCAGAGCTTGATGAGCTGCTGAACAGGTGAATCAACAGTGGCTGCTCATCTATAGGGGGCGCTGGGGCGCCGCCCCACCAGTCTCACAGGAAGAAGAAGAAAATAGGAATCACAAAATATAAAAAAAACAACATGAAAATTCAACTAAACCATCTCTACATCATACAGACTGTAAGTGCTGTGTATAATCTGCATTTAAGTGTAGTTTTAAAATGTTATTTACACTTTTAACACAACCGAATCATCTTGTGACATATTTCCTGTTATTTTTGGGCGCAGTAATCTCTACCATAGACCTATGCTAACTGGCGCATATGCGCTGGATCCCCCCTCCTAATGCAAGCAGTAGGAGAACCTTTGGGCGCAGGACATTATGCCCATGAAGACATGCGCAGAAGACCGGCAGGGCAGTCTCAGATCAGGTCTGGACAGAACCGGAAATTCTGTTTCACCGTTCTTGGTTGTTGTAGAGCAGCTGAGTACACCTCGTGGAGTTTTGTTATTATGAGGGAAAATGATGGAATGTGGCATCAGAGACTAATGAACAATCTCCTGCATGTAAAAACGTGGATTATTTTTACTATACCATGGATTATTACAACCATAAACCAGCAAAGGTAGGACTGAGTTAATTCTTTTAACTTCATGAAATTAGCTTTGTTTGTTTTTATGCTGAATTTGCATATATTGGTGAATATTGAGCACGTTTTTGGAACAATTTTGCTGTTACCGTCTCTCGGTGTGACGCATACAAATGGAGATACTATCTCATAATTATGAGATACTATCTAATTATTATGATTATTTCATAATTATGAGAAAAGTTCTCGAACTCCGCTGGCCTCCACAGACCTTCGTTTTAGTGCTTCTGCATTTTTCAGCCAGCAGCAGCACAACGTTCGGCCACACTGAGTGGTCAGAATAGCTATTTTTACGCGTTTGCTGCAAGACATTCCAGGAATAATGGTTAACGGTCTACACCGAACTGTTCATGCCTCGTCCAACACGCTAAAGCCGAATATGGACAAAGTTTGTATTGTATGCATCCAGCTTTATACACAACTATGAGGGTAAGCTAACACACTTCTGCTCTGAGTTACTAGAGATGCTACATGCTAGCTCTCTAGTTATCTATCAGGTCCAACCAATAACAGAGCGTGGCACCAGAAACGCCAGAAATCACGGGCAAGAAATACCGGATGAAGAGCAAAGGCAAAGAGAACTCAGAGCTGGACAGCAGGGTTACATAAAAGCATGCAGTGGTTGGGAGAGACATCTGGAGGAGGTGAGAAGAGGAAGGAAGCAGAAGATGAAAATGCTGACAGAGCATGCAAAACGAAGAGAAGAAAGTTTAACATTAAATTGCAGACAGGTCATGATTGACTTGTGTTTCAAAATGAAAATTCTGTCATGTTTTGTAAATTTTGGCAGCTGTACACGAAAAAAATAACCCAAAACAAACAGTTTTGTGGTGGGGACTAATAAATTGAAATCAAGGCAGTAAAAGACCAGAGAGCTCGAATTCACCAGGAAAGCTTTCAAATGAAAATTGCTAAAGCAGTTTCAGTTGAAGAGAGTGTTGCCGAGGAAAGCCTCACTTCACTGAAGACTTTGGAGTTGGAGAAGATGCAACTTCTTTTTAGAAATGCCCATGCCATCACAAAAAAAGGGAAGGCCTTTCACCAACTTCGCATGGAGTAAGTAAATTAGCCATTCTCTTACTATGTTTCTGAATCAGTGCATTTAAACTGATACACATACATGCTTATACTGTCACAGAGGAAATGTCACGTTTGATTTCAAAAAGAAAAAAAGATAGTACACTGTAAGTACTCTGTAGCTGTTTTATTCACATGATTAATTTAGTGTGGACATTTAAAATGATTGCTTGAAAGAGCATAATGTTGTCTGACCCTGCTGCAGGAACTCTAGAGAAAACCTGGATTATTGTGAACAGAATGCTGCGCCATCAGTGTCCTGGTGTCCTTTACCTCTTTGATGCTCTCCTCACTATCCCTGCAAGTACAGCTGACTGTGAAAGAGGGTTCAGCGTCATGATGCAGTTAAAGAGTGTCTGGAGTTCACGCCTGAAAGGTGAGGCCCTCTCTGAACTCCTGAAGACCCAGTTGTGCTTACCTGACATCAAGACTTTGATCTAACCAAAGCCACTGACACAGTTTGCACGGACGCAGGCCTGAGTTAGCACTTTCTGTGTATACTTTCTTGTGAGTACTGCACTATATGTGTATTTTTCATGATAGCAGTGGACTTCTCCGTCCCCTGGGGAGTGTTGCAAAGCAATTCCCCTTCAGGACAACAGAGGGCGTTGTGCTGTTCTGGGTATCCTGTCATGTATCTGGTCCAAGATTGTGCATTCACTATTGGTTTATAATGTTTTAATGTATTTCACAAAATTTTTAACATGGAAAAATTTGTCCCTCATTCTCCTCCACCTCTTCATGCGCTTGCCACCTCAAACCCACATCTGCTGTCATTTCCATTCACAAACAAAACACTTGCTTTTTACTGCTCCAGTCATGGGTGAATAAAACATTCCTTTTTTTAAGAGTTTTTCCACGAGGTATTCTTCAAACTGCTCTGTGTCTTTCACTAGATATATTCGGCTCTCTTTATGTTTTTGAAGGCGCAATGGTGGCGCTGTTGATGAAACCGGCGTTCTGACCAATTACAAGCTTGCATTCTCTCTCTCTTGTGTGACGGATAGAAAAGTGGGCTCGACTCCATCCGTCCTTGTGAGCCTGCTGGAGAGCCCTCGCATGGATGGATAATGGCGTTTGCGTGTCTCCGTACCGACGCAGAAGCATAACCTAGCCTTAAAGACAACGTGTAGTTTTTGCCATTAATCCCTAGAAAGATCCATCAAAATGTTGTTGAAAATCAATAAATTGATGCCCAGTTGTTGAAAAATATTGGCGGCTTTGTAACATATCACCATAAAAATCAGATCTAAAATACATGGGAGCAGGTCTACGTCTCTGGGTGATGCCATATTAGATGCCATGTTTCCTTCTATGAGAGCCCATGAGGACAAAAGTCATTTACTGAATTGCAACAAAACTTTCATTATTCTTAGATGTTGTTGTTTTACACACCTCTTCACTTGTTGCTAGTGATGAAAGGCAGTCTGATGTGCTTGTTATTCTGCAAAACTTTGCAAGCCCCAGGGCTTTTTGACCCTAATGGGCATCTGTTGCTAAGGTCTTACTCCAACACAAAAATACTGCTTGCTTGCAACGATTTGGGTATCTACTGCCACCTATCGCCAGGAAAAAAACACACTGTCACTTTAAGATGCAGCTGTTGTACACGTGTTTTGTTGGAGCGGCAGTGTTGTTTTCAAGAACGCTTCTCATTCGTTGCTTTGTCTTTGCCCATGATGCTTTGTGGGTTACATAATAAATGGGTGGAGCTCAGGCCGGTGGAGGTGGGATTTCACTAAATTCAAGTGTTTCATTTCAGGGTACAAAGATAGGCTGACAAAAATAACTCATATTTTACATAAAATGACATCTCAATAATGCAAACAATAAGATTTAATCATATGCTGTGCCTACTTTTACTCTCAAAGGTTTAAAATACCATGATCTAGCCCATTTAAAGAAATGGATCTGAGGAGGTAAAAGTGAGCTCTTAGTGCAAACCAAAAGCAGCAGAATTGCTTTTTTATCAGTATTTGCGTGCTGCGTAGTGAGAGGAATCTGTATGACATCACACGTTTCTGAATCAAATAAGGAAACACAGAGCTGTGCTGTCCATTAGTCTGCATCAGTAGATTCTTATTTGTCTCTAAATTTGTCATCAATATTTTTTTATTTACCCCAACCACATATAAACGGACGGCCATGACATTTCATCGAGTGTTATGACAACTCTACCCTTTCTTTATACTCCTAATTATCCGTGACATTGAGTGCTACTAAAGCAGAAACAGCTCCTCTTTGCACAATGAGTGTGCACGCATGCACACAAATGTATATTGAATGATATATAGGCAGCAAACTGAAGTATAAAAACGAGGAAAGCTGTGCTAAACGTTAATTCCCCTGATAAGTTTAACATATGACCACATTGCTATGCAAATCCTTTGCATTGGTGTAGTCTCTAAATGGAGACCACTAGATATTGCATCACTTAAGTGAAGAAGATTAAGACTGAGAGCAGATGTCTTAAAGGAAATAATTTATTAATGTACTTTTTGTTATCTTATAGAAAGTTTTAATCACTTCTTTCAGCAACAACAGCTTAGTTTGAACTCCAAACTGTCTCAAAGCTGAAAAGATTGAGACAAAAGGGTTTGAGGCAGAACAAAAGTCACCTGAAATGTCTCCTTAAATCAAAATAATGAAGGCACTCAGAGATCACATCTCCAAGGCGAAGGTCCTGAAAAGGGATTCAGACTTGCACCATTTCTAACTCAAGGTTTATGGTCCCACGCAAATATAAAATATATGCTAAACATTTCGAGATGTGAGGAGGACATCTGATGTGTTAAAATTAGATGCAGCCCCACTGGAAGCGACATGCTTCTTTTTCATCACTGTGCTTTTAATGATGAGAAAAATGCTCTGTGGAAAGGCCATTAGGACAGTAAGGAATGATCTTTTTATTTGCAGAGAGAACAACCCTCCCCTGTCTAAATGAGTCCAAACAGCAGATGAAAAATCTGGATCTTTTTATTGGACGTTTTGCATTCAAACAAATTCCCCTCAGTTTTCTCATTGCCTAAACGTGACCTTTAATTAATCTTTATTCCGTCTCATTTAAATGACAGATTTTAATTTCACACATCAACAAAGTTAAACATTGTCATATGGTGGGCAATAAACAAAGGAAAACAACAAACAACAACAGAAAGAAAAGAACAACCAAAGCAAAAAACCAGAAACCCAGAAAGACAAGAACCAAAACCAGTGATAACCCTACCATTCATCAAAGGCATAACAGAAAAAATAACAGGAGCAATGAAAAAAACACAACATAAGCACACCACCAAAACCATACACAACAGTTAGAAACAGACTAGTGCACCCAAACGACAAGATAACAGCTGGACTTGAATGTGGAGTCATTTACGAAATCCCATGCAAACTCTGCAGTAAAACATACATAGGAGAAACCGGACGCCAACTCAACACACGAGCAATAGAACATAGAAAGGAGTGCGAGAGAGAAACAAGTCAAAAACACACAAGAGCAGCACAACAAGAAGCAGAAAGTACAGTAAAGAAGTCAGCCGTAACAGATCATTGCACAAGGGAAAAGCATGTAATGGACTGGGACAACACAAGGATCATAAACACCAAACAACAGAAATACAAAGATGGATAAAAGAAGCTATAGAGATAAGGAGACGTGGATGCGAGACCATGAACAGAGACGATGGGGTCTACACATTGGATTGTGCATGGGACTGCATCATCGGAGAGGGGAGAGTGGGCAGTAGAGGGCGACAACGTCCTCTGCTGCCCGCGGATAACCGGAGTAGGAAGTGACGCCACCGTCAGCGTCAGCTCTGAGGAAGTTTTGCAGTCGACAGACGAAACTGTTAGCAAGGTAAAAAAAAAAAAAAAACTTTTCTGTGTTTTAAAAAAGAACTAAAAATGGAATTAGAAACTAGACACATCAAGAACATACCAAAGATGGTTCTACCAGTTAATGGAATGAGTGATTTTCAATGAAAGCGTACACGTTCATTTATATAGACTGTAAATGCTGCTTGGAGTGTATGTTGTAGTTTTCCATCTGGTGGTTTGGTGCTGCCTCTGCAGGTTTGGGACATGACAGGTGTACATTGTTTTCAGCCAACACATAAAGCACTATGAGTGAGTGGTTTTTGGTAAATAATTAAACGATTCTTGGATACTGACTGTGTGATTACTTTGCTGCTGCAGACTCATTTCTAAATAAAAGACACATTTTCTTCCATGCATAAGAAACAACAAAAATATAAATTTTAATGTGACATTAAAGAAGCCATAAAGTTGAATAAGTCCAGTTTAGGATGCCATGTTTTTTGCGATATCTGGCTACACATTTCAACATCAGTAGTGTCTATGGTGTTATAAAAATCATCATGGCTCCTGTTAAAGTATCTTTATGGAGTTTTCCCCTTTCAGAAATGTTGTATGATTTTTCTGAAATCCGTAAAAGTGATTGTCTCATCATGATATGTGATATAATGTAAGCACTATGTCATTTATTTTATTTAGTTATTTGCTAAGCACGCCCCTTGCCCCGCAGAGCTCTGTGCAATAGGAAACCGAGTGCCGACCAGAACTAACCAATAGCGTTAGACTACCGCATACATGTTTCAAATTTAAGGAATACCTCGGCTGATACAGAGTTGATGAACTTTTCACGGACAAGTAAGTCTCTAAAATATAAATATATGAGATCACAACTTGACATAAGAATAATACTCGTGAAACAACGTGTTTTAGCTCTGTTTGTCGGCTACAGAAGGACATAAATAATCAAGAAGCGTGAAGTTGCCATCGTATATCACAATCCTGCAGCCTCAGGAAGCCCAGGCCATCAGTGGAGACCACACACATCCTGCCCACCTCCTGTTCAACCTGTTGCCCTATGGGAAACTCCCTATGTACCCACGTGTATGTTGAGGTCAGCTGACCTCCAGCTGCTTTGCACTCCCCAGATGCATTACAAATGATGGGGTGAACGAGCATTTGTACATGCTGCCCCAAAGCTGTGGAGCTCTCTACCTATTATAGTTCTACATGCTCCATCATTGGCGGTTTTTAAATCTCGTTTAAAGACACCCTTCTACGATTTTGGCTTTTAGACGTGACTTGTTTCAGTGTTTTATTGTGTTCATAGTATTCCTCATATTTTGATTTACTTTTATTGATTTGTAATTGTATCTTCTATTTTTGTTGCTTTGATTCGTCGTGTTTTGGTCCAGCCTGTGCAGCACTTTGGGCAGCTCCCATGCTGCGTTTTAAATGTACTATATAAATAAAGTATGCTATGGTATGGTAAAATGGTTTGAGGGTAAGTAGACTAATGTACTCTCTTCTCTACTCATGAAAACACAATGAGTGCATCATGTTTTTATCCAACAGATAGTTGGCCAGTTACTGTACATATTTGTTCATTATTGTATGGCAGACTCTGATAAGAAGAAGAAGAAAATATCATTTCTATAGCGCCTCTCAAGATAGAAATCACGAGGCGCTTCACAAAAACAAAAAATGTAAAAATATAAAAAATAATTTAGGAAATGGTTAAAAATATATTCAAAATGAGCAGAAAATAGACAATTTTGATTAAAAACAAAATTGTTAAGAAAGAGAGAGAGTGAAGAGGAAAGAGAGAAATCAGTGGATCCTGAGGAAGGTGGAATAGGTGGGGAGAGCAGAATAAGGAGAGGGTGGTGATGAAGGTCACGCTGAAGCCAGCTTGATCAGGTGAGTCTTCAGCTGCTTTTTAAAGGAGACCACTGAGTCCACTGATCTCAGGCTCAGGGGGAGAGAGTTCCAGAGTCAGGGGGCCACAGCAGCAAATGATCTGTCACCTTTGGTCTTTAGCCTGGTGCGTTGCACAACCAGTAGGCTTTGATCACTGGACCTCAGGGACCTGCTGGGGGTGTAGGGACTAAGAAGATCACCAATGTAAGATGGTGCCTGTCCATGTAAGGCCCTGTAGACCAGAACCAGGATCTTGAAATGAACCCTGAAGTTGACTGGCAGCCAGCGAAGCTGGAGGAGAAGCGGGGTGATGTGGGTGTGTTTGGAGGACTTGGTCAGAAGCCGAGCACAGGCATTCTGAACCACCTGTAGAAGGTTCAGGGAGGTTTTGCTCAGACACGTGAAAAGAGAGTTACAGTAGTCTAAGCGTGAGGAGATGAAGGTGTGGATAACTGTCTCAAGTTCAGAGCGGGACAAAATGGGACTCAGCTTGGCAATGTTCCTAAGATGGAAGAAGGAAGAGTGAACAAGAGGACTGACATGAGAATCCAGGGTGAGAGCTGGGTCAAAGGTCACGCCAAGATTCCTGACGGAAGGTTTGGTGTGAGAAGCAAGCTGACCAAGAGAGTCTCTGACTTTGGAAACCAGCTTGTCTGGGGCACAGATGAGGATCTCAGTCTCATCTTCATTCAGCTGTAGAAAGTTCCCAGCCATCCAGGTTTTGATAGAGTCTACGCAGGTGTGTAACAGCTGCAGCTTAGACATCTCATGAGGCTTAAAGGAGATGTACAGTTGGATGTCATCTGCATAAAGATGGTAGGAGATTCCTTTGAAGGAGCTCAGGATGTGCTGAAGAGGAAGCAGATAGTGGAGGAAGAGCAGAGGCCCCAACACAGAACCTTGTGGGACACCATGGGTAAGAGAGGTGGTGGAGGACCTAAACTTGAAGACGGCCACAGAAAAGGAGTGCTCAGAAAGATAAGAGGAGAACCACTTCATAGTAGTTCCTGATAGGCCTACCCAGTCTCTCAGCCTCTCCAGTAGCAGGTGATGGTCAACAGTGTCAAAGGCTGCAGTCAGGTCCAGCAGGACCAGAACATAACAGTCCCCTGCATCACTGTGAGTCAGAAGGTCATTAGAGACCCTAAGAAGAGCTGTTTCAATAGATTAAGCTCTACGAAAACCTGACTGGAAGCTATCATAGACGTTATGTTCATCAAGAGCAGCTGTGAGTTGTTTAGCCACAACCTTTCCAAGGTCTTGGAGATGAACAGAAGTTTAGAGATGGGTCTGAAGCTGCTATGGAGAGAGGCGTCAAGACTCGTTTTTTTAAGAAGCGGGTGGATTACAGCATTCTTAAAGTAGGCAGGGACCTGACCAGAAACCAGAGAAGCATTAATTATAGAGAGCATGTTGGGACCGATGGACTGAAAAGCACTTTTAAACAAAGATGAGGGTAAGATGTCGAGGGGCATGCAGAGGTCTTCATAGAGTTAACCAGTTTGGTTAACTCAGACAAAGAAACAGGAGCAAAGCTATCTAGGATGATGGGCCTGGTTGGAGTCGGGAGAGGCTGAAGGAGAGATGCTAGATCTAACCTTATTGACTTTGAGCACAAAGAAAGACAGAAAGTTCTCACAGTCTGCAACAGAGTGGATGGAGGCTGTAGGAGAGGCAGGAGAGACGATACTGCTGATGGTGTTAAACAGCACCTTGGGGTTCCCTTTGCTCTGGGACACCAGGTTGGAAAAATAGGAAACCCTAGCGTCTTTGACTGCAGAGTTAAAGGATGTCAGAAGATCCTTTAGGTGCAGCAGATGGAAGTGGAGATCGGTTTTCTTCCACAAGCGCTCAATTTTTCTGCTCTGGCGCTTTAGGCTGCGAAGGCTGTCATCAAACCAGGGAGTAGGGCTCACTGCAGGAACTGATCTGGTTCTGACAGGACAGATATTGTCCAGAATGGAGAGGCAGTGTTCGTTAAACTGAGAAGTTAAGGAATCTGGGTTGTTATCAGAAGAACAGGGTGGATCAAAAGCAACAGAAAAATTGCTAGCTGTGCTCTCATTAAGGAAACGAGAACTAACCATACAGCGAGCAGGAGGTGGGGACGCAGAAACTGACAAGTTAAAGAAAATTCAATGGTGATCTGAAATATAAACGTCCTCACGACAAACACTGTCAGCATTCAGACTCAGGGTAAAAACAAGGTCCAGAGTGTGCCCCCGGTGTGTGTGTGTGTGGGGCCAGAAACATGCTGGGTAAAGCTGAAGGAGTCCATAAGGCTGGAGAAATTCATGGCAAAGTGATCAGAGGGATCATTAACGTGGATGTTAAATTCACCAACAATCACCAGTCTGGACAGCTTCACAGTGGAGGAGAGAAAGTCACTAAACTCCTGAAGGAAAGAACTGTTTGGACCAGGTGCACAATAGACCACAGCACAGTAGAATGGGTCCTTACGCCCGACTTTAATCAGCTGCAGTTCAAAGGAAGCAAAGTGACCAGAGGTTGTAGGGCTACATGGAAGATGGTCTCTGAAAACAACAGCTAGGCCTCCACCATGACCAGAACCCCGAGGCTGGCTAAGAAAAGAATAACCACTCGGGCAGAGTTCAATCAGACCAGAATAATCAGATGTTTGCTGCCAAACTTCAGTCAGAAACAGAAAGTCCAGGTTTTTAGAGAGAATTAAATCATTGAGCAGGAAGGACTTATTGTTAACAGAGCCGGTATTTAATAGAGCCATGCTGAGTGATGTGGAGGAATCAGAAACTACAGAAACAGCTGGAGTTAGTGGGCGTAAATTAGCGGGGTTGGATCCATGGTGTTTATAAAAACCACTTATGGAGGGAACAGGAGGAGAAACCACTTAGGAATGAGGTTAAACCGACCTTAAAAAACTTGGACGGAGAAACCGCGCCACAACGCGGCCTGGCGGTAATGCAGAAGTGGCGCCCAGGTCACCAAACAAAGGACAAGAAGCTAGAAGATCATGCCGATGTTTACTAGATAAACCACGCTTTAAGAGAAGTCTTATTCTCACCTGGATTCCTGCTCGTTTACCTCTTTTCCTCTGACGTTTTCCCGGGACCGGATAAACATCGCTGGAGGCGCCCTGTTGGAATCGTCGTTTGGCTCCGGGCCAGTGCGCCACTCCGATAAACAAACAAGGAGGTACGTCCTTGGTACATCTTGGGCGATCGTGAACGAACGGAAGGACAAAATAGTCTGGCGATCATAGGAGATGGTAGCAAGGACACTACTAAAGAGGATCGCAGCCAGAAGCAAGGTGGAAAAGAGGAGGTTAGTGGAGAAAAGTTTGAAAAAGTGGCCGGTCACTGCGGCTAAGCCAAGCACAGGCGCCATCTTGTTACCGACAGGAGAGTCAGCATAAATTCTACTAATACAAACATTTGGAAAGCTAACCCAGTCATGTTGCTGGCTACACTCTTTTTGCAATATTTCTGTCCATAAGAACACCTTTTGCACATTTTTAAATCATTGTTTGAAAATAGTTTTTAATTCTTGTGAATCATTATTCAAAATGTTCACCTCTGTATTTCATCTTCATCAATGATCCAACTCTTTCCTCTGGTTTTTCTCAGTTGTTAATTACTCAGCCTTGAGTCTGAACAATAACAGCATCTGCATCTGACGTGCAGCAGAGCTGTGCATGTCAAAGGTTGAGGATAATCTGTTGAGATGAAAGTGAGGTGACGATGGCATTGGACGCGTTAACATTAGATGCTGTGTCCATATGGTGCTCAGGGCTGCAGTACAGACAATCACCCAGGGTCAGGTCCTGGTTTGGGTTGATGTAATTGGTGGCAGGAGCCAGAAGGCAGCTGGTTTCTGGTGTTAATCTTCAGATGGCTCAGACCTGCTCTCTGACCTGCTATAAAGCCCAGAATCATGTAAGCGTATGTGTAACACAAAGCATTTTATTGTACTGTAGCAGAAATAAATTTTCATTTTCATATTACTACTGCCAAATTTGACTCATAAATAAAATAAATAAGCAATCATCCAAACTGCTTTTTAATTTTCTTCCTCATCATTGATTATTCTGTGACTTAATTAAAAGTATAAATGAAAAAACATCTAAGATTTAAATTTCAAATAACAGTCCAGAAAATGTGTAACAAAATTCAATTTGAAATGTCAAATCTGAAAATGAAAATGCATTAGCAGAAATGCATAAATTGTTTCATAATTCAAATTTAATTGGTCATCCTGAGAAGCGCAGGAGAGTGACGTCAGTGTTCGCCTCGCTCTTCTGAACCCAGTTTGACCTCACCGCACTACGCATTTAGTACAGACATAACGGAAAAGCCCTACGTTGGCTGCATGAGAACAGGAAATGCAGCCGCGTTCTTGGACCTGTTCCCTTGGACTGTAGTGGAAGGTGATGTGATGTGCTCGCAAGTAAGTTTGAGCATTTTTATTGTTTGTGTTTTATAAATATAATATATTACTATACTGTAAGAGTGTCCACCAGCACGTCTTAGCTAGCTAACGTTAGCTTCATGTTTGCTGCCGGTGGTCTCCTGACTATGAAGGCTAACAGACTGTATTAATCGTTTATTCCAAAACACTGACTGAGATTACAGCTGATACAAGAGTACTGCTGCTGAAATAAAATAAATATTACTGGTATTAGACATTTCTCATGTTTCAGACCCATCCTTCTGACTGGAGAGCTAACTAGCTGCCACGCTAACAGGCTGAAGAGGACCGTTTTTTGGGTTCTGCCTTTTCAGGAGTTTTCAGTTATGTGATTTTTTTTTCTTTGTTTTACCAGATTTACTTGCTTGTTCAATGCAACATCACAGTGAATGTTAAAGCATTTCTCTGGTTTCTCTGCTCTTCTCCAGGTTTAAACCTGGTTTAAGCCTGCTTTAGTGAAGCACATTTCCTAAGAATCCACCAGCGTTGTTAAGTTCACACCAAGGGGCAAACTCCGCCTGCAGAAAGTGAAGCCAGGAAGTGACAAAAATTGCATTTCCCCCTAGTGTTGCCAACTCAGAAACTTTGTCGCTATCGCTAACAAATTTTTGACCCCCTCAACAACTTATGTTTCTAAAAAGCACCTAGCGACAAACCAAGTGACATTTGTGAGAACCCTTTGCTATTTTCTGTAAAATTTTCTTGTAGATACTCCATGCAGATTAGCAACAAATAACAATTTGTGCTCCAGATCATTCTTCCGGGAGCAAGGAAAGAGAATGATGATCTGCACATGTGCATGAGAAATTACATCAACAAACTGACCAATCATAAAACTTTCTCAACTGGGCCGATGAGAAGGGTACAGCTGCCTACTGCTGCTGCAGATTCACACTTTTACTGGCAAAACAGTTGCGAATGTGCAGTCTGCAGCCGTCAGTGCTAGCGGAAGCAGCTTTCCTCCCGCTTGCTCCAGGTAAGGTCTCACACTCGGGCTCACTTTAAAAATGTTACAGCCTAGAAAGCAGAGGGTAGCAGAGTTGCTCAACCATGTTTTTTGGGCTAAAAAAAGCCTACCAACCTCCATTCGCTTTGGTTTAGCTAAGTTAGCTTGTAGCTACATCAGCTCAGAATTTGAAGGGTGTCAATAATCTGTCTCAACCCTCACAGCCTTGCTCTCTGCTATTTTCCGCGAGTGACGAGACACGTAACGCCACCAAGATGGTGGTGGGAACCACCCACTGGGCTTCAGTACATCTCTGCAGAAACCAACTGATGTCGACATGAAGGGTTCATCCATCTTATATCTACAGTAATCAGTTCACAGACATGACTCCAGATATTATACAGACAATACAGTGAAATCCTGCTAGCTCTGTCCCAGTCCAAACACTATTTTTATATACATACCACCCACAGACTCTAACAACTGCTCCACAAATTCAAGCACAGGTTGAAGAATTTCTCTTTGTAGTTCTTGAACTCTGAATAGCACTCTGCCTTACAGTAAGTACATCTGCCGCATCCTCTCTTGCATTTTTCCTTCCATCACTGACATTTTCTTGTAAACTTAGCATGGAACCAAATGAAACATCCATCAACCCCAATCTGAATTCTAATATCCAAGAAAATTTGTTTTCCTTTGGTTGTTTATGAAAAATGTGGGCAGACATGAAGACATTGACGTGAACAAACATGCAGCTGCAGCCAGGATCCTCCCTGCTTTGGACACATGAGACATAATTGATCACCAGGGGACACAGGCTCATTAATAGCTGTGTGCTGATTAATTGTCTCAGTGGCGGGTTCAGCTTAACATGCAAATATGTGCCATTTGATCCATCCTGCAATGCAGCCCAGGCTGGGACCCATTGTAAAGTGACAAGTTCTGGGAGATAACTAGACACTTGTCAGGGGCTTAAAGTAAAACCTTTTCAGCCATTTCCAGCTCTTACATAAGATAAAAATGTAACAAATGCTAAAAAATGTGTCTGGGAAATGTAAGCTCATTTGCTTTCTGTGTTGTTGTTATGTTTTTGTTGTTGTTTGTATTTGCTTTGCTGCCTTACATGAACAGCGAAGCAGAGGAGGAGGGAGGAGGTAAGAGGGTCAGGAGGAGAGGAGCTCATTGAGCACGATGGCTTGATGCAAGGAAAGGTCACTGACTCAGCAGCATGTAAGATGTCCACTTTTGTCTCCTGAAGCCAGCTTCATCAGCTCCTGGATGACATGAACTCAAAACAGCAAGGCCATAAATTGTCTCCTCATTGAGAAAATCAACAAAATTGGAGGAGCCCCCTTCCACAGAGATAAAAATTGTGTCTTTTACGCTCAGAGTTTTCTGTGCACAATTTAACGGGTGCTGATGAGACAATGGATGAGCAGATGGAGCACTGAGACACTTCACCAATGATAAGCAGGAAGAATACACAAGCTCAGAATGCCATCCTGTTGCTATGGTAAATATAGTGAAACAACAGCCTGAAATGCTGTATGTGATTTTTTTTTTCTGGCAGCTAGCACAGTGTGAGTCATATGAAAGAACATTTTTATATTCCCATCAAAAAGATTAAGTAATTTTTTTTCATTGAGCTTCTTTTAAACTTAACTCAGCCTGATGAATCTGATTCATCAGTGACATCACCGGCACGACTATGGCTCTATGACTGTAGAAAAGCCACCTGGCTTGTTCCAAACAGGGTTACACAAAAATGTGTCAGAGACTGAAAAAAAGAACTTTTAATGAGGCAGTGATGCTGCAAATGTGGCACAAATAATATAATATAATAATATGTTTGTCATCTGGGAAGGTTTTATTATTCAAAATAACTATGGAGCTTAATAGAAATGGACATTTTGCATTATTATTTTTTTCTGAAATATAACAATATTGTTCAGAGCAGACCAGGAAGAGTTACAATTGCACAACTTTCTCAGAAAATATGCAAAATAAATGTTGATTTGACCTACACAGAACTTACTACATGTACTATTATTACTATAATACTAAACTATAAATTACAGAATACACTAAAGAGACTAAAATGTTTGTCCAATTGTGTATTATGAGACTAAACTATTTAAAAATCACTGTGTGATATGAAACATGACACCATTCAAAATATTTTTAATAGCAAATAGATTATTTCTATGTGTTATCAGCAGAACAGGTGTGGGTCAACGTGAGACTGCTTCATGAGATTGAAATCACTCACAGCTGATTTAGAAAAGCACTTTGCAGCTTTGTTTTAATTAGCATTCGTAACACTCACAATCTGTGTTGGGAAAGTTACTCTAAAAACCTTTTTAGTTAGTTGTAAAGGACTTCTTCAAAAAAGTCACTGAGTTACAATATTATAATGTAACTAATAACCAGGAAAAGTAACTATTTTTTTCATAGAACTATGCAAGAACATGTGGATCCTTTTTCAATACAATTTAATACATTTACTATAAATTTCCACAATACAAAAATACAAAATTACTAAATGTGTGTCCAATTGTTTATTTTCCAACTGAATATCTGAAATAAATGTATAAAGGAACTACAAACAGGAATTATTCCTCTGATCTAAACTATTCAAATGTGTGACATGAAACAACACCCCCATTAAATTAACTGTATAGTTACAAACAGAATTATTTCTACATACTTAGCAGAACAACAAGGATAGATCTACACGAGATTGCTTCTTGATATTGAATTGCTCACAACAGAAAAGCACTTTGTTCCTGTGGAGTGAATGCCTTGTAAGTCATTCTCTTGGGCAAAAAGCTTGGGTGTGTCAGTTTGTGGACGTAGATGTCATAACGGAGGAGGAAGTGGCAGCAGACAACAGGATTTGGATTCTTATTTCCTGATATTTGTACATCTCACCTCTTATTGGCTAACAGCAACATGACTCAACCACTGATTCTGTTTGCTCTGCAACCTTGATATTTTATCTCCACAAATAAAAAGTCTGGAGGACTTCTGCTGTGTGGTGGGTTTGCTAATGCTAAGAGTTAGCTTCTACTACTTGAGACATTCTCTGCTGTTTCCCGGACGCTAAACCAACGACAGCCTTCCCCATCATGAGTCAAGATGGGTGAGTCCATGAATGGTAGGTGGCACTGATGTAGATCTGTAAGGAATCAACAAGTTACTGACAACAAAGCTAACAAGATCTGTGAAACATCATGCTTCTGAATAATTCAAGCCTCACTTGGTTAAGGTGAGAGTTCACAATTCAATAATTAGAAAGACTAACGAAAGAAAGAAAACAATCTTTTATATAGCACCTCTCAAGATAAAAATCACAAGGCGCTCCACAAGAGAAAAAATAATAAATTAAAAAAAGATTAGAAAGAGTCAAGGGAGGGAAAATGGGAGAGGCCAAAACCTCTGTTGATCATAATGAAAACAATGGGCCATCTCACAGACAAAAAGCACTGTTGATCCCCAAGAGGTTTGGGAAAATATTTTATAGACTGAGATAAAGGCGGAACATCCTGGAGGGTGTTTCTCCCCTTACATCTGGGGTTAAACTAACTGTGCATTTCAGATAAAGATTGCATCAATGGTGAAACATGGTGGTGGTGGTGTAATGGTCTGGAGCTGCTTTGTTGCTGTAATTGATGGAACCATGAATTCTGCTTCTACCAAAAAATTATGACGGAGAACATTTGATCTTTGACCTCATGCAGAAAAACCTGTAAAGGTGTGGTTGACTGAAAAAAAAAATGTTTTAAGTCATTTTTTAATTGTAATCGGTCACTGAGTTTTTCATGCAGGCCGAACATGAACAGTCTCCTACACATATCTCCTGCATTAGCTTCTGATAAAAATAGACAGTGAAACTCTAGGACTTGAAAATCCTGACAGTTCTACGTCAGACCGTGAATTAGCATTCATGAACTTACCGATCTTGACTCGTGACGGGGAAGGCTGTTGGTTTGACGTTCGGGAATCAGCAGAGAATGTCTAAACTAAGCTAACCGTTAGCATCAGCAACTTCACCACACAGCAGAAACTCCTTCAGGCTTGTGTTATTTGGGGCGATAAAACTTCCATGTTGCAAGTCAGTGGTAGAGTCATGTTGCTTTTAGCCAATCAGAGGTGAAATGTCCAAGTATCAGGAAATAGCACTCCAAAACCTTCTATCTGAAGGTGATGTGGGCAATTTTTAGGTCAGAGAAATGCTGCATCGGTATATTTTTTCCCCTCGTGTATGACTTACAAGGTAATCATTTCTGCAAAAGACCACTGCAAATGCATTGATTAAATGAGTAAACCAATCCTTTAAATGTGGCTGAATTAAAGGAAATCTGTAAAGAAGAGTGAGACAATATTCCTCCCCAGTGATGTGAGACTGATTACCAGTTATCACAAACACCTGATAGCAGTGTTACAACCATGTAGTTTAGGAGACGATTACTTTAGCTCATAAGGCCATGTTGGTTCATTCATTTTTTTCCTAATAAGAAAAAACATCATTTGAAAACTACATTTTGTATTTACTATGGTTATATTTACTTACACTGTTTGTTTCAAAAGGCTAAATCAGCATGCTGAAAAGCAGCAACAACAGAGAAGCATGGGTTTAATGCCAAAAAATTCAGTAATCCATACTGATTTAATTGTAGCTCAATGTAATATAAAATTATAAGTGACATGGATGGCTAGTTACGCAGTGATATGGCAATTACCTTGTAATTTTCATTCATTCTAACACATATGTGACTGATATTTTGGAGACATTGGCTCAGAAAAGCTGGCAAAGTTAATAAAACAGAAAGAATAAGAGAAAAGAAAAAGAAAGGAGTTTATTGAAAAGCCAATTAGACCAATACCTTGTGAAATTATTATTCTTTGTTTCTCATAATAAAGCTAATGCTCCCCTGCATGGAGACCATTGGCTAGCCACACAGCAGACGGGGACATCTCTGCTCACGTTCAAGTATTTTCTTTTTCTGGTTGTGGTTAAACTCGCTCAAATATTTTAATTCAATTCAATTCAATTTTATTTATATAGCGCCAAATCACGACAAGAGTCATCTCAAGGCACTTCACATAATAAACATTCCAATCCAGGTCAGTTCATTAAGCCAATCAGAAAAAATGTGTCCTATATAAGGAAACCAGCAAATTGCATCAAGTCACTGACTAGAGTCAGTGACTTTACAGCAATCCTCATACTAAGCAAGCATGCAGCGACAGTGGAGAGGAAAACTCCCTTTTAACAGGAAGAAACCTCCAGAGGATCCTGGCTCAGTATAAGCAGCCATCCACCACGACTCACTGGGGATCGAGAAGACACACACGCACGCATGCACACACACACACCAAGCAATGTGTCTATGGTTACATTGTGATTTCGTAGTAAATATTCTATTTGGCGAGAGATAAACTTTATTGTATTTATCCTAGTGAATCTATAATTAAACGGGTAAACTAGCAGTAGCACATTCAATTTATAATCTGGATTTTCTCATTTACATGAAATTGTGTAACCGTTTAAAATGAGATCATCACCTGAGTTTACAGCTTGCACATGTTCAGCATTCAGCTCGTGAGGTGATACTCATTGTTTAGCTGTCAGTCTTGGGATTTTACACTTTCCCTTCACTGCTATGAAACTGTGGCAGGTTGCTGCTTTCAGAAAAGTGTATAAAAAGACCTCTGCACTGCTCAGCCCTGAATTGCATTTAGGCACTAAGCATTTACATGAAAATCACTCAATAGAGCTAAGTGAACCTAAAATAAACAATACCCCACTCATCATTGTTTATGTTTGAACATTTGGACAATAGCTTGACAGTACTTTATTTTCTGCGTGTGTTAAAAAGTGATGGTGTGTAGTTTCCCTGGGGATAGGGGGCAGTACAGACCTAAATCATTGCAAGCAAGCAGCATTTTAGTGTTCGAGTAAGGCCTTACCAACGGATGCCCATTAGGGTCAAAAATCCCCAGAAGGGCAACCTCCAGCAAAATAACAAGAACGTCAGATTCCCTCACATCACTATCAACGAGTGAAGAGGTAAATGTGTAAAATAACAACATTTATGAATGGTGAAAGTTTTGTCACCGTTAATCAATAAATGCATTTAGTCCTCGCAGGGTCCTGTGGATGGAAACATGGCGTCTAATATGGCGTCGCCCTGAGACTTAGGGTGTTTCTCACTGCCAAGGAACCTCGCCTTGATGCATGCTGTATGTTTCAAAGCCACTAATAGTTTTCAATAACTGGGCATCATTTAATTCATTTCAACAACATTTTGATGGATATTTCCAGAGATTAAAGGTAAAAACTACACATTGTCTCTGCTCAGTGGCCTAGTGGTAGAGTGTCCGCCCTGGGACTGGGAGATCGGAGTTCTAACCCCGGCGTCGGTACCATATCTACTCAGGCTGCCAGACTGACTCTGGGTCCTGCGTCTGCTGATGATGTTACAAATCCACTCGGCTTTCACACTTAAGTTTTGGAAAGACATCAGTAGTTTGGTTAAGAAAGTCTTGTTTGTTACCACCTAAATGTTTTCTTTATAATTGTACTTTGTTAATAAAACACCATTTTATTTTAGTTTTGTAAAGAACGTGAAACTACATAAAACCAACATCTGCCAAAAAAGACAACATTTCTTGTATGTGAAGCCATATCTGTTTGTAGTCATGTGGAATTTGTCTGTATGTTTCTTTAGTTGTTATGTAAATACATTCATTCATTCATTCAAAATGTTGCTTGGTGATTTTCAATAAAGTTCTTATTTTATTTTGCCCCATTTCATCAAAATCAAGAGCTTTTGAGGGTCACCATTTATCAGTTAATATAGTTGCTTTTATTTTCCATTTCCTTTGGAAATTCAAACATATTTTCTCCGAAAAGTTGTGATTTTTGGACTACAGAACGACAGCCAATAAGACTATAACCACAAATTCATTCTGACTATCAAAATCATCGTTGTCAACATGCTAACGTAACTTTTACGAACGTGGTATCGTAACTTCCGTGAGGCTTACGTTCAGCCAATCAGCCTCCCTGCTGGACACTCAGATTTCAGAGGTTGGATTGGGGGGGTTAACCGCCAAATAGTTCCTGAGCACGGCTGTGTCTCCAGCTCACGGCTCCCCACGGGTACGGGTCACATACAGAGATGAATTTCACCAGTGTGTGATGACTAATGGGACTTTAACTTCATGAGAGTCATTTGAAACAACCACATCTGACTGGCCTTAAGCTGCAGGCATGCATTCAAATTCTGTCTCAATACAGTCAATGCTCACTTTACAATGAATTTTGTTTTATTATTCTAATGCTTTTCTGCCAGCAGACGTGTTGGCTGGATCTCCATTAACCAACTACTCCTGCTTAATCCATAAAAGCACTGACACTCTATTCAAGGAGGTTAAGTTCAAAAAATCATTTAGACAAAATATAGATTAACTGAAAAAGCAGCTGAACATCCATCCATTTTCTTCTGCTTATCCGGAGTCGGGTCGCGGGGCAGTAGCCTAAGTCTAATGGCCCAGACTTCCCTCTCCCCAGCCACTTGGGCTAGCTCTTCCAGGGGAAGGCGTTCCCTGGCCAGGTGAGAGACATAGTCCCTCCAACATGTCCTGGGTCTCCCTTTAGGCCTCCTCCCGGTTGGACATGTCAGGAAAACCTCCCCGGGAGGCGTCCAGTAGGCATCCTGACCACATGCCCAAGCCACCTCAACTGTCTCCTCTCGATGTGGAGGAGCAGCGAATCTATTCCGAGCCCCTCCCGGATGACAGCGCTTCTCACCCTATCTCTAAGGGAGAGCCCAGCCACTGTGCAGAAAAAACTCATTTTAGCCACTTGTATCCACGATCTCGTTCTTTCGGTCACTACCCAAAGCTTGTGACCATAGGTGAGGGCAGGAACGTAGATCGACCGGTAAATCGAGAGCATGGCCTTCGGACTCATCTCTCTCTTCACCACGACAGACCGGTACAACGCCCGCATCACTGCAGATGCAGCACCAATCCGCCTATCGATCTCATGCTCCAGGTTTCCCTCACTTGTGAACAAGTGAACCCTGAGATACTTAAACTCCTCCACTTGGAGCAGGACCTCATCCCTGACCCGGAGAAGGCATTCTACCCTTATCTGAATCATTATGTTTATTATGCTGAACATAATAAACACAATTACAAGTAAAAGATATATAAATGAGATGATAGTAATTTAAATCTCTGGTATTAAAGACGGCTTTTATTATAGATGAAAGGTTCCATTGAGCTAGTGCAGATAAAATCTTGTAACTTGCATCTCCAGATCTGCACACTGAGACTTATCTGTCAGTTGTAGTTATTGGGTATTTTGATTTTCAAATGAATATTTTATCAGACCAGTTTGCCCTGCAGAATAAAAGAGCTCAGATTTTCACCAATCTACAACTTTAAGAAGATCTGTCATTCATTACTGTGTCAGTAGGAAACAATGAGTGTTTTTCTGAAAACACCCACTCCTAAATGAGAACCTTTGGTATTTTTAATGATGCTGTGTTCCTAGGGAGAAATAATGCTGCTTTCCCTCAAAAAAGATTTTATTAATCTCTTGAAGAGGATAAATACAGAGTAACTTTAGAAAAACAAGCCCTCATACGGGTGACGAACAACCAATCTCTGTTCATCCATTCAGCACGTAAACAGTTTGAGCGACAGCTGTCTAAATATTCATGGACTTGTGGCTGTTTGTGTCGCTCTGCTTTGGTTGCTGCAGGATTCCACAGGCCCCCGGTGTGAAGATACTTTAAATAATCTGTGACCTGCTGACGTTATTCGTATGTGTGATACTTTACGCTATCTCGTCTAATCACTCCCTGCTGCATAACCCTGACTAAGCCAGTTTTTAAAAACACCCACCACACTGGACCGGAGCCAGCTGGGTTTCCTTCAGACTCTGTGGTACGGCATCATCATGGCTGTAGGCAGCAGATGTGACACTGACTCCACAGTGGATACCCAGAGCGTCCCTGGTCCTGCGTTTGTACGGCCCCACACACCAACACTTCATGATACTGGTTTGATGGTTTACTCATGTAAAAGGGCAGTCGGGGAACAGAAACACGATTATTCATCATCCAGCCCACACTGGAAGGCATGAATACTCAGACTGCCCAGCACAACACTGTTACACACGGATGTCCTTCAGTGTGCCATCCACAGATGTACAATCCCAGTGAGTTGACCAATCAGCCCTTTGCTAACAACTCTGGCTTTTAATTAATCATATTCCTGTTAAACACAGGCTTGTAAATCATTTTGGACAAAAACTGGACTTCAGCATCACCAGAAGAACCAGAACATTCCCCAGGTCCCTGTAGAAGGATGAGGACGGTTCCTTTTAGACACAAACTGCAGTACTTCTAATGACATGAGTGATGAAACTTCAAGGATATCTTGATGTGATGATAAATTCAGGATTGGTACTGATTCAACTTCTTAATAATCTGACATAAGAAGTGGTTTCACTGCAAATAAGAGGTGGGATTTGATAACTGATATGTAGGTCGTTAACATGCAGCTGAAGAATGAATGAGATGTATCATGTGGCTTTTAGCTGCAGTCCAGGCAGCCTGAGGTTCATCTCACCAAACAGGCTGTTGTTAACTTATACCAGCATCTCTAGTCACCAGGTGAGGAGATCAGAGCCCAACTCAGGAGGAGGACTGACGACGCAACAATGCTGCATGATAAGCTTCATCCGAACCGTCAAAAATAAAAAGAAATAAGCAGAACCCCGAAGCTTACCTCTGTAGGATGTTCAGATCCACTGCAGATGGGTGTCGGTCACACAGCAATAGTTATCCAGCTCCTACATGTCGTAATATCACCATCAGCTGGCTGTTTATCTGTCAGGCTTGTAAACAAGACGGTCCATAGAAAAAAAACCTACAAATGTGATTTAATGTCTGTCTGCTGTTATCCTTTAGGTGTGTGGCAGGATTTCTCCGGTCCAGCGTCCTCCCGTGACAGCGGCTCACCGGTTTCCGCGGACGTCTATCGCGGCGGGGAAACGCAGTTCGGAGGCAGCCGGCGATGCGGCTGCAGCAATGTTCAGGTCCGTCGAGACGCGGGATGAGGGAGCTGGGGGTGGGGGCATCCGAGGGCCCACGACCAAACACTCACATCCCTCCATCAAATGAACTCATCCGAGCCCGAATCTGGGTCTCACGGAGCAAGCGGTGGGTGATGAAGCACGGAGAGCATCAGCGCGAGAAGACGCAATACCTAAAAGTGGTGCTCAGTGGTGAATCGGGGAGAGAGGAGGATGGGGGTTTCTATAAAAATGGATTTTATTATCTGGAATTTGATTGGCAGATTGGTTCGTGATTTTGTTAAATGGTAAATGGCCTGTATTTGATATAGCGCCTTCTAGAGACCTGGAACCCCCCAAGGCGCTTTACAACACAATCAGTCATTCACCCACTCCCACAGACATTCACACCCAGGTGGTGATGAGCTACGTTAGCCACAGCTGCCCTGGGGCACACTGGCAGAGGAGAGGCTGCCCAACAGTGGCGCCACCGGTCCCCCCACCACCACCAGCAGGCAAGGGGGGGTTAAGTGTCTTGCTCAAGGACACAATGACAGCGACAAACTGAGCGGGGCTCGAACCAGCAACCTTCTGTTAACTCTGTCACTTTTTTTTACCAAACTAACTAAAATGGCTGTTTGGCTATTTGTTGTATTTAACCGAAAATTTTTATAAAATAAAAAATTACTTAAATTTGCAGTGGCGCCACCAGTGGGGGCCAGGAAGGGTACTGGCTCACCGCTATGACCACCCCACCCATCCTCCATACAACCCATCTTTTTACAGGGAAAAGGATAGGCTTTAGGTGTATCTGTAAATAACCTTTTAACAAAATCAAAGGCACAAAAAGTCACTAAATTATTTGAAATGGCAAAAAGTAATGAATATAAGTGAGTGAAAAATCCAGACCAAATAGAGAAATGTTAAGCGTTCTCAATTACTTTTTGCCACCTCCCTCCTTGTAGCATTTTGAGGGAGGTTTGGACCCAAATGCAGTTACCAGAACGACACACTGAGAGTGATTTGTTCCCATAGAATAAATAATCCTTTGTTTTGAAGGAGAGTTGCAGCAAAATCAAAAAGAAGACTCAGAAAAACTAAAGGGAGAGAACACAAGGTAAAAATAAAACTCACAGGAGCCAAACTCAAGATGATCAGGAGCACAAGAGGCAACAACAAATTCAGACAAAAGAGCAAACTGACAAACAGCAAGACAAGACCAGAGTTTAAATTAAGGAGATTAGGAGTAGGTGTGATCAATTAACTGAGTGGGGAGGTAACAGAAAGCAGGGGAGCGGTACGCACGAGCGCTGCTCCCTGTTTGGGTTTCTTGGGCCTTGTGGAGTGACGGTGTTCAGCCTCAGGACGGCGTTGAAGGCAGAAGAGAGACTGCGTGCCATTGGGGTAAAATTATGCTGCTTTCCCCTCAAAAGATGTAATCAATCTCTTGAGGAGGATAAATACAGAGTAACTTTTAAAAAAACCAAGCCCTCATTCAAATGACAAACAACCAGCGGGGTGTTGTCCTGTTTTTAACATAGAGGTGACAGCAATACACCTTTTGGGCATCCAGACTGCTCTCCTTTCTCAAAGAAGAAGAAGAAAGCAGGAGGATGAAACTAACATGGTGAAAACGAAAAGTAAACTATAAAGAACTAGAGAGTAACTTAGCTGCATAAATGCTAAGAATGCCTGAAACGCAGTAAAACGGAAGAACAAAGAGGAAAACCAACAAACTGGGAGGGGGGATAAGTCCAAGAAAACTGAAAATGAATGAACTAATTAGCACGAAACTAGAGACACTGGAGGGCTGGGGAGAAAAGAAATGCATAATCTAAGTAAATGACAAATGAAATATAGAATAATAAACTAGGAAATTACTTACGATAAACTGAAGAGAAAGAAACCAAAAGCGGGGAGGGGGTGGGGGGTGGGGGGGGGGGTGTTAAAGACAAAGCAAGGAGAGGAGACATGAAGAGAACTGGGAGACAAGGACATGGTACATGACACTCGTAGAACAGTAAACATTTTGGGCAAATCACATCAGCTCTAGAGGGCAATTTTGAAGTAATTTACCTATAAACAAAGTAGATTTTATTTTAAATCACCACAAAGCAAAAGCAGTTCAAAAATATTATTGGTTTTAATAAAGGAAATCAGTAACCTAAAAACAAACATTACAATATTGTTTAGGCCACAATGCCATTCAGCAAATATGCAACACATTTCTCTGGTTTGGTGCAGCTTGTGAACAAGTTGTCTATAGAGCATTTTTTTAAATCTGCCAAAATGTGCATCAGACTCATAGCCTGGCAAGCCAGACTAAGTGAATAAATGTATTATTTAGTCTGGCAACGCTCCATTGACGGCTCTCGGTTATGGGGCGGGTTCTACCGTTATCTTTCAAATGATCTCCGCATGCTACTGGACAATGAATGTGACATACTCACCGCAACAGCTATCGGTAAATGAGGCGGTCTGCAGTTGAAGAAGGAGAAAACACAATTTTTTCTAATAAAAAAAGCACTTAAATACATCTGTCTGCTGCTGATTCTAATGAAGCCCAAGTTCTAATAGTCCAAAATTAATGTAAAAGCCGTTTCAAACGAGCTGTCGCCATCTTGTTTCACTCTGTTGCATCATCCCACCCACCAGGCAAATAGAGTGCCCTGATTGGCCCACAAAGCAGATAAAGCTCTGTGATTTGTTCACTAAGCAGATAGAGCACTATGATTGGCCCACCATTATGGACCAATCACAGCTCTTTATGTGTTTGAAACCCCTCTAGAGAGCTGTGATTGGCCAGCCAGAATGCTGTTAGGGGCTACAGAGGTTCCAGTGGAGCGTTCCTAGACCAAACTTTGCAAAGCAAGAATTTGGTCTAGTCCACTAGGCTATCAGACTCAAGCTGCTGCACACAAATATCCAGGAAAAAGATGAGCTGATGGTCACTGTGAGTTTCACAATGCATTTAAAAGTTCTCACGTTTACAGCATGCATTATGTTTTTAGTTAAAAAGGTGTTATAAAAACAAGAAAACATCACTCCATGAGCTAATGATACGTATGTTTGTCTTCTGCTCTTTTGGATAACTTTTAGCAGGTCATTTCATTAGATTTCTGTTCTCAGTCAGTCATCAAGCATTCAATCACATGTAGATTCTTGTTCAGAACAACTTGATGCAACATGTTTTCTTTTGGTTGTTTTACTTAATATTTAAAATAAAAAAACATAACATCTGATGGGTATTAAAAACCAGTAGTGATGGTACTTATGGCTCTTTGAAAGGAGCCGTTCATTAGTCGGTCGTTTATCTTAGGAGGGGTGTAAAGCAAAGTTCCTCTCTGAAGTTGGTGAAAGTATGTGTGTGTGGGGGGGGTGGGGGGAGAGGAGATTATGTGGTGACATCATTTACGCAACGTGCAGAGTTCACTGCAGTGTTGCCGTTTTTGACTGAAAGTAGTAAAGGATTCGTAAACACTGTGTGACCTTAAGACATGTTGTGTGAATGTGAAATTTAAAAGACAGCTCTGGCTCCAGCCAGACTCCTAAATATTTCATTTTAACAGAAGAAAGTACCGGCGAGGAATCCAAAAAATAAAGATTAAGAGTCCTGTCAATAACAGATAAAGTACTACATCTATGAAACAGCATGGAGTAAGTCTTAGATTTATTTAAAGAAGTTTGTTCTGAGCTAGCCAGAGCTGCACTTCATCAAAATTAGGCTGAAGAGCTTCTTGTATTTTGGATCTACTCGACTTAGAGCAGTATAAGACCGTGTCATCTGCATATAACTGAGCAGAACAGGATCTGCAGCACCGTGGTAAATCATTAATAAAAATTCAAAATAATAACGGCCCAAGTGAAGAGCCTTGGGGAACACCTCTAATGACTCATCACGTGTTGGATTCAGAGCCATTAAAGGAAACTGAGAACGATGATGAAGAAAAGAATTAAACCACAGTAGAGACGGCCTTGACAGACCAAAAGCATATAATTTATCTAAAAGTAGATAGTGATTGACGAGGTCAAAGTCTTTTGTTAAATCAAGAAAAATCGCACCACCACCAATTAAATTATTGTCAAAACCAGAGTAGATATCATTAGAAAGCTTAAGCAGTGCAGTAGTTGTCGAGAAGTTTTTTCTGAACCCCGATTGGTACTGAGATAGGAGGTTGTTGTCCTCTAAGTATTTAGATAGTTGGATAAAAACCAGTTTTTCAAATAAAGTTTAAATTATAGTTGTCATCATCAACGTTACATGATTTACAGAATACATGTGACCAACTAACATTTTGCATTCTACCACCAAATGTTTGGATGTAATGTGAACGAGTCAGATTTTAGATCAGGAGAGAGCCAGGCGTTTCCCGTCATCCCCTAGGTTTTGCAGCCGATGGAGAGAAACTGCAGCGCCTTGCTCCAAAATCTGCGGCCGCCTTGATCTCACGAGGTTATTGTTGCCTACGTATGCATGACGTCAGAGCAAGTCGGCGTCATGTCAGACACAAAGCTAACCGGCAAGCATTGCGCGCCGATCACCGGTGATCTAATCTGCGCAGAACTGGCTCATCTCGAACATAGCCTTTGTCTTCGGCGAGTCAGCTCGGCCGAAAACGGTTTATGATTGGTCAGTCCTCGTGCACATGTGCAGATTATCGTTCTCTTTCCTTATTCCCGGAAGAACGGTTCAGAGTGCAAATGGTTTGTTGCCAATCTGTAGGGAATATCTACAAGAAAGTTCTACAGAAAGTAGCAAAGGGTCCTGAGAAATGTCGCTAGGTTTGTCGCTAGGCGCTTTTTGGAAGAAAAAGTCATTGAGGGGGTTCAAAAAGTCATTAGGAACAGCGACAAAGTCACTAAGTTGGCAACACTGGTTCTCTGTCAGCTGTTTCCTGATCAGAAAGCCCCTGACAGCCTGCGATTTTTACCGTTTTTACCGGAGGTGGGGTTTAAGAGTCACAGAACATTGTGCTCTATGACCTTGTGAACACCAAAACTACCAAAAGAAAGAGTAGACTCACTCCTTACATCAGAAAGAATCTGCGTGTTTCTAGCTCTTTCTGTTCTTTCACAATCCATTGTCGAAGTGTGAGCTGCAGAAGCTTTTCCGGTTCACGACTTGTTTTTTTTCACAGCAGCGGCCCAAAATGATCTCCCAGTTCATGGATTTTCTGCTTCCTGATTACGTGATGTGTGACACACGCGGATGAAGATCAGCTTTAGAGACGTGACATTTATTCTCACGGTGCGAGGGCTCGTTCCCACAACCGCCCCATTAAAAAATACAATTGACGACTTTAGCACCGTTGGTGCTTCACATTTTTACCAGCACTTTTTCCTTGGGTACAGAGAGTACCAGTAGTTTTTCCATTCGTTTATTAGTTGAAATCTCAGAGATTTCTGAAAAAAAAAAATATCTGTCCATCTTCTAGTAAACACCAGCCCTCCACAATCACCAGCATCGAGCCTCAAAACAGCAGAAGACGCACTCCAGGAGCTTCTTGCTGCATAAGAAGATACATTCTCTCCAAGTGGCGCTTCATTACTGTGAAAGTTTAAAATCTTTCTTTTTTGTAACTCTTTTCTAGGCTAAATTAGTTTTGCAGAGTTGCATCCATAGTGGTTCTGTGTTCAGGTGAATGATAATGTGACCACAGAGGGGGAGGCCAACTGTTTCTGGCATGCTCGAACTATGATAGTAAGAGAGTTACCTCTGTATTCCTTGACCTGCAGAAATATGAAGTTAACTAGACCCAATCAGCAAACCTATAAAACCAATTTCTAGATGTCTTCTTAACTAATAAGCTGAATGAAATCTGGGTTGTTTTTCTGTTCCAACATGCATAATATTCAGCCAGGAGAGAGCAGCAGCCTTCCTGGTGTCTATGTGCTCTGGAGATTAATAGACCAGAGTGGATAGTGGAAGGTAATCACATCACATTTAAGTCATATCAAGTCCCAGGTGAACATGGTTGGTTAGGTAAAGAGACATGAAAAAACAACATTTAAATAAATCACTATGACCAATAATTTTACTTGTTTTACCCTAACCCCCTTAGCCTTTACCGTTTCTCTAAGGTCTCTGAGGTCAATCTGAATGTCATCCGCAAAGTAAGATATTAGTTGGTCAGTACTTTTTCCACATAAATCTATTTCAAAATAGCTGAACTACTTCTTTATTTCAGCAAGAAAAAAAGCTAAATTATTGAAATCAAACTGAGATTGTTCCATCCAAACGAACTCCAAGTTACATTTACTGGTTATGAAAAATAAAGATTAAGATGAGCACACAGTCACAACTTCTACAAATTTTATTTGTGTTAACTAGTAAAAACTTACTAGTGTTAACTTCAGTTATTTTTTGTAATGAATTTAATTATGAATATTAGTTCTATTGTCAAATCTTTAACCTTATTCTAGGGATCATACCTCGCTCCATGCATGACTGTGATCCTCCTGTGGAGAACTGGCATAAATATGCAGGCTGCTTTTGCCCCCAAGACATCACGCCAATTATTTGTCTCTGTGGGGGAAACCTATTTGTGGAAACTCTCTGAAAATAAGAGCAGAGAGTCACCGACGTGTTACGTCTTTCTGGTTCCTGAATGGGCAGTTTACTCAAACACGTGTCACCTCTCGCTGTTCCCCCTCAGGGCCAGCTAACCACGGCTGTGGAAAGGCAATGACGTTGCAGCCGCCATACCAGCAGACACTTATGGATCCGTTCACACCCCTGCAGTGAGAATTCGGTCTCACTGTGATTTCCCACGTCTCTATTTTTGAGAGTTTACAGGTCTGTTGGTACATTACGGCTCCAAATGTTAAAATACCTGCACTCAACACACAGCCTGGTCCTTGTTGCTTTAGACTAAGAGAAATACCTGATCTAGGAGAAGATTTTGTTTTCAGTGTTTGTTATCCTTATCTTTGTGAGATCCTCAGTTATTTCTTGCTAATTAAATGACTAATTGAAAGCTTGCATCTTTGGCTTTAGCATCATCAGGTTTCACACTGTACTATGCACAATTTGCATTAATATGAACAAACAATTTACAGCTAATAATAATAAATTAAACCTAGTCTCTACGCTGTAAACAAAATAATTGCCCTTTATTACAAATGGCATTAGCATCACGTCTGTATGAGTTGTTGTTGGACAGACAATATCACAGTTATCTCCCCTTAAAGATTAAATCAACCACAGAATATTACTGTTGTGTTTTTGAAACTTCTTTTGAATTTCTTAAATTTAACATGGGAAAAGAAGACATTTTCTTGTGAGGAGTTTCTTGGATGAAATTGTTTTTACACCTGATCAGAAGATGAAATCTAACAAATTAAAAGCTGAAGACCTGCAGGTAAAATCTTATTAATGGTGTGGTCTACTCGTTTATTCAATACATTTGAAGGGTTCTCTTATGCCTTAAGAGTCATTAAGAAATACTAGATGCTCCTGTTCTGAGATGCTCATTATTTTTAATGATATGCACACACCTCACTTCTGATTGGCTAACAGAACACATTCAGCCATGTTGCAAAGCCACCATCACCAACACACTCTCTGCTCTCTCCCTTCACTGCGAATTTTTTTAACTCATTCACCGCCAGCCGTTTCCTGATCGGTAAAGCCATTCGCTGCCAGGTTGCTGCACTAGGTTGATGGCGATGCCAAAACTACCAAAACAAAGAGAAGGCTCACCTCTTACATCAGGAAGAATTGGAACGTTTTGAGCATTATCTGTTCTTTCATAATCTGTTGTCGAATTGTGATCGGCAGAAGCTTTTCTGGTTCGCACCTCTTTTTTTTTTACAGCAACGGCCCAAAACGATCTCTTAACACATGGATTTTCTGCTTCCTGATCATGTGACATACGCAGATGGAAGATCGCCTTCAGAGCTGAGATGTTTGTTCTCTCAGCGCGGGGGCTCATTCAGACGCCCACACAGTAAAAAGATGGAAATTACGACATTTGCATTGAATGAGTTAAAAACTTTCCTGTGGGCAAGCACGAGCCAAGATGGGTGAGGCTGTGAATGCAAATTTACATTGTGACATCACAGTGTGAGGATTTTCAAATCCTAGCATTTCACCATCTATTTTCTATCACAAGCTAATGCAGGAAATAGGTGTAGGAGACTTTATTCATGTTCAGCCTGCATGAAAAACTAAGAATGATTGATTATAATCAGAAATAATCATTAAAATTATTTTTCAGCCAACCACACATTTAACTAATTTGTTTGTGAATGAGTCAAGCATCTTTTGAATCCAGAACAAAAGTCTTTAAAGGGAGACAGGGTTGTTTTGTCTTGCTTTTAGCACCCCCTATCATTTTAGTAGGACCGAAAGCAAAACTTGCGTCCTCCCTGTGCTTTTGTCTTAACAAAAGAGACCAAGACTCTAAACCAACATTTTGTTGTTGTTGAAAAAAGGCAGCATGGGTAGTCAAAAGTAGCATGCCAAAAGGTCAAAGCCTGCGTGACCTGCTTTTTATGTAAATTAGAATGTTTTAAGATGCGACAGAAAATCCCTTTTCTCAGAAACTTCTTTTCTGAGAAACCACTGGAAACCGCTGGAATCGAGCCGGGGACAGATCAGCTCTGTCCTGGGCAGTCCAATGAAGTCCAGCGAGCAGGCTGGGGAGGAGAGGATGTTGTCTAAGCTGACATCCAGCGTGGATAACACCTCCCTATACCCAGAGTATAAGAAGGAGCCCATTCTTCCCAGCAGCTGCCAGACTCTATAACACAGTTTAGTTATTTATGCATCACCTGTTTGCTGTTGCTTGGTTGTAGTTTCCTTCACCAGGATCACTCACACACCACGCCTGTGTTCACATCTCTGTACACTTTTATATGTATTTGTACATTTTATGCATTTTTCTGTAAATACAAATGATATTGGTTTGCTATGTACACAGAGTTACTTTGTGTCTTCTATTTTCCTTTTCAGAGAATCAGAGAGAATTTTATTGCCAGCGCTCCAGCGAACCAGAGCATAGGAACTTGACTCCACAGAACAGCTTGACCAAGATTACACACACACAAATAGACAGGACAGATACAGGCAGACCACGAGAGCAGACATAACGGCGCTCATTTCCATAGATGAAGAGGGGATTACATGAGGAGAGTTCAGGGAGGGAGAAAAAGGCATTAACAGAGTTACACCGGCAGGGTGTAGCTCTACTATGCAAAAAAAACACCTCAACATATAAGCACGAACGTCACAGTTCACAACATGAGACCCGGTAGGTAGGGGGGTGGGGCTGGGACCTCAGCGGGAGCAGCCTGTGTGGCGCTCGGCCAACTGAATCCACAGGTGGGTGGGAGATCATGGGAAAGCACGGAGCACAGTGAGTGCCTCCATCTTGATTACCTCGATGCAGAGACCACAATCTGAAGGCGGGGGGTAGGTAGGGTTTCACAGCATTTGTCTGCATTCCTTCCATCGTGGGGGTTTTTGCACGCAACTCCAAGGCTGCTTATGGCGTCAGATTGGATAACAGGACTTTGTTTGGGTCAGGCAGAGATAATTTTCCTCTCTGCCTTAAAGTCTGTATTGATCATTCAAGTCCTCCAGTGAAGCCAATTTGGTGATTACACATCTCCACACCGTCCGGTGACCCTCTCCGAGATGACATCCATTTTGCGCACTAACACCGTTAACACAGCGAAGACATTGTCCAGCTTGCGATTCACCTCGAGTAACGTCCCAGTCTGTGAGGTCTCCACCCGGACGGTGCCGTTCATGGGTGCCGGTCGCCCTCCAATCGCTCCCGTCATCCCAATTTTTCGGAAAACCAGATATCCTCCCACTCCAATCAGAAGAAATCCAGTGATCGTCAGGCCAAATATCCACACATCTTCGACGTCCTCAACGGACAGCTGAGAGAGACAGATGACATTCCACTTCTTCCAGGAATCGAGCATACATCCCGCTGCATGTGTCCCGTGAGGGCAAGCGCCAGCCCCCTCCTCCGTTCTCATCGTAGAAAAAATCTTATCAATCACGTTGAATGACCAATTAATTAAATCCATTTCTGAAAAATAGTGATTTCCAGAGGAAATGCAGAGAAGCACTCTGTAGGCAGACGGGACAAAAAGAGTCTTGGGAAAAAGATAAGGGAGCAAAGCAGAAGCGACTGTGCTCTGTGAGTGCCAGGAGAGAACGTTACACAGAAAATTGCTGTGTAATACTCAATTTTCTAATAAAGGTTTATTCTATTCTAGATTATTCTCAGTTCAGGTGAGTTAGTTAACATGGTGAGTTTTACAGTTTATTTAGCCATTGCAAATTAATACTTTTATAATGAATAAAATCTAAATTTAAAGTGTTTTATTCATTGCAGTTCTACATCTGAGGCAAGTGACAATGTAGAATTTTGTGTTTGATGCCTACTCAGTGTCCAGGCTTTATAGGGCACACTAGGAAAGAACGCCTTAAATATGGATGATGCTTATTAGAAAGTAGATCAGAATCACTTTTATTGGCCAAAATTGTAAAACAATCAGGGAATTTGGCTTATATTTATCAGGATCACAACCTTAAAGACAAAACGGTAAACAAGATAACATGGCAATGGAACAAGATTATTTATTTTCCGAAATATACAAATACTGCAGCAAAATCCCAAAAAACAACATTTAGGTAAATGTCTGTTTCAAACCTGCTCCGGTCATCAAAGGATTGTTGACTAGCAGTGCTTACACCACGCTCAGGACAATACAGACTCTTTTCGTGTGTTGTTCCACAGATGTGGAATGATCTACCAAGCACTACCAGAACAGGGGCATCCTTGCTGATTTTCAAGAAACTCCTGCAGGCCCAGCTCATCAGAGAGCATCTTCTAAACCAGGATCCTCCCTGCACCTGTCCCCCACTCTATTGTCCACTCCTTGTTCACGTTCCTTTATGATTCATTATGCTGCCTCACTGCCACCTAGGATTTACAGATTAGTGTTTGTTGTTAGCCTCAAGGATAACCTGCTGGCTTCATTATCACTTGTAAGTCACTTTGGGAAAAAAAGTGTCTGCTAAATACATAAACATACAATAATAATACAAATCTAGAGGTGATAGGGCCTTTTCATTGTTGGCACCTACATTCCAGAACACTCTACTGTTGGCTGTCAGAGAAGTTCCATCCCTACATCCCTACACATCACTTAAGTGTCAACTGAAGGCTCATTTTTGTTAGCTTTTCAGAACAGTGCTAAATGAGTACATTGTTTTATTTCTGTATCTTAATGCTTTTTTTTTATCTGTTCTTCTTTTACTTGTTAAAAACTTGATTTTATTTTAATTCTGTGTTCATTGCTTTGCCCCACGGTGGCAGGTGTGCTATGTAAATAGATAGCAAATATGAAGATTGATTGACTGATAATATCCAATTAACATAAACTTTCCTCCGGACTATACTATAAGCTGAGGCCCGTTAGCCTTGGTCATGTAGCCAGTCCTGCTCAAAATACACAAAAATGGAGAAATCCCCAGCATTACACTTTCGTTCATTTGTTCAAACACCTTTTTAATCATCCTAAACTTTTGTGCTTAACCCCAAAGTTCATTCAGATCGACATCTGTGATGCACTGAGACAGTGGGATTTCAGGAGGCAGCTGATCACAGGTTATTCAGTGGGCGACTTTGTCACTAAATTCATGCACAATAAGCAATGAGCACTCAAAAGCGAAGGATAGAAGAAAAGGAGAGAACCAGAGTGCTAGTGCTTAATAAAGTACTGAGTGAAAGGAAAACTCTGTGATTTAGATTTGCTCTGCAGAGGAAAAATGGGGAAAGCAGAAAAAATGTGTAGAACTGTGAGAAAGATGTGATAAACAGATGATTATGTGAGAAAAGGGTCAAAGAAGGAGAAAAAGGCCATGGAAACCATGGGCTGATTGATGCATGTACCTCTTCTCCTCTGCATTACCCAGCTCTCAGTGATGTGCTTCAGATCAAAGAGATCCAGCTTTTTATTTTTACTAATTACTCAGCTTTTGATAGGACATACATGACATTTGTCTTTCTAGTCACCCACTCTCACTTACAATTTAACCTCTCATTAAAACATAAACCCAAATCAAAACTCTTCACAAACCTTATAAAACAATAAATTTGTGAGTTTTGGGGTAAGCGCGGTCACCTATCCAAACGGAAAGCAAAGCCCTTCTTGTAAACCTGGCAACATGTGAGCAGCACTGCAGATGCTTAGAAAAGCAAACATCTAACACCTGCATTCATTTCTGAAAGATGTGAAAAGAAACAGGAAGTGCTAAACTAAACTGGCTTCTGAATGGCTAGGCTGATGCAGTGATTTTGAATCCATGAAACCAAACCAGCCATGATTTATGAGTCATACTCACAAACAGGTGTGTGTGTGTGTGTGTGTGTGTGTGTGTGTGTGTGTGTGTGTGTGTGTGTGTGTGTGTGTGTGTGTGTGTGTGTGTGTGTGTGTGTGTGTGTGTGTGTGTGTGTGTGTGTGTGTGTGTGTGTGATTTCTGTCATTAGTCATTCAGGGGTCAATAAGGCATCTCTTAGCTGACATTATCAGGTTATTCTGGCCATTGACTAATTGTTTAATTGGTGCTTTGATTTGCACCAAATTTCTCTGCAAACATGAACCTGGTCACGTTAAACACTAATCAGAGAATGTTTCTGTGAAATTCAGAGTAGATTTTCACTCATGTCACAAAGCAACAAAAAAACAAACAAACAGATTTTCACTTGTGGTTTCTCCCCAAACATTGTGGATGCTGTTGATGGATGCAATTTTGTTTGTCATAATCTGGGAAAGAGCTTTGCTAACTCTAACCGATAAACAATAGATTAAAAAAGAAAAAAAAATAAACTTACGTAAAGGGGACATATAATGAAAAACTCTAATTTTGCATCCTTTTGTGCTGCCCTTAGGGTCTCTTCTGCATATATAAACACTTTAAATGTGAAAAAATTAACATCAATTTGTTTCTGTCCATGTTTGATTTAGGACTTTGATCCTCCTTGTTTGAGCTCAGTAATGTAGAGCTAATTTTGCTGTTGATTTGAATAGGTAATCCATATGAAAACCCACTCTGGTACTGGTAGAATTAAAATCTGTGAAATCACGGTCAAAAATAATAAATGGACTGAAAAATGACAAAAGTCTTAGAATGTCCTTCAGATGTGAGCAAAAAACATCATACATTTGGAGAAAGCTTGGTTATAACAACCACAACAATTATTATTATTATTATTATTGTTGCTGTTGTTGTTGTTTTTGTTTTTGTTGTTGCTGTTATTATTATTATTATTATTGTTGTTGTTGTTGTTGTTGTTGTGTGTAACCACATAACTTTAAGTTTCAAGTTATTTTAGCAGACAAATGTTGCAACAGTTTAAGAGCACACATTTTACAAGCACACAAAACACAAGAAGGGAAGTGCTTGAATGTTTAGTTTTAGAAGTGAACAGACATTTTAAATTTGAGAGCAGTGATTTACAAATTAGAATTTTACCTTGTTGCAAAGCAACACTGCACTCTGGTGGGAAAGATGATTAATTGCGCTTTCAAAGTGAACTCAGTTTTGTGCTAAAATGCACACTAGTGGGAAGGCTGTGGTGAATAGTGTTGACTTTAATCTCAGGTTGGTGCCTTTATATTTCAGTGTTTGTGCATTGTGTCAGTCATCTAGTTCTGGATTATAAATGATAAATGACCTGCGCTTGAATAGTGCCTTTCAGAGTCAGAGGACTCCAAAGCGCTTTACACTACAGTACATGTCTCTGTCTACCTGTGATCATGGTTTCAGGTGTGACGGAACAGATGCATTGAGCTACACACCAGAGACTCCATGTTCTAAATGCTTTTATTTAATATGGCAGTCTGTGGAATTATTTGGTCAGATAGCTTGTCTAATAATGATTGTTGACGATTGAGCACACTGTCCAACAGTCACACTACTTTTTTCTCTTCCTTTTATAGTGTTTATAGGCTAAACCACATTTTAGTTTTGGGTAATACGCTTGAGGTAGGGTTGTTTTGCTGTTTTATATAACAAAAATTATCTGTGATTTAGAAAGGAGGCTGTTTGTGAGACAAATTTCAGTTTTAGACTGACATTCTCACCAAAATTAAATCATAATTTATAACTAACAGTCCTGCCTTTGTTAGTCACATCTAAACTAAATCTGAGACAGAATTTGCCAAGATATTTTGAATAAAAACAAATTTCTTCATTATCTTTTAAGTTCCTATTAAAGCTTTAAACAGCTTTTTAAAAATAGGTGTTTCTAATGGTCAAAATACTAGGTAACACTTTACAATAAGGGTCCCTTTATTAAGTTACTAAGGGCATAATTATGCATTAATAAACTATTAAATAAAGTATTAACAACTGCTTAAAATTAATGTTAATATTAAGCAATGAATTACTAAGCATACACTCACCCCTGGCCCTTTGTTTTAATCTTGAGGACAATTAATAGTTAACAATATCAGGAATATTAATAAAGAAATTCTCTGTTTATTAAGCCTTAATAATGCACTAAGTAACATTAATAAAGGGACCTTTATTGTGGTTACCAAATACTATTTGATAATCTTTTGCTCACATTTTCACTACCAACATAAACAGTTTGTTCAATCTGAAATAAATATGCCGTTTACCTTGCTTAAAATACTTTATTGGATTAGTCAGGATGAAATGTATAATAATTGGATATTGGATAAATGATACCAACCACGCTACCCAACTGGCAACTGAAAGAGCAGCTACTTTTAAAAAATGTAATAAAGTTTACCCAAACTGCCTTTGTTCTGGACCACACGTGCGCATGCATCAAAGCAGGACCTGGAAGCATTTTAAACCTAGATGTAACACCACCCATTTCTCTCATTTCTATGAATAGAGCCAAATCTGGGCGGTTCCCATCGCCGCCATCTTGGCTGTGTCACATGTCTCCTCATACCCAAAAAATCCAAAAATGGGAAAAGAAGTGGAGCTGAGAGTGGGACTGTGAGCTCATGCACCACTTTTTTGCCACGGCAGATCAGTGGGAGATTAGCTACATGCTAACCTGAAGCTAACTGAGGTTTTTGGGTGCTTTTAGCAAGAGACACACTTTTGATAAAATCCAAAATAAAGCAATACCAACTCAAAAAGCTGCTGTGTTTCTGTTGTCTTCATCAGAGAGCTCCATGGGTGACCAGCACAACTGCAGTCTTGCATGAAGCCAGGCGGCTGCCTAGCACAGCTCCACCGGGAGGTTGAAGCTGACAGCCACCTGCGTCTAGCAGCTATTCCCAGTTGGGTGACAGGAGAAGATGGGCACCTGCCTCGCTGGGCTGCCTCCGGGAGGATGGAGCGGCAGGGCCGAAGCCACTAAGGGTGAGGAACATTAACGAGACTCGGCAAACATCCCTTCTGCAGCAGTGACCTTGTGGACCTGGAAGCCTCCGCTAGCTAAACTCGTTCAAATTATGTTTGAACCCATCTTTGACCAAGCAGTGTTATGTTAAATGTACAGCATTTTCCCCCATTCAACCAGCAAAATAAAGTGCAGAATTATAATTTTACTTACGGATAAAAATGAAGCAGAGACTTCTTGGATTATGATAATTTCATGATCAACATCCAAACACAAACACGCAGAGGACACAACTAAAGTTCACAGAGTCAAAGTGGCCAAACATCTATTAACTTGAGGCCGAGGTGGAGGCCTACCCCGTGGCTGCTAGTGCTAGTTCTGACGCCCATGCTACCTGTCAATAAAATCTATCCATCCAGTCATCCATTTTTAGCTCTTACCCAGAGTTGGGTCGCAGGTGCAGCAGCCTAAGCCAAGGAGCAGCAGGTCTACTCAGAGCCCCTCCTAATTGACTGAGCTTCTCACCCTATCTCTAAGGGCCAGCCCAGCCACCCTGCAGAGAAAACTCATTTCAACCGCTTGTATCCGTGATCTCGTTAGTTCGGTCACCAAAGCTCATGACCATAGGTGAGGGTAGGAGCGTAGATCGACCGATAAATCAAGAGCTTTGCCTTCCGGCTCAGCTCTCTTCACCACGATAGATCGGTACAGCACCCGCACCGCTGCAGATGCAGCACCAATCTGCCTGTCAATATCACACTTAATTTTTTCCCTCACTCGTGAACAAGACAAAGAGATACTTAAATGTCTCCATTTGAGGCAGGACCTCATCCCTTACTCGGAGAAGGCATTTTACCATTTTCCAATTCAAGATCGATTAGATACTTTTTTATTTTTGAGGTGAAATCCATTCACTCCCAAACTCCACTACACGCGTCTCCTTTGAGATCAGAGACAGCTTTCTGTGGCTACTGCTGATGTGCATGATGGTGCTTGTGGTGAGATTGCATTTCATCCATGTGCACACATGGGGTGGGATGGGGGAATACAGATGTGCAGATTACCTTGGAGACTGAATTAGAGCTAAACCTGTTCATACATTCACATGCATTCCATTCACTCGCACCTGCCTCCCACAGACAGCCTGCACACTGTCAGAGTTTAAACACACACACACACACCTCATACTTCTCCAGTTTAACTCCATGATGAGGGACCTAAAAAAATTTTTTTTAAAGGAAGGGAAGTCATGTGTGACGAGGAGGTCAAAATATGTGCAAAGATTCCTTCCTGCCAGACAAGAGTCGTCTCAAGGCACTTCACATAGTAAACATTCCAACACAGGTCAGTTCATTAAGCCAATCAGTAAAAAGTTTACTATATAAGGAACCAAGCAGGTTGCATCATGTCACTGACTAGGGTCAGAGTCTTTACAGCAATCCTCATACTAAGTGAGCATGTAGCGACAGTAGAGAGGAAAACTCCCTTTTACAGGAAGAAATCTCCAGAGGAAGATCGAGAAGACAGAGCACGCACACACACACACACACACACACACACACACACACGGCATACCAAGTAGAGTTTCTATGACTACATTGTGATATCTAAGTAGATATTCTATTTAGTAAAAGATAAACTTCTTCGTCTTCGTCTTCGTCTTCCTCCGCTTATCCGGGTCCGGGTCGCGGGGGCAGCATCCCAATTAGGGAGCTCCAGGCCGTCCTCTCCCCGGCCTTGTCCACCAGCTCCTCCGGCAGGACCCCAAGGCGTTCCCGGACCAGATTGGAGATGTAACCTCTCCAACGTGTCCTGGGTCGACCCGGGGGCCTTCTGCCGGCAGGACATGCCCGAAACACCTCCCCGGGGAGGCGTCCAGGAGGCATCCTGACCAGATGCCCAAACCACCTCAACTGGCTCCTTTCGATCCGGAGGAGCAGCGGTTCTACTCCGAGTCCCTCCCGAATGTCCGAGCTCCTCACCCTATCTCTAAGGCTGAGCCCGGCCACCCTACGGAGGAAACTCATTTCGGCCACTTGTATCCGCGATCTCGTTCTTTCGGTCATTACCCAAAGCTCATGACCATAGGTGAGGATTGGGACATAGATCGACCGGTAAATCGAGAGCCTGGCTTTCTGGCTCAGCTCCCTCTTCCCCACGACAGATCGGCTCAGCGTCCGCATCACTGCTGACGCCGAACCAATCCGCCTGTCGATCTCCCGATCCCTCCTACCCTCACTCGTGAACAAGACCCCGAGATACTTAAACTCCTCCACTTGAGGTAGGACCTCTCCCCCGACCCGGAGGTGGCAAGCCACCCTTTTCCGGTCGAGAACCATGGTCTCAGATTTGGAGGTGCTGATCCTCATCCCAGCCGCTTCACATTCGGCCGCGAACCTACCCAGCAAGAGCTGAAGGTCAGAGCTGGATGAAGCTAGGAGGACCACATCATCCGCAAAAAGCAGAGACGAGATTCTCCTGCCACCAAACTCGACACACTCCACACCACGGCTGCGTCTAGAAATTCTGTCCATAAAAGTGATGAACAGAACCGGTGACAAAGGGCAGCCCTGGCGGAGTCCAACCCTCACTGGGAACAGGTCCGACTTACTACCGGCTATGCGGACCAAACTCACGCTCCTCTGGTAAAGGGACTGAATGGCCCTTAACAGAAAGCCACCCACCCCATACTCCTGGAGCGTCCCCCACAGGGTGCCCCTGGGGACACGGTCATAAGCCTTCTCCAAATCCACAAAGCACATGTGGATTGGTTGGGCAAACTCCCATGCCCCCTCCATCACCCTTGCAAGGGTATAGAGCTGGTCCACAGTTCCACGGCCAGGACGAAAACCACATTGCTCCTCCTCTATCTGAGATTCAACTATCGATCGGACCCTCCTCTCCAGTACCTTGGCGTAGACCTTTCCCGGGAGGCTGAGGAGTGTGATCCCCCTATAGTTGGAACACACCCTCAGGTCACCCTTCTTAAAGATGGGGACCACCACCCCGGTCTGCCACTCCCTAGGAACTGCCACCGATGACCACGCAATGTTGTAGAGACGTGTCAACCATGACAGCCCTACAACATCCATAGCCTTGAGATACCCAGGACGAACCTCATCCGCCCCCGGGGCTCCGCCGCTGTGTAGTTGTTTGACTACCTCAGCAACTTCTGCCCCCGAGATCGGACAGTCCATCCCCAGGCCTCCCAGCTCTGGTTCCTCCTCGGAATGCGCATTGGTGGGATTGAGGAGCTCCTCAAAGTATTCCTTCCACCGTCCGACTATAGCCTCAGTTGACGTCAGCAGCTCCCCATCCCCACTGTAAACAGTGTGAGCGAGTTGCTGCCTTCCTCTCCTGAGGCGCCGGACAGTTTGCCAGAACCTCTTTGGAGCCGATCGATAGTCTTTCTCCATGGCCTCACCAAACTCCTCCCACGCCCGAGATTTTGCCTCGGCAACTGCCACTGCTGCACCCCGCTTGGCTATCCGGTACCTGTCTGCTGCCTCCGGAGACCCACAGACCAGCCACGCCCTGTAGGCCTCCTTCTTCAGCCTGACGGCTCCCCGAACCTCTGGTGTCCACCAGCGGGTACGGGGGTTGCCACCACGACTGGCACCGGCCACCTTACGACCACAGCTAGCAACAGCCGCCTCGACAATCGCAGAGTGGAACAAGGCCCACTCGGACTCAATGTCCCCCACTGCTCTCGGGACGTGGTCAAAGCTCTGCCGGAGGTGGGAGTTGAAGACCGTCTTGACAGGTTCTTCTGCCAGGCGTTCCCAGCAGACCCTCACTATGCGTTTGGGTCTTCCAGGTCTACGCGGCATGTTCCCTTGCCATCTGATCCAACTCACCACCAGGTGGTGATCAGTTGACAGCTCCGCCCCTCTCTTCACTCGGGTGTCCAAAACATACGGCCGCAGGTCAGATGATACGACTACAAAATCTATCATCGACCTGTGACCTAGGCTGCCCTGGTACCAAGTGTACCGGTGGGCATCCTTATGTTGGAACATGGTGTTCGTTATGGCCAAACTGCGGCTTGCACAGAAGTCCAATAACAAAACACCGCTCGAGTTCAGATTAGGTGGGCCGTTCCTCCCAATCACACCCCTCCAGGTCAAGCTGTCATTGCCCACGTGAGCATTGAAGTCCCCCAGCAGGACAATGGAGTCCCCTGATGGAGCACTATCTAGCACTCGTCCCAGGGACTCCAAAAAGGGTGGGTACTCTGAACTGATATTTGGCCCATAAGCACAAACAACAGTCAGGACCTGTTCCCCGACCCGAAGGCGCAAGGAAGCTACCCTCTTGTCCCCCGGGGTAAACCCCAACACACAGGCAGAGAGTCTCGGGGCTAACAAAAAGCCAACCCCAGCCCTCCGCCTCTCACCCGGAGCAACTCCAGCAAAGTAGAGTGTCCAACCCCTCTCCAGGTCTCGGGTTCCAGAGCCAATGCAATGTGTCGAGGTGAGTCCGACTATATCTAGCCGGTACCGCTCAACCTCTGCCACAAGCTCCGGCTCCTTCCCCGCCAGCGAGGTGACGTTCCATGTCCCAAAAACTAGTTTTCTTGTCCGGGGATTGGACCGCCAAGGCTCCCGCCTTGGTCTGCCACCCGATTCGCATTGCACCTGACCCTTCATGTTCCTCCTGCGGGTGGTGGGTCCACAGTTGGACGAGCCCATGTATCCGGTTCGGGCTGGGCCCGGCCGGGCCCCATGGGCGAAAGCCCGGCCACCAGGCGCTCGCTCACGGGCCCCAACCCCAGGCCTGGCTCCAGGGTGGGACCCCGGTAACCCTCCGGGCCGGGTACTCCGACTCTTCGTTTTAACCGCCATGAAAGATCCTTTATTTTCTTAATCTAAGTGAATCTGTAATTAACTCAACAGGTAGTACATGCTATTAGCCTGGCCTGCCAGACTCCTCCTCTGTTTAATTCTGCACAGAGAAAGGGTCTGGGAACTCTCCAATTCAAATAACCCCACCCCCTGAGAATTTTAACCAAGCCAATCAGCTCTGAGTAGTTTACATCACACACCACAATGCCGAGTTTGTCATAAACATGGCGACTGAAGTGGAGTTCACTGCAGCTCTTTCCTTTGTTCTAAACCACTTGGACACATCTTTAAAACAAGTAGAAGCGCTAAAAGCATTTCTTCTAAAGAAAGATGTTTGCGCTGTCACCAGACTCCATTTCTGACTACAGCTAAAAATCTACAGCGTGGCGGTGACCATGGTCTCAGATTTAGAGGAGTTGATTGTCATCGCAGTCACTTCACACTTGGCTGCGAACCGCCCCAGCAAAAGCTGGAGATCGCTGTCTGATGAAGAAATTCTGTCGGAGGTGGGAATTGAAGCTCCTTCTGAAGGAAGACTCTGCCAGATATTCCCAGCAAACCCTCACAGTATGTTTGGGCCTGCCAGGTCTGACTGGCTTCCTCCCCCACCATCAAAGCCAACTTACCACTAGATAGTGGTCAGTTGACAGCTCCACCCCTCTCTTCACCTGAGTGTCCGAGACGTGCGGCCACAGATCAGATAAAATTACAACAAAGTCGATCATTGAACTGCAGCCGTGTCCTGGTGCCAAGAGGTCACCTTTATGCTTGAACATGGTTTTTTGTTACGGGCAATCCATGACTAGCACAGAAGTACGATAATAAAACACCGCTCAGATTCAGATCATGGGGGCCATTCCTTCCAACCACACCTCTCCAGGTCTCACTGTCATTGCCCACGTGCACATTAAAGTCCCCCAGCAGAATGACGGAGAACGTAAGTACTTCAAGTACTCCAAAAAGGTTGGGTAGTCTGAGCTGCAGTTTGGTGCATAAGCAGTCGAATCTAATTATTCATAATTTCAACCATTTAATTACACCTAATTGGAAGTTTACAAAAAATTCACCCCTCTCAGAGTTGTCATGACTGCAATCTAGATCTGTTAAACCTAAAATGTTTTTGAACCAGGCTGTAAACATGTTTATTTCTGTTTTTAAATTGGCATTAGCAGTATTGACATTTTAATATAGGTATTAGTGTTTTATAGATATTTAATAACACTATCACCCTTACAACTTTTACCATTGCTAGTAATAATAATAATAATAATAATAATAATAATAATAATAATAATAATATTGTTATTATTATTATTATTATTATTATCAGTTCTCTGTGAATGTTTTATTGTAACTCCAATGAGCAGAAATTGTTTATCTATGCAACACAGCAACATAGTTTGATTTTATGCTACAACGGCTTTCCTTACCCTGAGCCAAAGTTGACTGTGTTTTGTCTTTTGTGCAAAGCAGAAGAGAAGAGTGGAGTCCGATCAAGCAGCGGCGTCTCTTCCCTCTTCCCCGGATCCTCTTAAAACTCCCTCCCGAACCTCTCCCCTTCCACCCTTGCCACCCTATCCACCCCTGAACACACTTCAAGTGACGGTTCGGGTAAGACTTCCATGAATATTATATTTATTTATATATGTTTTTTCATTTCTGAAAGTGAAGGGCAGAGATAGCAGTACTAACGTAGGCCGCGGGATACGTCTACTTCCTGGAACGCGATGCTAATATGCTAGCGTGCTGAATGAACAATTACCAATCTGTGTTTACCTTGAAGGCTGCCTGTGAATTATAGCATACACTCTGTTAATTATGTCGATGTGCGGGATGGAGTGATTAAACAGATTTATTTGGTTCACTTTCTGTAGCAACCACGATTTTAGGAAATTGTAGTAATAGCGTCGTTTCGTTGCTAAATTTAGCTTCCAACATCATGTTGGCGTGATGCTGTTTTTCAGCTAGAAGTCTGACGTTATTTACGCTGCTTAGCTGGAGCTTTGTTTTTCTATCAACTCTTTAATGGCATCAGTAGCTGAAGAGTTTGAGTAGTTTGCATATCCACATTAAAAAAGAAAGCTGGAAGTTAGGTCGCCACTGCTGTTCAGTGCCAGGAAGTAGACACGGTGTTGGGGAAACAGTGGGTCATTGTCAACAAGAATGAGTGGACTCGGGCCAGTTTAACACTAATTACTGAAGTAAAGCTCATTATTTCTAACGCAGTTAAAGTGCAGAGCCAGCTCGCCTGCAGGCTAAATGTGAGCTGCATCACTTTCATTGATCTGTTCTGCCTGCAGATTTTAGGTAAAGAATGCGTAACTGAGAATCGCTCTCACTATTTTACTATATTTAATAATCAGGGTACTACTAAATCAACCTTCTTTGCTGATTATTGGATGGATGAATGACTACAGCTGTAGACATGTGCAGTAATAATTTTTTTATTTGGCATTTTAGCGCATCATAAAGGTGGAATGTGGAACATTTAAATTAAATGCTATAATTTTAAAAATAATACTTCCACGGGGCGTTTAGAGGTGTGCAGAATGAATGTACAGTTTCTGCTATAAATGCTATATTTAGAAAAAAAATTATCAAAATGTTATTCTGACAGCATGATACTGGGTTTATGTTTACTTCTACAAGGCAGTAGGGAGCACCATTGCAGTAAAAAGTCAGCTTTACAAGGCGAGGCTGGGACTTTGTAAAATGGGGGACTTGTTAAATCAAGCTGCTGACTTTGAGTTCAGAAGATGTTCCAACGGTAAATACTGTTGTAAAATAAACCTATTGGTAGAAATGAGTCCTTATAGTTACCCAATACGATTCTCCACGGGACATGGTGCTGGCTGGTCACGTCTCATATCAGCAGTGAACCAACACCCTGACGGCTGGAAATTGTGTTTTGTTGGTGCACTACCACGTCTATACACTAGATGTCGCTATAGTGTCCGTGTTCCATATTCAACCTTTCATTCAAATGAAAAAGTTCAGCCTTAAACAGTCGTTTTTGCGCCCCCTTCAGGATTAAACTCTGCTGCATAAAATTGAATTTGAATCAACCATTGCTACTGGCTAAATGCTAAAGTGTAGTTTATGCTTCTGCGTCGGTACGGAGAAATGCAATGCCATTATCTGTTCTTGCCAGAGCTCTCCAGCAGGCTCACAAGGACGGATGGAGTAGAACTAGGGCTGCACAATATATCGAAAAATTATCGTCATCGCGATAACAGGACGTGCGATAGGCCCATCGCAAAACATGGCAAAAACAGCGATAAATGTTTGGTTCAAACATTTCCATCCGCGTCATACATCAGCTTTTTGTAAACCAGCTCTTGTTTTTTACACGGAAGTATTATTTGGCCAATCAAATGTAGTCCTTCTGATATGCGGCCAATCAGTTGGTCCCGTTCACAAAATACGCCCGCCCCCTACATAGACCCTTTTGGAAAGCAACACCCAAACAGAGTTTGCGGCGCTGTTCCCTTGTTCATCATGCTGGCTCAGAGCCACGAACGCACTTTGTGCTGATGTTTCTGGATTCAGCGCTGCTTTCAAACGCGAACGTGACTCCGCTCGGTGTCGTTAATCATTTTTACTGGACTGACTCCGACATGTGCCAGTGAACCAACCCACCTTCATGTCGCTAGTGTTAGCCCCAGGCTCCGGTTAGCTTCCAGCTAAAAGGCTACAGCACTCTCCTCCCAGTCCCACCCTGCTGAAGAGGGCCTGGAAAAGTTCCCCCACACATCAAAGTGATTTTTCATTTATGAGCTTTTATAACCTTGTTAATCAGGATAGTTGATTTGCTGCTGCACATAAACTGTCAGTCAGAAGCTCTGCTAGCCGGCTATCTTAGAGGCTAGTTCATTTTGTTAGCTTGTTATCAGAATCATAGTTGCAGTTTCATCATCTGAGCTGCTTTTTAAGATCTAGGTAAACTTGTTCAATTTGGGGTTAAAAACAAACGTTTTCACAAATTTTCCCTGTAGTTTTTTTTTTTTTTGCCAGTTCCTCTTCTGAAAGGTAGACAATTTTTTTTCTCTCACCCTCAAAAAATCTTAATATTCTCCTACTTTGGCCAGGCACAGTTCACTTTCCAATTACAGCAACAGCCTTATATCATAACCACATAAGTGGAGAAAATGTTCAGTAGCAATGAGAGAATTTGCTGTTGCATTTAAGTGATGTTAACTATTATTTAACATTTAAACTTATTTTCTGATTTTTTTATTTATTAAAAAACCCTGGTAAGGGATGTTTTTCTGTATTTGGAGCATCAGAAAAAGTTTTATGGTGGAGGTGATGTTTTAAAGTCACTGAGAACCTGCATGCATGCAGTTTGTTGTTTTGCTGCTAATACAGTAGCAGGTGCAGCTGCATATTTTTGCAATAAAAATGTTATCTTGTAATGGAATTCATGCATTAGTTATTGTTTGCTTTGAACCCAGAGCAGACGTCACACACCAGACGACATCAACGCTGCATACTTTAGTATTTGTTAATTTATCGTGAGTAATATCGATATCGCAATATTAAGCACTGTTATCGAATATCGCAGGTTTTCCTAATATCGTGCAGCCCTAAATAGAACTCAGTTTTGTAAATATCCTTGGAAAGCGACAGAGACCGCAACGCAAGCCTGTGACTGGTCAGGATGCCGCTTACTTTAACTTTGTCAACAGCGCCGCCATTCCCCCTCAAAAAACAAAACGGGAACTGAACATATTTAGTGACAGACACGGAGCAGATTGAAGAACATCTCGCGGTAAAAGTCCGACATTATAAAGCGTTTATACACCGGTGACTGAAGAATTACAAAGAAACACAGCAAACTTTTTATTTGTGTCAGGAAATTATAGTAAATTTGAGTTTAGAGGTGGTGACTGCATGGAGAGGTGAAGGGGAAAAAAATCCTTGTTTAAGTTTCTGAAATACATAAACACAATGTAAACACACTTGAGACGTGACTGAATTGATGGCAGGATACCCCAGAAAAGTGCTACGCCCTCTGCTGTCCTGGCAGATAATTGCTACACAACACCAACAGAGAAGTATAAATGGAAAAGGTGCATCCTTAAACGTCAATTACACATCGTCATAAATAATCAAGGTCTTAATTTCAGTCAGTCATTGTGATTATTAGGGATATTCTAATTGATCGGCCAATATCTGCTGATTTTTGTGAAAAACACGTGTTCTGCAAATTTCGATCAATGCCTTTCAGAGCCAATCATACCAGTCACCTGTTTTACTTTGCAGCTGGCAGAGACCCGTGGGCGTCGTCACGCACTATTTAGACTGTTGAGAGCTTTTAATGTTTAAAATCTGTTAGATTGTTACTAACATCAGCTACATTTAAGTGTTCCGGTTTTCCTTTTAAGTGAATCGTTGCTGCTTCGTGCTGCACGTTGGTGTAAATCCTCATTCATCTTGGACGTGATCATCATGAGAGTTTTAATAGAAAACAACTGGACTGTTCTGGTTATCTTGAAGACATTTTATCGCTCATAAGAGGCTCCTTCAGTTCTAAACCTTGTGTTGTGAGTAGGAGGCTTAGAAGTTGTGGTTAGAAACAAACATTGATTGTGCTTCAAGTTTTTTTTCTTCTCTTGAAAAAATAAAAATATGTTTTTGTCTAAATTAATACAGGTCATTTAATGTGATGTCATTGTTCCTTTCCCCCCAGCTCATGTAGGCTGTAGCGCTCATTTAACTACATAGCAAATGTATGTCCAATCCATGTGATCGGTATCGGTGATCAGCAGCAAAAACCTGATAGAAGCATCCCTAACATGACTTTTTTAATCTTTCATTCTCTTTATCGACCTGAAGCCAGAAGCCAATACATCTCTTTGTTGGCCAGCGAGGTGGACTGAGCAGCAGCAATGGAAACAAGTCTGGTTGAAGGAGGACTTAATGTCACCTTAACCATCAGGTTACTCATGCATGGGAAGGTGAGTGGGACTTCATTTATTCTAAAGGGCTGTGGCCTCATTTATAAAGCTTTATTTACAAAACAGGTCTGGAAGTCACACAAGTCATTTTCCACGCACACTTTGTGATTTATAAAGAAAAACTTGTCTGGAAAATTGTATGCAACTTTAAAGTGAGCATCAATGCATGGGTAGAGACGTATTTAATCTACACTTCCTGTTAGGAAAACGCTTCTGAAAGAGGCGTCGCCTGGTGGACCAAGAGAGCAGCAGTGAGGCAGTGATAGACCGCACCCCCCTCAACCCTCCCACGTGTGCTTTCGGAGTTTCCAATTCTAAAAACGAGTTGTTAACGAGCATGTGCGCACTCGCACGTGCACGAAAGCACGCACTCACACAGACTTACCACTCAGGAGAAAAGTACCTTAGACAAATTCTGCAGCATTCTGGAGGATTTCCTGTTAAACGTGATCATTAGATGAAAAGGGGGAGGAGGGCATTTTTTTCAAAAGGCAACCAGCTCAGAGCGCTAATGTGTCAAATCAGCAGGTGAGTGGCGGAGCCAGGTGGAGGTTAGGGTTAGGTTTATCGCATATCGCAGGTTTTCCTGATATCGTGCAGCCCTACTAGAATTTGAAGATCCTCACACTGTGATGTCACAGTGTGAATTTGCATTCATCTTGGCTCGCGCCTGCCCACAGACAGGGAAGAAAGAAATAGGTGGGCCTGACAGAAGGGCCGTGAGGACTCCTACACAAGCCGTTACTCTTCATTTGAGTTAGTAGTACTGGATGAATAAACTGAATTAACTGTTCGTTCTGTTTATTAAAATGTTTTTACCATTTTTTTTTTCTTCAGTTCTCATCTAAGTAGAGCTGTAGTGAAGCGTCAATGACGTTGACGGCTTGATTCTAAAAATTCGTCGACGTCAGATCCGGTAGTCAACACACCACGTCCACTTGTTGCATCCCCAGGAGTTTATAAATAGAGGAGGAATCTGCCTGTTTTACCTCTAGTTCGCCCTCTTCTCCGCCTTCACTAACATCTCCGCCAAATACCAAAGACCCGGAACAATGTCCGTCTGCTGCTAGATAGATTCCTTTCTTGTTTTGCCCGCCTTCGTCTCTTGGCAATGGACAACAACTTCCGGGGTCAAATGCGCAGCTTCGTCTCTACCGCAGATGTAGAAAATCACCGGGAGCGTTTCTCCCTTCATAAAGGAGCTTCTTTCAGACATTAGGAGAGCTGTTTTTGTGGTAGCAGTCTCTCCTCCGTGCTGGTCTGTTTGCTGCTGGGTGTTTTTGGTTTATTTAAACTTGGTAACTTGATCTTAACGTTGTTAAAGCTACTGTTAGCATTTTCGCTAACAGCTTCTTGCGTTTGGATAAGCTGTTACGTTTTGGTTTAGAGTTCATCTTTTCTGTGGTGCAGATCTCCCTTTTATTACATTTGGAGTGTCTTGGGTTTTCAGTTTAGTTTAAAATATCACCTTGAGTTTGGTTTAACCACCCAGTTTAGAGTTTGGACCCTTGGAAATCCTTATTTTGGTCCAGAAACCAGTAATCTTTGCCCAGTGGGACATCCCTAGTTATTTGTCCTTTTGTTTCAATTCCCCAAAGGCAGAATTAGTTTTATTATTCCCAACCTGTGGATGGAAAGATTTACGTTTTTTTGTTGTTGTAAATAAACCTGATCATCATTTTAACTTTTAAATCCCACCTTACTGTCCCTTCCTTTTTGCACACGAGCCAAACTCCCCAGGAAGGGTCGTAACATCACTCGCCTCACGCACATAAGTGACCAAATCAAAGCAGCATGGACACACTCAGTCTCCAACCACCTCTCAGGCAGCAGCCTGCACTCCCAAGTTCTACATGTCACCAGAACATAACCAACCGTAACACAGTAAAAGCAGTGTTATACAAAATGGAAGGCCTGTAGTGTTTATTCTCTTACAGTAAGAATTTATCCATTTTTTGAGGAATTTATTTGAGATTTTCTAGTTTTTATTAATTGTGCAATAGAAAAATTATCGTTAGATTAATCTTCTAAATAGTCATTAGAATAGTCGACTATTTGATCAAATAATCGTCAGATTAATCGTTTAAAAATAATCGTTTACCCCCAGCCCTACATCTAAGCTTTGTCCAGTACACACTCAGATCTCGCAGTTGAGCAACTTGATTTGTAAATGCAATCTGTCATTTCATTTTGTATCATGCATAAAAATAGAGTAAACTTCCAGCTAGGAGGTGCACATAGCTGAAACGATGATGTTTGGTCATGGTAGCAGGTTAGAGGCAGCGTGGAGCTGTGAAACCAACTCTCTTCAATCAGAGATTGATTTTAAAATCAGACTCAGCCAGCCTCTAAAGACTTTGCATGAGAGGAATATCAGTTTGACTTCATGTAGAAAAAACAGGATTTGTTAACGTGTTTTTTGTTTTTTGTTTTTTGTTCCTTTCTGCAGGAGGTTGGAAGCATAATCGGCAAGGTAAGTGCTTTCCTTTTTCCTGCTGAAAGGATGTTATCTTCTGCTCCATCTGTGTTTTTTGAAAATCCTGCATATTTGGGGTTTTTTTTTCTACAGAAAGGCGAGTCTGTGAAGAAAATGAGAGAAGAGGCAAGAAGTTCTTTTTCCTTCCAGCATGTTGGAAAACAAAAATGAACTTGGCTACAACTGCACTTGACTTAACCTCGTGTTTGCTCACATCTGTGCAGAGTGGTGCTCGCATCAACATCTCGGAGGGGAACTGTCCGGAGAGGATCATAACTCTGGCAGGACCCACCACTTCCATCTTCAAGGCCTTCTCCATGATCATTGAGAAGCTGGAGGAGGTGCGGGTCGCTCGCTGCATCATTGCCAGAATAAAGTACCAGAAACATCTTGGCTAAACCGTTTACATTTTTGCTCTGTGCTGTTTCATCTGCAGGACATCAGCACCTCCATGACTAACAGCACGGCCACCAGCAAACCACCAGTCACCATGCGTCTCGTCGTGCCTGCCAGCCAGTGTGGCTCTCTCATTGGCAAAGGCGGCTGCAAAATCAAAGAAATCAGAGAGGTTTGTTGTCTTCTTCGTGTGAATCTTTGGATTTGGGAGCGTATGTGTTTCTACTCGGGTCGAAAGAATCCACGCTTCGTACTGATGTCCACAATTATTTTATTTCTCTCTGACAATCATGGAGCACCGTGAAAACTAGAAACAAGTAAATTAATATCAATAACATATATGATATTCATCTCAGCCACTTATTTCTTTCCACAAAGTGCACAAGTGTTAAACGAAGAACAGTATAACGTTTTTTACCGTGTACGCCTTGTAAAACCCAGCAGTAGAAAAGATGTATGTTCCAAAAGTCCGCCGTGTTACCGCACCGTGTCGTCTCTCCCGCGACTCACAGGAAGCGACTACCTCACAACAATCTCAACAGAAACATTTCTTATAAGAAAGACGTATAACTCCACTGCACAGATACACAATATGAGTACCAAATAAAGAAAACAAAACAGAGACAACGTACCGATCTCCGATGTGCTGCTGGTGTTGTCATGGCAACCAACACAAACATTCCAACGTCAGTTACACTCCCACCAATTACCTTTGATTATTACAATTGCGAATGTGAATACACTTGTATTGTTCATTAAATCAATGGTAATTCCCAAGCACCATGTTGTTATGTTAAAACACTCTTGCATTGACATAAACAATATTCTTTTCTCAAACAATTAATTCAACAGTATGAACAGAATTTACATCTCCACAACATGTGCATGAAGTACAGCATAATGACAACTTGTATTTTAGAAGGGAAATCTAATCAATGAATGACATATTTTTCTCATTTTCTACCAGGACCACTAATTTCTGAATGGGTCTTTGAATGACGGATGGTTGGACGAGGCGTTCGCCTCTCTTTCCTAATTTCCGATCACCAGTCTGGATTGTCACCTTCCGTACAAGTCCATCATCATCCTCATGGGCTTCCACAACCCTAGTTAGTTTCCATTCATTGCGAGGAACATCTTCTTCTTTGAGAATCACAATGTCACCCACCTCCACATTACGTCTTGGTGCATGCCATTGCTGTCTCAGAGCAATATTGGCCAGGTATTCCTTTCTCCATCTGTGCCAAAATTGCTCAGTCAGATATTGGACCCTTCTCCACCATTTCTTAGCATACAGGTCCTCCTTTAATGTGCTGCTCACAGATGCCGAGGTTACTGCTGCAGTTAACTCTAGTCTCGGTATGGTGACTATTTTGGTTGGTGCAACCCTCGCCTTGCCCATGATCAAGGAGCAGCATACCCTTTCTCTGCTTACTACTCTGATGTAAGAGCACTGGCCATACCCTTGACTGCTTGCATCAGAGAAATGATGAAGCTCGGCTCTCTGAATCTCACCAAGGCTGTCAGGTATGAAGCATCTTTGAATTTCAATTCTTTCCAGGTTCTCCAAATCCTTCATCCAAGTCTCCCACCTTAACTTCAAGTCTTTGGGTAGTGGCTCATCCCACCCTGTGCCTCTCTGACACATCTCTTGCAGCACTCTTTTCTCTTCAAGAATGACTGGGGCTAGAAACCCCAAAGGGTCATACAAGTAGGCCACAATTGAGAGGATCCCTCGGCGCGTTGCCAGTTTCTCCTCAAGTGACACCTTGAAGGAGAAGCTATCATTTTCAATGTTCCACCTTATACCTAGTACTCTTTGAACTGGCAAATCATTGTGATTAAGATCAACATTCTTCACCTCCGTAGCACGCGCTGCAACCTCCACTGAGTCAAGGACCTCTCGACTGTTGGAGAGAAATTTGTGAAGGTGCAGCTTTCCTTTGGCACACACAGCTTGGGCATCTTTGACCAGTTCAATTGCCTCACCCACCGACTTTACACTTGTGAGACCATCGTCGACATAGAAATGTTTCTGGATGAAGCTAGCTGCGGAGGGGTACTCTTTCTCACATTGGCTGGCAAGGTGTTTCATGCCATAATTGGCACAGCCAGGGGAGGATGATGCTCCAAACAGGTGAACCTTCATGCGGTACTCTCTGGGTTCTGAGTTTGTGTCTCCATTTTCCCACCAGAGAAATCGCAGGTAGTCTCTATCATCCTCGCTCACATGAAACCTGTGGAACATTTTCTCCACATCACACATGACTGCGATGGGATATTTACGGAAGCGGCACAGCACAGCTGTTAGGCTATTTGTGAGGTCAGGTCCTGTTAGCAGATGGTCGTTTAAGGAGGTGCCTTCATACCTTGCAGAGCAGTCGAAAACCACTCTGATTTTGCCTGGTTTTCTGGGGTGGTAAACTCCTTGATGTGGGATATACCACACTTTCCCCAGCTCTGCTTGGTTTTCCACTTTCTCTGCATCTCCATCCTTGAAGACACCTTCCATAAATCTCACGTAGTCTATTTTGAATTTGGGATCTCTGTCCAGCTTCCTCTTTAGATGCTTCAACCGTACTAATGCCAGCCTTTTGTTGTCTGGGAGATGTGGACGTGCTTTGAAAGGGAGAGGCATCTCCAGGTGACCCTCCTTATTTTGTTGGATCCTCTCTTTCAAGATCTGCAGGAAGCATATATCTTCTTGAGATATGCTTCTGTCACCAGATTTTGTGTCTGCAAAATCGGACTCTAGGGCCTTGATGACAGCAAATGGCGTTATGGGTGGCATCTCTCTGACAGACACTCGATGGCAAAAACCAGTCACATCTTTAGCTTGCACACGCTGTGGTGCGCTTCCCACAATGCTCCAACCAAGATCCGTCTCAATAGCATAAGGCTCATAGTCGCCCCCAGTGATGACCCTTCTTGGAATTAACGCTCTGGAGCAGTCATATCCAATCAACAATCCAACACCACAGTCCATCAACGGGGGTATCTCTTGGGCCATGCTTACAAGGTGTTTCCATTTGTTGGCTGTCTGACAATTGGGAATATGTGCACGGTCAAGAGGAATGAAGTCCCTTGTGTAGGCTGGAGGCAAATTGATTGAAACGTTTGAGGAAAATCCTCTAACTTTGAGCTTGCATACTCTTTGACTCTTCACGACTGAGTCTCTCCCCATCATGGTGGAAAGTTTAAGTTTCACTGGTTCCATTGCTGCTTTTAGCTTTTCGCACACCTCCTGATCAACAAATGTGTGACTACTTTGAGTGTCCAATAGTGCATACACTAGGGTTTCAGTGTCCGGAGCACTAAGTGTTGAGATCCACACTGGGACTATCATCGACGTACTCCCACCTTCACCTCCACTCACACAACATGATAAAGATGACGTGCTTTCTTCCACTGCACCCTGAATTGATGATTCTCCTGCTGTAGAACGATCTTCATGCAATGGCGTTGGGTGACTCTTTTTGCATATGCTACATGTGGACCTGTTTCTACAGTCTTTAGAATTGTGACCCTTTCTTAGACATGCAAAACACAACTTATTTTCAAGTATGCATTTTTTCTTATCCTCTACAGGCATGTCCATAAGCCTCTTGCATTTATGTATGGAATGGTTCTCACTACAGCAGATACACTGGTCACTATTGTAATTTTGTGTTGGTGTGTTCCATTTCTTTGGTTTCTCTGCATCTCCCAACTTGATTTGACCAGGGTCAGATTTGGTGGTGGAGCTTGATGGAATTGAAGGTTTCACATTTGTGGCAAACGTGTTTGCTTTTGAACGCTTCATTTCTCTTGGTGGTGCCTCTGCAGAGTGCCTTAAGGCATGTAAGGATGACACTGGATTGCATGCTATGCGTGACTCCTTAGAGACAAAGGAAGCAAACTCATGAAAGCTTGGATAGTCGTTGCCCCGATCTAGCTGCTCTGTAACGTAACGGTTCCATCTACATGTCACCCAATCAGGAAGCTTGACTAATATTTTCTGATTCTCCTCGCAGTCGTTAAGAGCCTGTAAGCCCTTTATGTGGGGCATTGCATTACTACATGTTTGGAGGAAATCACTGAACTCTCTTAGCTTGAGATATTCCTTTCCTCCAATCTTCGGCCACCCATTTAACTTCTCTCTGAAAGCCCGCTGTACTACAAAGGAATGGCCATATCTAGCATTTAACCTATCCCATGCCTGTTGATAGGCTTCTTCATCTTTTCTGTAGAAGCTGCCTTCAAGAGAAGATTTTGCCTCGCCTGCTATGTACTTTTGCAGGTAGAATAGCCTGTCTGCAGGGTCAGAGCATCGTCTCTCTATGAGGGCTTTGAAGCTCATGCTCCATTCTGTAAACTTCAGAGGATCACCCGAGAATACAGAAGGTTCTGGAGTTGGCAAGCGGGTGAGAGCTAATGACTCTTGTAGCGATTTGACCAATGATGTCTCGTTTTGCACAACCTGCCGTTCTTGATCTGGGATGTGGTGAGCGAAGGGGTGTGCATCACTCACTTTGCTGAATGGAGGACTGCGTGTCCCATCCCTTTCCTCTTCTTCAGTGTAGACATTTAGCCTTGCCTGAATTACATCAATGTCCCTCTGGTTTTCCAGTTTTCTCAACTGCTGACGTTGAGCTTCGATGGCAGCTTCCATATCAACTTCAGCTCTCTTTGCAGCCAGCTGAGCAGCCGCTTCCGCCCTCATAGCCGAAATGCTAGGTGACTCTGAGAGATGTTTAGAATTGTGACAGCTGGGTGCAGTAACTCTGGAAGCTGTGGATCCATATATGGACCTAGCATATTCATTATCAAGTAGCATGCGTAACCTTGATCTTTCTGCCACTGTGTCAAACTCATCTTCATCTTCAGTGAGACGTACTCTCATCAGCTGCAGCAAGTCGGCTGTCACAGCTGAGCATGCATCAATCTTTCTTCGAATTTCTTGACTTGGTGAGGTTTGGAGTCGAATTCTGTCATACTGTTCCTTTAATTCAGACTCTTGCTTCTCAGCCTCATCCATCATATTATACATGTCACTCTCAGAGCATGCTTGCTTTAACCTTGTGCGAATGTCTCTTACGTTGCTTCTCCACTTCTCATATGTTGCTTTGAACCTCTTCTCCTTTTGAGTTAACTCTTGATCTTTCAGTTCCTGCATTTTTGGTGTTAATCGCCTTTCACGAGAGGATTTTCTTGTTTTTGTCTCAGATTTCTCAGACACTACACTTCTTTCCTCTTTCATATCCCCTGCATCTTGGACTTTTGACATAACATTAGGATGACTATGGTCATCTTTAGACATTTTCAGACTTTAAAAGGGGTATCTTATGAAGGGACAAGATATCTAAGGTAATTACAAGAATGGAATGGATGCAATAGGTGGAGAATTATTAAAATTAACACAAGGCACATTAGCTTAGTTTCTTACATATGACAGTAAATAAACTTCAGTTTCAGCCTTCTTAAAGCTTGCAAACAATAAGTAAGAAAACAACAATAAGTTCCAGGACTTGAACAGATTGTCCTTTTTTTTTCTTTTTCTTTTTTTGTTACACAGTCTGAAGTTTGAACACAATTAATTTCTTGTCCATTATAGCAAATTTGTAGCTCATGTTCTATCCATCAACACAGGAGGCATAACAGCTGCGTAATATAGCCTGATGACTCACGCTTCTTGAAACCGCTTCTTGAAGTGTCCACTGAATATGCAGCTCCTGATTGGTTGCTCCAAAATGCAAAGCAACGTGTCCACTGAAGCCTGTAGCTCACTGTAGCTTGCTGCAGGATGACGAGAGCTCTGCGCACCGAAGCCTCCAGATGGATTGGGCCAACGTTTTCACTGTTTCTACTCGGGTCGAAAGAATCCACGCTTCGTACTGATGTCCACAATTATTTTATTTCTCTCTGACAATCATGGAGCACCGTGAAAACTAGAAACAAGTAAATTAATATCAATAACATATATGATATTCATCTCAGCCACTTATTTCTTTCCACAAAGTGCACAAGTGTTAAACGAAGAACAGTATAACGTTTTTTACCGTGTACGCCTTGTAAAACCCAGCAGTAGAAAAGATGTATGTTCCAAAAGTCCGCCGTGTTACCGCACCGTGTCGTCTCTCCCGCGACTCACAGGAAGCGACTACCTCACAACAATCTCAACAGAAACATTTCTTATAAGAAAGACGTATAACTCCACTGCACAGATACACAATATGAGTACCAAATAAAGAAAACAAAACAGAGACAACGTACCGATCTCCGATGTGCTGCTGGTGTTGTCATGGCAACCAACACAAACATTCCAACGTCAGTTACAGTATGTGTTAACTGGTGTGTGTTCTTCTGTTTCTGTAGTCAGCAGGAGCTCAGGTACAAGTAGCAGGGGACATGCTGCCCAACTCAACAGAGCGTGCCATCACCATTGCAGGGACCCCACAATCCATCATTGAGTGTGTGAAGCAAATCTGTGTCGTCATGCTTGAGGTATGAATGAAGATCACGTCGTCGATCCTTTTGAGGGACGGAGTTTCTTCAAGAAGTTAAAGCAGATGTTTATTTGTTCTTAGTCTCCACCCAAAGGCGTGACCATCCCATACAGGCCCAAACCCTCAGGCTCTCCTGTCATCTTTGCAGGTGGTCAGGTAAATGACCAAAGCTCTTGTGTGAAGGAACATTCTGTGATATTAAGTGGTTGGGATTGTTTATTTGTACATGTTACTGCTCTTCTGGCTTTGTTCTGATGCCCATCTGTGAAATGCGGACTGATATGTGGATATTGGAGCGTGTTAATCTTTCTTTTCCCCCTAATGTCTGTTCTCTTTTTGCAGGCATATGCTGTCCAAGGACAGCACGCCATTCCACAGCCTGATGTAAGTGAAGGTCCCTCTGTAAGTGATCCAGTATATTTGCAACTTCAGTCCTGGGAAGCCATGCCACCTCCTTATTTAACCTATTACTTTTGCCACCCTTCCTTTTCTGACCAACAACCCCATTTAACAATTTTAGAGATTATAAACTACAACTCGAACAAGAAAAAACTTAAGGTTAAATTTCACTTCCCATGCTCCATTTCACTGTTTCTGATCATTGCCATCTAACTTCTCTCAACTGGGGAATTGCAATATTTCACACTAGTAGGAATTTTTTCAGTCTTTCTTGACTTTTTTCTCCTCCTTTTGTTGTTTCTTCCTGCCTTTCCTTCTGTTGTTTCTACAGCTCACCAAACTTCACCAGCTAGCCATGCAGCAGGGCCCCTTCCCCATTGCACATGGCAACCAGGGCTTCCAGGGTAGGTGAACATGCTGCAGGCTTGTAGTATATGTGTGCATATTTTCACAACTTTTTCCTCATTGGACTGTCTTTTTTCCCCCCCTCTAAAGCTGGAATGGATGCCTCTGCACAAACTGGCTCACATGAGCTGACCATTCCAAATGATGTAGGTTTAATTTTTCTTTATTTCTAAGTACTCTAGTGTAGAGATTTACTGAAATTAGTTTTCCTATCGCCGGCATGCTCTGCAGATTTTAAAGAGGACTTAGAATCTAAACCAACATTTTCCTTGTTGAATAAAGACAGCTTTGTTGGTCAAAAGTTGCATGTCAAAAAGTCTAAGCCGTGTGTGACCTACTTTTTATGTAAATTAGAAAGTTGAAAAAGGCCAGAGAAAAACTGCTTTTCTGAGCAAGCTTTCCTAGTCATGTCACAAGGTAACCACCCCTGCTACAGCTACACGTTCCAACCCCCTTCAGCGTTATGTGAACGCTGGTCACAGCAGAGCCACGGTACTCTGGGCCTCTGTTAGCACCAGCGAGCTGTTAGCTTCAGCTAGCAACAGCCTTGTTGAAAGAGAGAAAAACCCTCACCACTCCGGTTCCAGGATGTACTGGTAAAATCCAGACTGCATGAATGTCAGATAGATCCACAGCTTGGGGTCTGGTCCTTTTCTTCATTGTTAGTCTACATCAAGCAGCCTGTCTTTGTCACACACACGCTTGACTCACCGCTTCGGTAGAGACTTTTTTTTCTTCTTTTCTCAAAACTTTGAGTATACAAAATCAAAAAATGTATATAAAATGTAACACAGAACATGTGCAGGGTTAGATATTACACGTGGTATAGGTCCTATGAAATGCTACCATGTTCGGTTTGACTTTTGCTGAGCCATCAAACAGCTAAACAAGAGAAAAAGTTGTTAGTATTTCTGTAGTGCATTTATCTACAATTTAGTAGGGATGTCCAGATCTGACCATGTGATCGGAAATCTGTTCCGATCACGTGGTTTCTGACTCAATCGGGATTGAGTGTTACTTCCCGATATGGACTCGGATACTGGGTTCAAATTGCAGAAGAGCTAAGGGGAACCCGGTTCTCCTGAAAGGTTGTCGGGCTCCCCTGAAGCCCTCAGCTTACACACCCAGAAGGAGCCTGAGAAAAGATCCTGTTTCTACCTATATTATACTATTTATGTGGACTCTCAGCATAGCAGGGATTATTTTCAGTGGAGAGGCAGAGCACTGATTATTCATGCTCTCCAGCCAGCTGCACATGGCCACAGTAACATTTTCAGTATGGTGTTATTAGGGACACCCAAAAAATATATAACATTAACATCGTTGATGTCTGTTCATATTCTCTCTGGTGAATTTTGTCTTTTATTCTAGCCTGATGTGCTCTGCCACTGCAGCGCTCATCACCTGTGGTCTGGTGACTCCATGTCACTGGCGCAGCCGGGCAGCGCAGCGCCCACTCCGCAGTAAATCCCTTTGATCTTTTTGCTTAGTTAAAAGTAACTCATGAGGTGGAAAGTAGGAAGTCAGGCAGAAGTTGTTCTGTAGGACTGAGAGGAGGCAGGAAGATCAGAGACGGACACAACAGGAAAATGGTAAATGGCCTGTATTTGATTTAGTGCCTTCTAGAATCCTGGAACCCCCCAAGGTGCTTTACAACACAATCAGTCATTCACACATTCACACCTTGGTTGCGATGAGCTACATTGTAGCCGCAGCTGCCCTGGGACAAACTGACAGAGGTGAGTCTGCCGTAAACAGGTGCCACCGGTCCCTCCGACCACCACCAGCAGGCAAGTTGGGTTAAGTGTCTTGCCCAAGGACACAGCGACAGACTGAGCGGGGCTCGAAGCTGCAACCTTCCGATTATGAGACAAGCACTGTTGCAACCCCTGCTAATTGAAGAAAGCAAAGAACCCATTCTCTTGGTGGTGGTGGTGATGGGGGGGGGGGGGGTGTCAGCTGATTGGCTGCTTCGGATGTTTCTGCCAACACCCCTCTGCTTTATTATTGGTGTGGGTGTGCAGCCTGCAATTGTATGAGTGGCTGCACCTGTGCAGCATAAAAGGCTAAGTGCAATTTGGAAAGACTCAGGTGGATCAGGAGTTGAGACTGGTCAGAGGGAGCACCTTTGGGAGCTCTTGTCTGTGTGGCATATTTGGTGAGACCTTTTAGAGGCTGGTTTTTAATTATAAAAAATTACTCTTAAACATTAACCTTGTGTCCAGACCTCCTCCTTTTGTTGCAGTCCCATGAGCCGGGTTGAAACTGCACTTAACTCCTGTGCCGCCGTCGCCCAAAATAGGAAAATAAAATCCAAGAAAACGAAACAAAGTTTAGGTACATTCATCCACTACACGTTTTTACCTTTGTAAAGCAATAATATTTATATATTTGATAAAATTCAGATCACCATCAAAACTCAGTTTCACGCCCAGGGCCGTGTCAAGGAAAATACTCCCTAAAGTGTTTGATCTGGGTCGAGTAATGTGCCAGATTTTAAATCAGCTCTACTAAAGAAGCTTATCAGTTGATGGTTTAAAGAAATTATAAACATCAGTCCAATACATCATCTGACTGATATATCGGCTGATCTACTTCATATTCCATTGACTTAAGTAATTTTCTATTTTTCACAAGTATTTCTAAAATTTTGTTTTGTTGTATTTATTCCTCTCTCCCAGCTCATCGGCTGCATCATCGGTCGTCAAGGCGCAAAGATCAATGAGATCCGTCAGATGTCAGGAGCTCAGATCAAGATTGCCAATCCAGTGGAAGGCTCGACCGACAGACAGGTCACCATCACTGGCTCCCACGCCAGCATCAGCCTGGCTGAGTACCTGATCAATGCTCGGTAACAGCAGACACTTAAAGGACATAAACAGCTTTTTGAATATTGTTTACTTTAGATAGTTGACAATGCTTTAGTTCAGCTCTCATCGTACTTGTAATTATTTGTTGAGCAGTTTAATGAAAAATATCAGCTTATTAACTTTATTTGTGAAAAGTGTGAGGGTTTGCTTTAATACTAAACAATCGATCTTTCTGACTGAAATTACGATGTCAGACAACGTGATCGTGTGATCACTGAAGCTGCGTTGTTTTGCAGCGCTCCACATTGACCCAGTATCTGTTTTGTGGTATTTGATAGCAAATGTTTGAGCTGACACTGTGGCGCATCAACTGCAAGCTTGGAAGGGCCATGCGTGTTTGGTCATTGAGGTTTTTTTTTTCTTGGCACCACTATGACCAATATTATGGCCATGGTCTTTCACACACGAGTTGCTGCTCTTGGCTCAGTTTCTCCTCTTTTCCGCACTGTTTGTGTGTGAAAGGGAAGAACGTAGATGCTGATTCCTGAAACCCCTGAAAGGAATTTACCGTAATAACACTATGCAGACTTAAAAGTGCAACTTCGCTTTCAAAAACCATTTTCTGACGGCACTCACCTTTGTGGAGTTACGGTAAATGAAAGCAAGTTACGTATGTATAATGTGTTGGTGTTCTGTCTAGAGGACACTGGTTTTCTATTGCTGAAATTGATGCTGACCTGTGGTGGTCATGGTCAGCCTATGGCCAATATGTTCTGCCAATTTTTTTTTTGTTCTGACGCTTTGCACTAGTGTTGGACGATATGTATGTCCTTAGAGCAACGCTGATGGTGATGGCGTCACTTAGCCTGGCCTGCCAGACTCCTCCTTTGTTTAATTCTGCACAGAGAAAGGGTTTGGGAACTCTCTTATTCAAGTAACCCCACCCCCTGAGAATTCTAACCGAGCCAGTCGCGCTGAGTAGCGTGCGTCACACACCACAACGCCGAGTTTGTCATACACACGGCGACTGAAGCGGAGTTCACTGCGGCTTTTATTTTTTCTAAATGACTTGGACACGTCTTTAAAACCACAAGTAGAAGCGCTAAAAGCTTTTCTTCTTAAAAAATAAATAAATAAAAGATGTTTGCGCCACTGCCAGATGCTATTTTTGACTACAGCTAAAAAAACTACAGCATTGCGCGGTACAGTCGTCATTTCCGTCTTTTTCTGATTGGTTATTTTTGAGCTGGCTAGTCCCGCCCCTCATGTGTCTCTCTGCCTGTGAGTTACCAGACGCTTTCTCTGTGCAGAATTAAACCGAGGACGAGTCTGGCAGGCCAGGCTAGGCATCACTTCCATATCAGTGTTACTCTGAGGAAGGCTACAGAGTTAGCCGAAACTTGTTTTCACCTTTCTGTCCTTGTTCTGCTCTCCCCACCTATTCCACCTTCCTCAGGATCCACTGATTTCCCTCTTTCCTATTCACTCTCTCTTTTTCTTTACATTTTTTAAATCACAATTGTCTATTTTTGCTCATTTTAAATATATTTTTTATAATATTCTAAATTCTTTTTTATATTTAAAATTTTTAGTTTTTGTAAAGCGCCTCATGATTTTTATGTTGAGAGGCGCTATAGAAAAGACCTCTTCTTCTTTCTTTTTCTTTTTTCTTCTTCTTTTTCTTTCTTTTTTCTTCTTTTTCTTTCTTTTTTTCTTTTTTCTTTCTTTTTCTTTTTCTTCTTTTTTCTTTCTTTTTCTTTCTTCCTCTTCTTTCTTCTTTTTTCTTTTTCTTCATCTTTCTTCTTTTTCTTTCTTCTTCTTTTTCTTTCTTCTTGTTTCTAATTGTTTGTTCTTCTTTGTTCTTCCTTTTTCTTTCTTGTTTCTTCTTCTTCTCCTTCTTCTCTTTCTTCTTCTTTCTTCTTCTTCTCGTTTCTTCTTTTTCTTCTTCTTTCTTCTTCTTCTTCGCAATAAATCTAAAACAAGTATTTATAACACTGTGTGCCAAAAAACCCCAAATGATAGAACTTGGAAAAACAAGCCAGAACGAATGTACCAGATTTGGAGTGACATGTGTTGACGATTGCTATGTTGTGGTTCTGAGCTTTTCTGGGCATAAGGTTTGGCAACCTGGGGTCTAGGAGTCAAAAACAATAAGAGCATGCTTGCACATCACACTGATGTTGTCTCCATTGTTTCTGTCAAGGTTTGAAGCCAAACTAACTCTAGAAGTTTTATGTTTGTGAGTAGCTTTGGTTCCTTTGCTCATCGTCGATGTTTAGGATGATTTCAATGAGAAATCAGGTGATTTAGTTCTCAGAACACCGTCTGAGTTTTTGCCTGTGGATCATATCGAGGGCTTCTTGTGTATCTGGCATCAGCTGCAGGTTGTAGTTGGTTTCAGTTTAAATGTCTCCAGATAAGCTACAAAGTAGAGAGCCAAAGCTGTGTGCTTCAGATCCACTTGTTTACCTTTAACTGGACGGTTGTACATCTGATACAAACGTTGCTTCTTTGGTATATTTTTAAAGCCAACATGATGCCTGAATGTGTTGTTTGTGTTTCTGCTCAGGCTTTCTTCTGAAGCTACTGGACTTGCAGCCAACTGACATGGAAGATCTTCATCAGCATCTAATAAACTCCTCCGCCTAATTTTTACCAAGAACTTAATGAACTTAATGCAAAAACCAAGTACTCTAAACTCACTGTTTTCTCTTGCCTTGGTTAGACACATACTTGGTTGTAATTACACCGTTACCGTCATATTGGTATTTTATTTATTTATTATATTTTAAACCTGTTGGCCTACAGAGACTGTCTTCTGTTGTGTTTTTCCTTTTTATTTCTGCTGTAAATCTGTATGGTTTTCTTGATATACTAAAAAAATGTTTTAGAAAAATCTGTAAAGGCATAATGTTTTTTCTTATGTCAGATTTTTCTTAGAAAATGTTAAAATGAAGTTAAAAAAAACAATAACAATAAAGATGGACTGTTCTTTCCCTTCCTTTGAAATATATATTTATTTTTATTTAATACACAGTTCCTTGTACAAGTAGAATTCAATATTTGCTATTTGAAGATGTACTTCCTGAACAAGGCATTGTGGGATTTAACGGGTTTTAGTGTGTGAAAAGGAGCTAAATACATATTCAGGAAAAAACTTTGAAGGTAATTTATTTCTTAGTGGGGGGAGGGGTCATAACTTTAAGCTTTGTCACGTTTCACCTCTAACCTGCTCAGTAATTGTGTCATTCCTGTTTCCATTCATTGTATTTGTTGATCCGGACGTTTGAGCTTCATTGTGAACACTGATCAGGGTGGGTGGACCGCGGTCACGAGCAGTGGGCCGGAACATTTTGGAAATGTTTTCTCAGAAATTACCAAGACCATAGTTGTGGCGACGACGATGACTAACATGAAAATGTTTGTTTTGAATAGAGAAAATATTTTTTTTAATGCCGGGCAGGGGAATGCTGCAAGGGTGCAAAACTAAGACATATTGGTCTTTATAAGTATATTATGCTGAAGTATTAAATTATGATTAACTAGAAGAATTAACACTAGTTTCCTGCTATCCTCTTTCGCCTGGGTAAGATTTTATTTTTTTTATTCTTTGCAGGATGAAGAAACTCACGTTTTTTGTGCACGTTTTCAAACTATTGTAGATCTGGGTGCAATTAATGTGTTGATAAAATGAAATGCAGAAATAAAAGATGTGAAAAGGCTCTAATTGTTCTCCATCTTCCTTCTGATGAACACAAAAGGTGAAGAAGAAAAGACACTGGAACATTTTGAACATGCTTAGTCATTGAAAATATTAATTTATTTCTGGTTCAGCTGTCTCACGTGATGCAGCAACTATAACATTGTCTCTTTTTTTAAATAAACTCCACATATTTGTTATTTTTTTGTTTTTTAACCATTACATTGTTTACTGTTGCTCATTTCTATGTTACAGATGCAATGCTGTATCAAAACAAACCCAAAGGATACTTATTTTCTAGTAATCACCACAGAGAAGTGCTCTGCTTCGTACTTCCTTCTACTCCTGCAGTACTCTTAAAGGGTCAAAGGAACCAGACAAGGTTTTTAGGAAATCTGCAAACTATGAACCACAGGAGGTAGTTTTGCTTCAACACTTAAAAAGGGGGCCCTCCTGTTTTAGTTCTATCTACTGTGTTGTGTCTCAGCGCTGCTTCAGTAAATGTCAACAGGAAGGAAACCAATTGGTTGGTGCTCTAAGGTGGAAAGCCCTTTTCTAACCCTGTAGTCACATTAAAGTTTAAAACAAAACAAATTTACCCTGAAAGGGGCTTTCTCCACCAATGGAGTCAGAGCTAGCAGCTCTTTGTTTTTCTGGCTTGAGCACCAAATATGTTACATCTTCACACCAAATCTTTACTGGGAATTAAAAAAAAATGTGTTGGTTTCACTGCCTAATTTAATACCAAATATTCCACTTTGACACGTTATGTGCTTATAAACCTCTAATTAGAGGGTCCGAGAAGAGCATAGAGCTGCCTCCACCACAGCGGTTTTCCCACAGATTCATGAACATGTTTGAAACATCGTTCAAAACATTCTCAGCTGTTTTAATATCACTAACTGGTGTTTATAAATCTTATATGAGTTGTGTTTGCAGTGATGGTAACGACCAGTTGGAGATCAGTAAAGAGCGTAGAGACACTTGTTGAAAACTGTTTATAAAACTGGTGATTTTAATTTAAAAGAACTAAAAAAATGTCTCCTACAGAAACTTAACCAGCAGGAGGATCAAACATTTAGTGGAGGTGACTTTTTAAGTGATGTGGGTCCAAGTTTGTGAATAACCAGTTAAGACCCAGCTTCATTACCACACCTGACCTGGTCTAGAACTGGAACTCCATTGGTGGAAGAAACCCTGTCAATGTTAAAATCTTATGAAAGCGGCATTTCAATAAATTATTTTTTGGGGGGAGGGGGGCTCTCAGTGCTCAGTGATTTGCACCAGAACTTCAGTTTTACAAGTAAGGAGATGTAGTGATATTTAAAAAAAGACAGTCCTCCTTCTGCAACACCAGTTGTCCATGAGTGTGACTCTTACCGCCCAACAGTGCTTTGCTATTTTGTTGGGAGAGTTTATGCAAAAGCAGCTTGTTGCATAAACTCTTGGGAGTAAAAGTCTGAAGATTCTGTTTCTTAAGAGCCAACGGATCTTAGACCTGCCACAGGAATAAAAGTAAACAGGTAATCTGCTGCATCTCCCAAACTAATGTTGCCCATTAAACCAAAAATGCTGCCATCGTAATGGTTTTAGGGCGGTACAATCAAAGCGGCGGGACACGTGGAGAGTGTACCACAGTTTAAGTTCCTAGACATGGAGCCTGAGAAGGAACTGAATGGAGCCAACACCAACGAGCTACTGAATGAGTCATGGGAGAGACTTTACTTCTGAGGCTTTAAAGGGGAAGAGCCGCTCCACCACACTGGGTACAGCATAGAGCTGCCTCCACCACAGCGGTTATGTTTAAACCATACCGCCACAGAGAAAAACGGGCTCCGCAGGGTAATCAGGACAATAGAGAAGATCATCAGAGGTACCCTCACCACACTGGAACAGATACACCTCACGCTGCCTGAAGAGAGCTAGAGTCCTCACAAGACACATCACACACATATATATATATATTTATATATATATATATATATATATATCCAAACTCCCACTGCCTACAGACAGTTGTGTTTACTGTTTTTGTCTTGCTTTTTTCTAATTCTCTTCACCAGATTGTGTAATCCCATAGCTGAGTCATGTCCACCCCTAATCTCATTGTACTTTTAGTATAAAAAAACACATAAAATATTTCATTAGATTTTTTTTTCATGTTTTAAATCTGGCAGATGTTGCCCTCAACACATCTGGTTAAACAAGTGGGGGCTGAAACCGCAGCAGCATTCTGTGAAGAAGCTTGCAGGACCTCCTAAAGTACTCAACCTGCTGAATTAACACCAGCGTTCTTTCATACCTCATAAAACCTCACCCACATTATGCTTGTGTGTGCAATCCGGTAAAAGGGTTTTTAAAAAACGACTTCTCTGCTGACGTCCCTGTTTTTGCATTGGTGATATTTTTCTCTTTTCCTTGAGTGATGACATATATTAACAAAAAGATAAACAAATAGATGAAGAATTTTAGGATTAAAAAGTGTAAACTTCCACGGAATAGAAAACAAAGACATCGGAGCCGTAAATAATAAACATGTAGTCATGCATTTGTGTACAGGGCTGCATACAGTTAAGTCTTATATTTTATCTTACAAATAAAATAAAGTTAAATATTTCTCATGTGGCACATAATGACTATTTACATTATTTTTCATTAGTATTTGATGCATTAGTGTGATGATGGAGGATGCTCCCAGAGTGAAGGTTAAAGTGTTTAAAGGAGTGAAGTATCTTCTTGTGCGTGCGTGTGCGTCTGATGGAGGGTTTTTGCTGAACTGGCGTTGTAGCTAAGGTTACAGTGGTAACTATTATACCTAAGACACCCCTACTGAACTTAAATGACACATATCTGATGTCACAAGTTGCCAAAATATTTAATGTCAGGTTATGACAAATGTCCTGTGTCACTTGCCCAACAACAAACTTAGGAGGCACCAAAAGTCAACTTGTCTGAGCGTGGCGTTGGGTGTGATCCCTCATGGCAACAGTAATGTACTGCACTGACAGATTGGCGAACATCTGTGGTGGTGGCTGGAGATCTTGGCTTTTGTCCAGGAGTCTATGGAGGTCCCGTGTGGGGCGTCTGTGGACACCCCTGATAGGGTTGAGATGGCGACACCCACGCTCCGGCGCTGGGGGGACGGCTGGGCTCGCCGCTGCCAGACTGATCCAGCTCGGCGCTGTCGCAGTCAGAATCATCACACAAGGCCCGGTTCTGTAGAGCGAGTGGATAGTGCATCAGACAGGCTTTTACCCACAGCATCTGGGCTGAGGAATGTGTAAAAACAGCATCTACACCGCAACACAAGGATGCTTCTTCTATTACTACAAACACACACAAGTTTTACCCAAATATGCAGATGAACAAACCCACACAGCATGTAAACAGTGTTATCCATCAAAGGAAAAATGTTCAGCTGCCTTTAAATAAAACTAAGGCAGATTAAAAATCATCCAACTTAATGTAGCTGAAGACTGAAACATGGTTTCCTGATGCATTTGGCTACTTTTTGCACCATGTGCAGGGGCGGTGTTAGGCCCGGCTACTTGGGCTGAAGCCCCGGATGTTTCATGAAAAGCCCCGGATCTAAATCGCGGAAGTAACATGCAGTACCAAAGTCCAACAGAGAGGGAGCAGCTGGCAGTAGTTTGTTTATAGCTTGCCTGAGCCTCCACCACTGAAGAAGCCCTTCAGCAGCTGGCTTCTTCTACACTCTCTGCCTGAAACGCATGAGTGAAGATGGACATAAGGACGTTTTTTAGACAAAAAGTACAACGACAGAACCCCAGCTTTGATGAGACTGGTGTTGACTCAGGTTTGTGAGTCTTATTTGAAAATATTTGATGTGCTGCTGGTTTGCCTAAAGTTAGCTTACTATCAGGTTAAGAGGTTGGAGAAAGAAAGGGAATATTTACTATCATCTCACACTAAACACTAAAAGGAACAATACTCTGCCCTGAAAATGCTTAATATGTAGCTTCAGATTAAAAATTATGTGGTACAAGACATATATGATGTTGACTAGTGCGTGTCACGTGTGTGTGTGTGTGTGTGTGTGCGCGCGCGCACCGTGTGTGTGTGTTAACCCCCGGATCTTCTTCAGTCCTAAATCCGCCCCTGGCCATGTGTCACATTTTTTCTACTCCTCAACTTCAGTGTCTGGTGACAAGAAACCTGCCTGCAGCATGATGCTGCCACCACCGTGCTTCACTTCGAGAATTGTGGGAGAATTTTGTGTTAAGTCAAGTTTAGTCTTCTCTAAATATAATGTAGGTACATCTCCTAAATGTTTGACAAAATGGAAAATGTGTTTCTGAATAACTTGAAGCACATTTTTTTCTACGGATTGCTGCATCTTAAAGCTATACTGTGCAACTTTTTCATATTTTAAAATAATTTTCTTGAGCCCTTTACAGGGTTATTGAAATGTCACTCAGACCCCAGTCTACCTGCTGGTGGAGGGAGCTGACATGGTGGAGCTGCAGTCTGCTTCCAGCACTTTTCCTGCATGTTTTGGATCGTGAACACAGCTCATTTGTCTAGAAACTAATGAAGGCTGAGGAGACATTTCAGCAGTTAGATTAAGGTGTTAAAAGACAAATGCTCAGCAAGGAGATAGGTTTCACTTTTGCTTTGACCACAGAGCATTAATAGCAGACACTAGGGGGTGCTAAAAGCAAGCAAACTGCCAAGTGTGCCTATTAAAGTGTGAGTTATACAATGGGTGGAAACTTGTTTCAACCAGACTTCCTGTTAGAGAAATTCCTGGAGAAAGGGAGTTGCCTGGAGGATTGAGAGAGCAGCACTGAGGCAATGATTGGCAGCACTCCCCTCAACCCCTCCCCTTTCTCAGTCAGAAAAGAGTCGTTAACACTCGCCGTGCACAAGAGCACACACAAAGAGCAGACTCGCCACTCAGGAGAAGAGCAGAGACAGAAACTGACTGCAGGAAAGAGGATTTCCTTATCACCTCCTTCGTTAGAAAAATGAGGACGAGGACGCGGCTCCGAGCGCCAACATGTCATATCAGCATGTGAGTGGTTGAGTCAGGTGGAGGTGTGACGAGACTCAGAAGGAGTCCAGTGCAGTGCAGCCATGTAGTACTGCGCTGACGTCACCCTGCAGCACTATAGTAATTAGCTGTGGCTGGTTCTAAATACATGTGGAGCAGAGTTTAAACAATTAAAGATGGCCTCTACATATAGCATAAGAGTGTCTTTAACTCAGTCCGTTGTCCATAGAGCTAGTTGTGGAGAGTTATTAACAGATTTTAGTTTTTATGCAGTTGACGAAGAACTGGAATAACATCAGAGTAGAACATCATAAAATTCAGTTTGTATTTCACAAATAGTTTTGCTCCATCATGAAAAATGCCATTTTTAAACAGTAATCACTTTAGAAACTACATATTTGTTGGCAGTGCAATTGTTTCTCCAACAAAAGGCGCTGCCATCATTTAACGAGGCTCTGCCAGACTCTTGTGAAAAAAAAACTGTAAAAAGTTCGTTTTTTTGCCAACTGAAGCAAGTTAGTGTTGGATTATTGGTTTAAATATTGTTTCAAAGTGACTAAATTTAGTTCTTTAAAATCTCTGTTATCGGTTTTGTGTTTGCTGAGCTGGAAACAGCTGTAACATTGGAGCTTTTTTGTTATTTTGGTCTTGGACATGACAAACACACCCGAACCTCTGCAGAGCTCCTGTACCTCATTAGGATTCTGCCCGGCGTCCAGCGGAGCTTTGCTCTGCCCCACAGCTCCGTCCCTCTCTGACAGGCCGTCAGAAACCTGCGCAGGATCGGTGTTGTCCACCGGGATCTCCGATCCCTGAGAGAGGAGGTCATCGCTGCGGTCGTCCAGCCTGTCATCTGTGTTGGTGCTGACCACGTCGGGGGTGCCGCTATGGGAGTGGTCAGTGGTGTGACCCTCCTCACCATCGGATACAGACAGGTTCTCTGAACTGAAGGTAGATACCGACTGGCACTTGGTTATGCTGGTCGGACGCCTGGTGGAGCCAAAAGGACAAAAAATAAAAATATAAACCAGACACAAAAAGTTTAGAAAATGTGAAAGAGCGATGTAAACTTGAAATTATTCTTAATTCTCTTATTAAATCTGTTATTTGTCAAATACAGGAGACAGCTTAAGGGAATTTTCCAAAGATGGAAGACAGGATGTTACTCACCGTCTCCGTGGCAACTCAACCTCACTGTCAACTTCCCCCTCTTCTTCTTCTGATGACACTCCACGCCTCTGTAATCCAAATCAAAGTGAAGGCACAAGTAAAGCACGGCCCCTGGGTGTCAGAGTGAGAAATGTGGTCACATTTTATACAATGTCTACACCGCACCTGTTTGCGTGTGATAGCTGCCCGATACAAAATAGCTGAAGGTGTCAGATGCTGAGTCCCGACCCCTCCTGAGGACCCCCGAGGTATCCTCAAAACACCAGCTCCGTCCTCTTTGTCCTCCCCATCATTAGAAAGACGAGGAGATCCAATGGATCCTCTTCCTGCTGCTGCTCCCCTCCCACATGGCGAGTCTGGGCTGCTGGAAAAAGGGAACGATGCTGCATCCTCGCTGGGAGTGTCACTGCGTGGAGGAGTTTCTGTGAGGTCATCCAGACCAGTGGCTCCTCCCTCTGACCCCCCTAAACCAGCAGAGGCACTGAGGCTTCCCCCTCTCTCCAGCCTGCTAGCAGAGGGCTCCCCTTTCCCCTGACCCCCGGCCTCCAACGTGGTGCAGATGAGGTCAGGGCTAGAGGAGGACAGCTGCCTCTGCTGCTGCTCATGACCAAGACCCCGCAGGGCTGCAGACGGCTCCAGAAGCTGCTTGGAGGTGTTAGTGCTTGAGCTGTTAGCCTGGGCACTCGGATCTGTGTTAGGAGAGGCTTGGTTCGCCTTGAGTCCAGCCAGATCCCCGCTGCTGCCCTTTCCGGGCTTGCGGTGGCGGGTCTTTAGTCTCCGAGACCGGCTGGGAGAAGTGGAGTTCCTGTTGGAGCAGGCTGGGATGGTGACTTGCATCACGGAGGAATCTATTTTGGGAATGATTACCTCAGACTTTAGGATGTCTGGCCTAAAAGAGGCAGAGGAATTAGTCAACGACTGCAAAAGTCACTTAAAATGTTTTTATCCATTTAATCTGAGATGGGACCTCACACCTCTTTCCCGGGGGCAGCTTCTGAGGAACGTTTCTCTTCTTGATAAGTTTGTCCATGGAGTTGGAGGAGCTGCCCTGTCTGGAGCTGTGGTGCTTGAACAAGCCTGGATACTTTTTATCCAAAGACTGCTCCCTCCTGAAAGCATGTTTTTAGAAATTGTGTTTATTGCCGTGCTTACCATTTTTCAAACGCTCTCCAGTGATTTCATTAGTACCTCTGTAGCTCTTTCTCTTTGAGCTCCAGCTGCAGCATCACTGCACTGAGCTCCATGTAAAGGTTATTAGCTCTCTCCAGTTTCCTCTCGTAGTGCTCACGAATGTCCAGAGCATGCCTGAAAACATAAGGAGTGGCTCGTGTCATTGTGTGAGGAGGCAGCAGGAGGCGACGTGTCCCATTCAGTTAAAAGTATTTGCTAGTTTCTAATGATCTGTTAGATGCATCAGTTGTGTGAGTGAACCTGAGCTCCTCTCTGCGTCGGTTGATCAGTTCCTCGTCAAGTCGGTGCAGACAAGTGCCCTCAGATTTAATCTTCTCAAAGTGCTGCTTCACCTCCTCTCTCCATTCAGCCTGGTGAGAACATACTTCTATTAACTCCCTCTGTCCAGCCCAAGAAGATTTTAGACGCTGATTTCTGTTTTCAGTAGCATTTATCCAAATCTTAGTGTAAAATGTAGCCTTAAATATCTGTGAAAATATGGCTTTATTTCTGGTTTATGTTGTTTTTGAGTACCTCAAAAAATAAAAAAGGGACAGATTAAAAAGTTTGCATGCCCTGTGTGAGGGGAAAGTCATATTAAATTAAGGAGGAACTATAAGTTTTGGCTTGCTTTCAGCACATGCTAGTGTCCATTTAGTAGAACCAAAAGCAAATCCAATCTCCTTGATGTCTTTTCAACACCTTAATTGAACAGGTGAAATGTCTCCCAGCCTTCATTTACGTCTACAGAATTGATTCATCACTAAATTAAACAAATCAGCTGTGTTCATGATCTTAAACATGCAGGAAACGTGCTGGAGCCAGACTGCAGTGCCAGGTGTGTCAGCTAAAGTCCAACAGGTGGCAACCACCAGTCTGAAGTTGCAAATGCGGCATTTTGGCCACAGAGGGCAGTGGGGGTCTGAGTGCCTTTCATTAACCCTGTAAAGAGTCATTTAGCTCAAGAAATTTATTTCAACTATGAAAAGGTTGACTAGTATCCCTTTAATAAATGCCACCGCTTATTGTATTTTTTGAAATAATTTTGTTCATGTGATTTCCTCCCTTTTCTTTGCACTAGATGCTTTTAGCTCATGAAGATTTATTTATTACTATTTAGCTTTTATTTTTTTTACTGTCATTTAAACCAGGAGCTTTCACAGCTTTTAGCTGTTGCACCGGCTGAAGTAAACCCATAACGTCACTAATTTGTGCTGCAGAGGCTTTATTTTTATGAAATTGTGTTTTTTATGTGTCCTTACTGGAGAAAAGTGTTTCAAATAAAAAAGTTCTAACTTTATTTATCTACTGAACCTCTGCAGTCCTCACCTGAAAGCAACTGAAGCTGAGTTTTGCAGTGAAGCAGCAGAAATGTGTTTTTTTTAATAAGTAAAAGTTGTGCTCACGTTGCTTCATAGTAGATCAGTAAACTGCCACTCCCTCTCTTACTCTTAGTGTTTTCAGCCCAGTGAAATTTTGATCTGACCTCCACTCATCCTCTCACCCACCACAGTTTAATGACATTACAACCTGAGCTTCTGCCATCCTGTTACATGGTTCTCCTTCTTTATTTGAGTGCAGGCAGCTGTTAAGATTAGATCATCATTGTTGGGAATTAAAAAAAACTTTTAATGAAATCTACTTTTATAAGAGTGAATGTAAAAAAGACACTTCTAGAAAACTAAGTGTGTTCTCTAAATACCATACATGAAGGTGTCTGTAGTGTTTCACAAATTTATTTAATTTCATTGTGTGAGTATTTACATAAACAGATTAAAGAGCCTTTTTCCTCCTACCTGGGATTTAAAGTATGTTTCTTGTGGGGTGGATAGAACATCAGCTGATGCTATATCCAGATGAAGAAGGATCTGACGGAAAGAGGGCCTATTTCTAGGTTTACAGTTCCTGCAAACCCAAAATAGGAAACACAGCTGTGAACACTTTATCGTGCTGGAAAATCAATGGATGCTTTAAACTACTGGCTAACTCCTCCTCAAGCAACTCCACTCAGAAACTCCAGCTTTCTTGGTACAAAGTGTCCGATTCCAGGCGCTGCTCACCAGCACTGTCTGAGGAGGACTTTGAAGCCGTCCGGGCAGCTTTCAGGTACCGGCAGCTGCAGGCTATTGTTTCCCACTCCCCAGATGATGGCAGACGAGTCAACATCTTTGTAAGGAATCTCCCCAGTCAGCATCTCCCACAGCACCACTCCGAAGGACCTTTAGGATGAGCCGTGCTTTAGTTTGAGGCAATAATTTAAACAGAATATATATGTATATGTATATATATATATATATATATATATATATATATATATATATATATATATATATATATATATATATATATATACATATATATATTTGTATATTTGTATATATATATATTTGTAAATATATGTATACATACATACAAATATATATCAAATATGGAAATAATCTGTATGTCTGACTCCTTGGGAACCACCAGCTCACAACTGCAACTAGTCATGTGGACTCATAGATTAGAAGTAAGTGTTAAAGGTGTGGTTCGCTCATTCTCTAGTAGGAATTAAATCCTTCTAAGTCATAATCTGGGTACAAAAAGCCCTGGTGTGCCTGTTGATTAGCATTGAAAAGGCTGAAATAATACCTCAACTGAAGCCACAAATCCCAAATGAGCTAAAACGCAAGAAGCGTGGGTGCAGAGCGAGAGCAAAACGGAGACAGAGAAAGAGGAAATTCAAACCATCTCTTCCATCGATCATAATGGGCAATGTGAGATCACTGGCCAACAAGATGGAGGAACTCCAAGCCCTTTCAAGGACTCAGCCAGAGTTTCGGCAGTTTCGGAACCGCTGGAGGAGATAACGCAAAGAAGGATTCTCCAGAGAATCAAGAAAATGATGGACAACCCTGAGCATTCTCTTCACAAGACTGTCCGACAACGGAAGAGTGTCTTCAGTCAGAGGCTTCTTCAGTTTGGCTGCAACACTGACCGCTACTGGAGATCCTTCCTGCCAACAGCCATTGTAATATACAACAACTCTTTGATGACTTGATTATTATTATTATTATTCTGAGCTACTACAGCAATCAATTTCCCTCTGGGATTAATAAAGTATATTTGAATTGAATTGAATTGAATTTCAGGATCTAAGATTGCCAGATCAAAAGAGAGCTTTACACGGCAGGATTTGGTGTCTTACTTCCTGATATTTGGGCATCTCCCCTCTGATTGGATAACAGCAACTCACTTTACCATTGATTCTTTTTGTTTGCAATGTTGATGTTTTGTTTCCAGAAAAAACAAAACCCTGGGAGAAGTTCTGCTGTGTGGTGGAGTTGCTAATGCTAACAGTTAGCTTCTACTAGCAGAGATGTTCTCTGCTGTTTCCCGGATGCTAAACCAACAACAGCCTTCCCCGTTGTGAGTCAAGATGGATGAGTTCATCACAGTGGCAGTGTGACGTAGATATGTCCGGGTTTTCTAATCCTAGAGTTTCACTGTCTTTTTCTGTCAGAAGCTAACGCAGGAGATAGGTTTAGGAGACTATTTTTATGTTCAGCCTCCATGAAAAACTCTTAGTGACTGATTATAATTACAAATATAACTTAAAATGTTTTTTTCAGTGAACCACACCTTTAAATGTTCACATGGAATAAAAAAATGATGCATTTCAAATAAAGGGGAAGAAAATTATAATCAGACGTACCAGATGTCCACTTTTTCTGACACCGGCTCGTTCCGAATGACTTCAGGAGCCATCCAGGCGACCGTCCCAGCAAATGACATCTTAGTGCTCTTGTCACTGAGCTCCTTTGAGGTGCCAAAATCAGAAATCTTCACCATGTCATCATGTGTGATCAGCATGCTGGGGGAAAAGAAAGTTGTAAATTTCACGCTCTGAAACAAAGAAGTTGGCGCCGAGCTGAGGAGGCCAGCTCTTACTTGGGAGACTTGAGGTCTCGGTGGATGATTTTGTGGAGGTGGAGGTAATTCATGCCACCTGCGATACCCATGGACCAGTCTACCAGGAGGGAGGGTGTGATCTTACGGCCCACCCTAAGAACCTCATACAGCTGGCCTTGGGCACAATACTCCATCAAGATGCAGTAACAAGGAGCCTGAGTGCAAACTCCCCTGGAGATGAAGCAAAATGTTCAGGTGAACAATCAGAGTTAAAAAGTTATCAGAGTCAAACATCAGAGCCAGCTTCCTCACTTGAATGTGATGATGTTTGGGTGTTTGAGTTTTCTAAGGTGTTTGATCTCCGTCTCTTTGATGTCCCGCACTTTCTTCACAGCTACCTCATCTCCGTGCAACCTTCCGAGGAAGACGGCGCCCTGCGCCCCACTGCCCACCCACTGCAGGTCCGAGATTTCTTCAAAGGGAATCTCCCAGGACTCTAAACTCAGAGTAAAAAGAGAAAAATGATGCTTAAACACGAGACCGTAAAATGTTACACAGAATAACAGATGTGTATCAATAAACTTCTTGTAGCAAATAGTCTATTACAATCACATGTTGCCAAAGTCCAGGCCAGCAGGACCAAAGTGCATCATACCTGTCATCTAGAGAGATGGTTTATGGACAGCTTCTCAAACAAACCATTACATTTATGTCCAGAGACAAGAAAAAGCTGAGGACAAACACAAAAATCCACTCAGAGACTCCTCTGTCTGCCATCGGTTACACGGGCATTGCTTAAATAACTGTGAAGGCTTGGTCACTAAAGACGGACAACCCTTGCAGAGGAAAAGAGACAGGGAAATAAATTCTTCATGAGGACTGCTGAAGGGTCTGGATCTGTAGGGAGCATCAGCAGAGCAGGCAGATGAAGCTCCGCCCCCTCCAACAGCTGTCAAAACTCTAACTGATGATGTTTGTGGAGCTGATAACACCAAGACCAAGCTTTCAGACAAAGCTCTGCTACATCTCAGGTTATTTTACACGTCTATGTTTTACCTCACAGCCAGACTTCCTTGTCAAACAGAAATTTAATCAGAATTAGATTAAAGGATTCAAATAAAATTCTTGGTTGACAGTTAAAACCAACAATTACTAGGCTTTTGACAGTGTTTTGTATCCTCAACAGATTTAGTCAAAAGAAAAGGAGACCCAGTAGTTCACAAGAAGTAGAGTTTCTGATCAGAAGGAAGGCCTGAAGTTATTTTCTTTGCCCACTGAAACAAGTTTTCAGTAACTTAAAAGAGTGATGCACTCATTTAACCAACATATTTTCAGTGGTCTCTAATAGGAATAAATACCTTGTAAGTTGTTCTCGGGAGGAGGAATATACCGGTGCACCATTTCTCTGACCTAAAAGTTGCCCACATCACAGCTGAGCTTCAGACGGCAGGTTTTGGGGTCTTTTTTCCTGATATTTGGACATCTCACCCCGGATTGGATAACAGCCACACAACTCTACCAATGACTTGCAACGCTGATGTTTTATTACCACAAATAAATCAAGCCTGAAGGAGCTTCTGCTGTGTGGGGGAGTAGCTTATGCTAACAGTTAGCTTAAACTGGCTGAGATGTCCTGCACTGATTCCCAGACATTAAAACATCAGCAGCCTTCCACGTTGTGAGTCATGATGGGTGAGTCGATGAATCTTCAGTGACAGTGTGACATAGATCTGTCAGGCTTTTCAAATCCTGGATTTTCACGTCTATCTTCTATCAGAAGCTAACGCAGGAGATAGGTGTAGGAGACTATTTCATGTTCAACCTGCATGGAAATCTGAGAGTGACAGAATATAATCAGAAAACAACATTTAAAAATTGCTTTTCGGTCAACTACACCTTTTTTGGAACTAATCAGTCAAATGAAAGCAGCAGATGTTTTCTTTCCCCATTTTCTTTCCAAACACACCACAGATTCAGAGACCACCTTGGTGGGACGTACCTTCATGGTTGTGCTTGTGTTCAGTAGAGTAGGCCTTTCCAATCATGGTCCAGACTGGTTTCAGGCAGCCAAACAGTCCCTCCAAAAAACCACCGCTCCCCGACTGAAGTCTAATGCTCTCCGATGGTCTCCGAACAGCACCAGCCTCTGGACTGTGTCCTGCCTCGGCCCCGCCACCGCACTGGCAGGCCTCATGTTCGTGTAGTTTTAGCACGCTGTTGTCAAAGTGGCCCGACGGCCCATCGCTGGGGCTGGGGCTGCTTCCTCCTTGGCCCACTGGTACGCTGGGTTCAATGGACAGTACGTTACGAAGTACACACTGCGTTGGGGTCAGGTCCGTTTCTGGGGTACAGGCAGGGGTGTCTCCATCGAGTCGTCGATAGGGAGGTTCTGAGATGGGGGTGCTGAAGCCTGACAGGGAAGGGGAAGGGGCACGGGGCTCATGGATACAGGTCCCACTCATCAGGGGTTTCCCCAAAACAGCAGGTTAGTGAGGTGGAGGAGAGGAGGAGAAAACCTGGAACAGATTAAAGACACCACCAGTTATAATATATAATGTAATGTATAACTCCTCAGTTAACATCAGCGCAATATCCAGTAGTGTTCAACACTTGTGCAATTCCAAATGTACAATAATATGTCTGTGTCCCTTATGCTGCGAAGTTCTGCTGTGTCTTTTTATTCACTGTTTTTAGTGGATGAAGGTTACAGTGGTAGTGTATTGCCTTTGTGTGTTCACCAAAATCTTTCCCTTCCTTTTCTCTAAGTGTGTGTGCTGCTGTAATGAGTGAATCTTCCTACTGTGGGATTAATAACGTCTATTCTATTTGTTCAGATTAAATGCAGAACTGGACAGTTCCGCACATGAAGCTACACAGAGGAGCTGTCCGGTGCTGAAACAAGTCCCTAGCAAAAATCCGAGTAGTCGTGAGTGGATTTGGGGATTCAGCCAGTCACTATTCTATTTCCAGATCCTGTCTGAATCATAGTGGTTCTGTGTGTGAATGGGCCCAGTGCAGCCATCACACCCAGTGGAGATGTGCTTTATGAATGAACCCAGACTGTCAGCTGCTTTCTTCCTGCCCCAGAACCACAGCGAATTGCGCGCCACCGTGCACCAAGTCAAGACCATTGTGTGTGATCAAGAGTTGCATAACCTCCCTGCCTGTGTATATTTGCGCGTGCACGTGCACATGTGTGAGAACAGGAGCAACAGGAGCAAAAGCACATGTGGCCAGTTCATGTACTCACACTGCAGCACCGCACAAGGGAAGCAAAAGCAGAGCGTGAAAAAACGGGCAATAAACATCCAGCGGGCGGGCCTGTGCGAAGGAGGCGCGCGCGCGCACGCACACACACACACACATACTCTTTAAATAACTGAGGATGTGATGATGACACTCCGCAACATCATGAGCTGCAGGCTCCTGTCCTACTATGGTCCAGGGGAAACTACCGCAGCGGCTGCACATGAACCCGACGTCAGCATCACAAATACCCCGTCATGTGCGCCTTCTGGGAGCACAGATATGGTTTTATAGCGCTGATCGACGATTACTGGCTTATTGGCAGCATCGGCTCAGTGGTGCAGTGTGTGTGAGCGGCATGATCAAGCCACCGCACCGAGCCACGGCATCCTGCCTCAACGCTTCCCTCAGCGTTATTACCCGGATAGCGTGACATTCCCATACCTTTCTGCCTGCTGGATGTCGCGTTTCCCAGCGAAGGGGTGGGCTCAGCTTTCTGTTTGTCCGCCCTGCTGCGCTGTTTGTTGTTTTCTGTCGCTCATGGTTGCCTCTCCGGATTCCCAGCGCCTTTTCCCCGCTACTTCCACCTCACTGGGACGGATCCCAGCAGCTAAAATGTGTTACCAGTAACCGGGGAGCCATGCAACGTGAGGCGCGCTGTGTTCTTTTGGGGAGGGGGGAGGAGGAGGAGGAGGAGGAGGAGGATGGAAGTGTGTCTCCTTCCCAGTGCTCAATTGACGTCACGGAAGAGTGAGTTGCGCCGCCAAGGGGCGCCAAAAACCCCACCTCAAAAACGAGACAATTTTCATCAACACATCCATATTTTCTCCATTCGCAAAATCTGTCGGTTCACTAACTCAGATGGACCGGGAACCGGGTACTGATACTGCCGATGTGCACTTCAGCAAGGCACAATGAATCCCTCTGGTTGCTGGGATGCTGGTATTTCACTGAGCAGCACAAGTTTTTCACTAAATATGAGGCTACTTCATTGGTATATTCCTGCAAATAAGAATAATTAGCAGTCTTTGTCAACAATAACCTTAGAAATGAATGAACTACAAACAACTGGAATTTCAACTAAATTACCAAACATTTTCACATACAGCATAGTCAGTAGCAATGATAAAATGTTAATAACTCACAAAACACTGCACCAAAGAAAGTAAAGCAACAACAAAATAAAGTTTCTAAATAGAATGTTTTAGAAAACAGCAAAGTGTAGATCTTCATCTGTCTTTTCCAATTTATCTTCAAATAACGCAATAAGGACATGCTTGGAATTAGATTGAATAAATTAATCAATACAAATTATGTTTTGATATTGTTCTCTTCCCATGAACTTAGTCAACAAAAAAAAAAACAATTCTATGGTGAGGGGTTTATGTTGGGCTTTGTGTTATTAGAAAAAGCTCCAAGTGTTTATTTCTTAATCCACTGGCTTGTGGTGTTACTGTGGGCCTGTGCCCTGCAGAAGGTAGTATGTCCCTCTCAGCTTACCTTAGAAAGACCACAAGGAGATTAGTAAAGGAGGGCTTCCAACCATAGACATCATAGGGAGTCTAATCTATGTCTGAACCATGGATCCACTTGAAAAATTAATGGGAAATCTATGATGGGATTTTCTGATCCCATTTGATGGGTGCCATGGATTTCACATATGATGTCTGAATTTTTAAAGACACATTTTGATGCCAAGAAACTGCTTATTTTCGAACCGCAACAAAAGTTAGTTTAGGTTTGTCTCACCATATTGACGTCATCAAACTAGACATATAGAAGAGAAGATTAGCTTAGAGAGCTTCAAATCCTTCTTCGGGGATGAAAGAAGGAGCATTAAACCTTGAGAAAGCCACTATAAATCTGGTCATGTAGTAAGTAGCAGCTATGCTAGGGAGAAGAGAGTCTGTGGTGATGTCATTTATGCGACATTTGATTTGTAGTTACTTTAATTATGAATTTCCAGAGCTGTATCTCCTCGATCTAAGCCAACAAAATAAAAGCTAGGAATTTAAATACTACTACTTTAGATTATCTAACACATCTTTGTGCTGAAGTACAAAATAAAGAAACATTTCAAAGCTAACAGTGTTTTGTGCCAAGCTTCCAGATCTGCTTTTGAATAGCTAACAAGCTGTGGGGATGACAGTCCTCAGAATCAGCTGTTTAGACTTTACAAAGCTAAAGCTTTGAGGGTGTAACTGGATCTCTTCTATGTTTTGCAGGTTAATGCTTATCGCAACGACACTGTTCATCTTTGCAGATTAAGGTATGCTCCATTTATCCTGACAAGAAACAGAAACACAAGCAAGCGGCATTAGAGGCTACCACCTACCTACACAACGCATTTTGTGTAATTATCATGACAAGACCTTTACTGCGGGTCACACACAAAACTACACACCACACCGGTGTCAGTTTCACAAACATTTGTTTTTCAGGACTGATCTGCAGCACAGTTGTCCTCCTCGTTGCCGCCACTACTTGGCCAATGCTTCTCCCTCGGCTACTCTTTCCCCGCAGCTGCGCTGATTCAAATTAAAAGCCAAGCATGTAAGTCATTAGATAGCTATAACTTGTTCGTGTCTGGACATATTGGACAGATAATCACTTTTTTATTCTGTCATGAGATTTTGTCTGACGCGATGGATTATCCACCAGAACTCTCTTTGTAGCTGGTAACTATTGCCTTTATCAGCTGGAAACGTGTAAATTTTTGTGTTACTGCCCTTCTTTTGTCTATTTGTGCAGCCTACAGCATTACAAGTGTTAATCATGCTGATAGATATTATTTTAGCCACATTTTAGCCAAACTAATTGCTGTGATTAGCAAAACCCAAAGCTGGTCAAGTCTGCAGAGGCGCTAATGGATCGTGGCTATGCAGAGAAAAATACTTTTGCGTCAACGGTCTGTCTAGATTTCTAGACTGATGCTTTCTAGCACTCTCTGCAGAACAAGCATCACTGCCACCTAGTGGTCGAACACAACTTTTCTCCTCACTCTGAAAAGAAAAGTACATCCCACAGAATTCTAACGCAACAAGCAAAATCATAACTCAGAGAAAATGTTTTACATTTTTGAATCTGTTATACTTCTTTTCACTGTTTCTCTTTTTTTTTCTTTTAACACCCATACGATCATGTCACATAGTCCTGAAGTCAACATGAAGGTCATCTCACATGAGCTGGAGCAATTGGTATCACAGCAGGAGTGTTTGGTTTGCATGTAATACGTCTAACATAGAAGATTCGGGAACAACTGTCTTTGTAGGAGTGTTAGAACAAGTCCGGTGTGAAGCATGCAACTTTCAAACTTCTTGTAACACACAACTTCCATGAGTTAGCTGTTTTCATGAGTAATGGTTCAGAGTCTCGGCTGCTCTTTGTTAACCTGAGTCAGTTTTTGAACATGAACACTCTCTCCCTCTAGAAAGAAAGGAACACATGCACCATGTCTCTAATCAGTTGTGTTTAGCAGCAACTGAGTTGGACACATATGCAACAGCAGTCTCTTAAGCAACAGGAGGCATAACATTCAAAAAGTGTGCATTTTCCTGCCATGATGCAGCTCAGAAAGTGGCATTTCTGTGGTAGAATGAGGTGTGAAATGCAGGAAATCTGTCACAGTCTGTTAGTCTCAAAAGGATCTATGACATCATTGCCACTTTTTCCCATGGATGATATAGAAATGATACCGGAACGAGTGGAACAGCAGCAGGAACTCCGGTTTTATGACTACCTTGACATAGTGGACACCAGAGGTATGGACTCGAGTCACATGACTTGGACTCGAGTCATTATTTTAATGACTTCTGACTTGACTTGATAAAATCTATAAAGACTTACGACTTGACTCTGACTTAAACGCCAATGTAGCGTCTTGAATGGCCTCTAATTTGTGACAAAGGTCACATTTTCCCAGCTGGGTCAAGCTGGGTCGAACTGTAACTTTGCCCCACAGATTAACCCGCCAGGAGTCGTGATGTCTGCTGAAACATCTTTATCTGCTGCTGTTCCGTCCCAAGATGAAGGACACTTCAAGATTTTACAATAATAATTTTAAATAATAATTTTAATAAACTCTTTGACTTTATTACTGTTTATTACAATCATCTTAAATCTTGGTTCAGTATAAATGTATTTTAATTACTGAAATGACTTATTATACTTTGGGTTACAATAATAATCAAGTAATGTGTGTCCAGTAAACCAGAAGGTCATCTTGCACGTTTAACCACCTCACGCAGAGGGTATCCAGGGTAAAGTTGAAACCACCTCACATGTCTTTATTTCATGACCAAGCTTTCTGATGCTGAGAGGGCGTGTTCTGAGTTTTGTTAAAATAAACCTCCCGCAGCTATAAGGTCAGTTCTTGAACCATACCAGGAGACGAGGGACGGCTGCCCAAGTCTCTACTAAGCATTCTGTCACGCCGATAGTCTTGCTTCGAATAAACGCAACTGTAACCAGCTGAAGCAAAACTCCTTCAGAGTTAAGTCAGACGCTCGACACCGCAAACCCTGCGACATCTCTGGACCAGAGAGTCGTTCCACTCGGGTCTTCTCTACCGGACCGAGTACCCCTGAGGCTGACAACATTATCCTTGACCTCCAGATCCACACAGAGGGTCGTCTTGCTGGGTGAGGTAGCACACAGATGGTGTCTGATGCTGTTCTTTCTAAAACCAACTGAGTTAGCTGCAATACAACTTTCAACCCAGAACACTTCTCTCGCTGAAAGAAACCTTCTGAGATTCATTCACGCATCCAAAACCTCGCATTTCATTTTAGCTTCCATTCAGTCACAGGTTTGCTTTTTAAAACAAGTTTTAATATCAAATTGTCTGTTAAAAACTGTCATTTCTAAATTGTCATTTCAAATTGTCATTTTTAAAAGTGTTAGTAATAAATTCTTAACTTTTTCAAAAACTCTGACTCTTCTTTGAAATGAAACACAGAAATGATGTATATTTTTGGTTATTGAATAAGCAAATATTCCTTTAAACTTCTGATTTAATAAATAAACTTTTGCTATTAAATTTAATTATCTTAAATTAAACATTAATCTTTGGATTAAAAATAGACCAAGCTCGTTGGCTAATGAACTTCTATTGAATATATAATATCCTAGATATTTATATATGATAGAAGCTTCATTTGTTAACTTGTTTGATCTTTTCTCAGGATCTAACCAAACTGATAGCAAACAGTGTTAAATCCTAGAACGTAGTTAACCACGCTACACTAATGACTTACAACTCGAATCAACTTGCATCTGTTGACCTAATGATGACTTGAGCATGTTTGATATTTTAGCACAAAAGTGACACGACATGGACCAAAATCATAAATCATTCTTCGTTCTGGGTTTGATCTTGTTCTGCTAAATGCAGTAGAACTTTGTTTAGAATCAGTTTCAGTTGCTCTTTCTGCTTGTTTGAGCAAATAACCGAAGCTTTAAGAAGCTTTATTTCTGGGATTTTTTAAATTATCCTTGTCATTAAATAGAAGTTGGGCAGATGACTTGATTATGACTTGAAAATTCAAAGTTAAGGACTTGGACTTGTCTTGAACTTCCACATCATTGACTTTGGACTCGACTTGGACTTGGTTGTCTTTGACTTGGACTTGACTCAAGACTTGACTGGAAAGACCTGTGACTTGTGACTTGCAAAGCAGTGACTTGGTCACACCTCTGGTGAACAACTTTTATTTTTGTGGTACTTGGTCATAATCCATGCCAGGTCACCCATATCAATCACAGTCTCTCTTTTTGTAGAAGTGCACCAAACTGCTCCAGCATACAACCTGTTGACCAAAGATGTGAACAGAAAATCTTCTCCCATCATAATTCTGTTCAACTCGTCTTTCCTTTAGAATAATCTGGAAAAAAGCAGTAGCCTAATGAGTCCCTAAATATCATTGTTTAAATAAATGTTTCAGTATTAGAGTGATGTATAATGTGCACCACATTAACCTGTGATCTGTTACATCACTCAAACATGTCTGTCCTCGAGGGTAATCATTACCAACTACATGTTTTGGGTGATGATATCTCAGAGTTTTAGTACTCTGAAGATTGCATTTTACTTTGCAGATATTCATTTAATTACAGTATAAGTTAGAACATGTGAAAAAAAGGTGCCTGTAAGTGCCATCTAGTGGTCACCTTAGCTTGTTGCATCTGTTTAAAGGAAGGCTTGCAATTCATGTTCAAATTAGACAATTATGGCCAGATAGAACTAGATCGAAACATATTTATTATTTTCTTAATTCTCTGTTATTTTATTTTTAAATAACATAAGGCTCAATTTTCTGGGGTGAATTTACTTTCACACATTAACAGCTTTGTAAAGAATTTAATCTCCAAATAAAATCTAAACATTACTGCCAATAAATTAATTAGAAAGAATGAAATACGAAAATATCCTCCTAAAAATTACATTTGTTTTGTTTTAAATGTTTTTCAAATTGCAGTTTTTATTTAAGCTTCTTGAATCTGGTGTAAAAAAATATATTATTCTTCATTTCTGTCCAACCATCAACATGAAGGCCCAGACTTCCCTCTCCCCAGTCACCTGGGTCAGCTCCTCCGGGAAATCCTAAGGTGTTCCCTGGCCAGCTGAGAGTCCTTCCAGCTTGCCCTGGGTCCCCCTTTAGGTCTCCTCCCAGTTGGATGTGCCTGGGAAACCTCACCAGGGAGGCGTCCTGGATGTGTTGGTCCAAGAAGCATCCTAAATAGAGGCTTGAGCCACGTCACCTTACTCCTCTCGACGTGGAGGAGCAGCAGGTCTACTCTGAGCCCCTCCCAGATGACTGAGCTTCTCACCCTATCTCTAAGGAGATCCCAGCCACCCTGTGGAGAAAACTCCTTTCGGCCGCTTGTTATCGTGATCTTGTTCTTTCGGTCAACACCCAAAGCTTGTGACCATAAGTGAGGGTAGGAATATAGATCGACTAGTAAATTGAGAGCTTTACTTTCCAACTCAGCTCTCTCTTCGCCACGACACAGAGCAGTACAACCCTCGCATCACTGCAGATGCAGCACCACTCTGCCAATCAACCTCCCGCTCCATCTTTACATGAACAAGACCCCGAGAACTCCTCCACTTGGAGCAGGACCTCATCCTTGACCTGGAGAAGACATTCTACCATTTGCCGACTAAAGATCTTTAGATGTATTAGTAGTACAATAAAACCAATCAAAACAAAAAAATCAGTGTTTTTAAATAAGTCAGCTGGTTAAATATCATGGATCCAAACCTCTCCATTATGTAAATAAAAAGCATTATTTTTTTGTTCTTTCAAATCCAGTTCTATCAAAGGAGACAGACTTTTCCCTTTGTTCATTATAATGCTTAACCCTTTGATGCATAATGGTCACTGCAGTGGACAGGTACTCAAAATTGTTATTACTTTATTTTTGCTATTAAGCACAGCTTTTGAAGACTTTATTGCATGTGAGCCCCTCCATTTGGACTTAAGTAAGTCAAGCCACCATATTTCATGTTCAGAATGCACGTTGTCCACTGAGATGGACATGTAATAAATTATTTGTAAATTAACAAAATGTTACAAAAAATATTTGTTGAAATTTGTTTCATTCACACCTAAAGATGCATGAAAAAAATTGTTTAAAAAATCACGGCTGAAGATCTCATAATTCATGCATCAGAGGGTTAATGAAGCCACCAGATGGCGGTATTCTGGTTTTACACTTTTTCTTAGTTGTTTACACACAATTCCTTGTAGTCAGACACAATGACTACAACATCACTGGTGCACCAACTCCCAGAACTAATTCTGCTTAACTACGCTCACCCGTTTTCCCGAGTAAATGTCCGAATAATCGAACTGACAGTGCTTCTCCCAACATTTGGTTGCACCCTTCAGCCATTGAGAGGCCACAATTTACCACATGACCATAGGCGGAGATCCCAGGGGGGACGGGGAGGAGATCCCTTTACGACAGACCACCTCCACCACAGTAAAAAAAGTTGTCACTTCAAGTTCTCTGGTCATTCCAGGATTATTCCGCTATTATTATTCCATTCACCAAGGTGACCAAAAGTTCCTTTTTCCGGACACGTACGCTTTCACGGTCTGCCCGGTCTGTGGAGCATTTATAGATCGATGAAAATGTCCATGTTTCATCCTATTTAGCAGATGAATATGGTAGAATCAAAACTAAATGGTCCGATGAATGGAAAACCACAGTGTTTAACCGCTCTTATCCCGTCTTCCCCAGGCTCTGCAGTTGTTTACAATATGTCAAAGTGCAGGTGCGTAAACTGGTTGCAGCAAATGTGTGTTGGAGGCACATTGTTCAAAGCTCTCAGTGTAAAACATAGAGCCAAAGATCGCGTTGGCCACACAGACCCAATAACACTATGAAAACTGAGAAAAGTGACAGATCGATTAAACTGAAAGATAAACTATAGAGTATGTATATGTTTAGTGTATTTGTAAAGTAATTTTTTTAAATTTTTATTATTAAAATGAAACAAATATTTCAAGAATATATTTTTAGATTTGGTGTATCTTTTCGTTTAGTAGGACTTAGATAAAGTTATTAAATATTACAGAGTTATTCTCTAATAGCCTACAAACATTTCTATGATTTATTAAAGAGATTTCAGTCATACTTGACTTGTGAAAGCTGATTTGAAGTTATTTTTTCTAGACATATTTAGAAGGAAATTTTCAAATATATTAAAATCAATATGGAACTATTTGGATTTTAGTAGCTTTCATGTTATGTGATTTAATAAAATTTTTATTTGACATGTTCTCTCTCTTTGTTGTGAAAAAGTTAGATATGTTTTAGTATTTAAAATTAATGCTTTGCATCCGTCCACACGTGTCGCTGTTGGTCAGCTAATAGCCGTGTCATTTCAGGACATGTTGCTTCAGCTATTAACGATCTACTTTTAAATCTTTATTCTGAATTGCTTATTCCGTTTTAGGCCACAGTCTTGTTATTGAAATGAAAACAAAAAGAAAGGATGCTTATGGAGATGTACAAAATTGGCAAGATATTATTGTTGATCAATATCCTCCAGCTCCGTTCTAATGACAATATCCCATCTGTGTGTGTGTTGCTGTCCAACTGTCAGCAGGCCAGGTCAGTTGAAATGGCAGAGAAATGAAAAACGGCAGACATCAGGTCATTTTTTAATGCTCCAGAACGTCAAGTAAGTAGAAACTTGCATTTTGATAAAGACATCTATAAGAAAGAAATGAAATGCCTATGAAATTGTTTCTAAATGGTTTCATTAGGCAAAGTCCAGTCACTTGAGCACAGGCAGCCAGAGCCTGTCAGACACAGGCACAGAGTCACAGGTCAGTCTCTTATAAGGACATACAGTGTTGTATGTAGAGAGCATTTTTTTCATGTCCCCCCAAAAATTACTCTCTGAAGTTTTACTGTTTATTGTCCCCCCAAAATTGAAATGGGATTTCCGCCCTTGCACATGACCCACAAGTGTTGCCAGGAGGCTGACCTTCCATGTATTGCTATTTTGTAGCTACGGCATGCTCCTCATGCCAATCCTGCTTCCTGGTTTAGACATCCTAATTACAGTGGAGGCTCTTGTGATTCAGCTGTGAGTGACTCTGAAGAAGAGGTTTATCATTGTTGCAATTACATTTGTTCACACACTAATAAGTGTAAGACAAGGTTCACCCGCGGAAAGTTATTTATGGACATTTTCATGGAAACACAATAATAATATTTTCAAAATGGATGTACAAAATGTTTGACAACATATTCAACAATTTTGTGTGCAATGACACAAGCAATGAAATGAAGATTACTGTATTAGTTGGATGAACAATGACTATTCAGCCTTTACATATAGTTCATCTAACATACATGATAAAAGCAAGTTAAAAGTGATCATTTTGCAGATATTTGTACTTATTTATTCAGGTCCAAGAACACTTACCATTGGAAGAAATGAACATTACTGTAAACTGCACCGGGTTGCACCCAGACTACATGCTGTGAAGGTTGCACTACAGTAACTGTTGTGCAAAGTTTCCACAACAAATAGCTAAATTTGATCACAAGTTAGATTGATCACATCACAAGAATAAAATCAAATATAAATTTACATCCAAAAATTGAAATCTGAATATCAATGTGAATAACTTCATCTAAATATTACTGTAACAAAACTTGATGTAAATAAAAGCAGAGAGAGGGCATCATCTCCTATCTGTGAGATCAATAGATAGATAGATCGATAGATAGCTCGATAGATAGATAGATAGATAGATAGCTCGATAGATAGATAGATAGATAGATAGATAGATAGATAGATAGATAGATAGATAGATAGATAGATAGATAGATAGATAGATAGATAGATAGATGATAGATAGATAGATAGATAGATAGATAGATAGATAGATAGATAGATAGATAGATAGATAGATAGATAGATAGATAGATAGATAGATAGATAGATAGATAGATAGATAGATAGATAGATAGATAGATGGATGGATGGATGGATGGATGGATGGATGGATGGATGGATGGATGGATGGATGGATGGATGGATGGATAGATAGATAGATAGATAGATAGATAGATAGATAGATAGATAGATAGATAGATAGATAGATAGATAGATAGATAGATAGATAGATAGATAGATAGATAGATAGATAGATAGATAGATAGATAGATGGATGGATGGATGGATGGATGGATGGATGGATGGATGGATGGATGGATGGATGGATGGATGGATAGATAGATAGATAGATAGATAGATAGATAGATAGATAGATAGATAGATAGATAGATAGATAGATAGATAGATAGATAGATAGATAGATAGATAGATAGATAGATAGATGATAGATAGATAGATAGATAGATAGATAGATAGATAGATAGATAGATAGATAGATAGATAGATAGATAGATAGATAGATAGATAGATAGATAGATGGATGGATGGATGGATGGATGGATGGATGGATGGATGGATGGATGGATGGATGGATGGATGGATGGATAGATAGATAGATAGATAGATAGATAGATAGATAGATAGATAGATAGATAGATAGATAGATAGATAGATAGATAGATAGATAGATAGATAGATAGATAGATAGATAGATAGATGGATGGATGGATGGATGGATGGATGGATGGATGGATGGATGGATGGATGGATGGATGGATGGATAGATAGATAGATAGATAGATAGATAGATAGATAGATAGATAGATAGATAGATAGATAGATAGATAGATAGATAGATAGATAGATAGATAGATAGATAGATAGATAGATAGATAGATAGATATCAAAGGGGTTGAGGAAATATTTTTCCTCCTTTTATTTTGATAGGCTACTTCCGCTTTACATCTGTCTGAATTGTCATGCCGGCTAAAGGTTTAGTTTGAAACCCTCACAATTGGAGTCACATCTGTTTATTTTAACTTTTAAATGTTTAAGTTTGTAAATTTGCCAACAGAAGTAGTGAAAAGTGTCTAAATGTTTCAGTTTACCATACCACCAGACATTTATCTATATTCAGTCTGATTTGTCCTCTCTGAAGGAGATGTTTTATTTATTATTTCGCTTAGAAATGGTTTTGTGTTTTCTACAAGCCACGTGACCTTCCGCTGAAGCGCGCCCCGCTGTCCGCGCGCCTGATATTTTTGTGATTCTCCAGGACCAGCGCAGCCCCAGTAACCGGGCCCGGTTGGTTTGGGATCTGGGAGGAGAGGCGCTTTGCGCACCGGAGCCGTTAACTGTACTGACTGAAGCTGCTGCCGCGTGAGCAGGTGATGCTGCGCTCGAGCTGCTGCTGACACCCCCCACCCCCCACCCCCCCACCACCCCCGCGCGCGTGGATCTGTCTCTGCCCCTCCTCTCTGTCCCTCCTCGCGCCTCTCCTCCGCACACGCACAAAACGCTCTGTCATGGCGTCTTCCAACCATGTTACCCCCACCAACTGTAGCTGGTGGCCCATCTCAGCCATGGATGGAGACGGGAAGATCACGCACGGGGAGGACTGCGAGGAGCCCGTGGCGGAGCCCAAACCCTTCAACAAAGACAGGCTCGTTTTGTACCACTGGACGCAGTCTTTCGCCTCCCAGAAGGTAAGAAAGGAAGAGAGCAGAGCAGGAAAATGGAGCTCTGCTCTGACCGAAGCATGTTTGGATGTGAGTATGAACAGAGCTGAGCTCCATCTCAGAAAAAACACTGCAGCAGGGCGCGCGCTTTTTCGGCATCCAGAAGGAAGAATAATAACACAAATCCTCCAATCTTCATTTCCACTCCAGGGCTGATTCCAGATCAGAATATAACAGCCTGCAAGCACCGACTCGTGACATCCGTAGTGATCCCAGTGCTGTGTAAACTAAAGGCCTTCTGCCCTGGATCTCATATGGTGCTGTTTTGATGCTCCACCTGATCCTTGTTTATGCACAGAGTCAGATCAGTAGGAGCAGTCCGCTCACACCGATCAGTTCATCTGGAGCTCAGGGTCACCCTGATTTGCTGTTTCAGCTGTCTCAGCTGCTAGGAGGACATTAGATCCTGGTTGGATGGACTTGAGATACATTCAGATGCTATTAAATACAAACCTGGGAATACTGAGGATCTGTTTTTATGTAAACAATTCACAGTCCACACCCAGTAGGTGAGGGCCAGAATGGTAAATACAGGGCTGCATGGGAGGTTGTGGGTTTGACTCCCTGCTGACTTTCTGTATCATCGCTGTGCCCTGCATCTTTTAGCTGCTCCCTCTTCAGCAGGTCCTCAAATTCTCCAGAAGCCCGCGCTTCATACCAGTTGTGTTGATGCAGGGAAACATAGCAAACCTGCAGTAAGTAGCCTTCCAGGACCAGGACTCAACGTCCCTAATCTCATATTCTGTTGGACCATCATTCTAAAGATTCCCCTCCATCATCGTAAAGAAAATCTTCCCTGAAGCATCACAGGAAAGTTTGTTCCTGTAACACCTCAATGGTTTCACAACCTTTCTAAAGCTATGCCTCCAACAGGGATAGCATGAGTTAATATTCACACCAAAAAAATTATAGTTCTTCAGCTGCATAACCAGAAAGACTCCTGACCTAGAGCCTGTCCTAACCAGTACCGTCCTGCAGTCTGGACCTTTCGCCTCAGCGTTGCTTCTTCTGATGAATGTAAACAGATAAAAGTCTTGACTGTTCATCTGAACCTTTGAAAAATCAGAACCAACACTCTCAGTGTTGGAGCTCCACTTATAATCTGTAGTCCTGGATTACTCGGTGGAGGTCTTCCTGCACGTGGGATTAACAGTTACATGCAGGTCAGCTGATCTGAAAGTAATCTGCAGCTGCTTTAATAATCAATCCCAGATGTAGATGAAACATTTATGTTAGCATTTAAAGGAATGTTTGTGCTTTAAAACAATAAAACAGCAACCGATGAACATTTTGCAACAAACATTTGTGTAATATTAGACTTATAAGCTATGGGACCTATCCTTGTTTTCATAAAACGGGCTGCAGTTGTTAGCACTGTTGCCTCGCAGCACAAAGGTTGCAGGAGGTGGTCAGACTTATTTATTAGCGGTACCTGGTTGATACTGTGTTGGTCCGTTTTTGTCCATTTGGCCCTATAGGGGTCATGGGGGTAGTTACCCCGGCAGAGAGGCCCTTTACCTCCTCCCGCTCCACTGGTTGAACCCCAAGGTGTTCCCTTGCCAACATGGTGATGTAATCCTTCCAACGTGTCCTGGGTCAACCCAGGGTCTTCCTGCCAGAGGAACGTTCTTGAAACACCTCCCCTGTGAAGCGTCCAGGAGTCATCCTGACTAAATGTCCAAACCACCCCACGTGGCTCCTCTACACAGAGGAGGAGCAGCCGCTCTACTCCGAGTCCATCCCAGATGTACGGGCTCCTCACCCCATCGCTAAGGCTCAGCCCGGCCACCCGACAGAGGAAACTCATTTTGACCGCTTGTATTTGACATCTTGTTCATTCAGTCACTACCCACAGCTCGTGAGCACAAAGGAGAATTGGGAGAAAGCTTGGGCAGTGAATTGAAAGCTTTCCTTTCTGACTTAGCTCTTTCTTCACTATGACACACTGATTAGCACCTGCATCACTGCAGACGCCTTAACGATCTCCCGCTCCTTCCTCACTCATGAACAAGAGCCACTTAAACTCCTAGAGGCAGGACCTCTCTCTTGACTCAGAAGGATACCTTGACTCTTAACAATAACATTTATTTTATTTTATTATTAACCCAGATTTATAAAATTTGCTTCCTTATTTTAAGAAAAGAGCAGATCACAAATATTTGACTGTGTCTATTTAACCCATAAGCATCTTTTAGAGGCTATGGTTTTCTTTAACTCTTGTCCACTGGGCTGAAGGAGCTTATATTGTGCCTCTAAGCAGCTGAACCTCTTGGCATCATTACCAGGGAATGACTAATATTATTGTGTAACAGTGATTATTTGTTAGCATCCTTATGGGACACCTTAGCAGTACAATGCTTCATTTCAATCAGACACACTGGTCCACTTAAAAACTGTAGCACTGATAGAAAACAGTTGTTTTATTCACTTCCACTGTGTTAAGAAATGTTCAGTAGAACTCATAGACGCTGTCCTTCACCCTTTCCTCTTTATTTTATTTTATTATTCAGTGGTGTCGATGCAGGGACGCTGAAGCACTCTTTTGTTCACAGTTCTATTACAGCTTTGTCCATTTTCACCCAGCAGTTTAAAACTAAACAACCATCAAAACATCTCATTCAGGAGGAGTTTTGGTTGCAGTAAATTGTTGAGAGGAGTCAGAAAGACCTGTAAGAAATGTTCACATTGAGGACAATGAGACTTTAGCTGAACAGGTGAGAAAGCCCCGCCTCTTTTGGAGCTCAGGCAAACTTCGTGTCATTGAAAGTTTAACCAACAAATGTCTGAGCTGGTGTTTATATACATTTTAGATTTGTTTCTACAGAATGTTCGTCTGAAAGTCGACGATGTCACACTCAGGTTTATGAACTATCTTAAAGTTAATTTTTCTGCCTTCCGAGCAACAAGCAGCAACCGGTTTATACTGAGTATAAAAACAGGTGTGTGGCGTCTGGAGTTCAGCCTGTTCCTGTGATTTCAGGTGCGACTAGTGATCCATGAGAAGGGTCTGGTCTGTGAGGAGAGGGATGTGAGTTTGCCGCTGCAGGAGCACAAAGAGCCGTGGTTCATGAGGCTGAACCTGGGAGAGGAGGTCCCCGTCTTTCTCCATGGAGACGCCATCATCAGTGACTACAACCAGATCATAGACTACATGGAGAAGAACTTTGTGGGAGGTATGGCTCTGTGATCTCGAGAATGTGGGAAGTTTACTTTTTATTGTAAAGTTTGAGGTAGATCCATGTGTTTTGAGCTTCTGCAACAGAACACGTTTTTTGTTGCTTTCTCAGTGAATCTTCAATGTTTGAAATGATTTGTGACACATTTATTCAGTTCTACAAGCAGCAGGTGGTGGTTTGGTTGGGACCAAGTGGGAAAAATCCTGGAACCAGTTTGAGTTCCAAACCTGTCTACCTGTGCACCATTCCTCTGACCTAAAAGTTACCCACGCCACAGCTGAGACGGCAGGTTTAGGAGTCTTTTTTCCTGATATTTGGACATCTCTGATTGGATGACAGCAACATGACTCTACCACTGACTTGAAACGCTGATGTTTTATCTCCACAAATAACACAAGCCTGGAGGAGCTGCTGTGTGGTGAAGTTGCTATTGCAAAAGATTAGCTTAAACTGGCCGAGACATTCTCTGCTGATTCCCGGACATTAAACCAACAACAGCCTTCCCCGTAACGATTTGAGATGGGTGAGTCCGTGAAGGTTCAGTGACAGTGTGACATAGATCTGTCAGGCTTTTCTAATCCTAGAGTTTCACCATCTATTGTCTTATCAGAAGCTGATGCAAGAGATAGGTGTAGGAAACTATTTTCATGTTCAGTCTGCATTATAATCAGAATTAAACAAAAAAATGTTTTCAGTCAGCCACACTTTTAAGTAAAAGTTTTAACATTTATCGGCTAGATCAGATGTGCATTTAATGTACATATGTGTTATCATCATTGTAGATGTCTAAACAGTTTTAATAAATAGGACTTGATTTCAGAAATCTAATGTAGTTAAGTCCTGGTTTTCTTTTCACCTGCTGGCCTGAATTCCAGTTGTTGATCTTCTCAGTCCCTACACCCCCAGCAGGCCCCTGAGGTCCAGTGATCAAAGCCTACTGGTTGTGCAGCACTAGGCTAAAGACCAAAGGTGACAGATCATTTGCTGCTGTGGCCCCCAGACTCTGGAACTGTCTCCCCCTGAGCCTGAGATCAGTGGACTCAGTGGTCTCCTTTAAAAATCAGCTGAAGACTCACTTGTTCAAGCTGGTTTTGGTGTGAACTTCATCACCCTCTCCTTGTTCTGCTCTCCCTACCTATTCCACCTTCCTCAGGATCCACTGATTTCCCTCTTTGCTATTCACTCTCTCTCTTTCTTTAATTTTTTTAATCACAATTGTCTATTTTTTGCTCATTTTAAATATATTTTTAATAATTTTTTTAAATATTTTTTATATTTAATATTTTTTTGTTTTTGTGAAGCACCTCATGATTTTTATCTTGAGAGGTGCTATAGAAAAGTTATTTTCTTCTTCTTCTTCTTCTTCTTCTTCTTCTTAAACATCACCCTGCAGTTGCTGTACAGTTGTTTAGTGGGTTTAAGGGGTTGCTGTTCTTTATCAGTACAGACAGAAGACCAGGGGGGAGGATCCATTGGCACAGTCGGGGGGGGGGGGGGGGGGGGGAGGTCTTCAAAAGTTGGGGTTGCTAAGACAGTATGTGACTGAATCTGGTCATTGCTTTAGCAACCCCAAGCTGCCGCCGGGCACCACCCCTGCTGTCTGACCTGTATTTCTGTCGTCTCATTAAATGGGTGCTGGATATTCCTAATGCTATCTTTGAATAAAACATTTTGGTAAACACACATTTGACATGTTTAACAGCAAAACATTCAAATCCAAGCTGTAAGTCTATTAGGAGTGAGGCTCTAGTTCCTGTTTTTGGTTTGCAGACTTTATGTGTCAGACTTTCTCTGCAGTCAGGTTTTGAAAAGACTCTTCCTCGTGCTTTTAGTGTTGATTAAAACTTATGAAAGTTTGTGTCATGAGAACCAGAATTACTTTTACCGTTTTGGGTGGGAGGGTTGCATGCTGCCTACATGTTTTCCCCTCTTTCTACCTTCGTTTGACACACCACCACTAACACGTGACTCTAGTGTTCATATGGGTAAGAAGTAATCACTGTGAAAAAAGTGCACGCTTGCTAAATGGATTGTGAAAAATCATTTTAATAACTGTTTTTTGGGAGATTTCTTTTTTTTTTATCATTTTTTGACAAAGTCTAATGAAAGTTTAGAGTTGCATGTGGTCCAATATAAATCACTTCAAATGTTATACACGATTTGTTACAACTCAACAGTCTGAGTCTGATATTCTAAGTAAAAATCGGTTATGGTTTGTTTTCATTTGGAAAGCAGAGACAATGACTCAGTCACTGGATTAGGTTGGCACCAGCACTGACCCAGCCTGTGGCTCAGATAACCTACAGGCACCTACCAGATCCATGAGCTGCAGAACTTATCAGGACAGGTTTGTGTAGGACACACACTCCTTCTGCTGCCATCTGACTGTCCCGTGTGAGTGTGTGCTGATACACTGATACGTAACATCATCATCATGTCACCAATCCAATCCCTGATTAGATAAGACAGAACAGGAATATTTCCCAGGGAGAAATCTGCTAATGACTAGAAATAATGTCATTACTGAACTAAAACAGTACAAATGAATTTATGTGGGAGATAAAAGTGCAGCTTCAGCAGCTGCTCAAGTGGAGGCTTAAACAGAAGATGGAAATGTATGCAGAACAGACATGCTGTTCTAACCTGCTGTTTAGCATCGCGGTTCCTGTGGTTCTGATCTACAGGACTGTCAGCAATGAAAGGTGACAAAGCAGAAATGGACTTCTGTGTTCAGAGGTGTTTATTTTAGCTATTTGATGGTGAACAGTGATTTCTTATTGAGTGCTATATGTATGTCCATAGAGATATCTGTCCACATTTATTTTATTTCTTCTCTGTCCGGACGTGCCTTTACCCAGGCACTCGTCTGGATGCTGACCCATCTAAATGAGAACTGGTGCTGTGAGTCTGTCTGGAGGGTGAGAAGAGACACGTTCTCCATTATCGATGCAGAGCCGCTCAACTGTACGCCATCTTCTCTGATCCAACAACTTTTTGATAACTCACATCAGTTTAAAATGATGAAACTCTTTGACACAGCTGCACGGTGATGCAGCAGGTAGCACCGTTGCCTCGCAGTGAGAAGGTTGCAGATCAGAATCCTGGCGGTGGCTTTTCTATGCAGAGTTTGCATGTTCCCCCCACACATGTGTGGCTTTTCTCTGGGTACTTCAGCTTCTTCAAAACATGCCTGTCAGGTTAATCAGATAATCTATTGTCCCTTGGTGTGAGAGAGGGCGTGACTGGTTGTTTGTCCCTGTGAAGGACTGGAGATCTGTCCAGGGCACCAGCTTCCTTTGACCCTTCTGAGGAGTAATTGATTAAATAACGAGTAAGTGAGTGAACCCCTCTGATCTCCTGAAGGTGCATCATCACATTTATTACAGTTGCTTTTCTGTTATTTACGTCACAGTGCAATTCGAACGTCTTTTCTCTTTCTCTTTATTTGTTTCATTCAAAGTGTTTAATATACATACAAACATACATACACACACATACATACATACATATATATATATATATATATATATATATACAAACAACAACAAAACATATATAAACATGAACACCAAACAATTTGAATGAAAAGGGGCAGAAGGAAGAAATATCCTATATAATCTGCCCCTATTTACAAACCAAACTTTTTAATAATGCTTCCATACAATTCTCAATAAACAAAAAAACAAATTCCTTTTATATTCTTGTAACTTACAGACCTAATCAGACACCAACTGAATTTAGGTTATTGTAGTTTTGTAATACACTTGATTTGAGACATTTTTTTTAAATATATTTAGTGACTCTGGTTCTTTTATGTCTTTGCTAAGGTTGTTCCATATTCTCACGCCGTTTACAGAGATAGTCATTTCCTTCATTCTGGTTCTAAATTTCGTTTTTTTAAATACTTCAGTTCCTTTTAAGAAATAATTACTGACTTTTTTTCAAACATTTTCTGAATGTTGGTGGGTAACGTATTGGTTTTAGCTTTATACATTGTTTGCAATATTTTCATATTCACTTGATCATAAAATTTCAGTAGTTTATATTTGACGAATAACAGATTGGATGGATCTCCATAGTGATTGTTATTAATGATTCTCAATGCTCTTTTCGGTAGAATAAACAGTGGTTGTGTATGAGTTTTACATGTGGATCCCCATATTTCTACACAGTAAGTCAAGTATGGAACAATTAGTGAGATATCAGCAATCCAGAACTATTCAGTAAAAACTTAACTTTATGTAGTACTGCAATGACTTTGGCAATTTTACCTCTGATATAACCTATGTGTGACTTCCAGGTGATAGCTTCATCAAACATGACTCCTCAAAATTTCATTTCTTTCACCCTTTGAATGTCCATTCCATTTATTTTTATTGTTACATCTTTGTTGTCTCTGTCATTAAACAATATAAAATTTGTTTTATTAAGATTCAGTGAAAGTCTGTTGATGTCAAACCAGTTGTTAACTTTTATCAGTTCGTCATTTATCGCTCTAGTTACTTCTGCTACTTCTGCAGAATCACCGCAGAGCGTTCCCCGGTCGGTCGCTACGTACGGTGGGGCTGATTACTCAGGGATCTGGAGCTCAGCCAGGTGCAGCTTCATCTCCAGGTGGTGGCTGGCTGTGACTCTGTAGGCTGATAAAAACCTGCTCCGTTGGCCCACCAAAGCCCAGGGCACCGAGCACGACTACAGCCATAGGGACAGTGAGCTAAGACTGAGAGTAAGACAACTTCTCTCAGGGGACAGGTACTGAAGCAGTGGAGTTAAATAGCCTATCATCAATTACCCACAATGCTCAGTGTTTCTCTTCAGTTTGAACTATATCAGGTAAACATCAAATCAGGCGTCAGGTGCTGAAGGATTTCAGTGTTTTTTTAATGAGCCATATCAGAGACAGCTAGTTCTGCAGGAACATAGTTGTGTTGAATGCCTTTCTGTGTTGCAGACAAAACATGACTTTCCAAACATGCAGTTATTTCTGGGCTTTGTGAACCAGTGTGCACCGGTATAGGCAGTCCCATTCTTTTTCTGTAGCTCGGTTGGGTCTGTGAGATTCCTTCACCTCCTCTTTGTGCCTCCCTGTCTTAGACACCGTGGCCCAGCTGATTCCTGACGCAGACTCCCCTCTCTATGAGCGTGTGCAGCAGTACCGCCAGCTGCTGGATGGCCTGCCCATGGACGCTTACACACATGGCTGCATCCTTCATCCGGAGCTCACTACTGACTCTATGATCCCAAAGTACGCCACAGCAGAAATACGTCGTAAGTGGCATCAGCTCGCTGCACGGTGCAGGCATGAACATCCACTGTTGTTGTCTTTATGAGCGAGAGATGATCACGAGTCCCAGTCTGTTATCTTTTATTTAAAGTACCAATATTTCAGCTGGTGTTAACTCCTTTTGTTTCTACTTTCTGAGTTTTTATTCTGTAGCCTGAGTGACACGTTTAACTCTCTTCTTTCTAACAGGCTGTTAATCAAAATTAAAGGTGACATATTGTGACCAAACCACACGAACACATGCCAAAAGATTTTTGCCAATTGTTGCTGGGCGCTCTGGTCCGCGTACCATCCATCAGCATATATACTTGACATTTAATTTCCATAGGCTAGAATTATAAGGCTTGGGTTCCAAATGGGAGGTTCTCATGTTTTCCTCCCTTTAAACATTTTCCATTGTCTTTCCTTTTCTGCTTCCTTTTGATGTTTTCATTGAAAAACGATGCCACTTTTGGAAGTGAAGATAAAAGATTTTTTAAAGTTAGCTGCTTCTTTCTCTTATTGGAGCCACTAGGATAACTCCATTTCATGCATGCTTAATGTTTTGACTACCGCTTCGAGTTTGTTACGAACCAGTGTTGCCAGATCCAAAATCCTACAATATCGTACAGAGAGGCCTAAATTATCGTTTTTCAGTACAAATTATTGTACATTATAAATTTGATAACTCCCACGCAGGACGCTAAACTTGTGTCCGGTGTTGCTTTGCTTTACCTTCATCTGTCCCTTCTCTGGTTTTTCTTTTAAGATTAGAAGCCATTGTCTCGTCGCTCTGTCCTCCTAGCTTAGACTTAACTCGGCGCGCTCGCAGGCAAACAGCAAAAACTGGCGGGCCACTGCCACATTATATAACCTTACAGTTTCTCACGAGAGTAGGCCCTATTGATGTGATTGGGCTATTTATTGTACAGAGACCCAGAGTCAGGTTTTGTAATAGACACAATAGCATAAACCTGTAAGCACTGAGGTGAAATCTGACTTCAGAACAGTTTAACATTATGTAATTGACATGGGAAAGCCACAGCAAAAGACGGTGTTACTAGATGCAATGTGAAATTATCGTACATTTGAGGATTTTTGAAACTATTGATCGTACATCGTACAGAGCCCAAAATTATGGTACAAATACGATAATTATCGTACATCTGGCAACACTGTTACGAACGCTCCCGCCTCTCTTCTTCTTCTTATTTGTGGTCTTATGGCACTGGGCAAACAACAATTTGGTGCACTACTGCCACCAACTGGATTGGAGTGGAATAATTACAAATCACTTCCTGTTTGTGCATCGGCATCTTAAAGGAATAGTCCATTGTGGCATTAACAGAGGGGTGCCAGCAGTCAGGGTTAGGGGGCCCCCCAACATAAGGGGGCCCCAGGCAGCCGTTGACCTATGCCTAATGGTAAAACTGCCACTGGTTCTTGGAGTCAGACTAACTGTGTGTGTGTGTGTGTGTGTGTGTGTGTGTGTGTGTGTGTGTGTGTGTGTGTGTGTGTGTGTGTGTGTGTGTGTGTGTGTGTGTGTGTGTGTGTGTGTGTGTGTGTGTGTGTGTGTGTGTGTGTGTGTGTGTGTGTGTGTGTGTGTGAAACCACAGGACACTTGGTTAACGCAGCGACTGAGCTGATGAAGTTGGACCACGAAGAGCCTCAGCTGACAGAACCTTACCTGTCCAAGCAGAAAAAGTTAATGGTGAGTATCTTTAAGCAGTTTGATCAGAGAACAGTGTAACGTTTTGTAAGTGGCTACTTTTAACTAATTCACCGCCAGCCGTTTCCTGATCGCTAACGGCCTTCGCTCACCGTTTTTACTTTTTTTTTAAGAGTCACAGAACGTTGCGCGCTAGGATGATGTCGACGCCAAAACAACCAAAACAAAGAGGAGACTCACCTCTTACATCAGGAAGAATTCGTGTGTTTCGATCGTTATCCGTTCTTTCATAATCTGTTGTCGAATTGTGGTCGGCAGACGCTTTTCTGGTTCGCGCCTCACTTTTTTTACAGGAACGGCCCAAAGCGATCTCCTAACACATGGATGGTCTGCTTCCTGATCACATGACATGTGACATATGCGGATGAAGATCGGCTTCAGGGCTGAGATGTTTGTTCTCTCAGCGCGGGGGCTCGTTCTGATGCTCAAACAGTAAAAAGATGCAAATGACGACTTTAGTTGTCATTGGCAGTGAACGGTTGGATCTAAAATGACGACTTTAGTCGTTAATGGCAGTGAATGAGTTAATAAATTGTCAATAGAATATAAAGTTATTCAATAAAATGTAATATTCCATAAAAATATGGATTATCAATGTTATTGAACCTTTAATTTTCGATTGGTGATGAAATTAGGTAATTTGGGTATGCCGGGGAACCGACACTCATCATTAATTTGACACAGAGGCAAAAATATAGTTTATAAAAGTCAAATTATTACTATATTTCTACGACGAATGATCATACAGGATGAATGATTATAAATGATTTAAGGTAACATCAGTGTGTGAATGTGTGTGTGAATGGATGAATGATGCACTGTAGTGTAAAGTGCTTTGGAGTCCTTACTCTGAGAGGCGCTATACAAGTGCGGGTCATTTATCATAATCAGACTCTGATGAAACATGATCTAAGATGTTATTAAAAGTCTAATTAAGTGTCTTAGAGAGAATGTGATGTCTGGGTTTAAAAAAATAATCTGGCTGAATTTTTAATTAGTTATCAAATTAGTCTTAACCATCCAACACCAGTGTTTGTAAAGCTACGGTACCCGTATGGCGAGGCTTCTCAGCGATCTGGTGGAGCAGCGATGTCGGTTCGGCCAGGCTGCCGGATGGAATTGACTTCTGAGACATCCGAGGGTCGCAGCTTTCCTTGGAATTTTTACCATCGGTCATAAGATACCCCCTGGGTGACTGCTGGCGGCTCTGATGTTGTTTGGCAGGTTGATCTTGAAAAAGGATGGTTCATCGCCACTAAAAATATTCTGTTGAAAGACCTGGTCTGATCCCCCAACGGGAGATGAATTTAGCATGAAGGCTGGGACACCTTGCTTGAACTGAAGTTTCAGTTCCGTGACTAATCAGAGGTTGTAGTGAAGACAAGAGTCCTCAGATGTCACACCTTTTTCCAAGAAACAGAAAAGGCTTATTTCACTCAATATGTGAAGTAAATATGATATAAAAGTCATTTGTCAATATACGGATATTAATATGTGACATAACTGATGTTAAATTATTATTAAAGTTGTTGATTCATTCATTACTGTAAAGCAATCAAGTCTTATTAAAATCCCTTTAGATAAAACATTCATTGTAGATAAAACAGTACCTTTAAAGTGAGGAAATCACGGTAGGAGACACTTCAAGATTATTTTATTAAAGTTAGAAAGTCTGGAGGACCTTGTGCGTAGACAGGGCAGCTTTGTTACGACGGATTCCCGGATGGCGAGGTCAGAAACAGCACGTTTGGATTGGAAAGCACACAGCATTCTGGGTAGATGAAGCTGGTTGTGGACAGTGTAATGTTTTGGTGACCTCTGACCTACAAGGCCTCCCGCAACGCTACAACAGATTAATAATTGTCCTGATCCTGTTTTTAATTTCTGAAATTCTGGACTTTTTCCTTCATGCCACCAGATGTGCCATGAAGAGTTTTCTTTAAATTGGAGGGTTGCTGGTTTAATCCTTATGTAGCCTAACAAAAAGTACTTAAAGGAGGCTGATTTTACCAAAAGGCTCTGCTTGCGTCTCAGTGGTGGTTTTACAGGAAATCCATAATTTTTACAAATTTTGAACGACCACAAAATCTATTTCCAGACCAAACCAACTAACAATAGTGACTATGAGAAAACTATCAGTATTATCTTCAGTGTTAGAGGATAGGCATGGATTATGAAAGATTTTTGTCTAACATAATAAGAGCTAAAATCACTTTTCTGTATTAGAATTAATCTAATTCAAATGTTTCACTATATGAGGAAAGTATAAATAGCAAGAAACAATTAATGACATGTTTAGTTGCCATTTAAAATCCCAACCTGCGATATTTTATCTTTCACATAATATTTAAAAAAAAACATATTTGGGGCGTCATTAATCTAAGCCCTTCACCTTTCAACATTTTCTTCATGGTTTTCAGACAAAAATCTTGGACCATGATAATGTGAACTACCTGAAGAAAATTCTGGGGGAGTTAGCCATGGTTCTGGATCAGGTAGAGGCTGAACTCGAGAAACGGAAACTGGAATATCAAGGTTTGTCCATAAAAACACATTCCAGGAATTTTATTTATTTATTTATTTATTTATTTATTTATTTATTGTGTCTTACAGGTCAGAAGTGTGAGTTGTGGCTTTGTGGACCTGAATTTACACTAGCTGATATCTGCCTTGGAGCCTTGTTACACAGGCTCAAGTTCTTGGGACTTTCTAAGAAATACTGGGAGGACGGCAGCCGGCCCAATCTGCAGTCCTTTTTTGTGCGTGTGCAAAAACGCTACGCTTTTCGAAAGGTCTTGGGAGACATCCACACGACCCTGCTGTCAGCAGTGCTGCCCAACGCCTTCCGAATGGTAAAAAAGAAGCCGCCATCCTTCTTCGGAGCCTCTTTTCTCATGGGCTCACTGGGTGGGATGGGCTACTTTGCCTACTGGTATTTAAAAAAGAAATACATGTAGTGAATGCCCTGTTGTTGTGTTAAATGTCTGTGTAGTTGTGTGATGCTTCAACTTTTCTGTAATATTTTATGACTGCAGGAAACTATAATGAATCTATATAGAGTACACTATTACTTACCTGGGTACACAATGAAATATGAAAACATTCCATAGTAAGAAATTACCGACAGCACATTTTCTGGAAGTCAAAGTCTTCATTGAGTTTATGTTTTGGAAACTTGCAGCCATTGTGCATGCAAGAGCTCATCTAATTATTTTATTTTGAGAGGCATGCATTAGGTCCACTTACACTGAGATCCCAGAAACCCAGATGAACACATGAACACCAACCACGTTTGAATGACCTTTGCATGCCGCTGTTGCAGTTATGATCATACCTGCTTCCACTGCTCCATCCCTGTGAGGTGAAACCACTCAACAATCAGTCCTGAAACGTGCTACGCTAGCAGAAACTGCCAGAAGACACATCAAAAAGATGGAGGCAAAATATAAAATAATGTTTTCATTTTTTAAATGTTTTCTTGCTGAGGTCTAATTGGAAGATAGAAACCTGACAAGATGGTTAACAGCTTAGAAAAATGGTGAAAGCTAGTTGGATTCTGTTCAACATGTCTAAACTGAGCAGGCAGAATTCTGGAGCTCACAGGTAGTCTTATTTGTTTTTATGGAGTCTGTTTAAAGTGAGCTGCAGAGCTCCTGTGCTTTTGACCTGTTTTAGGCAGCTCTCATAGTAATTCGGGGGGGGGGGGGGGGGGGTATGGAGGGAACTGGACTTTATTGGTTTTGAAGTCCAGTTGCCTCCATTCGAACTCTCTAGATCTGACTAGATTGATGAGCTAACAGCTAGTCACAGCAAAGATGAAAGTAGATTATTAAACATGCCTAATCTCAAAGATGTTGTATCACAAACACTTTTATGAAAACCATCACACTGCTGTAAATTACATCAAGTCCACAAACTGTTGGAGCAAAAATTAGCATCAGCGCTATATGTAGCAATTCCATCTTAGTGTATAATAATTCCAGTGAAAATATAATAATAATTCCATTGGAGTAATCATGTAATGCAAAATTAATGACGATCTGAAGGTTATGAAGGTTTTTGATATTCTGTTAATCCCTTTTAGAACCGGTCCCACTCTGACTAATCTGTCCAGTGAATGCTAATTTGTTTTTCTCCAAACTGAGGTTGTTCAAATCTCTATTTACAGCAGGGTAGATTTTAATTGTTCGTAAAACTTCCACAGGAACATAAATACTAAACAAATATAGTGATGTTTAATTGGAGCAAGTTACAATACCTCGCTTGAACTGAAGTTTCAGTTCCGTGACTAATCAGAGATTGTAGTGGAGACAAGAGGACGAGAGGCTGCTGTCGGAAACAATCTGAAAGTTGGAAACTTTCCGGCCCCTTCCATAAATGCAAGTAAACTAATGAAACGGCTTTCAAGGTAAATTTATTTATTTGGATTTATTTTCTGTTTAAACTAGAAAAATACATTTAAATTGGAAATAAACATAATAGAAAATAGGCAAAAAGCATAATTTATCATGCAGCAAATGAAGATAATAAAAGATAAAACAAACCTTCCTCAGACTCCAAATATATATTTATGGTACAAGGGGGACACGTTGTTTACCTTTCTGTTATTTGCAAATGTTAAAACTGTTTTCTAACATCCACCAGTATGTGAACTCTAAAATATATTGTTGCCTGCTCTGATCTAGAATTAAAGTGTGTGTGTGTGTGTGTGTGTGTGTGTGTGTGTGTGTGTGTGTGTGTGTGTGTGTGTGTGTGTGTGTGTGTGTGTGTGTGTGTGTGTGTGTGTGTGTGTGTGTGTGTGTGTGTGTGTGTGTGTGTGTGTGTGTGTGACAGAGAGATGGTTGATCGGGGTTTCCAGAACATTATTTTTACAATCACACTCTTTTCCTGATCCTGTTTCTCCCTCTACTAAGAGAGCCTAGCCATGAGAGCAGCAACCAAGAGAGTCTATTTTTATCAGAATATCAGTCATCCTTATGTACACTCACACACACACACACACACACACACACACACACACACACACACACACATCTGTTTTATCCAGATTTCACTGTGTTTTGATATCACATTTGGGAGGTAATGGGATCCTTTCATGCTTGTGTTGACTGGTTGTGTTTGTTGCACAGAAGGTGTTTTATTACGTCAGAATTGTGTTCGTTGTTTCTCTGATTAAATGAAACAACCCCTGGAGCATCTCCACTGTTTAGTGTGTCATCCTCAGCTCCTCACCCATCACAGCTGTCTGCCATCATTCCCTCCAGAAAGATGCAGTCTGATGTTCTACACTGTTCAACTCATCCTTACATCTCCACAGTCTCCTACATGAAGCTGGTTCTCCTCATCTCCTTGTCATTAGATGGTTAAACACACAGTTCTGTCATCTAGAGGCATAAATGTTCCATCCCTACCTTTCCAGATGCTTCATGTCTTTTGCTGCCACAGAAATTTGTCTCCATTGGTGGAGATTAGCACCACTTTCATTCATTGCAGAAAATATTCAACCAAAGATGATGATTCATCCACAGTAGCCTCCTTTCCTCATCCTATTGCGCAAAAGTCTTCAGCCACCCTTCTCTTCTTTATATTTAGCTTTTAATGAGTCAAACCTTGTTTTTTCTCTGTCTTTGGGGTGATTGTAGGAGATAATCAGTATCCTGCTTCATTCCTGTAATATCAAGCCAACATGTTGGTGTAGATTTATCCAGGATTCAGGGGCGTGTCCAGGGAGTGGCCTGGGGTAGCACACGCCACCCTTAGAGTCTGATTGGCCACCCCAGGTGCCACCCTACTAAGTTCCAATTTAAATTGACTTTACATTGTCAACAAAAGGCTTGAGTTGTAAGCTCCAAAATAGTGTGTGGTAGCATGCACCTTTAACATTGTCTTCTAGCCCAGGCCTACAGAACATTTCTGTAATATTAATATTATTTTTTCATATTCACATAAATAATATTTAGAGTCCCACTCAACTCCAATTGGTGGCAATAATGCAACAAGAAGTGACTTGCTAACCACCACAAAACTAGAAGATGAAGAGAAAAAAATGGTGATTGTGCAATGTGAAACTCCAAAATTCACTAGAAAGCAAAAAAATAAATAAACAATTTGTGTAAATAAAGAAATAAGCAAAACCATTGGTGCCACCCATGCATAAACAAGTGCCCGACATGGGCCACCCCATTTTAAAAGTCCTGGACACGGCTCTGCCAGGATTTGGTATCTGTTTGAATTAAAAGAAAATGGACTTCCTGTCCTGTTTCATGATCATGCTCTTGATGTTTTACCTCAGAAAGTTCTGAAGAATGTTACGAGTAAAACATCTTCAGGAGCTCAGAAATGACGTCTGCTTCCTGTTTAAACAGTTCCTCGCCAGTAGTTCTCCAGACGTTTTGATGGTCTTTAAACGTTTCTTTGGAATTTGGCTGCTTTCTCCAGAGGTGCGTCTGTTTTTTCCTCGGAGTTTGTGTTGTGTAACAACGTCACCAAAGTTTGGCTCAACATCGGTCAAAACGACTGATTCCTGCGCTGGCTGAGGCTGATTAGCTGTGGCAGCCATCTTGAATTGAACTAGCTCCAAACATTATTGAGTTGCAGATGAACATCTGTTAGTTATTTTCTGAAAGGCTCATTAAAATCTGTTGCTTCACATCATACAGACATGGAGTGATCAGGTGCAAGAATGGGATCAAACAGGAGTGGAAAAACAACTCAAGTCCGAAGGAAAACTCTTTAATTAGAGAGAAATAATCATCCGCACCACTTTAAAGGATCGGTGAGCATTCTGGGCTTTAGAAGGCTGAATAAAGAGAGTAGAGGGATGGCTGTGGACTTTGGCTCAGCTCTGTTCTGATTACCCAATCAGAGTTCAGCTTCAGGTTTATCATGGAGGATGGGAAGAGCAACATGTAAAGAGAGATGCTGGGTTGGAATGCAGAAAGATCATCGAGAATCACAAAGAACTACAGATATGAAGCCTTTTAGTCTGCAAGTGACAGAAATCCTAAGGAGCCAAACAGCTTGATGACTTTTATTATTTAAAGACTTTTTAATGCTCACATTTCACAGCAGATGACGCTGAAAAGAGGCTCTAGGAACCGCCAGGTCCGTTTTCATCACGTCTGTCACAGACCCAGATGTTCAGTCTGAACTGCTTGAATTACAGAGTTTAAGTGAAGAAATCCTAGTGGTGATTTGTGATCATTATACACACTCAGATATTTTTTAACTTTTTATTTTTAATATTTCTATATGCATTAATTTATGGTGCTTTTTATGATGTTTGTTCGTAAGCCTTAATTTATTCAGTTGCCATCAATGACAAATAAACAATGACATTGAAATCCTCTGAAGCAGCTTTTTATTCAGTTAAAACTAAACTTTTAGCACAAATAAAACATGTAGAGACTCGGTTACAAAATTATTTTCATTGTTTTAGTGTGAATCTGACCAGTAGACAAGTCTACAAACTCAGAATAAAGAACTTGTTCCCATGAGAATGAAACTCTAACAGGTGACAAACATTTCCCTCCTGCTGTCTGACGTGGAGGTGAGTGGCACAACAGGATCAGGCACAAAAACTCACACAAAGATTACGTCATTTTCACATGGAGGCAAAAAGGTTTAAACCAGAGCTGCACCGATTTTGGTCTGCAGGGCTGTTACCGGATTACCTGAACATTCATCATCAACCTCTTCTAAAGGAAATGTGTGAAAAACTTAATCATTCTGAAAGTTCCACATAGAGAGAAGTTGTGTTTAGTGATGGCACGTTCACAGACCTGGAGAAAACGACGAGCAATGGCATTTCTGAGTTCCAGATAATTGGCTAGTTTGGATCGCCGGATGATTTTTGTTGCATCTCTAATATAAACACCTCTAAACAAGACAGCGTAGCACAGAAAACATTCATTGTTGGCATTTCTATAAATAAAATTAGTGTTAAAATATAATTTGAGAAGAAAAAAATACAGTCGGTTAATTTAGTGAAGTGCATTTCGGTTTTTAGCTTTAGCTATTTTTTTTTCAGCTATTTTTCACCCTGGCTTGGGTGGAAAAGAAAATGTTTTCTACTGTTTGGCCACTAAATGTTGGGAATAACAAATGTTTTAAATTTAAAATATGCCTTTATGAGTGTTTTTGTTTTCTTGAATAAATCCTCAAGACCATCTGTAGTTAAACTCAAACATAAAGGCATCTAGTTGAAAGAGGGTGCCGTGTGGAGTCACATGATCGGACGTTAAACTGCAGTTAGTCGTGAACAGCAGCGGCACGCAGACAGAAAGGCAGGTTTAACAAATCCAGGTTTTCTTCGTGCTCAGTTAAACCCGTCTACCACTTAAAGAGGATCAAGACAGCCATCACTTCAGTTTGAGTCTGCTATCGTTTTGGCCAACCAGCGACCATTCCTGTCCACCAGCTGGATTTTATATTTTTTGAGGGGGGGGATGATCAGTCAGATTATGTGCTTTTATTTTGAAATTTGTGTCAGTGTATCTGCCAGACGATAAATTTTGTTCCTAATTACTTGAAAACTCTTTAATTTCATAAAACTTGACTTGTTTCAGCATCCAGATGTTACAAATATTCCCTGATTGTTTCAGCTTTATGTCTTTATTCGTTTTTGTGTTGTTTAGGCTCATAGATGTGGTTCTGGATTTTGTCCCATCTGATTTCACTAATGTTTTCTGTTCAACTTTCATAGATCTTCTCAGTCATGGACTGGATTTGTGGTAACACTCATTGTTTTAGCGAACACAGGAGCCACGTTCTGCGGGCGTTGTGTTGTACAACTTGTTTAAAACGTTGCTCCGTCTCACAGGAACATGAACCAGTCGTCAGGAAATAAACAGAAACGGTCATTGAAGACTGCATGAAAATTAAGCACACATATTAATGTGAAACCAAAGAGCAAAATCCAGAACTGATCTTTTACACTAAATTTGGTCCCACACAAAGTTGAAGATGAAACTTTATCAGTTAAACTATAAAGTTTCCATTGAATTTCATCTAAGAGTTTCAGTCAGTCAACATGATCCAAATGCAATCCTTGTTTTTTTAATGTGTCTTTGGGGGGGGGGGGGGGTATCATTAGTTGCCATGGTGATCTATACAAAAAAAAGTGCCAACCTTGACACAGAATGAGGGGCTTTAATCTCAGGACAGTTGCTTTTAGCTCAGATTACCACGAGTCATTTTGGGATCAGCAGCTGTTATACATTGCGGAAGGACTTCCTGTCAGGCATCTTGGACAAAAAGCTTCCTAGGAGGAAATACTTTAAAATAGCTTCAAGCTTGGACCCAGCAATGTCATGTACAGTGTGTTGTTTTGAAAATGGCTGTAAAATAGCAGCCTTCTGTAGAGGGAGGTGTGGATTAGGCGTGCTGTTTTTGTTCTTTTGGCTGACGCTGAGGGGGAAGTCCAGGTGACAGAGGCTTTAGATACCACACCCGATACGTTAGATACCACCACATCAGGGCGCATACAGTTCCCAGCAGCTTATGAGATGGGTCATGGAAGTAAACAGAGGTGCAGGCAAACATCCACACCCACATCACCATCAACAGATTCAAGGCCACATACAGAAGGTTGAGGACAGTCCTAGACTGTGACGACAAACTGACTGTCTTAAGAAAAGGCATGGGGGACGTTTCCTCAAAAATGAGGAGGGCAGAGTACGTTAGAATGAAGGAGTGTCCTGAGATGTCATAGCCATGCCAGAGGAGACCGGCCCGTCTGCAGGCGGCTTTGGACGTAAACTCCTTGTTGGTAACGTGTGAGGAGCTGCTTTCAAAACAAGCGCCGGTCACATCCTCGATGTAGAAGAAGGTCTCTGTGCAGACGTACCACACAACTGTTGCTACTGCCAAGGACAAGAGCCGCCGACTGAGGAAAGACACATTCCTGCTGAAGAAGGAGTTGGACAAGAGGAGGAAGGGTGTGAGCAGCAGCAGCGTCCACCCCCACGACACTTTGACAAACAACCTGCCAGAGACAAAACACAACCCATTTAATGCTCCTCTATCATCTTTAGAACTGGACTGGTTCTAAAGGAAGTCCATCTGAAAGCTTATATTTTGAAACACACCATGGCATTTTCCTTTAGACAATTACTGACTTTCTCCTGAATTCATATTCAGATGACACAGCCCTGTATCTCAACTCTGAGAAAATATTACAACCACATAAGCTGAAGAAGTATCTGTTTTGTTATTGCTGCATATGTCAATTTTTATTTATAAACAAAATGACTTGAAATTCACAGTCACTAAGATGTCCCACCACTAGAACATCCAGTGTCACTAGCAGGACTGACTGTCGGTCCTAGAAACTTATTATAAACATGGCGTTTACTTATTCAGATAAGAAATACCTGAAAGAGTTCACACCTTAAGGAGGCTGCAGACATCACTTTACATCAGCAGGTGACAGTTATTCTGTTCAGTTTTTAAACTTTGGCTCTACTCACACGTTGACGACGTTTTTGCTGCTGCTGAAGTAAGTCTGCGGGACGAGCTCCAGCTCTTTGAGAAGCGATCCAACCAAACAAATGAGTAAAAAGATCCAGGGAGAGTTCCGCTGGACTGCATGTGTTCTCCGCAAAGACACAAGACTGTCCACAATGACATCCATCGCCGCCATGTTGACGCTGCTGAACTGGCAGGCGGAAGTTTCCCTGACGTCCCTGAAGCTCCACCAATGAGGTCTCTTCTATTTGTTTTAACTCTTACAATCTCTTGTCTTCTTACGGTAAAAATAAAATAACAAATGTTCGTTACCTCACACGAACATATCGACTTTACTTTTCAATACGTAGCAGGTTCTTTCGTGACTGTGTTTAACCAAAGTGATTTGGCGCCACCTGCTGGTCACTATCAGGACTACGTTTTGCTTCCTGGCGTGACGTTGTTCCTGTGACGCACAGAAATTTTAAACTCTCGTCCTTCTCAGTAATGGCGGCTTCGTTTCGTTCTCTCCCTGCCAGCAGTAACAATAAATGGTGCTTCACCCGACAACAGATCGAAAACAGCCCTTCTCGGCGAGCTGGACTGGACCCCGATAAGGAGCTGTCCTACAGGCAACAGGCAGCGAACCTGCTCCAGGACATGGGACAACGGCTCAATGTGTATCTTTTGTGGTGGAGTGTCGCACGTAGCTAACATTAGCTTACTGGCTAGCGAAGCTTAGTTTCTCCTGAAGCCGGTTTGACATAGTGTAGCTGGTGTATATTGCTGCGGTGTTTTTAGACACCTTCTTGTTTTTATTCAGTCTCCTCCTCTGCCACAGTGTCTTAACATAGTGGTTGATGATGTTGGTAAACGTTAGTTCAGTGTTGTCACCGGGCAGCGGCGAAACATGCTAACTGAAACCAAGAAGGCCTGTGTTGTCGAGAGGCCTCCAGAATGTTAGCATTAGCTGTGACTACTAGTCTAAAGTTAGAGGAAGAAAACATTTGGAGTAGAACAGCTGATCGTTCTCAGACAGACTTTGTATTATTAGTGTCTTATAGGGAATATTGAGAGTATTTATATCAACCAAAAGCCAGGTTTGTGTCTGTCGTATAAATATAATTATTTCCCGTTCAGTTTCTGGTGTTTAGCTTTACTGGGACTTTAGTGTTGCTTTTTTTGTAATGTAAAAGTGATTTAGTGATTAATTCATTCTATTGCTTTCATTTTTGTATAGTCAAACTTCTTAACACTTAATACTACATTAATTAAAAAATACCCTTTAACTAATGTATGTCAGATCCCAACTCACTATTAATACAGCCATTGTGTACATGCATCGGTTTTACATGGTCCAGTCATTCTCGAGATTTCACAGAAATGTAAGTACCCTATCTCATCCATATGTCCTTCGTTTCATTTGTGTTCTCCAGCTTCAGATTTTTTTAAAAACATTTTCCCCCCTGTTTAGGTTATTTCTCCCGCTGCTCTTTTCCTGGCTGCGAAGGTCGAGGAGCAGCCCAGAAAGTTGGAACACGTCATTAAGGTGGCACATGCATGTCTCAACCCCCAGGATCCTTCTCCAGATGTGCGCAGTGATGTAAGTGTTGGATAACAGGCCCTACTGTGTGTGTGTGTGTTTTTTTTTATTATTATATTTCTGTAATTCCAGAACGTATACTCAAGTTGGTGTCTGGTTTTCAATAGTTACTCCTTTCAGATTCATTAGTTGTGAAAACAAGAAACAAAATGCACCTCTTTTAGTAGGTTTCTGTTGTCCTGACACTGTGATGTCTAGCAGTTGTAGGACGAGAGGATTTCTTCTTCCTGTGATTAACTTAAACACTTCCAAAAGTTTCTGAAACTTGGCAGCACAATGGGACCCAACATCATGAGTCTGTGTTCATGTAGTCTGAGCTCTTTACCAAGAATGCTTTCAGATTAGTTGTCGAACATTTTCGGATCCACGAAAAGTGTGTAGTATCTCTTGTTTGACAGCGATTAAAGGCATCGCAGTAAGTAATGTGCCTGTCCCTTTCAACCTCAGGCTTACCTGCAACAAGCCCAAGACCTGGTCATTCTTGAGAGCATAATTCTCCAGACCCTGGGTAAGTTTAGAAGGAGAGCCTGGGTCCCTTATTTTGCTCCAGAAACACATTGAGTGATTATAAGGCTAGCGTATTTTAACTTCTGTTCACAGAAGCTCCTAATGTGGTTAGCAGCATTGGAAATTGACATTCATTCATTGTATTTAAGACACTTTCTCAGTGTGGTTTTTTTTTGTTTGTTTTTCAATCATGCTCCTAATCTTTCATGATCTCATCTGTCGCATGGGAAAATTACATTGTTACATAACTGAGTTTCCACTGTGAGTTCGAAATAATAATACCCATTTTCTGATTTTCAGGGACTTTTATTCATTTTCCATGGCAACTGGATTTATTTAAACCCAAATATAATGGACAGAAATGTATTTTTGAATTTCATTCAGTTCATTAAATTATTTCTATTATTGTCTTCTTTTTTTCAGCTTTTGAAATCACGATTGATCATCCTCACACTCATGTCGTCAAGTGCACACAGCTTGTTAGAGGTGAGTACCTTCATCTTGCTTTTTGGAGGTCGTATTTCGGCATGTTTTATTTTGCAGAAATTGTTATTTTATTTTGTTTCTTGGTTCTGTTATTCCAGCCAGTAAAGACCTTGCCCAAACATCATACTTTATGGCCACCAACAGGTATAGTCATAATTTGCAGTGAATTTAAAAGCTGTGGCATTCTGCCAGAATCACAGCTTTTAGATTTTTTCATGTTCTGTTCTTCTGCTGCATTTAAATACACTAAAACCTGTTCCCTGGTTTTTCTGTTTCTTCTCGTTGTTTCTTTCCTGGATGCATCCTGCCACGCAGTCTGCACTTGACCACGTTCTGCCTTCAGTATAGCCCACCTGTTGTGGCCTGCGTGTGTATCCATCTCGCTTGCAAGTGGTCCAACTGGGAAATCCCTGTGTCTACGGATGGCAAACACTGGTGGGAGTATGTTGATCCCACAGTTACCCTCGAGTTATTAGACGGTATGTGTTGTAAACCGTATCATTCTTCTGTCTATTTTAATTACAAAAATGGTCAACTCATAACGTTTAATTGCTTTGAGTTTAGGGCTGGTCAATAAATCGAAAATGTGTCGTCATCAAAATTTCTGACTTATCGATAATTTTTCCTGTGACAATAAATTTGATAATAAAAAAAAGAAAAGATGTGTGTAGGGTGGCAACGTTAAGGTTCCTTTAAGAAGCTGTACCACCTTAAGTCAGGTAAAAATGTGACTTGACGTAATACATGTGACCGTAGGGCTGAACAGAAATTGCGATTTCAGTTCAATTCACGATTTTCTTCAAACAAAGGTACAATACTAGCCTGCCAGGCCTTCCTGTTTATTAGGTGAAAAGATGGTCTAGATTCTAATCTAGTAGAACAAATCATTCACATGTTAATATATACCTCTAAATATTAATCACGTTAATATCTAATAATAATTAATATGTACACCTAATCAGGTATATTATAATTAATGAATAATTATCTAATAATACAATAAACACTGTTAAAGCTATTACAATTTTCTCCCGTTATTATGGTTTTTTTGTGTGCTTGTGAAGCAATTTGTGATTTTTATCTAGAGAGGTGCTTTATAATGAACATGTTCTTGTTCTACTCCAAAAATGCAAGGAGGATATCTGAATGTAGAAACAGTTTTCAAATGTATTAATTAACGAAAAATATACACAGTTTTCCCTGCATTACCAAGGCAGGCTGCACGCTTTTCTAAGCCGTCTGATAGTTTTTCATCACTAAATCTCAGCTATAAAGCCTGGTTAGTGCTGCGGACAGCTCCATGAGAAAGACGCAATGTGTGCCATCTGAAAAAATCAAACATTTTTTAAAAGAAAAGTTGATCTTTCAAGTCAACTAAAGTGCACGACTCCGCACTCGCACTGATGAAGCATAAACCAAGCTCTAGCAGCGCTGTGTGTGGAAAAATAAAACAGGGAAAATAACCTAAATGTGCAGCTCTGTCAGCTGGGCTCGGCTCCAGACAGTACACCCCATTAGGGTTGGGCATTGTTTGGTTTTGAACGATTCTGATTTCGATTCCGGTTCCTATCGATTCCAATTCTTTCAAGACATGACATGTTTTAAATGAGCCAGCTAACCACAGGTCCTGCTTGATGAAATTATCTTAACCTCATCATGAATTTTAATTCTATGAACAATAACATCATCTTCATTTAGACAAAAACATGTTTTCAAGAAAAAAAGAAAAAGACTTGCAGCACAATCAGTGTGTTTGTTTCTGACCACAACCAAAGTCTGGAAGAAGCCTCTGGGATGAGAGGCTAAATGTCTCCGACATATCCAGAAACGTCCAGCTGTTTTCTGCTAAAACTCTCAGGATGATCATGTCCAGGATGACTGAGAACTACACCTCCATGCTGCAGCAGCTTCAGTCAGAACAGAGACTGAAACTTAAATGTAGCTGCTGTCAGTAACAATCTAACAGATTTTAAAACTCTTAACAGATATAGTTCAGAAAGGAAATTTCACAACTTTGTGTGTGATTTATTATTATTTATTATTTATTATCCCTTTCCTAGTGGCAGAAGCTGGTGTGGTCCACCACAAAGAAGCTTCTCTAGCATTATGACTTTAATTATTCTACAGGTTATTCAGCCTTCTGACGCTCACACTCACACACACACACGAGTGTTGGTGAGCGGCTGCGTCTGACTGCTGACGTGTGTGTTTTTATTTCTGCAGTGAGACAATCTCACACCATCCAGAGTTTGTTCTTTAAAGCTTCTAGTAAGTCCACTGTGTTGCCGTATTTTAACGTTTCCTCTACGCTGCAGGAGTTAAAGTTTACATTACGGGGTAAAAGTTCGGCAGACGCATTTGTTTATATTTGGCCGCTGCGTGCACGGTTGGGGGAGGGGGGACTTGGTGCTGCAGACAGACAGCTGGTGTGATCAGCTCTGAAAAGCGTTGATCACAATTAGCAGATCACGTTTATTTTTCATGGAGATTGGCCGCGGTTTCCTTTTCCGGTCGGCATACTAAGAATCGAAAACTAGGAATTGAAGTAAAAAACTTTGAACGACTCCATGAAAAACTAACAGTTGGTCCCAGTTCCAATCGATGCTCGATTCCCAACCCTACACCGTATCCCTTCCCCCGCGCTGGCTGTTGCCGTCGCTGTAACACAGGGGGAAACCCCGAATGTAAAAGTTACACAACATATCCTGGATCAGTCAAAACCGCCCCAAAACCCCAGCTTTGACGATCATGTGATCGTGCTGTTTGAAATCGCAATTTCGGTCCCAAAAAAAAAAAAACGATAGATCGTTCAGCCCTAGGTGACAGCCCCATCTAGTGGACAACTTTTGTTTCTGCGCACACCTGTAGTTATTGTCCATTTATCGTTATCGAGGTGAAATGCTCAATATATAATGATATTGATTTTAGGCCGTATCGCCCAGCCCTACTTGAGTTTATCTTAATTTTTAAAATCTTTTGCAGAACTTACTCACGAGTTCCTTCAAATCCTGGAGAAAACACCCAGTCGGCTGAAACGCATTCGCAACTGGAAGGTACACGTTTTATTTTCCCACCCACTTGATACAATCTGGTCTTTCTGCAATTTGTAAATTTTAATGAACTTTAATCTTTGACTTTTTGGCATTTTAGGCTGGCGGTCAGACACCCAAAGTCAAGCCAAAGATTCAGGAAGATGGCGACCAGAGGGACACCATGATCAACATGATTTCTATGGCTTCATCAGAGAGTACTGTAGCGGGCCTGTTGAGCCTCTCAGCTCCACCGTCCACCTCCTCTTCATCATCTATCAGTGACAAGGACAGGGCTATGCCCATTAGTGCTCAGACGTGGAGTGGAAAGGGTCAGGCTGGAACTGAGCAGCAGCAGCAGCCCAACCATGAAGTGCACACCCCAGCAAAGGTATCCCTGAGTGAGTACCGTGCCAAAAATGCTGATGTCCTGGCAGCACAGAAGAGAAAGCTTGAGAACATGGAGGCCAGTGTGAAGAGGGAATATGCAAACGCAGCCCAGGCTCTCATTGGCCAGCAGCAGAGAAAGGAGAAGCAACAGCATCATCATCACCAGCAGTCCAGTTCCTCTTCCTCCTCTGACATGCCCAACCCATCACCCATTATTCTTAAAATTCCCTTGGAGAAGGAGAGGCATCTGAAAATGCGTTTTCCACACACCGGAGCAGTCAGTGACGCCACTCGAGGTCAGGATCCAGACATCAAAGTAAAAATACGAGTGCCTGAGAAGCAAAGAGGGAGTTCTGGAGAGGAGGGCAAGAGTAGCAGGGACAAGCACAGGGACCGTGCATACCATCATCACCATCATCACAACCATCATCCTCACCACCATTCCTCCTCTTCTAGCAGTGCTTCAGTTTCTTCTTCACACAAACATTCATCTGCTTCCAGTGGAACACTGGGAAGCAGCAAAAAAGTTCTGAGCTCGTCCTCTTCCTCCTCCTCATCTAGAAAGCGGGTACACTCCCAAGACCCTGTAGCAGGCTCCCAACCAGCTGCCAAAGCCAGCAAGACTTCTAGAAATCCCTACCAGTTACCGTCCCTGTCTTCCTCCTCAGGGCAAACTCTGGCTCACGGATTGGACATTCTGCCTTCTCTGAGCCTTTCCCACAGCCAGGGGACGTATTCACACTCCAAAACTGACAAAACAGATACTAATGGACACGGTTCAGCAAGCGGGGGCCAGTCTAATGAGTACCAGGACACTTTTGAAATGCTAAACTCATTGCTGAGCGCTCAGGGGGTCCAACCATCTCAGCCATCCATGTTTGAATATAGATCTCATTATGGTGACTATCGGTACACTGGTGGCTCCAGAGGGAACAACTCCAGACCCCCACCCTTACCTTCAGAACCGCCTCCCCCACTTCCACCTTTACCCAAATAGACCTCTGATCAGGAGTTGTTCTGTACATTGTACTTGAAGTCCCAAACGTCCTCTTTGTTACATAAAGCATTGTATAAGTTTTTTGTGTCTTCTACACACCCAACATGTTGGTAGGCTGAAAATGACTTTCCCCTTTTACTTGTGGGGCAATAACAAGGTTTGAGAGCCTCGCCGAATGTGGGATTAAAAAAAAAGACTTAGCGGAAATTGTATATATATAAATATTTATATTTTCTTTTTGTAACTTCCAATGCGATGTGGTTGAGGTTAAGAAATGAGTTCTGTTGAAATTTTAAAGGAATCCAAACTGCCATCAGAAACCTTTTTAGGTTCTTTTACCAGTTATTTTTGTAATGGTTTTATAGTATGTTATTTATTGATTGAGTGGTTTTTAAAAAACGTTCTTTTAAAATTAATTTTGGTTTAAGAACGCATATCTCCAAAGCCATGTTTAACAGCAACCTGGTTCCATACCTAGTGTTTGTTTTTGTTTGCAGCATTTTTTATTTTTTGGGTACCATGTATGAAGATTGTATAGTCAGATGTTTTAAACATTTTTTTTACATTTGTTACTGAAAATTACAAACAAAAAAGGGGGGGGGGGGGTGACGTAAGCGAACTTGTACGTCTCTCTTTAGACTTGGTGTTGCAGTCATTGTTTTAAATGGTTGTAAAATATGCATACTTTGTTCCTTAGTAAATAAACACACTAACTTCATATGGCGGACACACTTTTGTTCTAAAAGTACAAACATATCCACCCAATATGGTTATTATGAAGGACTTACAAGAAAAAAACAATACCTTTTAGTTTTTAAGAATTTCAGAGCAAACGAGGCTGCATTGATTGATTTATGATTTCATTTTTTATTTTTATTTTTTTCCTGATTGCCCAACAGTGCTCGTTTGTAAACAGCTGGGTCAAAAACATCTATTATGCTTTCCGATCACCTATGAATGTTCAGTATGCAACAGCACAATAATACAGTATCAAAAATAATCATGTGGTTTCTGGAATGTCAAAGCCGGTGGTACACAACTTCTCTGGTCTCATGTTCTGATGTTTTTATTTTCTTCTATTTTTATATACTAGGTTGTTCGTAACCCATCTTCACACTGTTCTTAAATTCGCATGTGTTCTGTAAATTAGTAAAATCCTAGATGGCATGCTGGCTGTCGGTATATCTCCGGTACAGGTTCTTGAGCATGAAGTCACTTAGTGATTGTTTAAATTTGATGCTTGGTTTTATATTTGTTGGTAGGAGATTCGGCTGTCATCTGGACATTTCATCCATATTGGGCTTTATATGGGTTTGGTTGTGTAGTATTACTGCTTTGACCTTATTTTTATGTTGTCATATAAAGTGGTTAAGGCAGTTTACAGCAATGCAGTAGAACAAATCAGCCATGCAACTACATTTTTGTTCCCTTGAAATACATGCTGGAAAAGAAATATTTCTTTGCTCAAGCAGCAGATGTTTTACTTCAATTTTTTGTTGTAACTGGGAATTGGTTAAATGCACTGAATATTTATCTTTGTGGGTTTGACTGCAATGTAATTGACAAAGTGTTAATTTGTACAGTGGGTAAATAAGGAAAGTGAATTTCAAATGCATTTTTTAAAACATGAGCTATGTGGTTTGGAGAAAGCGTTGAACTTGAGTATTAACATGCTATGGGGAAAATCGTGGAACACATTTTATTATAAAAACCTATATATATATATATATATATATATATATATATATATACAAACAGAAGACACTCATGCAACCTAACAATGCAAAAATCACATTTTCAATAGTCTTAAGTTTCATGTTTCTTCTTGTCTTGGTGTTTTTATTGACACTCAGGTCTGGAAATAAAAGTTTTTTTCATTAAGTTATATGTAAACACTGTTCTTTTTGATATGTGGTTGCTTTATTCTAAAAGTCAATAAATATTTTAAATACATTTTTGGTTTTAAGTTTTACAATCACCCGTCAGTGTCGTCTCAACAAGTTTGCCTCCGAAATGAGTGACAGTTGGATTAACCAATAAACCGTCTGGGTGTCTCCCATCCTGACCAATGAGAGCTTAGAGTGGGCGGGGCTGCCGACATGCTGAGGAAACTGCACGAAGGTTAGCATTGTGCTACATGTCTATTGTGAGGACAGCAGACGCGAGAGGGGCGAGCAGTTTTACTTCACACAACGGGTATTGTTTTACATCTTAATGTCAAATTATTTCAATAACACTAAGATGAATGTCTGACTGTTGCCATCTATCAGAAAAGCTAATTCCCTCGCTTCGAATTATTCCAGTTGTCAGTCAGCTGCCGTTGTCACTAGCTACACAAAAATGGCGGCCCATTAACTGCAGGATTTGGAGTGACGCAGTGAAGAGGCGGGTTTAAGCTCGTTGTAGTCTCCTATTTCCACATGTTTTGAAGTCCTTTTCGTCGTTAGCGTGGCCTTTCGTTTGGGTAGACCAGCGACGGTTTTCTGCTCTGTGTAGAACCTCGATACTTCTTGTCTGGTCCAAAATTAGAGAAATTGTTAGTAGTGTGGAGAAACTATTGCCGCGTGTGTTTGTTTACTGTAAGTATGAAACTGTTTTATGTTGTTTACCAGCTTTAGCTAATGTAGCTGTAGATTTGTTTGCGTTAGGGACTTGGGATTTAAAAACTGTATTTTGTCACAGACTGTCAGTTTTGCAGAGGTTTTCAAAAGAATCACAGAAACAATCCGCGTATTAGTCAGTGGGTGTATCACTACTGTTACTGTCAACAATATTATGGCATAATTTCCCAATATCGTGCGGCCTTGTGGAAATAGAAGTGGACCAACATAGATAAATATAATCTATTAGAAGATTACAGATAGAATAATGAACATCGATGTTCCCTTAGAAATGCTCTTGAAATGTCCTCACACCATGTCTGCAAAGGATGTATCTGAAATTGTCATCGAAGAATACATACGGTGATGTTTTTGGCTTGTAAAGAAAAGATGTCCACATATTTTTTAATTAAATATAAAAAGACAACATTTAGACTGTTCCTTTTTCTACAAGCAATAGAAAAATGGCAGTGTGAAAATGATCAATATTCACCACTGATTATAAATTGTCTCTAAAAATATCAGCTTAATAGTAAAAATGTACATATAGTATTTTATTTTGAACCAAATGATTGTTTACCATTTTGCATGAACGTGTTCGCTGACTTGCTGCTTCAACTTTCTGGAGCAGTAGGGTACAACCCTGGTCCTTGTGGGACCCTTTCTGGCACGTTTTAGAGGTTTCTCTACTTCAACACACCAGCTTTTATTCAGTGGGTGGTCAATAGGCTTGATGACCTGCTGAACAGGTAATTCATCTATTGAATTAGGTGTGTTGGAGCAGAGAAACAGATAAAACCTGTAGGATGGTGCCCCTGAAGACCAGGGTTGGAGTCCCTGAACTAAGGAATACTCTACCTTGACCGAGTCTACTTAAACCATTTTCTCCTAAAGTATTTATATAAAAATCCATGTTAATGATTTTGTGGATACTTTTCAGGCTTGAAATGAACAGGATACGAATCCACGTCTTGCCTTCGAGTCGTAACCGGGTGGCCCAGACTCGTCCACAGGAGCCCCAGGCCTGTTCCTTCACCCTACGACCGTGTTCTCAGCCACGTCTGGAAGGTTTGGAGTTCTGTATTAAACACATTCTTGAAGACAAGAATGCGCCATACAAGCAGTGCAGCTATGTCTCTGTCAAGAACGGCAAGCGCTGCCCCAATGCAGCTCCAAAGGCAGAGAGGAAAGATGGGTAGGCAGAAGTTCACACATTCATCAACTTTAAGGCTGTTTTCACACCTGCAGTTTGGTTCCTTTGGTCCAAATTTCTTTGTGATTTTGTTACATTACAGGGGTTTTTCTGCGCTTCAGTTTATTTTTGTACAGAAAAAAATAAACATGAGACCTCACTACAAACCAAGTGAGACTGTTCAGTCTTCTGAGTAGTCAGATAGTCTGGGGAGTGGCTACAAACGTAAACACAGGAAGAAGCTTGTGTGTTGTGATCATGAGCTATTTTTGAACCCTTTGAATGTGTTTTTATGATTCAGAGATAATAAATCTTGGCATCTGTCCAAAAATAAGTGAGTTTATTTGGAACCACTCGGCGACCACCTCCTGTAGCAGGTCTCGGTATGGTTTTGTTATGTACCCTAGCATCATCACTAGGAATGTAAGAAAATTTCAATGCACTGAAAGGTTTCTTGTTATGATATTGAATTAATGTTTAATAGTACATTATATGAACATTTTACAATGAAATTATCACAAAAACACCTAATGTCTCAATCATAATGAAAGGAAGGCTACATTGAAACAGATCTGCTTCTCAGCAGGCTAAAGGGTTATTGGTTATTCTCCTTTCACAATGCTCAAAGAGGAGCGTAGTCGTTGTTTATAATCAGAGCTCGTGGCGTTGCCAAGTCTGTTGATAAACTCTGCGGTGCCCGTTTTTGTAATTCGACACCAGCCGGCAAATACCTGAGTAGTATTAAAAGTGGAGAAAACCACATGTGATAAGTAGCAGCTACGCTGGGGAGAAGAGATTGTGCAGTGTCATATATGTGACTTGTAATTTGTAGTCATTTTAATTACAAATGTTTACAAGCTAATATCAAAGTACGCAAAAGACATCGTTGAAACACTTTTTTTTCTCGTTTAAATTGAAGTACAATATATGTGTGAGTCAGGACGTAAGGCAAAGCGGATTAGAAAATAGCATTAATTTGTCTTTGTTAGGAAGACCCATGAGCCGGGTGGGGGTGGGGGGGGGGGCTTCAGCCTTTAGACTTTTTTCCACCGGACGTTAAGTGTTGTGAAAACAGCCATGAAACATACTTTGTGGCAATTAGCCACCGTTATACGGATCCTATGTCCCCATCCCCCTTTCTGGTTCGGCTCATGGGTCCCCAGGGAAGTGGCCAGTATTTGAATAAAGAGGACCGATCACTGCAGGTGAGAACATCCTAACTGCAAAAGCTAACAAAAGACTTTGTTTAATGTGACTGTGAAGTTGTTCAGTACCAGACCTTTAACTCCAACATCTTTTTTTTTTCCCCCATGTTTGTTCTCCAGAGTGACATTCTGTGCAGAACATTCCCATAAGAACGCCATGGCTTTGCAAGCTCAGATGAGAAAGTCCTCTGCTGGTCCATCTCCAGAGGCTTTGTTATCCCAGCTTAGCTGCTCTAACCGTGCAGAGGCATACAGTTTAGAGGGAGGACGCGCTGAAGCCAGCCGCATTCTCGGTAACAGGTCTTGATTTAACCTGGAAAGACACAAGTAAAAGCGCTTACTCTTTAGTCCAATGAATCATCATATTGCATGTTTTAATATATTATCTCTGTTTTAAACCCCACCTTCTCTGTTTTGACAGATGTAGAAAGTCTGAGTGAAGAGGAGCAGGGACCCCTGGTTCTTGACCAGACGTGGAGAGGAGATCCAGACAGCGAGGCAGACAGCGTTGACAGTGATCATGAAGATCCACTAAAGTAAGATGAAAATCTCACCCTACAGCAATCTGAATTCACATTTTTATTCTACTGATTGGATTTCTTTGTAAATAGACCCATTGCTTATTTTCTTTTGTTATGAGGTAGGATGCTAAACATGTAAAAATTTCTCCAAGTAAAGAAAGAAAGAAAACAATCTTTTATAAAGAGCCTCTCGAGATAAAAATTACAAGGTGCTACACAAAAAGAAAAAATTTAATTATAAAAAAGATTTTTAAAATGTGATTAAATAATATGTTTAAAATGAGAAAAAAAAATTGTGATTAAAAAATGTAAGGAAAGGGGGGAAATCAGTGGATCCCGGGAAATGTGGAATAGGTTGAGCAGAAAAAGGACAGGGTGATGATGAGTTGCAGTAATCTAAGCGTGAGGTGAAGTAAATTTTATAATGAAAACACTGACAAACTTGTCTATCCAGACAAACAAAAATGTTCAAGAACTGGAGATTTATTATTTAAGTAAAACGGCAACAAAAGAAGCGTTAAAAAGATCTTCAGCTCGGACACCAGTCACTCAGTCTGTGGAAGCTTCCAGTAGCCTGGCCTGCCAGACTCGTCCTCTGTTTATTTAATTCTGCACAGAGAAAGAGTCTGATAACTCACAGGCAGAGACGCACATGAGGGGCGGGACTAGGCAGCTCAAAAATAACCAGTCAGATAAAGACGGAAATGCTGACTGTACCACGCGCCGCTGCAGTTTATTTAGCTGTAGTAAAAAAGGCGTCTGGTGAGAGCGCAAACATCAGTTTTTTTTATTTAGAAGAAAGGCTTTTAGCGCTTCAACTACTTCTATCTACCAGTCATTTAGAACAGAGGAAAGAGCCGCAGCGAACTCCGCTTCAGTCGCCATGTTTATAACAAACTCGGCATTGTGGTGTGTGACGTACGCTACTCAGCGCCGATTGGCTCGGTTAGAATTCTCAGGGGGTGGGGTTATTTGAATAGGAGAGTTCCCAGACCCTTTCTCTGTGCAGAATTAAACAGAGGAGGAGTCTGGCAGGCCAGGCTAAGCTTTCAGATCAGTTGTGTCTGAAGTCTGCATTTTTCTACAGGAAATATCATGATTTTGTTCATTCTTATTCTGGTTTTCTTGTATATTTGCAGACATGCAGGAGTTTACACAGCAGAGGAAGTGGCCTTGATCACTCGAGAAAAGCTCATTAGGCTCCAGTCCCTCTACATCGATCAGTTCAAACGCCTGCAGCATTTGCTCAAGGAGAAAAAGCGCACATATCTTCATAATCGGAAAGTGGAGCACGAGACTTTAGGTAAACTTACGGTACTTTGTAATTAAATGTGTTCGAAGTGGTTTGTCATTGTTGCTGTTTGATTCATTTATGTTTGACAGGAAGTAGCCTCCTGACAGGACCAGAAGGTTTGTCCTTGAAGGAGAGGGAAAACCTTAAAAAGCTCAAAGCTCTCCGTCGATATCGTCGTCGGTACGGCATAGAAGCCCTTCTTCATCGACAGCTCAGGGAGAGGAGGCAGGCTTTGACAGAAGGAGCTCCTCAGGTGGGAACACGGTTACAGAGCAGCTAAGTTAAAGTGTGCCATAAACACACAAGCTCCCCATCTCTTCTGTTCTGTATGCAGTCAACCAATTTCTCCCTTTATCCTCTGAATCTTGAGTTTTCATCCGTGAGTTTGTGGTGCTCTGCTTAATACTGAAGAACCCCTATTATTTCAGTTTAATAGGTAGGGGGCAGGATTATGAGTAGGGCTGAAAATAATCAATAAAATGGTTTAATTAATTAAATTCCTTGAATTATTGTTTACTGATTCGTTAAATGGTGAAGTGGAGACATGCACATGCTGGGAAGATCTGATAAAATTATCCTGAAGTTCCGATAGTGGAAACCCTCCTAATGTGCCATGAAATGTTAATAGTCCTGTCCCTCACTCAGAGGCTGCTTTAGCTAGGATGAGTAACTCGGCCATTTTTGAATGCTGCCATGAGTCATTTTTAGGAAAACCAAAGCATTGTTTTAAATGATCTAGTGTGACTGTTGAGTCAAATGTTTACAACCTCTTCTGTTGCAGATTCATGCAAAAACAGTAAATGAAAAATGCGTCTCTTTTGTGGAGGGAACCAGATGTACCAACACCTGCCTGCCCTTGGCTCGACACTGTCTCTCACGTATCCTTAACCATTAGTTTTACTATGAGAACTTTGTCTGTTTCTGGTTCTGTTCTCTGAACCCTGGCCCTGATCTAAAGCAGCAGCTTGCAGTAGCTGTTCGTTTTTAAAGGAGCCTAAATGAACTCCTTCCTGTGGTCTGTTGATTTGTTGCCCCAAACTGTAAAAGGGACGAATCATTTCAGTTGGAAGGAACAACATACTTTCCTAAGCCTCTTTTGTCTAACCCCTGAATCGTCCAGTGAGTCAAACTTTTCTACAAATAGAGTGGAACATATGGAAGTGGAATTTTGTAATGTGATAGTCACTGATAAAATGCTGTTGTGATTTATTCCAGCTGGAAAAGTGTGTAGTGTCATCATGGGTACATGAATGAGCTCACTGATCAGAATGTTACATCTATAGCAGCCAATGTTTCATAATTAAAGTTAGTTACAAGTTTCTCAACAAAAGGCTATTACCCAGGTTAGTTCATGCATCTGCACTAACCTTATGTTTTCTGAGCCTAAAACATCCATCTTTTTCTCTCCTTGAGTTAAACTTGTGTCTGAGGCGTTTTCCCTGACAGCCTGACTGTCAGACATCTACCAGGACAGCAGTCAGGTGCTTTTTAAGATCTGTCCAGGAATTAAAGATGTTCCGTGTGATCGTGTTGTCCACATGGGTCAGTCTGACAATCCTCGCTGTCCACTCCACCTCACTCTGCCTCCACTCATGTACCAGCCCGAGCAGGAGCCCCCCCAGCAGGAGCACTTCACACCTGCAGGCAAAGACATGTACCTGAGTGCAGCAGAGCTGCAGCCCACAGAGAACCTTCCCCTGGAGTTCAGTGATGTATGTTAAAACTGTCTTACACACACACACACACACACACACACACACACACACACACACACACACACACACACACACACACACACACACACACACACACACACACACACACACACACACACACACACACACACACACACACACACACACACACACACACACACACACACACACACACACACACACACACACTCTCTCTCTCTCTCTCTCTCTCTCTCTCTCTCTCTCTCTCTGTAAAGCATCCTGTTCCACCATGAGATGCTTTTCACACCAAATGAAAAAGAAAATTCCTTTGATGGATCAGGTCTTTTAGCGCAGCCACCCATTAAAGTTTAATTTATGGCGTTTTCCAACAGCACCACTCAGCCTGGCTCAGATGGGTGCAGTTTACTTTGACAGCCTTTTCTAAAAGTACGGTTTGGTATTGGCCCCCAACTTTTCAGTACCTGTTTTGTTGTGGTTCCTTGCATGCTGACCTGGTCTTAAAACACGATGTCTGCAATTGATTTGGCTAGGGGTTGAAGTTGCTGGTTTTTCCAGAGCTTTCTGCCTGCTGCCTCATTGCCTGCGCCATTTCCAGGTTCAGAGTCTGACAAAAGCCAAAGACCGAGGCAAGCAGAATGTTTCAACTAGGGTCATGCGATCTGATGATATAAGATCATTAAGGATTATAATGTGACGACAATCTACCGAAGCTCTGAGATTCTAGAACTGTCTATTTACATTCTGTCACCCATCTGTGCCATTATTTCTGGATGAGTCTACGGGCACACAACATTTGTTGTTGTTTTTTCTCTCCGCCGACTTACACCATTTGCTAGTCTGCTTCTGTTGGCCATAGCTGTCGGCACAACAGACACACAGATTAACCAGTCGGAGCAAGTTTAAGGCAGCATGTTGGTTTGTTTATCTGGGGGTGCTCGGTAGAGCTGAGGAAAATAGTCTAATAATCGATGTAGACATAAATGATTATGACTCATTGAAGCACACCATAATCAATTACAGGGCTAGTATTAGCCACTAGCGTGCTCCATCTCTAAACGGTCGTTGCATGTATTCTCACGCGTCTGCTAGATCAGGAAACCTCTGTGTCAATGTTCTGCTCTAAACTTTGCATTTGGCTTTGTGGCTTTTATTATTTGGGGACGTTCGTTCGTGTTTTAGCGAGCCTTTTCACTGTGGCTACCGACCGGCGCTTAGTTTATCCTGTTTGTGTGGCGAGACGGGCCAAACCCCTCCCCGGTGTTCTCAGGGCACAGCTACAGAGAGCAGCAAGGCCAAAATGGAGAGGATGCAAATGCACAAAGAATTTAGTTTAACATGGTTTTTTTTCTGGACACGAAATAATTACTGATAATATTGTGGATGATAGGATATGAGCCACCTAGATATAATTTTAGGTATTTAATATTAATTATAAATATGCAATAAAGAAAAGTGCATGTGGGACATTTGAGATCTCTAGTTCTCAACTGAGCTAGGTGGGTGGATGGATGTTTAGTTTTTTATTATGATTTTTTTTAGGATTTTGTAATCTGTTATCCTATTTTCAGTGAAAGGGTATGCTTTTGAATTGTTGTATTTTACTGGTAATTAAACTTCAGTGTCTGAATTGTTGAAATGGACAAATTTTTGATCGTGATTTTGCAGAAAATAAATCGCGATTTGTAATGTGATTTTTTTTTCTGCATCGCCCACCCCTAGTGTTTCTGTGTGGCATACAGATCATCTCACACGGTTCACTCTTCACCTCGCTGTATTTTTGTCTAGAGTAAAGATCACACACAGGTGCTTCGGGTCCCCACCGACGTGCGAGCTTTGACGTGCACACCCACTAGAGCATTTTGCTGTCACATTCTGTAGGAAAACCCAACTAACTACACTTAAGTGAAGACTCGCTGTTATCGACTAAACAACTGAAGCTGCCTGTGTACAATAGTCATAAAAGGGTTGCTCATACCACGGCTCCCTGAAACTGCAAAACCTGCTGTTTTCAACCACAGAGAGTCGCCCAGTGTGATAAAATGCTAACACCAGACCTTTTTGCTGTCTGCAGGCAATTTCTCAGGGTGATTGTTTTTAAGGTGGCAGACTAGAACTAAATGCAGTCATGTGATTTGCTGAGGTGGAAAGGCCAAAAGAGAAATAAGTTTGTTTTTAAGGCAGTGTTTCTCGTCCCACACGTTCAAATGCCCAATATTCACACATTAAACTCTGTTGAGATGCCTTCACTCTCAGGTTTAAAACGCCTCCAAACTGCAGACATTTTTCTCTCCTGTGGTGGCACTTTAGCTTTCCATTAGCATGCTAGCTAACAGCTACATTGTGTGGTGTCTGATTTCCCTAGCTACCTTAAATTGTATGACCTTATGGAAGTGTTATCATTGAGGAAACAATAAATACTGATGTACTGGAGCTTGTTGAAATTAAAACTAAGCCATTGTTTGTACGCTTAAAAATCTATCAGGATAAATTTAAAAGGTTATGTTTGTGGTTTTATAAGGTTAAAGGTTATATATATTATATTTGTATCCCATGTGGCTCACTGAGGATGATGAATTTAGTTATTGATTTTTTATTTTTCCATTTGTCCTGCTATGACAGTGACACACAAACATGGTGAAACATCTCCTTCCACACTAACAAAGGGTTAAAAGTGAAAGGGAAGCTAGCGCTAGCTCTCTCGCTCTGCTCTGATGGGACGCATACAGTGGGAATGTTAAAGTCAGCTTTGTTAGATAGACTCCAGGTTTTAACAACTTCCCAAGTTTTTCCATGTTTGTCCGCGTTTCCAACATTGCAGCATTCACTGGGTCCTGGGTGGAAGTGCTTGTCACTAGAAAGGCAGCATGATGAAAATTTGTGACATAGAAGCCCTTTTTAGAAAACACACCATGCCAGTGTAACAAAATGTTTCCAGTAATCTAAAAGGAGGAACAAGCAGGAGCTCGCTACTCCGTTGCACTGTTTAATCAGAGGTGCATACTAGGGGTTGTATCAACTTGTCGACTTCACTGCTCTGTAGTGACTTTTTATGACTTTCATCGACTAGTCGCTGTAACGCGATAATGACCGACAAGATGCAGTCCTCAGAAAAGACAGGTAACGAGCCCTGTGCCAGAGCGTCGGTATCTGACGCCCGCAGTAAAACGGACATTGATCGAATTGTGACCTTTTCCCTCTTGCAATTTAACATTCCCCTCACCCCCATCCTAACCTTAACCAGCTTGCGCATGCAAACCTCTGATTGTTGACGTGCTCCAGACATCTGCGTCGTGAGCACGGCCACAGTAACATTATCAAATTAGGTGTCGCCACCTCAAAAACAAATTTAACACGCAATCATTCATGCCGGCTCATTTCCTTTTATGTTTTCTATCTTTTATTTGTGCCTGATGCGTTTCGCTGCTGTGGAGCGGAGCGCATCGCCTGTTTCGTCCTCTGTGACGTACCTCACCGGTGCAGCCGGCGCGCAGCGAGCACTCCGCTGTTTTTGTGGTCGGTAGATCTTTCAGAACTGCAGTTCAAAGGTAACTCATTAGGTGAATATATATGAACCCAGGTAGCAGTTTTTCTTTAGGACTGAGAGGAGATGCAGGAAGATAGTAAACAGAGACAGGACAGAAAAATAGTCAAATAAAAACAAGTTGTAAGGAACATGATGTCACGCTTAATCAGTTACCCCTTTTGACATGAGTTTTATGTCATCTTCATATAATAAGACAGTAACTAGTCGTAAGCTACTTGCTGACTGATCAGTCGACAACTCTTCAGCATGTCATCACGTAAGACCCTTGGTTAGGTTTGATGAAGTTATTCACTATCTGGTGTGTGGATCGTTTAACAGTCTTGGTTCATTTCTCTGTTCAGGATCTGGATGTAGAAGGAGACGGTATGCAGGGTCCCCCATCCCCGCTGCAGTTTGATACAGCGCTTGCTCTGGAAGACCAGACCATCAGAGCTATTGCTGAAGCACCAATGGACATCTTGACTGGAGAAGACCCAGACCAGGTGGACCTGGACTCCTCGGGACAGGAGCTGTCAGAAAGAGATGTAGATGCCATCATGAATGACCAGGTTAGACGGTTTCATGTGTCGAGTTTCTCACAATAACGCTGTTTTTAGGGCTGCATGGTGGCACAGTTGTTATTACTGTCGCCTCGCAGCAGGAAGGTTGCAGGTTTGAAACCCGGCTGCGATCCCCATGCATGTGTGGGTTTCCTCCGGGTCCCCCCACAGATCACAACATGCTCTATAGGTTTACAATTGTATGTCGCTTTGGATAAAAGTGTCTGCTAAATAAATAAACATAAACTTAAATGTGATTATTGAGTCAGAACAAAGCTACTCTGATAGGGTTCGGGTTAACACCTATGACCTTGATATACTTGCTGTTTGATGACGCAAACGTGTTTAAAATGGCTGCCACTCATTACTTCTGTTGATTTGATGTGTTGTTTGCTTCCCCTGAAATCAATGTGACGCATTTGAACGCTGCAATATACGAGTAACCAGGAGGTGAGGTCTTTTTTCTGTCGTGGATAAAAAAATTAACCAGTTACTGATCTCTTCTATTAATGCCATGTTTGTTTTGGTTGTACCCACAAGCCCGGCTCTCCGGTCTCCGCTCTGGTCTGAGTAGTCTAGTGCGCCCAGTGGTGGAACGCCCCAGTACTGCGTGCAGTGCTGTGCTGTGCAGCAGCAAGTATGTGACCAAAGCTGCAGCCTTCTGCCTGCACCAATGCGAGGTCAAACAGCAAGTAAATCACGGCCCTTACACGTTCAGCTTCCCACCAGCAGAAGTCGAATAAAGTTGGTTTGGTACTGCGGATGAGAACAGTTCAATCTGATCTTAGGTCAGGCGATGTGTTCCAGTCAGCCCAACAGTCAGCGATTGATGAAATCTAGTTCTTTTTGTGGGTGGGACCCAGTAGTCCCCACTGATCCCAAGTGCTACTGCAGAAGAGTTTCTGGCTAAAAACAGCACAAAGTCACTGGTATTTTTATTTTAAGCTACAGATTTAATGTAAACTGATGGATAAAGTAGAGCTCCAGACAGAAGGCTTACTGTGGACCTGTTCTTCTAACCACCTGCCATAAATGTCACAGCACAGCATTTTATCGAAGCTCAGAAATGTCTTAAGAACCACATTTGTTCCACAGAAATGTGGCGAGGTGCGAGGAGCAGCAGAGCACACAGGGAAAGGTTTGTCGACGCCACAGGCATCATTAGATCAGTTAGGAATCTTAACCAGCTTCAATGTTTGGTCAAAATTGTTCTGATTGAATAATTACATTAGAAGAAAAAGTTTGATGCGTTCCACCATTAATCTGTTTCCTCAGTGTGACCGCAGCTCCTCTAGCGTTTTAATGTCCTAAGCACAGCTTCAGCTTCAGCCTCGTACTCCTCTACGGTCCCTGAGGACAGCCTAGCTTTTGTCTGCAGAACAAACGGTAAATAGTCTGTATTTGTATAGCACCTTCTTAGGGGTCTACAACCCCCCAAGGCGCTTCACAACACAATCCGTTATCCACACACTCACCCGCTGGTGGGGATGAGCAGCCATGTAGCCACAGCTGCCCTGGGGCGCACTGAAAGAGGCGGGGCCTGTCAGCTACTGGCAACCTGACGATTACTGGACAACCCGCTCTACCTCCTGAGCTACTGCTGTCCTCAAGGCTGAAGCTTTTGTAGTAGTACCACCTAAACTGGGAATTCATTATCATCATCTATCTAAAATGTCATCTGTGCCTGTTGTTTTCAGGTGGTGTCAGACATGGTTGAAGGTGAAGATGCTGCTGACAGTTCGAACCAAGATATGGACCCAGCTGCGGCCGACTCCTTCTGATGAACCACTTTTAAGAGTTTTTCTCTTCTGTTTCAGTGGAACCATCAGTTTCAGTTTCATTAAAGTTGATTTGTTTGTTTTTGTTAAGCAAATGTAAATATCTGCTAGTGTTAAACTCACTGGTACTTGAAGTTTCACATGCTGGAAGTAAAGATGTAATGAGCGAGAGCTTTGTCACATTAAGGGATGACTCGCACTGAAGGAGTTAGCATCAGCATGGGGGAAGCGCTGCAAACAAATCACTATTATAGAAGAACACACACTCTACCAGTTGGTTCATAGCCTAACCCCATAGTCTGCTGCTGAAAACTGTATCGCTTGAGCAGCTCGGTGTGATGTGACATGATAAAATAAATTCTTTGTCAGCAGCAGAAACCTTTTCCTGGTTATGTCCTCATTTATCTCGTGTGAGTTTATTGAAAATACTCAGTGTTCCTTATTCTGTGGCGTTCATAAACGGCATCTGTGGTTTGGGATTGGGATTTGGGGGGGGGTGGGTCTATTGGAGATAAAGGTCAGCTCCATATTTGAGGTCATGGTTTTCCACCAGAAACTGGTGGGATGTTGCTGGATTTGGAGTGAAAGTCCTGATCAGGATGCTTCCTCTGGAGGAATTTAGGTCTTTGGGATGAGACCTGGGGGCAGACCAGGATTTACCTAAGGGATTATGTGGTTTGGGAATACCAAAGGATTCACAAAAAGACCCGGAGAGGGATGTCTTGGTTTCCCATCCCGTCTGGGACAACATTTGGAGGCATGGAAGAAAACACAGTGCTCTTCATTTTATTTTGCTTTAGTAAATAAAAGATTAAAAATCTTAAAATGATTAAAAATAAATACCATGCACGTCTCAGTGCATTCTGTGCTTTTTGAAAGGAACACTGGTTGATTTCCGTGTTAATATCAGACTCCTTAAACCTTAAGCTGGTATTTTATGTGACCCAACGCTGGTGTTTGGGGGAAGTTCTGTTGGGTCCACCTCACTACCGATCGGGGCGGGTTCTACTGGAGCGATGACATCACTTTTCCTCCGACCCAAACACTCCCCGGCTGAGGAGAGAAGGGCCACACTGGCGGCCGGAGACCGCTGCCTCCATGGGCTCCAGCTAGCAGTGTTACACGGTCACAGTTGGTGTTTGTGGTGGTGTGGATCCGCCGTGGTCCGGAGGCTACAGCCTTCAACCGAATCAGGTGAGTTTGCGCCTCTGGGATGTGGTTTAATGTGCAGAAATGTGCTCCGGGCCGAGATTTCTGCAGCTCGCTGCTGGCTTTGTGCTGCTGAGCTCGGGTTGATGTTTACTGGGAGGGGGGCTGGGTTTGGATCGGAACCTGAGGGCGATCCAGTCTCTCAGCCGGTTCGGTTCTGAGGGGCCTAGAGGCTAATTACCGGACCCGTCCTCCGATCAGAACCTTATTCTGCTACTTTGGTCCGTTACTGGATCAGTCTCACAGATTTCTGCTTCAGGAACCAGAAAGAGGAACATAAAGAGGAAGTGGTGCGCGTGCGTGGCAGGGTTTCTGTGTAACACCGATGCAGAGGAGAGGACTCTGGAAGAAGGGAGTGATGCTGAGGACCACTAACTCCGCTGGGTTCCTGTGTGTCGCCCCTTATTGGTCAGAATACGCACGACCCGTCCTTGTGGAGGGTCACGCTGATTTCATATGATCTGCGTGGACAACAGGAATTCTGCAGAACCGCTCGAACGTTTCTGAAGAAATCAGATGCAGCTGCTGCCCCAAACTCCAGCATCAACTAATCATTTCAGCTGAGGCAAAACGTTTTGTTTCATAAACTCTGCATTTGATAAAAATAAAACCCACACAAACAGAAATGTTAAAACTGCTGCCAGTAGCTCATAAGGGTCACCATGGTAACCACCATCTCTGCCAGTCACACAAGAGGCGCATTTATGTTTTTGTCGTGTTTTATTAGAAAATGTAACTAATTAGTAATAACCTTCACTTCCTGTCTGGAAGAGAATATTCTGATGTGAAGGCTATGGAAGCCTCGATGTGTTCTCCCAGCGTTATGAGGAGATCTGAGGGAAAACCAGAAATACCCAATTTTCATTTAAGATGTTTTATGGTGAAAGTACATTCCACTGAGTTCACATCTATCCACATGTTTGTAGGTATCTGTGTTTACTGCTGCTGGCCAAAACAAATTGTTTTTAATACTGGAAATTATGAATGAATAGTTGTTGCCTTCTACAATAATAATAACAACGTATTTTATAATAACTTATTTTTACTGAGTGCTGACCTTGACAAGGAATAAGTGAATTATAATTTTACTTTGCTTTGAAGATCATCTTCTATGAAAAATTGGCTTGCTATACACCCCATGCTGAGAGGCTTCAGGAGTACTTGTTTAACACATTATTTAATGCAGTAGTGATGACACACACTTAAGGATAGTAGACAAAGTGTCTTTGCTCTTCCCTGTAGTTGAAAAGGGAAGCCATGTTATTTGAGTTTCAGGAGCGGCCATGCTGTTTTTGGAACTAGAGCCCAAGTTCTCCAGATGTGGGTTTGTATGCCCCGCCTATCTACCTGGCCAAAATCTTGTTGAGAACTGTGAAAAGCAGCAAGAGTCGATCCCTGGAACAAATTATGAAGTGTATTTTTTTAAATAAGGAAAAACATCTAATTTGTGTAGAGGGTGGGGCTTTTTCTAGCATGATCTTCTGGTTTGCGTTTCAGTGCCTGAAGTTAACAAGTCTTTTGTTTCAATGACGGATGGAAATATGCATTTGTTTGCATTTGTCGGAGATTGTGACTCAAACTTTGACTATTTGGATGGAAACGTAACCAAAATGAGTAGAGCTGGAGTCAGATGTTGGTTTTCCCAGTGGTTTAACCAAGCCGATTTTTGTGTCACCTATATGTTCTAAGGCAGAAACCAAACTTAGTAAACACTTAAATTGCTTGCTGTAGATTTTCTATGAGTAACATGTGAGGTTACGATGACCAGAGAAAAGCAGGAACCAGCGGCTTGTCTGGATCTGTGGTGACTTATCGGGTCGTGCTGCTTTCACTTACCGATGATCCACATTTTCAGAATAGTTTCTAGTCATGAGGAGTGAACTGCTTCCTGTTTCTTTTCACTTCATGAAGGATTTATCACCACTAATATGTGTTAGTACTGCCAATAATTTGTAAATAGGTAAAGTTTTTTTATATAGCTCTTATCAGAAAGAAAAATCACAAAATGCTTCATAAAGAACAACAAAACAAATCAAAGTCATAAAATGACCATAAAAACAAAACAACAAAATATCACTAAAAAGATTAAAGGGGCATTATGGAAGTTTGGCAGCCAAAACATGTATAAAAATAATCAATTTCTTCTTCATACATTCTCCTGCAATGCCCTGGTCCTGTAGAATGAGCCCTGGCATTTTTACTGTGATTGCCTATTTTTCTGTAAAATCACAGAAAAAGAGAGCTGCTCGGGTCAAACAGGCTGCTTCATGTGCGTTCACGCTCAGGCATAGCCCGTAGCATTTGCTATCAGTAGATTTAGCAGCAGAGAGAGAGGTAGTGCCAACTCAGCGACTTTGTCGCTGTTCCTAACGCCTAGTGACAAAGCTAGCTACATTTCTGAGGACCCTTAGCTACTTTCTGTAGAACCTTCTTCTAGATATTTCCTGCAAATTAGCAACAAAATAGCCATTTTCGCTCCGAACCGTTCTTTGAACGTTGTTTCAGCTGTCATCAAGGATATAAACGTTACAGATAAAAAGGATACCACTCATGGACGTAATTTTCACTTTAGAAGTGGGGGGGGGGACACGGGGGGGGGGGGGTCTTTACAGTATGCTCTAATGGGAAACAGGCTTCAACACAAACGGTTGTTTTCTGCTTGGTCCTAGAGCTCAACTAGTGTCAATTTAATATAGCGTAATATTGTTTTTGGATGGTAAAAAGTGCAGGGGTCAAACCTTGACTTTGGAAAAAGTGGGGGGGACATGTCCCCCCTGTCCCACCCAAAATTACGTCCATGATACCACTGGTGCTTTTAGCTCACCTAGTAAGATGTTGGACTCTCGTGCGGGAGACCCGGGTTTGATTTTGTATGTCAACATAGTTTATTTAGAGGTTTTTTTTTTACATTAATGGTATAATTTTTACAGTAAGATGCCCAAATTTTTATTTGAGACTTGCCAAACGGCATTGAATTCACAGATAAAAAAAAGATGTGGGTTCAACTTTTCACCTTGTCGGCTGTGCTGAAGAGAAAGGTACAGAACCAAATTATTTAATTAATTAGCTGCGCGTTCTCCTGTCCTCTGTCCTCCGGGTCACACACACACATACACACAAGGGACTGTCTCAGCTGTTATTTTCATTAAAGAGTGTGCACGTACAGCATGCGCGCCTTGTGCACGAGCCTACTATTGAAGCTGCCGTTACGCTTTTGGCCTGAGGGGGCAATCGCGAGCATAATAATTCAAAACTCCGTAAAGTCCCTTTAAAGATAATTAAAAATCATCCATCCATCCATTTTCTGTACCCGCTCTGTCGACGCAGGGTCGCCGGGGGGGGGGGGGGGGGGGCTGGTGCCTATCTCCAGCGGTCAAGGAGCAATCAGGCGGGGTACACCCTGGACAGGGACAGGGAGCCAGTCCATCGCAGGGCAATAATTAAAATCAGAAAACACAAAAGATTTAGAAGCATTTTTATTTTAATAAATGAGTCAAGACATACAATTGTAAAAAGATCAGAAGTCAAACTACAAAAATATAAAACATATGTAAGGTAATTAATTAAAAAGTCAATTGTACAGATGGACAAAAATATTGAAGTAAATGCAGCTTTAAATAAAAGGGTCTTCAGCTGATTTTTAAAGGTGAGAAAACTGTCGGCACTATGTGAGAATAAAGGAAATTCATTCCAAAGTCGTTTTGCAACAGCCTGGAAAGAGCGAGTTGAATTTCGTCTCTGGTCTGTGGAACTTCTAGCACTTTGCTGTTTGGAGATTAAACAAGATTTCAGAGCTTTGAGAAATTAGTGCAGAGCTCTTAAAGAGTCTGTTTGCTGTTGTAGCAAATCTACATAACAAGCTAGTTTTTGAATGCGAACCTGGTCATAGTCCCCTCATCTGCATCCACCGGAACCAGAAACCCACATGGCCAGAGTAAACGAGGTAGCACTAAACACCAGGCGCCATTTTCTAGGTCCAAACATCTTTTGTTGTCCGTGACTTTAAATGGAGTTTTTCTTTTTGGGACTTTGTTTGTCCTAAAGTTGAAGTGGTAGCAGCCGGCTGTTTCTCCTTCTCTGATGTTCTTGAGCAGAGAACCTCTCATACCAGTGGTGATCTGGTGATAAATACGTGCGTGCGTAATGAATGGAGGACCTAGGGGAAGTGCGGTGGTTCGGTGAGACCAACAACCGGATGGTCCAATGGTTACTTTCAGTTCAAAACATGTTATTGGTGGAGGTGTTTAGACCTCCACAGTACAGCTACACTATGTTAGAACATTGTTAGGAGGCATAAAACATGTTTTTAGCGTATTAGTTTCCTAAATTTGGTATAGCAGCTTTAATGATCTGCGCCTGTTGGTTGGAGGCCAGAGTTGTGCTCATGTTGTTTTCAGTCTGTCTCGTCATTTTTTGAACAAAGAGTCAGCTTGACTTCAGGAGAACTTGACGTGTGGTGATTATCTGAACTCCTGAATCAGATTTGCTGCGATGGGAAGAATTTAGGTTGTAAAATATTTAAGTTTTACTGAAAATCCGCTGAAACGCTGAATGAATGTTTTAGTGTTTGCTGGCAGATCTTTGCTCATCCTGATTCTTTCTTCATTTATATCTTCAGCTGATCCTAGTTAGCTTCTGCTAATAAAGTCATTGAAGAAATTCATTTAAACAAAATGATCCATGGGGAGCCTAAGTCACGCCCGTCTACATCCGGACTATGGGTCCCCAAGTGCCTAAACAAATGAATGGGAGTCTATGCGAGGATCAAAGTTATTTTCTGATCCCGTTTGAAATGTGCCATGGATTTCACATATGATGTCTAGGAATTTTAAAGACATTTTAATGCTAAGAAATTATTATTTTTGACAGGCGGCAAAAGTTATTGTAGGTTTTGTGTGAATAGATACAAATGTTTGTCTCACCAAAATGATGTCATCGAACTAGACACGTAAAAGAGGGGGAGATTAGTTCAGGGAGCTTCAGTTCGAATCCTTACAGGATGACAGAAGAAGCATTAAAAGTGGAGAAAACCACTATAAATCTGGCTACGCTGGGGGGGTGGGGGTGGAAGAGATCCTGTGGTGATGTCATGTATGCAACGTCTTTTTATTTATGAATATTTACAAGCTAATACATCTCAAATTACGTGACAGACAAAGTCAAAACTCACATAATTATTTTTCATTTAAATTGAAGTACATGTGTGATTCAGGGCGTAAGGCCATTAGAAAATAGCTCCGTTCACGGACCCATGAGCCGACCGGAAGGGGAGGAGACTAGGCTCCCTGCTAACCTCCTCACATGTCTCCAGTTTTTTCTTGTCACTGAAAAATAAATATTGATGTCAATAAGGACCTGAGTAGATGCAGCCCAGTGTCCGACATTAATAACTGTCCTACTAAAACACGTGATCACTGAGCAGTGAATCGTTTCCATCCTGATGATATTGTTATTATAGATCATTACATCGGTTGTGTGCTGCCCATAATTCACCTGTAAACGTCTGAAGGCAGCGAGGGAGTGGAGCTAGTAGGCGTTATGCAGTCACTGCACAGGGAGTACAGAATTATTAGGCAAGTTGTATTTTTGAGGAATAATTTTATTATTGAACAACAACCATGTTCTCAATGAACCCAAACCACTCATTAATATCAAAGTTGAATGTTTTTGGAAGTAGTTTTTAGTTTGAGCTATTTTAGGGGGATATCTGTGTGTGCAGGTGACTATTACTGTGCATAATTATTAGGCAACTTAACGAAAAACAAATATAGACCCATTTCAATTATTTATTTTTACCAGTGAAACCAATATAACATCTCCACATTCACAAATATACATTTCTGACATTCAAAAACAATACAAAAACAAATCAGCGACCAATATAGCCACCTTTCTTTGCAAGGACACTCAAAAGCCTGCCATCCATGGATTCTGTCAGTGTTTTGATCTGTTCACCATCAACATTGCGTGCAGCAGCAACCACTGCCTCCCAGACACTGTTCAGAGAGGTGTACTGTTTTCCCTCCTTGTAAATCTCACATTTGATGATGGACCACAGGTTCTCAATGGGGTTCAGATCAGGTGAACAAGGAGGCCATGTCATTAGTTTTTCTTCTTTTATACCCTTTCTTGCCAGCCACGCTGTAGAGTACTTGGACGCGTGTGATGGAGCATTGTCCTGCATGAAAATCATGTTTTTCTTGAAGGATGCAGACTTCTTCCTGTACCACTGCTTGAAGAAGGTGTCTTCCAGAAACTGGCAGTGGGACTGGGAGTTGAGCTCGACTCCATCCTCAACCCGAAAAGGCCCCACAAGCTCATCTTTGATTATACCAGCCCAGACCAGTACTCCACCTCCACCTTGCTGGCGTCTGAGTCGGACTGGAGCTCTCTGCCCTTTACCAGTCCAGCCACGGGCCCATCCATCTGGCCCATCAAGACTCACTCTCATTTCATCAGTCCATAAAACCTTAGAAAAATCAGTCTTGAGATATTTCTTGGCCCAGTCTTGACGTTTCAGCTTGTGTGTCTTGTTCAGTGGTGGTCGTCTTTCAGCCTTTCTTACCTTGGCCGTGTCTCTGAGTATTGCACACCTTGTGTTTTTGGGCACTCCAGTGATGTTGCAGCTCTGAAATATGGCCAAACTGGTGGCAAGTGGCATCTTGGCAGCTGCACGCTTGACTTTTCTCAGGTCATGGGCAGTTATTTTGCGCCTTGGTTTGTCCACACGCTTCTTGCGACCCTGTTGACTATTTTGAATGAAACGCTTGATTGTTCAATGATCACGCTTCAGAAGCTTTGCAATGTTAAGACTGCTGCATCCCTCTGCAAGATATCTCACTATTTTTGACTTTTCTGAGCCTGTCAAGTCCTTCTTTTGACCCATTTTGCCAAAGGAAAGGATGTTGCCTAATAATTATGCACACCTGATATAGGGTGTTGATGTCATTAGACCACACCCCTTCTCATTACAGAGATGCACATCACCTAATATGCTTAATTGGTAGTAGGCTTTCGAGCCTATACAGCTTGGAGTGAGACAACATGCGTGAAGAGGATGATGTGGACAAAATACTCATTTGCCTAATAATTCTGCACTCCCTGTATTTTCCACTTCACTCAAAGTTCAGCTTGTTAGAGAGCACAAATCCAGCTGGTTAACTGCTAGCCAGTGCTTCCTGCTGTTCATTAAACAACTAACCAGGATTAGTTAATCAAACAGTGCTGAACATGAAACTCAGACATGATCTAAAGTGTTTGTGGGAACTCTAAATTCCACCTCTGGCCGTTGTTTCTCTGTTAGGATAAATGGGTTTATTTTTGCTTACTGAGTCATGAAACCAACACGATTCAGGTCCAGGTTCTGGAGGATGTGAGGAACATGCAGGAATGTAAACATGTCATCCTGACATGTCACCTCAGAGTTAGTATTAGAGGAGAAACCTGGTTCTGTTTGGCTCTAACTGGAGAACCTTTATGGTGTCCATGCCCATGTTTGGGCCCGATCGGTGTGTGAGCGCCCGGTCGCAGTGCAGCTTTCAGATGGCGTTTCCAAGCTGTGCGGCATTACATCATGAAGAGTCGAGCCAGCGACCTATTCAAGTGTAACGGGCGGTAAAGTGCTGGCTCTCTGTTTGGCTGTAATCGTTCCCAGATGTTCTGCATGTCTTTGTGTTCCACATGTTGCAGCAGGCAGCTTGTGTAGACACCACAAATCCAATCCTCAGGCTTTATTAGAGAACGCTAACGTGGCAGGGAGGTTCTATTGGGCCGCTGGTTGTGTTGCTTGTTAACTTGTTTAGTATTTGTCTCAATCCACCAGGAAAAGCACAATTAAAGGACTTAAGTGTCAGAGAAAACAACGTCATCAACAGTACGTAACGCTGAGCTTTGTGACATGGTGCATTGTCCTGGAGCCATCAGAAGATGGGTCCATGTGGTATTAAAGGGATGAAGATGGTCAGCATTTTTAACACACCACATGTTTTTAATATCATTCTGCACGAATTACCACAAGTGTTTATTTATACCACATTAAACAGAACTTGTTTGAGAAATGGAAACTACAAAATTGATGTTTAAAAACATCTTTTTGCAATTTCCCAAAAAAGAAAAAGCCAAAGTAAAAATATTTGTGTTTTTCAAGGTGAGAAGTGACGTACGAGAACATCCAGAAGTAAAGCTGCTGTGTCTACTGATGTGATGCTGAGGTCAGCATCGTAACAATAGGAACAAATAGTAAAGAAGTATTTTTCTTCTTCCTTTGATTTAGCTGTATATCATCTCATCTCCTGCCAGACTCTTTCACACGAGTACCCTTGGTGGGTTTACAGTGCTTTAAGTGGGCTGGAATGCACCGGTAATTTTTTACCTCTCAGCATACCGGGAATTTTTTTCTAGCCAGAGTACGGTGAGTGCTTCGGAGATGAGAAATATACCCACACCCCTGAACGTACCCACACCCAAGGCCCCATGTGTGTGTGGTGATGTGATGGAGCAGATCTCATGTTTTTGGTCACTACCCAAAGCTCGAGACCCCAGGTGAGGGTAGGAACAGATCTTCAGGCTTAGCTTCACCACGACAGACCAGTACAATGCCCGCATCACTGCAGATGCACCATCTATCTGCATTCCCTCACTCGTGAACAAGACCCCGAGATTCTTAAACTCTTCCACTTAAGGCAGGACCTCATCCCTGACCTGAAGAAGCACTTCTACCCTTTTTTCAATTCAAGACCACGGTCTCGGATTTAGAGGAGCTGATTCTCAAACCAGCTGCTTCAAACCATTCCAGCAAAAGCCGGAGATCACGTTCTGTTAAAGCCAACAGAACCCCATCATCTGCAAAAAGCAGAGACCCGATTCTTAGGCCACCACAACGGCTATGTGAATACTGATATTGAATCAGACTTGTCTGGTGGACCTCTGGTCATAGCAGGGTTAATGCTGAAGTTTGAAGTGAAGCCCACCTCCGTTGCTGAGGCTCATCAATGGTACAAGAACCCTTGAGTGGTCTGGCTATCATAAGCTCAGCTCAGCTCGGAAGCAGCACAGCATCAGATGTCCTCATTGATGACATACAGAAAAAGAAGATGTGTGCACCTGCCAAAGGTTTAAGTCGCTGTCGAAAGAGGCTGTTCATTTGATCTGTTCCTACTAAGTTGTAAACATGTAATGGAGAGGGCCCCAAAAAACAAAACAAAACAAAAAAAACAACGTGGTACTTATTTTTCACTTTAAGCACCGTGAAGGTTAGTTTTGTTGTGAGAAATTGTTATCAGGCCACAGTTTGCAGCTTTTCAGTGAGGAACGACCAATGGAGCAGTAATGTCAGAGGTCTGCAGACAGGTCTGACCCTCCTGCAGTTCCACCCCCCTCCCCTTCGCATAAATACATCTCCTTTGAAGATAGGACTGGATAAGGTGAGGCTAAAGACCCCACCTTATCAGCTCAGGCCTTTATCTCGTCTCTGATGGTGCAGGTAACCATGGTAATACACCAAAGGCTGCGGTCTGTATTAGCACAGAGAAATATGGATCAGCTTCCCCACCGAGTGATACGACGGAGCTCCCAGCAGGAAGCTGAGCTGGCTGGGAACTCTGCAAGACACCATCATCATTATCATCATTACAACTGTTTACACGCACACAGCGAAGATCCTCACATCAAAGGAAATATACGTGCTGCATTGCAATTCCAGCCTCAGCCTGTCAGGAATTTTGTTTTTATTTGGAGGCTCTAAAGAGTCAAACATGGGTTTAAAGCACCAAGTTGTGTTCATGCCAGAATATTTTAGAGAAATATTAAGATTTTCTAAATGCACAGGGCTCATTCAGAACCCGCCCCGCTTAGGAATCTGCGGTCATACAAACGCTGAAGCCGGTGAAACTCAGCTTCAGCCTCTGCAGCTGTAACAAGCATCGGATTCATCAGTCCGGCCAGAGAAAATACACCCTGGAATGTAGTTTAATCAGAGGCTGAGCAGGTCACCGCTGCTTCCTGGTGGCCTGAAGAAAACGTTAGAAGCCGCACTTTAATACGTCTACCGAGCAGAAGTTAGGAATAATGGAGGGGCTAGATCTACTCAGAACCAATAGTTATGTTTAAACGGAGGCTGTTCAGAGAGCTAGCTACAGCAGGTGAGGTAATTGTTTATCAGCTTGGTTCTTTTCTCTAAAACTCATCTCCAACAGACCTGAGCTCTCACTTTAAGGTTCTGTTTCTGTTTGGGTCATCGTGGTCCAGCTGGTTCTGGTTTTACTGACCAGCCACTTCTCAGATAGTCCCAGATGTCCTCAAGAGATCAAACAAAATTCCTAAAATGAAACTCATTTCCTTTTTGCTTTTCTAGATGTTCATCTCAAGTTTTCCTGCTCTAAGTTTTTTTTATTTAGGATAAAAACCACATTATGAGGTTAGCCAGAACTGCCGGTCCACTGTGACACAACACCAGGGAGTGTATCTGCGTTAACATCAGCAGCAGAAAACTTCAGCATGACTGAAACATCGCATGGCGCTGAAGCAGTGAGTGGTGTTGTTATGCATCATCCCCACATGTAGCTAACATCTGTTACATCTGTTCCAGGTGGATTCTGCACAATATGGCATAGAAATTACATTTAAGCTGGAATTGTTTGATGATTTTTTATAAACAAAAATACAGTAGTTCTGTTGGTCTAAAACATGACCAGAACAGCATAAAAATGTTCCTTTTTTCTCAGAAAGCCTTTTAGGGTTTATCTACTGGAGGTTGAAGTGCAGCTGGATGTTTGTGGGTGTTGTTGGACCAGCAGCAGCTCTGCAGCCTGGGACCTGGACTCATTCACCAACCTACTAGCTTGTCTAGTTCGATTCATTTTCCAGACGTGTCCGGGTTTGGTAGTTTGATGCAGAAATGAGTCACTGAGGATCTGTAGCAAAAGCGAGTGCTGACACATGGAAACGTGGTGCAGAGCTGGAGCCGGCGAACTGGTTCCTCTGGCAGACAGCCGGGTTGTTTAAGGACGTTTGCTGATGAAATGATGACCCTGGTGTTTCCTTTGTGTCTTGGACCTAATGATTTTCAGCAGGGCACATAATTAAGACACTTTTTGACTAAACTCTGACATTGTAAAATTTCCATCCATCCATTTTTCTGAACCCGCTTTGTCCATGTGGGGTCAGGGGGTGAAGGCTGGTGCCTATCTCCAGCGGTCAACGGGCAATCAGGCAGGGTACACCCTGGACAGAGAGCCAGTCCATCGCAGGGCAACACAGAGACACACAGGACAAACAATCACACACACACTCACACCTAAGGACAATTTAGACAGACCAATCAACCTAACAGTCATGTTTTTAGACTGTGGGAGGAAGCCGGAGTACCCGGAGAGAACCCACGCATGCACAGGGAGAACATACAAACTCCATGCAGAAAGATCCCAGGCCAGGAAGCGAACCCAGGACCTTCTCACTAGAAGGCAACAGCTCTAACCACTGTGTCACTGCGCAGCCACATTGTAAAATTTCCATAACCTTAATACAAAATTGTCAAACATTGTCAAAAATCACAAGATTGTGTCTCTTAACACTAATAAAAGCCCAGTCAGCTCAGTCTTAAAGGCAAAAATAAATGATTTTACTGATATTAAATGTATCCTCTTTGATGCTAATTAAAGGACTACTTTGTTGTTTAGGTTGATCAGTTATCCACATGAATAAATAACTACTCCATCTGGCCAAAAATGTGCATTTGAGACGCTAAACCAAAGTATTTGTCATTTTTGTTTGTTAAAAACGAAACAGACATATGAAACTAAAGCTTCTGACTTAGTGGTAAATAAACACCAGGCTTCAGTCAGCTGCTGTTGACGCCGCAGGTCTCCACACCTGACTTCCTGTTGTCAAACCTAAAGCTTCATACAAATCAACACAAAGCCTCTGCTAACGCCAGTAAGGGTTTCACCGCCAGAGCTTCACATTTTGTGTCCCGTTTCTCGACACTGGATTAGCAGTGCATCCTCGCTCAGAGTAACATTCTTACCCGTTAAACTGTCTTCTGCTGAGCGAGTGTTTGTTCCCTTAAGTCTGATTTACAACTTCCAACAGTTTCCTCTATTCAGCTGTTCAGCATCCAGAAACGACAGACCATCTGTTCCCAGTGGCTGCCTGCACTTTCAACTGATAATGCTTTTGATGAAAAAATAAAATAAAATAGATTTGTCCCCCAAATAAATCCTTAAAATCAAAGGAAATAAATGTTTCTTTAGATTAAACAATCCAAGGGTCTCATTAGACTATACATTCACGTTGGTCTCCTGTTTTATGGCTCTGTCTGTTTCCTTTGAGATTTGTGTAACCATCTTGGTTTTGACAGCTTTTCACAAAAACCTCAGCCTGGACAGAAACAATGCTGAATAATCATGAAGTATCAGCCTTTAGCAGGGTGGAGGCCAGCAGAGGATCTGCAGCAGAGACAGGAAAAGGCATGCTTGAAGCTAAAACGTGCTTTGGAGGTGCATTTATGTGGAAATAACAATATAACGTAGTCAACAGCTCCAAAAAGTGGAGTAACTCCTCCCCATCTGTAGTTTAACCAAAGCTGTAACATGATGTGAAGCAGCAGTTCTGCAAATATCAGCATCCCTACAACAGGACTGTAGTGTGTGTGTGTGTGTGTGTGTGTGTGTGTGTGTGTGTGTGTGTGTGTGTGTGTGTGTGTGTGTGTGTGTGTGTGTGTGTGTGTGTGTGTGTGTGTGTGTGTGTGTGTGAGAGAGAGAGAGAGAGAGAGAGAGGTATCCATCGACATATATACGGGGAGGTATCGTAAGTGTGCTTGTGTGTATGTGTGTGTGTGTGTGTGTGTGTGTGTGTGTGTGTGTGTGTGTGTGTGTGTGTGAGAGAGAGAGAGAGAGAGAGAGAGAGAGAGAGAGAGAGAGAGAGAGAGATCGTACGTGTGTTTGTGTGTATGTGTGTGTGTATGTGAGAGAGAGAGAGGTATCATTCAGTGTGAGGATGTCACTTTACATGTTGTTTGCATTAGGACGGTCAAATGGCCGGATACATTTTGCCTACAGGAAGTTTACTTATATTAGGTTGTGGCACACACACACACACACACACACACACACACACACACACACACACACACACACTTTCATATATCAGCTCTGTTTATATGCTTGTATTCATAGCAGCCAGTGAAGCTCCTCACTGCAGGCGAGTGGATACCAACCAGGGTGACAATGGGTCTTTTATGCTGAGTTGTCCTCCCTGCATCAGCTCCAGGGAAACATGTGACCAACTCTTATTCGGGTCATGTTGGCCCGCTCAGCTTCTGACCCTCATAGCAGGGAAGCTACTTGTTCAATGTCGCATTCAGTCTAAGGTAAAGTGTGCATGTGTTCATGCCTGAAGCAGCAAGGGACATCTGCAGTTTGACATGTGGACATATCCACAGCTGACAGACTCGCACGAGTGCTGCAGTGTACAAAAACTGAACCGAGCTGGTTCTGATGAAAACTAACAGAAAATATGTACTTCTGGGCCATTAAAGGGATGTTTCTGTTTGAATAGTTAATGTCTCACCCATTGTAAATGGCTGCCAGAACAGCCTCAGTTTAGAAAAAGAGAGATTAGTTCTCACCACACATATGATCATCATGGCTGCCTGGTTATGATAGAAAAGCAGGAATTCTAATCAACCACCCAGCCTTTAGGTGGTTGTCTACAGCACAGAGCTGGCAGTATCTCCATTTCTTCGGGCCAGCCCAAAAGGTTCACTTCAGGGACATTTGAAGAGCCAGCCTAGACCTGAACCAAGGCCGGATTAACCATATGGGCAACTGGGGCCCACGAACTCTAAGGGGCCCAGGGCAGCAAGAGCACGAGCAAAATACTGTAGGCATATCTGTAATCTCCCGCATTATATTAAACTAGGGTGACCGTATGCCCGGTTTTCCCCGGACATGTCCACTTTTCACTCTCTGTCCGGGCGTCCGGACTGGGGGTCCGCGGTCGTATTGATGAAAATGTCCGGCTTTTCATCCAGGAGCAGGGATCGAATTATGGGGGAGCTGGATAACCTACACATCCAGGGGAGCCGGAAACAAGTTTTCTACCGATATTACATCATTTATGGACTCTTTTGAGCAGAGAGCACAGAGAGCGGCACAGCGCATTGTTGTGCAGCGCTCCAGGCTGCTGCTTCCAGCGCACGGTCCATTCTCAAAGTGGCGCAACCAAAAAAACTATAATTAGCACACGATCGTTCATGTCCGCACATGTTCTCTATTTTCTGTCTTATTTGTGCCTGAAGCGCTCTGCTACTGTGCAGCTCATCACCTGTGTTGCGCGGTGCTGTGGTGATTTCACCTCACTGACGCAGCAACGAAAGGCGCACTCCGCTTTGCGGTCAGGAGATCCCTTTGATCTGCTGAAAAGTAACTGATGAGGTGAAAAAGTAAGAATCCAGGCAGCAGTTTTTCTGGAGAGTTTAGAGGAGATGCAGGAAGATGAGAGACAGACAGGACAGGAAATAGTTAAATAAAAACAAGAAAACTAAACAAAGTGTTGAAAAGTAAAATGTAGGTAGATTTATCTCCACTACACGTTTTTACCTGTATAAAACAATAAGTTCTACACATGTCATATTTATACATCTGATACAATTCAGATCACCTTCAAAACTCAGTCACACACCCAGGGCCGTTTCAAGACATTTTGGGGGCCAAGGCAAAATGACCCCCCCCCCCCCCCCCCATAACTGGGCTCCCCAGAAGCCTCTGTGTAATTCATACCCTCTTCAGCAGTATTAGTCATACAGTGTTTGTAAAAGCCCCTCAGACATTACTGACATGTTCTAATATTATCAGATGAAAAACTAAATTATCAGACATGCTGTCTCATCTGCTGCTTTTCTAAACTTGCAAAAAGTAACAAAACCATTTGAAAGCCACTATTTGTGGATTCTCTGAAAGTTTCCATGGAGTCTGTGACAACTTATTTTTTCATTGATCCTATCATCTAATCTCACAGCTGAAACAAGCACCCTTAATAATCTGTGCACAGGAAGCTTACCGATGCTGTAGGAAAACAAAAGGTATAATAATTTATTATTAATAAAACCTTGTTGCTGCACTAAAGCAGAAAAATGAGATTTTGCAATACATATGCTAAATATTTACATATGAATTGTTTTAGAGCTCTTTTATTGGCAGAATCTGATATTAATTTAGTTCTTACAAAAAAATGGGTCCCAGCATGGTTTGTGTGGCGTTGCCATGGTGTGATGTCATAGGCACAGATCCCCTGTCCTCTTGTTTGGAAATGGAAATATGGTCACCCTATATTAAACAAACTGTCCACCCAGGCTTTTGCGCTGCACAGAGACGCTTCGCTGTCTATGACTTTGAACGTCAGTTGAGAGTCAGTCTCATGCAGACTGACCAATGAAGAGAGGGCCTCAAGTTAAGACCCTCTCCTCATTGGTCAGTCCACACAAGGTGGGTCAAAGGTTATCCTGAGCGGGTTACGTGATGTCAGGCATTCAAGCATTGAGTATATTTACTGCATATTACAGTAACATATTCTGTATGTGACCATATTATGGTGATCCTTGGGTCGTGATGATGGGGCCCTTGAATATTGTTGCCCAGGGTACAACGAAGTGTTAATCTGGCCCTGACCTGAACTGTGATGTGTACTCAGAAATGGCTCGGTAGAGTCGCTGGGCAGGACTTGTGGTCAACTCAGTAGGACGTCGTCGTCGTCAACCAACCAGCATTTGTAAAACTGGAAGAGTTGCTAGTGAAGCAGTATAGAAGGAAAGAAAAGAAGCAACATTGTCTCTGCTTTAAAATTGGTTTCTAAACTCCAGATGCAGAAAATATAGAGAAAATATGCCATTACTCCACAAATAACTCAAGCCTGGAGGTGGAGTTGCTAATGCTAATGGTTAGCTTCTGCTAGTTGAAACATTCTCTGCTGTTTCCTGACGGTAAACCAGCGACAGCCTCCTTGTTGGGAGGAAGATGGGCGAGTCCGTGAAAGTTCAGGGACAGTGTGACGAAGATCTGCCAGGCTTTTCTAATCCTACAGTTTCACCGTCTATTTTCTATCAAAAGCTAGCGCAGGCAGGGCTGTCATCTCTCACGCACTGAGCACGACACACACGCATTTGACCCTTTTTCCCCCGCTCTCACGGTAAGCTCACAGTGTTGTAAAACAGTCCAGTGGTTTGTCTGTTTTTTACTTCAGGACATCAGTAGACCCTCACACGTTAAATATTAGTGCAAGAAGCTGAAATTCCAGAAAGACAGAAACATCTAAAAAGGTTAATAAAGAAATAAACACGTAAGGAGGTCAAACACCCAACAACATGAGCTGTAGAGAGCAGCTTTATCATTTAGGTCAACATAAAACACCCTACATGTATGAGACGACGGATAAACCCCAGACCAGCCAGCCAGAGGCTTCTGCAGAAGAGCATTGACCAGCGAGCTCCTAATTGGGTCGGTTTGGTTCATGGTTTGATTGCTTCAATCAATAATGTTAACAGATTTTTATGCAAATTACTTCACTCTAAATAAATAAGCCCTCATAGTTCAATAAAGTCCGAGTAAAACAAGAAAGGTTAGTGAAAAAATACATATATATAGTCATTGGTCCAAACAACAAGTAAAACATCATTAGAAAACCACAGAGATGCACTGGTTTTGACTGCAGATACCTGTAGTTATTTTTAATCTGCTGATACTGAAATGTCGTCTGGATTATAATTAACAACATGCCCGTTTAAAACTTATGGTCTACTTGAAAATTATTATCCTAGAAGTGAAAAGCTCGATAGCAATGGTGAGTTCATGGACTCAAAAAGAAAGTCAGATATTTGAGTTTTGAATAGGCTGTTTACAGAACCGGTGATGCTGATTCTGATCACCAGCTCTGCCAGTGGGACAGTTGATAGAAATGTTATGTTTGTTTCAAGCAGTTTTTTTTGTTTGTTTTTTTAAAGCTATAAGAAGTCCTGAACTTCCTGCTGTAGCTCCGGTGGACTGCACTGGAGGACTGAACCGGATCATGAATCATTTGGGTTTTTTCTAGTTCTATCAGATCCAGTTTCAGACCCAGGAGCTGGGCTTCCTGTGTGAATCTGGGCTGGTTCCAGTCTCTCCAGGCAGGATGTTCTGAGATGGGCCTGATCTGTCATCTGGGTGCCTCGGGGTTCCGACTATAGGAAGTGATGGGTTGATTCAGGTCAGGTCTGTCTGTCTGTCTGCCTGTCTCCTTTGGGTCAAATAAAAAAAAAATCCACTTTCAGATGGTATGGATCTGCTGCTAAACATTTGTGAGGCTGGTGTGTTTATCAGAGTGGAATTCCAGCTCATTTAAAACCACTCCATATCTGAGAGTCCTTCTGATTGTTTCTGGTCCGGACTCCATGTTTTTGTTTTTCTCCTGCTGTTGTGGCTCCGAGTCATCTCATTATCAGACTCAGTTTAGTTTGGTATGTCTGGAGTGCAAGAATGATGTGGCTCCATCAGCGAGGACAGCCGATGAGTCAGACGGTGTGAAAACCTGGGGAGATAAATCGCTGTGAGACGCTGGGCTGTGAAACGATAACAGACCTCTGATCCACTCCTTCTCTAGAACCAACATCAGAGGATGAAACCATCAAAACCAGGCTGTTTAATGTGTGCACCTAGTGCCCAGGTGAACTGGATCAGAAAGTATTTAGAATTGGCCCAATCAATGATCAAAGACTCAAACGGTATTCTGTTTAAAACAAACAAACAAAAATTTAAATATCACAGCAACTTAAAATGAAGCTAAGGAATCCGATTATTATAGTGGGGTCTGTGAACTCACCATCACCACGCACCATTTCACACCAGCAATGACAGACCTCTCATGTGAAAACCGTTAGTTAGAATCACAAGTTTTGAGTTAATCAGAACATTTTCCCAAAAGAACAATCAGTTATCTCAGGCTGAGAACAACAAAAGTTTCAGATACTTTTTTAGGAAGTTGTTTATTTATTGTTGTTGTCTGGTAATGTTTTTGTTTGTTTAGCTTCCTGTTGTTTGAATAATTAAAATGCTCAAGTAAAGGGCTCAAAGGCATAATCAGAGAGAGTGTGTGGAGTTCAGGAAGTCGCCTGTGTGTTCATCAGTCTATTCTCTCACTTTTTGACCTCCCTAACAGCCATTTGAGACTAAACCTGCATCGCAGAGCCATTTGCATGGAGAGATTTTGTTTTGAACAACCACTAATCTTGTTCGTATTCCAGCATGGTCAACTGGTGTTTTAAGGATCATCAGAGCAAGTAAAAATGGCAGAGCAAAGGCAAAACACATAGGCAGTGTATAGTAATGTGCCAAAACATACACCTTAGGTGTTTTAAATCTTCCCCCCACTCAGCAGGATCGTTATTTATGTCTATTTTCACAAATTGAAACTCATATTTTTATGCGTAAGTACTTCCTGTTTGAACATCCGGGCACCCGTAGCAGCTCTCCTCTGCTTTTATTGTAGCAATGTTGTCTATGGTTTCTTCATTTGACCAATCAGTCAAATAGAAAATGATGTTAACTCATTCGCTACCAGCCATTTCCTGATCGGTAAAGCCCTTCGCTGCCAGCGTTTCTCACTGGTTTTACTGTTTTTTTAAGAGTCACAAAACGTTGTGCTCTAGGATGATGTCGACGCCAAAACAAAGCGGAGACTCACCTCTTACATCAGGAAGAATCTGCGCGTTTCAAGCATTATCCGTTCTTTCATAATCCGTTGTTGAATTGTGATTGGCAGAAGCTTTTCTGGTTCGCACCTCACTTTTTTTACGTTTATGTTTATGTTTATTCATTTCGCAGATGCTTTTATCCAAAGCGACTTTATCCAAAGCGACTTACAATTTATAACCTGTAGGGCATGTTGTGATCTGTGGGGGAAACCGGAGTACCTGGAGGAAACCCACGCATGCATGGGGAGAACACGCAACTCCACGCAGAAAGGCCGCAGCCAAGCCGAGTTTCGAACCTGCAACCTTCGTGCTGCGAGGCAACAGTGCTAACCACTGCGCCACCATGCAGCCCAAAACCATGCAGCAGCGGCCCAAAACGATCTCCTAACACATGGATTTTCTGCTTCCTGATCACGTGATGTGTGACGTACGCAGATGAAGATCGGCTTTAGAGCTGGGATGTTTGTTCTCACAGTGCAGGGGTTCGTTCCGATGCCCACTCAGTAAAAAAAATGCAAATGACGAATTTAGTTGTCAATGGCAGTGAATGAGTTCATCGTAGTCCACACCAGCTTTAATTAAATGTTACAAATTAGCCCAAAGGACATTTCTATGGTTTATTTGTGATGGAGGTAAATTTGGTCTCATAATTAATCATAAATTGTATTCACCACTAAACAGCAACACTCAGTAGGTCAGTGGCAGACCTTTAAAGTAGGAACTGTTTTAAGCTTTGCAGAATCAGCAAACCTCGTTAAGAAAAACAACGCCGGTTAGTGATGAAATGAATATTTCTGAAGGTATTTATTAAAAATCTTCCACCTTTTAAGGGTAATGTTAGGACACCTTTGTTGAATGGTCATATTACGGCCTGGTGTGCCTCTCGTTTTGGTGAGCTTCACGGCAGCGTTCTTGATGTGCGTTCATATCACGAGGAGTCAAAAGGTGAAATAAATGTGGTGTTTTTGTTGTTTACCCCAAGTGGGCATCCCTAGTTAGTGTTACATCCCAATTTTGTAAATGTTGAGTTTTGTTTCAATTGTGCAGGAAGAGCAGCAGTGAATTTATTTCCATGGGCCCAAAAAGTGTTTCCTATCAGACAGAATCTGTCCACCATTTTCTGGCTCTTGCAACCAAGCACTTTTGGTGAAGAATTATAATAATGAAAAATTCTAATAATTACAACAGGTTTCCCTGCCTACGGCTTGGACAACGGTGCAGCCAACATTCCCGTTTGTACCAGCGTGGGTCAAAACTCAGCCCAGATCGGATGCAGCAACAATTTGAAGTCTTACGTTTGGTTATTGTTTAAAAATAACTCGGCTTTTGTTCTTTTCTACCTTTTTATCACCTAGTGCCCAAAAGTAAAAGATGAGCGATAAGGTTTTTGCCTGTGTTTGTATTTATTTGAAGAGCAGACCCTTGCAAAGGATGCAGTTTTAAAGCAGTCAGCTATCTTGCAATGCACGTTTTTGAATTGTGGTAGGAAATAGAGATCGCACGACCTTGTTCTTTTCTTTTGCTGATACTGATGCCAATATATTGGAGACATGGTCAGCTGATGGCCAGTGTGTACTGCCAATTTTTATGGGCCAGTTTTATGGCCAATATCCAAACATTTTCCTTATTTTCATGCTAGAATTTCACTAATAACATCAGTTGATGCACAAAATTTCTGAAACAATTTTTGAATTTTGACTTTAACTGTTAAATATTACCTTTGTGCACTGCTCAGTGTTAAAGTCAGACACCTAAATAAAGTTAATTTAGATTATTTACTGTGCAGATGTTATCAGTGAACATAAAAATACATTAGAATAAAATTCTGCAACAGCACCGGGCTGCCCGAGGATGTGCCTGACTTTAAATTAGCTTTACTAAGGACAAATATCGGTCGATACCCATGTATAAAAAACTTAAAAAATATCGGCCTGATTTATCAGCCAACCAAAATATCGGTCTACCCCAAGTAGGAAATCTTTTACTTAGGAAAAAAAACAACAACTCATGACTGCATGGGGAGAACATGCTAACTGTGCAGGAAATCTGTAGCAACCTTCTTGTTGCAAGGCGACAGCGCTGCCAAATGCTCCACCATGCAGTGGTATATCATCTGGACAGGTCTTAATGAAACATCTGGACACAACCCAGTCATGTTTTACAGATGTTGACCTAAAACTTGATGTGTTATTCTCTTGAGTATGAGCAAATCAGACAGGTTTAGTTTAAACCTCAGGAATGAGAGGTGGAGTGTGATGAGCATTCCTTCAGGGAACACCAGGAATTTAATTTATCTCGTAAGTTTTGTACTATTCTGAGGATCAAGCTGTTTGTAATGGGCCTCCTGTTTTGCATAATTCCTAATTTCCAATATTATTTGCTGCAGCCAGGCGGCTCTCATGTGCACCTCTGACCAACAGGACTGAGAAGGACAATCCTCTTAGCTCAGAGCCTGTTTTCCATCTAGGACACTGAATGGCTGCATGCAGAACTCCGGTCGGATATCCCCTCTCTGGTACAGCTCTTTGTCTGCTGCATGTTAGGGTCTCTTTGAAACATCCCCCATCTAGTCCCTTTTTACAGCTTCCAGCCAGCAGCTGCAGGGTTAATATTTAGCAGCAGCACAGGCAGAGAGGCAGGAGTTGTAGGAGGAGGAAGAGGATAAGGAGGGGAGTAGCAGAGTGGTGGGGGGCTGGTCCACAGCTGTTGTAGTAGGCAGGGTCTATGGGTAGGAAGGCTGCCTCACTCGTCCTGGAACAATGGGAGACATGGCAGCCTCTGCAGACAGCGCGCACACACACACACACTCAAGGGTAGGCCTGTAGTAGCTGCAGCATAGAGGAAACCGGCTTCCTCACCACGTTCGCAAAGTCACCGCACTTTTACCAGCAGGGAAATCTTCTCTGCAGCCCAGAAACAGGAATGTAAAGCCTGGCTTTTCCCTCTCCTGGTGCCTTATGTGTCACTCAGCTAGGAGGACATCAGACCATCTGACTGGATGAATGAAAAAGCAGCAGGAGAAAGGTGAGTTCACATTTACACAAGGAGCAGCATCGTGGTGGATGTGTGGGAGGAGGTGCAGATCTTCCAGCTGTCATGGTATTTGTAGGATGATGATGGGATGGGGTCTCTGTCAGAATGGAGCAGACGTGTGTGTGTGTGTGTGTGTGTGTGTGTGTGTGTGTTTTCTCTGGTGACCCTGAGAGCAGGTCTGATTAGCTTGTTTCAGTTAAACCGGAGCAAAAACATGACGGGCTATTTGGGTTGCAGCAAACAAAGTGTCACAAATCAGCTGAACGTAGATGTATCTGGTGTGTGTGTGTGTGTGTGTGCGTGCGTGCGTGCGTGTGTGTGTGTGTGTGTGTGTGTGTGTGTGTGTGTGTGTGTGTGTGTGTGTGTGTGTGTGTGTGTGTGTGTGTGTGTGTGATTTGTATGATGTGTGTACGGGAGTGTGTGTCCTCTCAGAGATGGCTGGGTGTGGAGATAGCCTGGCACACACTGGACCCCCTGGTTTCCTGGATTTTGCCCTCATACACATCTAGGCTCTTAGGTGCTTTGGGGAAGCGAGCACCCCTCCTCCTTCCTCCCCTCCCCCACCTCCCCTCCCCTCCACATCCCAAATATTGCTAGTGTACGATTCGTCTCGGTCGATACAGCCAAACACGAGACAGGAAGCGACTCTGAGGGAGCCTGTCAGCCTGATTCTGTCTCGCCTACACTGCTCTTCCTCGCTGATATTTATCTGTATCAATGCTGCAGACGCCTGCATCGTCACCATGCTTCAGTCAGAGAAAATTGACTTTGGCCTACTTTTTTGGGGGGGGAGGATCCAGTCTGCAGCCTTGTTTGAATCCTCCTTGTGGGGATTTTTTTGTCACATTGTTCGCATCTCCACCTACACTCTCACAGCTATACAACTTCAGTATGGATCTCCAGATTGGCAGATGGAAGGGCTGGTGTTTGACGGATCCTCAGAAGGTCTCTCCTGTGCCAAATCCCCAAGAGTGAGACTGACGTGATTTAACAAGCTTTTGTGCATTTCCTTTCTCACTGCAGTCTTTCTGTTTCCCCTGAAACATCTTACCATTTGACTCATCTGTTCTTCTGCTCTTTTGACTGAAGGCAGCGATCAGGATTCCCAGTGTCCAGTGGGAGAAAAGGCTCTGGCTCCCAGAGCCAGGTGTAGAGAGCATGGTGCAGCCTCACCAGATGATCTGCTATTAAAACCCAGATTGAGTGGGCAGATGCTCAGCACCTCTAATCCCATTTCTGTTTGATAAGATCTGGCAGGATCAGGCCCAGTTGCCCTTTAGACTGCTTTTAGACATGAAGAGTTCATGTTGCAACACACTTGTGTTGATGAGACAAAAAAGGGTTTCAGAGGAGACACGGTGGCAAATGGAGTGTCCTCTGTACTTTGTGAATTTTCCCTTTGTGGCGGGGAAACCCGACTAACAAGGCTGATGGGCAATCCCACGTTCCACTCTGAGAATCTTTGTGTTCTGCTCTATGTGTAATGATCAGAAAGGGCTTAAAATGCCAGTTCTTAAACACTGTATCTGCTGAATTATTCATCAGCCATCCTTTCATTACACATTACAATGACTCACAGATGAAAGGAAGACGAGAGGCGCAGGGCGGCATGGAGAAGTGGGGGCATGTGGCCTTAGCTGGGCTGGTATTCGCAGACGGCAGCTGAGCGTCTTCCTCCTCTCCCAGTTTCCTGTTTACTCATGGAATCAGAGAACAGCAGCTTTGGTCCAACGTCGCCCACCACAGAGGTGACAGGGACCCCACACACGCCAGATCAGCCCCTATCGTCCTCACAAACCCCGCCGCTCAGCTTCTCAGGCTCTCTTTGTAAATGTCTTGTGGTTACTGGTTCGTGATTCAAGTTACTGATGGGATGGACGGAGATGTGAGGCTGAGGGAAGCTGGATGTTGACTTGCTGAAACGTGTTTTTTTCCCTCAGATCAGTGATGATGATGACGAAGATGATGCTGGAGGACAGAGGTGCCTAATGAAAGACTGACTCCGCTTGAAGAAGCATAACAAGAGCTCAACCCACAGGTGAGCGAGCTGCAGTTTAAGGTCTGAGAGTTGTTTTGATTTTACTGTTAATGAAACAAGATGACAACTTTCTGTCATAACTTACTAACTTAGTTTTCTGTTAATCAGTTAGTGATTGGTTGGCTGACCGACTGACCTGATTCCATATTTATGTTTGATTGAAGTGGTTTTGCCTCCCACCCAGTTGAACTCTGGATCTGTGAAACATTTTCTACCTGCTCCTCTTGAGTCTTGCCTTAGGGTCCTTTTCAGTGATGCTCTTTTTCAAGGCTTTTTCACATCTGGCCTAGCCCAGTCCGTTAGCGTTGGCCCGCTCCCGTGCGGCCGGCCAGCTTGTGTTCAGACCGCCTTCTCGGGAACGCAGATGTCTCCGAGTATGTGAGAGGGGCAAAAGAAGCACAGAGAAGTCTGTGCTGTCCTCCTTAAGTTAGGAATCAATGGTGGCCATTTGCAGTGTTGCTTTTGGAGACTCTGATATGAAGCACACTGCTTCCTTCTCTCAGGAAGAGACAGCACTGTGCTCCTCACAGCAGTCTGTCCTCGCAACACATTCTCACTCCCAGCGCGTCAAAAACAAACGCTTGGTCAGCCACCCTCCGCCTCAGACCCCTGACGCCAAAAGTGCCCTTTTTCGTTACTTATGTGCGAAGAGGGGTTTTTCCCTTTTCTGACTGCAGATCCCAATGCAGCGTTACACTGACACGATGGGATGTCCGCAGCCAGGGCACCAAACAAGCTCATTGTACCTCACCCTAACCTTATCCTCTTATTTAACCTTCCCCTCACTCCTATCCTAACCTTAAACATCTTGCTAGCGAACACGTTAGTTATGTGTCGGTCGCTGTAAAAGCCGGCTCTATGAAGTGAACGGTGGGAGCCGCCTCGTCATTGGTCGGGTTTGGACCGAGCCAACGCGAGGGGGAGGTTTCAACTACCACGGTGGACGTTAAAAGTAGAGGGTATCTGTAACCTCCCCCACGCCAGATGGTATGTTCTAATGTTCCCCTTGGGCGGCAAATACGAAAATTCACAGTCAGAATGCATGGGAAACAAACGCTTGATCACAGTGAGAGTAACGTTTTAGGTAGCAAGAGGGTTAAGGTTAGGATGAGGGTGAGGGGAAGGTTATAAATAGTGAAACATTAAGGTTTAGGTGCGGTTAAATGAGCTGGATTGGTGCCACATCAGCGGATATCTCATCATGTCAGTTTTACGCTGCATTGGGATCTGCAGTTACAAAAGGGAAAAACCCCTTTTAGCACATAAGTAACGAAAAAGGGCACTTTTGACGTCAGGGGTCTGACGTGGAGGGTGGCTGACCAAGTGTTTGTTTTTGACGCGCTGGGAGTGAGAATGTGTTGGTCCTCGTGCTCCCGCGGCTGGACCTGCAGTGAGAGAAAATGTTTACCCTACTGCATCCAGACTGATAATGAATCATGCATGTGGGAAGCTGCTGCTGGCAGCTTCTGCCCACCAATCAGAGGCTCCCTCTGTAGGTGGGCATGATCTTGAGCCAGCCAGTCAGTTGGTAGAGGGTGTGTTGGTTGGTTTTGCACAAAGCTGACCGTCGGAGGGCAGGTCAGCTGAGCACAGAAAATGTACAGATTACCCAGATGTGAACACAATTAATTAACCTACCAGGGCTAGACTGAGCCAGTCCAGATGTGAAAGCCCTATTAGGGTCTCCCACTCATTATAGTCCACTGGATCACAGTCTAGACTTTGTGGTACCACTCATCTTTTGTTAGGCTCAGATGCGCCTGAATCAGGAAGTCAGATGAACGAGACAGTAGCAAAAAACTGCAGGATGTAGACTTTTACTTCCTGATATTTGGACATCTTGCCTCTGATTGGCTAACATCAACATAACTATACCACTGACTGTGTTTGCTCTGCAACATTGCTGTATCATCAGTAACACAAGCCTGGAGGAGTTCTGCTGTGTGGTGGAGTTTCTAATGCTAACGGTTAGCTTCTACTAGTCGAGACGTTCTCTGCTATTTCTTGGAAGCTAAAACAACAAAAGTCTTCCGTGGGTCAAGATGGGTGAGTCCATGAATGTGAAGTGACAGTGTGACGCAGATCTGTAGGATTTTCCAATCCTAGAGTGTCCTATAATGTCTATTTTCTATCCGAAGCTAATGCAGGAGATAGGTGTAGGAGACTATTTTCATGTTCAGCCTGCATGAAAAACTCAGTGACTGATTATAATCAGAAATTCCACACTTTAATAGAGTCCGTGTGAACTTCACTTATCCTCTTATTTAGGAGAATGAGACTTTTATGTAGTTTTGACTTGACTTGAATTTATTTTCATTGACTTTATTTGTGGAAATGTTCTGAGCCTCTTGGTGTGAGTAAGCTGAAGCACAGTTCTTTCTACAGTCTCTTTACTGTTGGGTGATTTGTTTAGAGGACAGTACGACTATTTACTGACAGCAGATCACAGGTTAGCTGTCCTCCGGTGTCGGTTTACACTCTTTTTGTTGGCTGATGAACAAAGCTGAGTGTCCTAGCAGCTCACATGTTTCATGTGCAGGTATCTGAGTCGGTCTGAGGAGGAACAAAAGCAGCATATGCTGATTTGCCTCAGAGGCAAGCATGTGATCCCACCTGTTTTTACCTCTGATTGGAACTTTAAGTTGCACTTTGTTTACACTTTGATGGAGTCATCGAGTTTCATGACAAGGTCACGTTTACTAAATCTCAACCAAAACTCTGTGACCTGCCCTCTGATTGCTTGTCAAACTAAAGTCACTTTCAAGTGAGTCAGAAGTTCAAGCCCAGTTCTCACAACAGGATAATCATGCTTATTTTTGACCCGATCCTCTCCTTCCAACAGTCTTAAAGATGGGTCTGATTACCGTAATGGCTCCACAGCTAATCTAATCACATACTCCTGTAGTGTGTGGTGTGTTACCAGTGGTTCGTTCTACTTTGGAGCATTTTGGGACCACACTGATCGCAAATCTGATTCTCATGGACCAACCAACATCATGCCTGTTGATTGTGACATGTAGCCAGTCAGAAAGCCAGGTGATGGAAGCTCGATGTTTGTTTCCTAGCAAGTCACGAGGAAATTTCCTATCTGACGTCTGAGCGGGGAATGTGAAATCGGTTTGAGTGTAGTGTGTAGTCTTTGTCGTGCTGCTGCACACCACACGCTGTAGGACCAACACTGGTGTCAGGGGTGTACTGAGACAACATTAACATGATTTTTTATCACCACGCGCGTGGTCTCTCATGCTTGCAAAATTTAATCAGTTTAAAAATCTTGTTGAGTGAGCTGGGCCAGAGGTCCTTCAACTGGTACTACTTGTCTCTGATGCTAGCTAATGGTGACTATTTAATTGTAGAAACCTTCTTTGAAAGCTTTGATAACCGCGGTGACCTCACCATGACAACATCATGTGACCATCAGGGTGACATTAGCTCTGCAAATTCAATTAAATTTAGTTGAAGAATAATAAGTAAATGTGTTATGTGTCTAAGGATTAATTCAGTACTAATCAGTGTGATGTGTGGGTTGGATTCTTGTATCGGTGCTCTAGGTTACACACAAACAAGGATTCATCCTCAGTAGTGAATATTAATGTCTGCAGAGCTCTGCGTTGTCCCGTCGTAGGTGGGTACAGAGCAGAAGAGCGGAGCAACACTGAGTGTGTTTGCATTCCCCTCGTGGTTTCTCTGTGACAGAACCATCGGCTGTGAGTCCACCAGCCCGGTTCTGTAGAAGCATGGAGCTGACTCTGCAGCCCCTCTGGGACCATCTGAGCCACTCCTCCACCCTGTGAATGAGCCTCTGTGTGTGTTGGCTGCTCACAGCTTCCAAAAGCTCTCCTTACCCAGTCCTCCCACTGTGAACCAGATGATGCAGATTCTGAGCTCAGCTGTGTTAGAGTTAGTTTACATGAATGACTGGGAGACTGGTACGGAGCTAGGATTGGGACAATATTACATGTAACTTGTAGCAAGTTACAAAACATGTTAGTTACAAAACTAGGTACAAGTTACATGTAATATTGTCCCAATCCTAGCGCCATAGTCTGGGAGACTGGAGTTGTTCTAACCCACTCAGACTATATTAGCAGAGACAAAAGTAATGTCTGAACACAACAAATTGAGACTTTGAAGAACCAGCATCAGTTCCCTCCTGTAGAAATTAATCAGAAGTTTACGTTTACTTTTTAGGCTGAAAATATCCCATTCATGTACATGAAGAGGGGCAGAGCTTACAACCTGTAACCAGCCAGGAGTGTGCACAGGTGAAACTTGAGAACATGGGGCAAAAGCCATTTACATATACATATAAACAACTGATGATGTTATCAGAGATGATGAAATCAGAAACGTTTTCACACTTTATTCAAGTTGTAAAGAAGTGACATCACTGCAGTGTGACTGGATAGTTGCAGTGTTGGTATAGAAGCATTGGGGGTCTAGAATGGAGATAAATGTAGTAACTAAATTTTGTGCTGTTTCTGACACTGAACAAGTTCAAAAAGAGTCTGATCATGTTTCCGCACAGACCAGGTGAATGATGATTTAGTTTTTAATCAAAGGGTTCCTTTATTTCATTTTGCAAAGGAGGAATATCTCCCTAAAGCCTAGTTTCTGCTTCTGCGTCAGCTCCACAAGAGAGAGATGCACACATTGACAGAAGTGTTTTGCCTTCAGACTTCTCCATCTCCTGGGGAGTGTTGCAAAGCAATTCCTCGCCAGGACAACAGAGGGCATAGTGCTGTTCTGTCATGTCCTGTCATATATCCGGTCCAAGATATTGTATTTACTGGCCCAATCTCAATACTCGCACTGCGCCCTGCAGACTTCAGCAAAGTGCACTTGGAGAAAAGTGTGCTGTAAGGCTTCGATTGCGTAGCACACAAGTGTGCAAATAGTTGCAGAATTGAGACAGGGAGCATTGCATCATCGATCCCAACGCATGCCGGGAGGTTGGTCGTTGTGATACTTTTTTCAAAAACCTTTATTAACAACTTTTAAACAAACAGCCAAACAGTTATTTGACATCAATTTACATTTATTGCTGCTTTGTTTAAAAGTTTTCGAGCATCAACTAATCGTCCTAAATAACTAATTTCATTAGAAAATACATATTTTCAGAAAAGGAACTTGAGCCTTTTTTCCTGCAGCAATGACTTGTGGGTAATGTCCTTCACCCAAGTCTGCTGCTATGTGGACTTGGGTGGTGTGGATCAAGGATGCAAAAGGGGTGTGATCAACTTCTGCACTTGAGAATCGGGACTTCCTATGCACTCGCACCCCTAGTCAGGATCGCACAATTGAAATGTGCAAGGGTGGAAGTATTTAGATTGGGCCACTATTGTGTTTATGTTGTGTTTTTTGCATTTTAGAGACTTTTCAACACGGACAAATTTGTCCCTCATTCTCCTCCACCTCTTCATGCGCTCGCCACCTCTAAACCCACGTTTACCATCATTTCCATCCACAAATAAAACACTTGCTGTGTATCTTTTTAGTCCTCCAGTGAATAAACTTTCAAATTTTAAGAGTTTTTCCTTAAGTAAGTAAAAGTTTATTTATATAGCGCCTTTCACAGATATAAATCCCAAAGCGCTGTACAACATGAGTAAGATCAGGGCAAATACCTCTAACCAATAAAAACATCAGAAAAACAATAGCAGTGATAAAATAGTAAGTAAAATCTTGAGTAAAAACAAAGTGAAGGTGTGAACCCGAACAAAGCCATCTTTTTGTAGCCTAGTGAACTAGACCAAATTCTTGCTTTGCAAAGAATGGTCTAGGCATGCTCCATTGGAACCTCAGCAGCTCCTACCAGGACTCTGGCAAGCCAATCACAGCTCTCTAGAGGGGTTTCAAACACATAAAGAGCTGTGATTGGTCCATAATGGTGGGCCAATCATAGTGCTCTATCTGCTTAGTGAACAAATCACAGAGCTTTATCCGCTTTGTGGGCCAATCAGGGCACTCTATATGCCTGGTGGGTGGGATGATGCAGCAGAGTGAAACAAGAGTATGTCACATTCATTGTCCAGTGGAATCCGGAGATCATTTGAAAGACAACGGTAGAACCCGCCCCACAACCGAGAGCCGTCAATCGAGCGTGGCCAGACTAAATAATACATTTATTTAGTCTGGCTTGCCAGGCTAATCTTTTTGAACATTTAGGGAGGGAACGCCTGGATGAAAAGGTGAGTTTTTAGATGATTTTTAAAGACCTCTACAGTGTTAGAGAGATGGAGATTTGAAGGTAGACTGTTCCAAAGTCTGGGGGCAATAGTCTGAAAGGCCCTGTCCCCTTTGGTTTTCAGTCTGGTTCGAGGAACAGCCAGGAGGTTTTCAGATGTGGATCTAAGGTTCTGTGAGGTGTTGTGTGGGGATAAAAGCTCAGATAGGTAGCTTGGAGCCTGGTTGTTAAGAGCTCTATAGGTCAGGACTAAAACTTTTTACTGTATTCTATATTGTACCGGGAGCCAGTGGAGGGACTGTAAAACTGGAGTGATGTGAGCTTGTCTGCTGGATTTGGTTAGGAGTCTGGCTGCTGCATTTTGGATGGACTAAGGTATTATTTTAAGCTGCTCTGTGTCTGCCGCTAGATATTTTCAGCTCTCTTTGTTTATTTGAGAGTGCAATGGCAGTTTTGCTGATGAAAGCAGCGTCCTGACCAATCACAAGCTTGAGTCCTCCATCTCATTGGATGGATGTTTAGGAAAGTGAGCTTGACTCCATCCGTCCTTGCGAGAGCTCTCCAGCAGGCTTGCAAGGACGTTGCGTTGCGTGTCTCCGTACTGACGCAGAAGCGTAAACTAGGCTTAACCCCTACTGCACACTGGAAGTAAATGCGGCACGGAATGGCACAAAAACGGCACTGGTTCAAATATAATCCATTATAGTCTATGGAGTGTACCAAACCAGCCGCAACACAACAATTATCAGAAGCATCACACCGCTGTTCTATTTTTTTCAACAAGCCGCTTCTGGGATGCATCAATTACTGGCTTTAATCCTGGCGGTGGAGAGGAACAACATCATATATGACATCAAACAGTGATGTTAAACATGATTTTTTTTTCTGTTTGGTTTAATGGCGAATTGCAAAAACTAACCGTAATCTTTGAAGTCTCGAGGGATTGTGCGATCCCGCGAGGAGGTTGGCGGAAGTCTCATGTAAACTCGCAAGGCGAGCAAGGAGCATGGCAGAGAAGCCGCTTTGCTGCTGAGACTCTCCTGGTGTGCGCTTCGGTGCAGTGATTGTCGCGAGTAAACCGTTTCGCTGCTGTTCCACACTGCTTTTGCTTCCAGAAGAAGAAGAAAATATCATTTCTATAGCGCCTCTCAAGATAAAAATCACGAGGCACTTCACAAAAACAAAAAAAAGTTAAAATATAAAAAAGCATTTAGAAAATGTTTAAAAATATATTTAAAATGGGCAAAAATAGGCTATTGGGAATTAAAAGAAAAAATGTTAAGAAAGAGAGAGAGTGAATAGGAAAGAGGGAAATCAGTGGATCCTGAGGAAGGTGGAATAGGTGGGGAGAGCAGAATAAAGAGAGAGGGGTTGAAGAAGGTCATACAAAAGCCAGCTTGAACAAGTGAGTCTTCAGCTGCTTGTGTGGTACGCTCCTCTTCATGCACTCGCCACTTTTAAACCAACATTTCCCATCATTTCCTTCCATGAATAAAACACTCCTCTAGTCACAGGGAATAAAATGTTCAGTTTTTCAGTGAGGTATTCTTCAAGCTTCTCCATGTCTGCTGCTAGATATCTTCGACTCTATTTTTGAGGGTGCAATGGCGGCACTGTAGATGGGAGCGGCATTCTGACCAATCACAAGCTTGCATGCTCCGTCTTGGCAGAAAGATGTTTAGAAAAGAGAGCTCGACTCCGTCTGTCCTTGCGAGGACTCTCCAGCAGGCTTGCAAGGATGAAAAATGGCGTTGCGTGCGTCCGTCCCGACGCAGACGGAGAAGTATTAATTAGGCGTAAGTCTTCAAGCTGAAATTGCTCTGACTGCTGTCTACTGCAGGCTAGATCCTGACCACTCATAGTTACTCCATATGACCACTTTCACCTTTAAATGGGGAGTTGCGGCAAGATGGCGCTCTGAGCAGCATGTCCGTCTAGGAGCTCTTACTGTTTCCCTCGAAATTGCAAAGTAAATAGGCTTTTTACTCTCATTCAGTTGGCTAAAACCTTGTCGCTCGTGGATTGAAGTCGTTTTATGCATTTATGAGTTTAAAGGATCACGCTTACTGTGTCGAAATGTCGAGTGAAAAGTCCGTGAGTGGGAGCAAACGTGCTGCGCCACCGACTACTCCTAACAAGCCTCAGTTACAGACTAAGAAGAAAAATAGGACAGAGGAGGAAAAAGAAGTAGAAGATGGGGACTCTACACTAACGAAGATTCTGAATGCGGTAACCAATCTTTCTGACAGTTTTGATATGCAAGAAAACAAAATGGAAAGTTTAGTCGCCAAGATGGAGGAACAGCATAGTATGTTAACGGAGCTAAAGAAAGAAGTCTTCGAGAATAAGAATAAAATAAAGTTGCTGGAAAGTCAACTGGTTAAACTACAAGAGGAGTTGCTTGCAACAAAAGAAAAGTGTGAGGAACAAGAGAGATACAAGAGGAGGTGGAATCTGCGACTTAAGGGAATAAGTGAAAAAGACAACGAAGACATCAAAGGCACCGTAACTGCTATTCTGACCAAAATCGCCCCGGGTTTCCGGTGGAGTTTCAAGGATATGGTGGACACTGCATCGTATCGGGAAAAAAGATGCTCTCCATGCAAGGCAAGTAATTATCCAGTTTGTGAAGTGTCACGAGAGTGCCGGTGAGCGGAGCGGTGATCAGGTGAGGATCCAAACACGGGACAGGAAGACAGGCAGGCAGGTGGAACGTTTAAAGGTTTTAATAATGAACACGCTGGACATGGGAACAATGACTCGACATGAAACACAGAACAGAAGGGGTTTAAATACACGAGGAGCGGGAGCCAGGGTGATTGGGAAACAAGAGGCAGGTGGGAGCAATTAACGGAGACAGACTAAAGCCTGGTTTATGCTTCTCCGTCAGCTCCGCAAGGGACAGACACGCACGGATTGACAGAGGCGTTTTGCTCTTTTACTTCTCCGTCTCCTGGAGTGTTGCAAAGCAATTGCCCGGCAGGACCACAGAGGGCATAGCGCTGTTCTGTGGTATCATGTCATGTATCGGTCCAAGATAGTGTGTTTATATTGTGTTTTTTGTGTATATAAGAGACTTTTAACACGGACATATTTGTATCTCATTCTCCCACCTCTTCATGCGCTCCCCACCTCTAAACCCACGTTTCCTGTCATTTCCGTCCACAAATAAAATGCTTGCTGCGCATCTTTTCACTCCTGTCACGGGAGGATGAAACGTTCATATTTTAAGAGTTTTTTCGCGAGGTATTCTTCAAGCTTCTCCGTGTCTGCCGCTAGTTAAACTCGGCTCTCTTTGCAATGGTGGCGCTCTAAACAACAGCGGCGTCCTGACCAATCACAAGCTTGCGTAATCCGTTTCGTTCGACGGATGTTTAAAAAAGTGGGCTCGACTCCGTACGTACTTGCGTGCCTGCCGGATCCCTACGCAAGGATGGATAATGGAGTTGCGTGTGCTCCGCACTGACGCAGACGGAGAAGCATAAATCAGGCTTAAAACCTAAGGGGAGACAGGTCAGGGTGTGACATGAAGAGAGAATGCAGAGACCACATCTGGAAGCTTTCCAAGAACTGTGAAGTCTGCAAGAAAAATGGTTTAAGAGTAGCAGAAGATCTGATTCAGGAAGACAGGGAAGCGAGGAGTCTGCTGTGGCCGAAGGTGAAGGAGGCGCGGGAGAAGAACAAGAGAGCGTACCTCAGAGGACCTTTTGCATTTATTGAAAACACCCAGACTTTCCCCTGAAGAAGGAGGCGGTGGCTTTCTGAATGAGTTGCAAAGACGTTTAGAGGGACAGTTCTACTATTATTCACCAAGCTAGTCTTTGGTGAAGCCTTACATTCCTGTTATATCTAATTTAGGTTTTTTTGTGTGTATGTGTGTTTAGGTCGTTTTTTGAATTCCTCATGAGTTCAAGATTATCATTTATTTCATTAAACGTAAGAGAACTGAAGGACATTACCAAAAGAAAGGCATCATTTCTATTTTATAAGGAACAAAAGGCACAAGTTATCTTTCTTCAAGAGACTCATTCATGTGAAGACGACAACACATTCTGGAAGTTTCAGTGAGGGGACACTGTTCTTTTTAGTCATGGATCCAACAGATCTGGAAGCGGGGTGATCTGTTTTAACAGCTGTCCGGGTAAGCTTATGGAATATAAAGCAGACTCAAAGGGATATTGGATCATTGTGATTTTGAATTTTGATGGTGTTTTTTGGATTGTTTGTAATGTATACGGATACAATTTGGTCAAGGAAAACAAAACATTCTTAAATGAAATTACAAAAATTATTGGAGAATCTTAACTTAAATACCCAACAGATAATATACTGGTTGGGGGGGGGGGGGGGGGGGGGGGGGACTATAACTGCGTACCCTAGGACGCTAGGTATCCCACTAAATTCTCTACACATTTTTATAATCAAACATTGAGTAGTTTTTGTGCAAACAACTCTCTGTCAGATGCTTGGAGACATTTTAACCTGTATATTAGACACTTTTCATTGATACGTACAAATGGTAATATTAAGTCAAGAATTCATTTATGGCTAGTATCTCAAAATATTTTAGGTTTTATCTCTCTTGCTGAAATATCGACAGCCCCTGTTACGGATCATCGTGTTGTTTCTATAAAATTAATTCCGAAGACAGAAAATGTAGGTAGAAACGGGTACTGGAAGTTTAATGCGTTATTTTTGAATGATGAAGAATACTGTAAAATGATTAAGAAACTCCTATTGTCTGTCACAGAAAATCCTCATCTTGATTCTGCAGGGAAGAAATGGGAATTCTTCAAATCTGAAGTCAGAAAATATTCTATTAATTATGGTAAAGAAAGAGGAAAAAAATAAAGAAACAACTGTTGAGGGACTTGAATCAACTTTGCGGAGTTTGTACACCTTCATATTCGAATAGAGAAGAGTTTTTAAAAATGCAATAAAAAATAGACAAGCTTTATTTAAAAAAAAGCTCAAAGAGCCTTCATTCGTTCAAGGGCAAAATGGATGGAAGAAGGAGAGAAAAATAGCTCATACTTCAGTAAATTAGAGAAAAATAGACAGACAAAAAATGCAATAAATTCATTAAAAATTAATGGTAAGTTAATTAAAGATCAAAGAGAAATTTCAGTTAGAATTAGAATCTGAAAAATTCTTTAACTGCATTGAAAGGTTTGTTCCCCAAATTAATTTGGATTTAAAAAAAGAATGTGATATGTATTTGAATATTTCTGAACTCGATAAGGTGATTCAAAAGGTAGCACTGGGTAAGTCTCCTGGCCAGGACAGTCTAGCCACAAACTTATAAATTCTTCTGGAAGGATATTAGAGAGCTACTATGTGCAGTTTTACAAGAATGTATTCGGAATAATTCACTCTTAACTACGATGAAACAAGGAATAATAATGTTGATACCTAAACCCAACAAAGACAAATCTATTATTGATAACTTCAGACCTATTACGTTACTGAATGTGGACTATAAGTTATTCACTCGCGCATGGGCTAACAGACTAAAAAATGGCATAAATGATTTCATCAGTGAAACTCAATCAGGGTTTCTCCCATATAGGCTCATTCATAACAATATTCGTCTGATTCTTGATTTATTAGATTATGAAAATTTAGTAGAAGAGGATGGTGCTATACTGTTCTTAGATTTTTTTAAAGCCTTTGATAGTCTCGAACATCAATTTATTATAAATTCACTTAATCACTTTGGATTTGGTAAAAAATTCTTTGATATTATTACATTCCTATACAAAGATTTATCGAGTGTAGTTCTTCTTTATTTGGGTACGACAACCAGATTTCCAGTTAATAGAGGAATTAGACAAGGAGATCCAATTAGTCCACTTCTTTTTATTATAGCAACAGAAATGCTGACTTTTCTAATTCGATATGATCAATCAATTAAATCGTTAGCAGTGGCAGGACATTCACTTAAAATAATTCAGCTAGGAGATGACACTGTATCATTGTTGAATTGTACCAAGGAAGTTCCTAATGCCTTGAAAACGCTGTCTCTGTTCTCACAAGGTGGAGCACAAACAAATGTGAAATATTAACAATTCATGATACTGAGGATTCTCATATTTGTGATATCCCTATTAAGAATGAAATTAAGTGTTTAGGTATGAAGATTAATAAAAACTTTAAGGAGAGAGTTGAAAACAATATCCAACCGATAATTGATAAAAATCAAAAGATTCTAAACAGTTGGCTCCAAAGAAATATATACATTTTTGGTAGAATACTGTTAACAAAAATGGAGAGTATTTCTAGATTAATCCATCCTGGTTTTCCAGTAGCTATCCCTGACCAGTATGCTAAGAAAATAAATAAAACACAATCTGACTTTATTTGGAATAATAAACAACATTTGATTAGGAAAAACGATCTAGTAAAACCTATTGAAGAAGGACGTCTGAATGTCATTGACTTTGAAGTAATGAGTGGGGTCAGGGTTAGGGTTAGGGTTAGGGTTAAATTACAATGGCTTAAAATTTTTCTAATTAAGAAAAATTCAATCTGGTTCAGACTTCCTTCGTTTCTGTTCGAGAAGATTGGAGGTGTTGACTTTCTGTTAAAATGTGATTTTAAATTACCCATCAAACTTTCTAATTATATTAAACAAGTCTTAACTTACTGGAAAATGATCTACTCGCATAACTTTAGCCCACATTCCTCCTCTATTTGGAATAACAGATTCGTTTTGTATAAATGGAAATTGATGTATTATAAAAATTGGATGGACAAAGGGGTTTGGGTCATAGTTCAGTTGATGGACAGTAATGGCAAGTTTCTGGAGCATAATGAGTTCAAAATTAAGTATAATCTAGACTGTTCGGTAACGGAATACTCTATAAAGAAATTTCTCCAGCGTTTGGGTCAGATCAGTCAAAGTATTCAACATGGAGCAAGTACACCTAAGCTTCCTAAATTATTTATAGTTGATTTGTGTTTTACAGACCCTAAATGTAATAACTCTTACCTAAGAGCAGTCTTGTCAGACAGGTTTTTCCCTATTCCTGTCAGAAGGAAAATTCTTTCTCCAATTCTCTCAAATAAAGATACCAAAGTCATAAGAACAGATTTTCTTTCTTATCCTCTTCTCCCCAAAATGAAGGAAGTCCACTTTAAAACGATTAATAATATATATCCATGTAAAGAAATCTTAAATATCAGATTTAATCGTCTCGTCTCGTCTTCCTCCGCTTATCCGGGTCCGGGTCGCGGGGGCAGCATCCCAACTAGGGAGCTCCAGGCCGTCCTCTCCCCGGCCTTGTCCACCAGCTCCTCCGGCAGGACCCCAAGGCGTTCCCGGACCAGATTGGAGATGTACCCTCTCCAACGTGTCCTGGGTCGACCCGGGGGCCTTCTGCCGGCAGGACATGCCCGAAACACCTCCCCGGGGAGGCGTCCAGGAGGCATCCTGACCAGATGCCCAAACCACCTCAACTGGCTCCTTTCGATCCGGAGGAGCAGCGGTTCTACTCCGAGTCCCTCCCGAATGTCCGAGCTCCTCACCCTATCTCTAAGGCTGAGCCCGGCCACCCTACGGAGGAAACTCATTTCGGCCGCTTGTATCCGCGATCTCGTTCTTTCGGTCATTACCCAAAGCTCATGACCATAGGTGAGGATTGGGACGTAGATCGACCGGTAAATCGAGAGCCTGGCTTTCTGGCTCAGCTCCCTCTTCCCCACGACAGATCGGCTCAGCGTCCGCATCACTGCAGACGCTGAACCAATCCGCCTGTCGATCTCCCGATCCCTCCTACCCTCACTCGTGAACAAGACCCCGAGATACTTAAACTCCTCCACTTGAGGTAGGACCTCTCCCCCGACCCGGAGGTGGCAAGCCACCCTTTTCCGGTCGAGAACCATGGTCTCAGATTTGGAGGTGCTGATCCTCATCCCAGCCGCTTCACATTCGGCCGCGAACCTACCCAGCAAGAGCTGAAGGTCAGAGCTGGATGAAGCTAGGAGGACCACATCATCCGCAAAAAGCAGAGACGAGATTCTCCTGCCACCAAACTCGACACACTCCACACCACGGCTGCGTCTAGAAATTCTGTCCATAAAAGTGATGAACAGAACCGGTGACAAAGGGCAGCCCTGGCGGAGTCCAACCCTCACTGGGAACAGGTCCGACTTACTACCGGCTATGCGGACCAAACTCACGCTCCTCTGGTAAAGGGACTGAATGGCCCTTAACAGAAAGCCACCCACCCCATACTCCTGGAGCATCCCCCACAGGGTGCCCCTGGGGACACGGTCATAAGCCTTCTCCAAATCCACAAAGCACATGTGGATTGGTCGGGCAAACTCCCATGCCCCCTCCATCACCCTTGCAAGGGTATAGAGCTGGTCCACAGTTCCACGGCCAGGACGAAAACCACATTGCTCCTCCTCTATCTGAGATTCAACTATCGATCGGACCCTCCTCTCCAGTACCTTGGAGTAGACCTTTCCAGGGAGGCTGAGGAGTGTGATCCCCCTATAGTTGGAACACACCCTCAGGTCACCCTTCTTAAAGATGGGGACCACCACCCCGGTCTGCCACTCCCTAGGAACTGCCCCCGATGACCACGCAATGTTGTAGAGACGTGTCAACCATGACAGCCCTACAACATCCATAGCCTTGAGATACCCAGGACGAACCTCATCCACCCCCGGGGCTCCGCCGCTGTGTAGTTGTTTGACTACCTCAGCAACTTCTGCCCCCGAGATCGGACAGTCCATCCCCAGGCCTCCCAGCTCTGGTTCCTCCTCGGAATGCGCATTGGTGGGATTGAGGAGCTCCTCAAAGTATTCCTTCCACCGCCCGACTATAGCCTCAGTTGACGTCAGCAGCTCCCCATCCCCACTGTAAACAGTGTGAGCGAGTTGCTGCCTTCCTCTCCTGAGGCGCCGGACAGTTTGCCAGAACCTCTTTGGAGCCGATCGATAGTCTTTCTCCATGGCCTCACCAAACTCCTCCCACGCCCGAGATTTTGCCTCGGCAACTGCCACTGCTGCACCCCGCTTGGCTATCCGGTACCTGTCTGCTGCCTCCGGAGACCCACAGACCACGCCCTGTAGGCCTCCTTCTTCAGCCTGACGGCTCCCCGAACCTCTGGTGTCCACCAGCGGGTACGGGGGTTGCCACCACGACTGGCACCAGCCACCTTACGACCACAGCTAGCAACAGCCGCCTCGACAATCGCAGAGTGGAACAAGGCCCACTCGGACTCAATGTCCCCCACTGCTCTCGGGACGTGGTCAAAGCTCTGCCGGAGGTGGGAGTTGAAGACCGTCTTGACAGGTTCTTCTGCCAGGCGTTCCCAGCAGACCCTCACTATGCGTTTGGGTCTGCCAGGTCTACGCGGCATGTTCCCTTGCCATCTGTTCCAACTCACCACCAGGTGGTGATCAGTTGACAGCTCCGCCCCTCTCTTCACTCGGGTGTCCAAAACATACGGCCGCAGGTCAGATGATACGACTACAAAGTCTATCATCGACCTGTGACCTAGGCTGCCCTGGTACCAAGTGTACCGGTGGGCATCCTTATGTTCGAACATGGTGTTCGTTATGGCCAAACTGCGGCTTGCACAGAAGTCCAATAACAAAACACCGCTCGAGTTCAGATTAGGTGGGCCGTTCCTCCCAATCACACCCCTCCAGGTCAAGCTGTCATTGCCCACGTGAGCATTGAAGTCCCCCAGCAGGACAATGGAGTCCCCTGATGGAGCCCTATCTAGCACTCGTCCCAGGGACTCCAAAAAGGGTGGGTACTCTGAACTGATATTTGGCCCATAAGCACAAACAACAGTCAGGACCCGTTCCCCGACCCGAAGGCGCAAGGAAGCTACCCTCTTGTCCCCCGGGGTAAACCCCAACACACAGGCAGAGAGTCTCGGGGCTAACAAAAAGCCAACCCCAGCCCTCCGCCTCTCACCCGGAGCAACTCCGGCAAAGTAGAGTGTCCAACCCCTCTCCAGGTCTCGGGTTCCAGAGCCAATGCAATGTGTCGAGGTGAGTCCGACTATATCTAGCCGGTACCGCTCAACCTCTGCCACAAGCTCCGGCTCCTTCCCCGCCAGCGAGGTGACGTTCCATGTCCCAAAAACTAGTTTTCTTGTCCGGGGATTGGACCTTCAAGGCTCCCGCCTTGGTCTGCCACCCGATTCGCATTGCACCGGACCCTTCATGTTCCTCCTGCGGGTGGTGGGTCCACAGTTGGACGAGCCCATGTATCCGGTTCGGGCTGGGCCCGGCCGGGCCCCATGGGCGAAAGCCCGGCCACCAGGCGCTCGCTCACGGGCCCCAACCCCAGGCCTGGCTCCAGGGTGGGACCCCGGTAACCCTCTGGGCCGGGTACTCCGACTCTTCGTTTTAACCGCCATGAAAGATCCTCCGAGCCGTTCTTTGTCTCACCCTTCACCGTTCAGATTTAATATACAAGATAATTTATGTGTCTTATGTAATAGTGATATTGAAACTCAGAAACACCTTTTCTACGATTGCAACTCGGTAAATACCCTTTGGTCAGATTTATACATTTGGCTATTATCCAAAAAGAGTTACAATATCCCCTTATTCACATATAACATTATTCAATTTGGTTGTATAGAAAAAAATAAACAAATTCAATTTATTGTTAACAATTTGATAATTTGTGGGAATTTTTTTTTTCACAAATGCCGTTTTATGAAAGTGAAGCCAAGCCTGCCTTTTATCAACAATGATTTTATTCTTTTTTGCAAATCCCTTAAAAAGGTAAATAATATGCAGGCTGTTAAACTTGTCAGTTTTATTGAAGATCTTGTGAACTAAAGTCCTCTGTCTGTTACTTTACTTTACCTTATACTTTATTATTTATAAATCTGGTTATTTCTGCTGCACAGACTTTTTTCCAATTGTATTTGATAAAAGTTGTTGGTTGTCTACTGAGTTTTATTGTTTGTTATTAAAGTGTAATGTGATTGATGTTCGATAAAAAAAACTTTCACCTTTAAACGACTATAAAGATGTGATGACTTCTGCATGACCTAAACACAACTTGATGTTCTTTTTTTCTTTCCGGTGAAGCTCTTAACTAGGTTTGTGACATTTATTTTGCACTTCAGAAGAAAGCTGCTGTAGCGGAGGCAGCGCCACATGTTCTTGCTATATTTAGCCTCACTTTAGCTGTCTTTTGCTGCAGTGATTTCACAAACACACTGGGACGTGCAAACGTTTCTTAGCCTTTCTGCCTGGAGCTTTGGTGTGCATTAGTGAAGAGAAGAGCTGGTATTTATAACCACTCAGTCAGGATCATTCCTGCATTCAAGGTCAGTGTCATGGTGAATGTCTGCTTCCGTTCTTAGATGGGCTTCATTGATCAGCCATCCATTATACGTTTAGATGTGAGCGTGTTGAGTTGATCACAGCTCGATAAGCAGCCTACACTTTGGATGTTGCTGCTCAGATTTTGAATGTGAGGGTTCACAATCAGTCCTGTTCAATAATCTTCCAGTAAACGCTTTGCAAACAGCTCCAGTTACTGTTTCTACTGAAAGCCCCAGATGTTTCCCATCAGTAGCTTTCATCCTTTTGAAATTTTTAAATATTTGTTCATGGTTGTATTTTTTTATTTCATTTAATTTCAAAGATGTTTGGTAGATCATTCTACCCCCCTCAAGCGCTTGCTCACAGCCCACATTTACAGATAATGGGGCCTCCATCAGAAAGTTCCAAAGCTAATCAGAAGTGGAACATTCTGTAAGGTTTTCTACCATCTAGTTAAACTAAAAAAAACAACAACAACTGACAGTAAAACATGGTGGTGGTAGTGTCATGGTCTGGGGCAGCTTTAGTCAGCTTATGATGTAACATGACCCATGAAACAGGTATCAGATCATGATGATGGAGGGGGAGGAGGCGTGTATTCGTCAGCAGCATCAGCTGACCAAACCAGCCCTTTTACCCACAAGGCCAGTTTCTAGGAATATTGAACAACAGTGTTTAAAATATTTGCTCATTTATAGATAAACTGGAAGCATAAATAAATATTATTTAACTAATAATAAAACTAACATAAAATTCTGTTCGTTTTTTATTTCCTTGTTTTGGTTTTGGAGAAAAGGTGAATGAGCTGCTGCTGAGCTCAAGAACTGGGACCTCACTTGAGACCAAAAATCAAAGAGTCAAGTCTGGTAGACATCACTTCTGCCTTTGAAGAAGCTCAATGGGAGTAAATAATCCATTTCTTTGGAGCTCATTTTAGTGCTAGATTAATCCAGATTCTGGTAGCAGGATGATGCGTGGTACTGAGGTGTGCAAAGAAGGAACATGTAACCCAGTTCATCAGTGACTCACTGATCAGCTGAGCCTTCAATAATCAAGAAGAAACCATTTAGAAGGAATAAGAGGTGGGTTTCTCAGAATAAATAGAACTGAAAGGAAATAAACCTTCAGAAGCTCTAAATCACTGTCTGATATTTTGGAGTTTGTGTTACCCTGTTCTGGTCAGGAAACCAGTAAAGTGTTCCAGTTCCAGCTTGTCCGTCAGTCACAGACTCAGGCTGCTCTTATCCCCTCTAATCCTCTCTTAAGACGTGTCACTGGGGTCCACATTTACACCTTCCTCTGGCAACAGACACACCTGGAGATGAGCTCCCACAAGTGCCAGAGAGGTCTCTGAAACTCCAGACTGGTCTCTGAAACTCCAGCCTGGTCTCTGAAACTCCAGACAGTATCTGAAGGTTAGGACTGGTTTTTGACTGAAATACTGAAAGCTATGTGACTAGTGATCAAACAGATGCTTCTAATCATTTTCAATTCTACAGATTGTATTTATTTAATCAGTTAAAACTGTATTTGGTGACCAGACTTTTTAAGCTCCTGGATTGTCCTGCAGGTGACAGGGTAGCAGATGAAAGGAGAGTGCATCAGAGGTTTTTAGTTGTCTGGAGATCAAATCTGTTGTCCATCTGTGTTTTAAGTGTTGAGGGAAAGATATTTCGTCATCTGCACAACACGAGGAAAGAAAGTTGAAATGAGTAATGCACAGATCTAACAAGTCATCTGTATCGGCTACTAGTTTATATAAATTAAAAACCATCTAACCTTTAAGCCTGCTGCAGCTTCTGAATGAAGGTGTTTTTAAGCAGCTTTACTTGTGATTTGCAGGTCAACGCCGTGACTTCTCATTGACCTGACACAACTGTGATAGTATGAAGCTATTTGGTCAAAAATATCCAGCTATCTTCTTTATTTCTCATTAAATTCATGAAACTGAGATACGTCCTTTTTTATTCCAACCCTTTACAAGACCTTTAGACAAACGCTTCCTTAAAAACAAACCAAGCCCTTATTGCACTATCAAACAATCTGCTCATTGCCAGAACACAAGAAACTGTCATGTTGTTGTTCATTTATTACACAACAAATGCTGAACTAAAAGTATTCAGGGTCCGATTCAGTTAAACGATGATTATAATAATTTAACATCAATAATAAAACATTTAAACAGCTGGAAAATCCAGTGATGCTGCTGGGTTTTACTATTGGTGTTAGTGAACAGCCTCTGTTCAGAGAAATAGGATTAACATCCTTCCTGCTAGTTTTGCGATCAAAGCCAGGTGTGAGACAGGAATCATTCATACGTTCTTACGCAGAAATATTTGTATTTATTACATTTATAAAAATCAACACTCTAGCTGAATCGGCCCATATGTGACATGTAGCTAACAGATGCTTTCATTTTTGTTAAGAAAGATATTATCAATAATAATAAACCAGAATACATTTAATTTAGCAAAATTTCAACAGAGAAAAGTTTATATTTGTCACCTTGTGTGTAACTTTAATTGGATCCTGAATCCTCTGGTGGTTTCCCTGAAGTCTGGCAACAAGGAGCAAGAACAACAGCGGATTGGTCCACATGCTTTGTTTGCAAAGTTAGAAAAATGAAAGTCTAAAGGAACAAATGTGATTTTGTAGTTCAAACAGAAATGCTGAATATGTTCATTTATATTTGAGAACATTACCTCATGACCAGTTGAAACTGGTATTGTTTCATGTTTCATATTCATATTGGTTTTCTCATTAAAAGGAAATTGAAACATTGATGTGATCTACTTTTAGTTAAGACAAAACTGGTATCGGCAAGTCAAGTTTTTCTCAAGATGGGTGATCGGCCAAAAACTGCAATCGGTGCACTCCTGGTTTTTCTGCAGTCATTTGCTCTTTTTTCCCTAAACCATGAAAGCATGATGGCATTCAGCTCTAATCATCCCACACAAACTGTAAACATATCTGACCCATATCGGCTCTACATGCTAAGTGACTAATGAAGTGCTGAGTCACTTTGACTCATGTAGAAGTAGGACATCTTAATGTGCTGTGGTGTTTGTCTGCTGACTGTAAAGGTGGCAGCAGTGTTAATCACAGCATCACACTCTGTGTTGCAGATGAGAATAATGTCTGATGAGACAGAACACAGAATGTGCCAGGGGGGTTTTGGCTCCGAAGAGGAAGGTGAGGAAGCAGACGTGGAGTCTTTCCTGGAGGACAACAGCAGCGAGCTCATGGACCGCCTAAGGGAGCTGGAGGTGAGGAACCAAACTTACAGGAACCATAATCTCCTCCAAATAATCTAAACACATCTGAGAAGCCCTGTCTTCTAGGAGTAATGTCCACCTTTTTAGGAGGATATTTCTCTCTAGCAGCAGAGTTAGCGTTGTCCAGTAAACGTGTTCCACATCTGGTATAGAAGGAGGGTTGGTCTACAGTCCTCCTTAGTCTGAGCTGTCAGCTAGAGACCCTCCTGTAGAGCAGGAGCTCAGAATGTCAGAGCTGGAAGGCTTTAGTCAGATTCTACCATAGAGACAGAGTAGTAAACAAAACAGATGCCTGCTAACCATCGGTACTGATATAGAACACATTTAGGACTCTCCAAATGGGCGTGGTCACCTCTTCAGGGTTTTGAGTTCTGTGTCATGGTGGGTGATGCCTCATCACCTTGGGAGGGACTATGTTGGGGAGTGCCACAAGGCTCCATTCTTGGCCCCCTCTTCTTAGCTCCCTACTCGCTGACCCCGGGAGTCCTCCTTAACAGCATGATGTTAAGTTTAATTTATATGTGGATGACTGCCAGATCTATTTTCCCCTGCGTCGGGGGGCAGGGGGCTCTATCAGTACTTTAGTGACCTGTTTGAATGATGTCAAGTCCTTGTTGGCCTTTAACTATCTCCACTAGAATGAGAGCAAACTGAGCTCCAAATGTCAAAGTGGGTCTGGGTTTTCTCAACCTTGAGACTCCATATCAGACCACAGTTGTTAACAACCTGGGTGTGAGACTTGATGCAGCACTCAAATTCAACACACATCAACATGGTGCTGAGATCCTGTTTTTTATATGCGTCGGTTAGCTAAAGTTAAGTCCATGTTGTGGAGAACTCACCTAGAGTATGTGCTACATGTATTTGTTTTATCAAGTCTTGATTACTGCAACGCATTATACACTGGGCTGAATCAGTGAGCTTTGACACGGCTGCAACTGGTGCAGAAATTGGCATCCAGATTTTTGACAGAGACAAGGAGGAGGAAGCACATTGCTCCAGTGCTGGATTATCTGCATTGTCTTCATGTGTGCACATTTTTCTACAGGGTTGTGCTGCTCCATACCTGACTGCTGTGCTACAAAGGCATACCCCATCTCAATACCTTTCCTCAGATGAGCAGGAGTTGTTGATTGTTCAACGCTAAACACAGGTTTAGGGGGGATCGAGCATTTTCAGTTAAGACTCCAACTCTTTGGAATGAGTTGCTGCTTGCTATTAAACAGACACCATTATTGCAGGTGTTTAAGAGTTATCTAAAACCCATTTTTATTATCTGGCTTTTATGCAACATGGTTCATGATCTTAATTGGTTGTTTTATTTTTAATTTTGTATTTAATAATGCTATTTTATTTAGTGCAAATTATTTTTATTGTATTTTAATGTTTTTATTGCCTAGTTTATTGATCGACATGTAATTTTGATAGATTGATTGATTGGTTGATTGGTTGATTGATTGATTGATTGATTGATTGATTGGTTGATTGATTGGTTGATTGATTGATTGGTTGATTGATTGATTGATTGGTTGGTTGATTGGTTGGTTGGTTGGTTGGTTGGTTGGTTGGTTGGTTGGTTGGTTTAGTGTCCAACACTAATTAGGAATTTGTTAGTTTCTCTGACTTTTACATCATAAACCAGACTAGGTTCAAGTTTGAATAAAGTTTCTCCTCTAGTTAAAGTGATGTTAACATGTGGGTTAGCTTGACAAATGGTAAAATAATGGCCTGTATTTCATATAGTTCCTTCTAGAGTCCTAGAACCCCCCAAGGTGCATTACAATACAATCAGTCAGTCACCCATGCACACACACACATTCACTCCCTGGTGGTGATGAGCCACTGGGGGGTAACAAGTTGCTTATCTGTCTTTTACAGGCAGAGAATTCAGCTCTGATGTTGGCAAATGAGAGTCAGAGAGAAGCTTATGAAAGATGCTTGGATGAGGTGAGTTCAATGCTTGGATGAGGTGAGTTCACACTTAAATTTGCTTTAACCCTCTGGAGGCAGGCATTGCAGATTTGCAAAAGTAAAAACCTACCTACCTGGTTACTCCACATACCCATGTACCCCTGAAGGACTTAGTTGTTCGTCCTTTTATCTAAACTTATTTTGAGTCTGAGAGGGTTAAGACTCATTCAGTGAACCTGATGCCCAAACTGTTCTGTTCTGTTATCAGGTGGCTAACCATGTGGTCCAGGCTCTGCTGAACCAGAAGGTAACACTCAGCCTCAGCATGCAAAGATCTTGTTTTTCTGAACCCTGAGTTGGTTCTGACTCCTGTGTGATTCTGAGCAGGATTTGAGGGAGGAGTGCATCAAGCTGAAGATGCTGGTGTTTGACCTGGAGAGACAGAACCGATCCCTTTGTGAGCTTTTTCAGCAGAAGCTTCCGAGCCACCCCGCTGCCCACTACCAGGTAACTCACACCCACATATAGTGGCACAGTGTTAATACAGCAGTTTAAAGAGGACATTCAATTTAAATTTTTAATAACTAAAATTTAAATCATGTTCAGATTTAGGCAAATTGAATATTTGTAATCAAACTAGATTCATTGTAAAATTGTCAAATTGTCCCTAAAAAGTAAACAGATTGGGTCACTTAAGGATCACTTAAATAAAATCCTGCCTCATCCTGAGCAGCATGGTAGCAGGGCGACAGTGGGAAGGAAAATTCCCTTTGAACAGGATGAAACCTCCTGCAGAACCAGACTCAGGAAGGACATCTTTCTGCCTGGACCGACTACGACAGTTTTAGTCTAAGACAAATACATAAAATAAGCAATAAGAGACCAAACTGATGTGCCAACAGGTTTTCAACCCATCCTTGCTCTAAAGAGAGGTTGTTCAAGCCTGTGGGGGCAGTGTTATGATCTGGGGTTGCTGCAGTTGGTCAGGTCTTGGTTCAGCAACAGGATGTGCTCCAAGAATGACGTTAGCTGACTACCCGAATATCCTGAATAACCAGGTTATTCCATCTTCCCTGATGGCACGGGCATATTCCACGATGACAAAGACAGGATTAATCGGGCTCAAATAGTGAAAGAGTGGTTCAGGGAGCATGAGACATCATCTTCACACATGGATTGGCCACCATAGAGTCCAGACCTTAACCCCACTGAGAATATTTGTGATGTGCTGGAGAAGGCTTTGTGCAGCAGTCAGACTCTACCATCATCAATGCAGGATATTGGTGAAACTTTAATGCAACACTGGATGGAAATTAATCTGGTGACATGGCAGAAGCTTATCGAAACAACGCCACAATGAATGCATGATGTCATCAAAGCTAAAGGCGGTCCAATAAAATATTACTGTGTGACCTTCTTTGTGGTGGCTACTTTTTCTTGGCAAGACAATGTTTTGTTTGTTCTAAAGAGTATTTGAACTATTTAGTTGAAAAAATGTTCTGTTTAAGTAAATGAAGGGGGTGGAGCTTAAACCGTACACAGCACCCTGCCACTAGGGGCCGTTTCTGTTTTGTTTAGGCATTAAGGTAAATGTAAAAGTTGAGTTATTAATATGTTAATTAATAACTAATTCTACTGTATTTCCTAATGACAGATTTATATTTATTTTTAATATTAAACCTAATCAATGGATCTGTCGCAGGGCAGAGCTCTGACTCCAGATCAGATGAAGTTGTTAATGTATTGCTCAGACCATGCTGAGGCTGTAATCCTGGGTGTTTCACCTGTTGGTCTTTGTTCCAACAGGTGCCGGAATAACCCCGCTGCTGGGTCTCTGTGAATCTCATAGCCTGTAGTGTTTGTAAAATCATCCTAATTGCTGTGTGACTCCTGTTACAGGTCCATACAGGACCCCTCCCAAACTACAATTCACAGCCACACAATGACTTGGCCAAGCAGGTGGAGCCAGCGCAGACTGAAGCACAAGCCAAGGTGATCACAAAGCTTTATCAGTGAAACAGCAGGATTACATCACAGGCACTGACTGGGACCACAGTCCCTGCCTGACCTTAGAGCTGCTCTGACATTTACTCCTAATCTCACTCTCACTCACTTCCTGTACACCTAAAGGTCTGGTGGACTGGACTGCACAGTTATTTGAGTGTTCCTGTAGAATAATGTTCTGATCATCTTTTTCTGTTCAAAGGGAAGCGGCAGCCACACACAGCATGCCTCCCCAGGTCCTCATGGTCCTGCTGCCTCCATGGAGGCCCTGTCTCCTTTCTTCAAGAAGAAAGCTCACATCCTGGAAGTCCTTCGTAAAATGGAGGAGACAGACCCCCTGAAGTTTCACCCATCAACCACAACCTTGTCTTTCTGTGACTACAGCCAGGTGCTGATGTCTGCGGAGGCTGTGCTGGCCACTGCAGACTCTCTCCCTCACCAGTGCAAATCCCACCACACACACTGTCACTGCTCCTGCTCAGACACGGACACACACCAGCAGGTTAATGGCGACGGGGTTGCCAAGTGTGAGACAGGGAACACTTGCTGTTTACGCTGCAAAAAGAGCCCAGACAGTCCTCCAAAGCCATGCAACCACATCTGTAGTCCTCTCAAGGCCAGTCCCACTACCCAGAGCCATGTTCCTGCAGCTTCCACGAGCAAATGTCACAGTAAGACAAGAGCAGGAGACTCTGTACCTCCAGCCAAACCATGCAGTGAAGTCCATCAGCAACCAGTAGGTGCTACTGGCCACTCAACTGTCCATCAGAGCCTGGAGGTGGGGGCAGTGGAGCAGGTTGAGCCTGAGAGTTCCCTAAAAGCAGTTGACCCTGAGGAACTCACTGGCTTCTGCGCCACCTCCCATCTGCCCAATTCTGTGGATGAGAGTGGGCAGATCGCACACTGTGACATGGATACGGGAGATGCCGTTCATAATGGGTTGGCACACTCTTCCAGCGCTACGTTGAATGATCCCTCTGCTGATCCAGAGCCAGATAGTGCAGACCAGGAGGGCTCCTCAGTACGAGCCACTGCCTCTGTTAGCCCCAGCCCATCTTGCCTCAGCGATGTCAAAGCTGCTGCCATCAACTCTCCATCCAAACTTCTCAAGTTCTTGAAGATTCCGACAATAGGAGAGAAGCCCCAGGCTTCAACCTCAGCTGTCCGTCTTAGCCCGCAGCTCACCCGCAACTCCAGAATTCCCTGTCGCACCAACAACTACGAGGTGTACCACTCCCCTGTCCCCACGCGCAGAGCCACCACCACAGAGAGGTGCAGGCAGCCCCCTCCCCCACCTTCCAGGTCTGAGTCCTACCCTGCCACACACTCAGCACCAACTTCCCCTCCACAGCCTGAAGACGTCTGCTCTCCACCTGCTAAGGAGAAAAGCTACAGCAGCCTCTCGGCACCAAAAACCAGTGCTAGCTCAAAGCTAGGGGCGCCCTCTGCCTCCTGTTTGAGCTCACCCAAAGCTCCTCAATCTGTCCCTCATTATGAAAATGTGTCAGACATGTCCAGCTCGAGGGAACAGGACCACATCCAGAGTCCGGAGAAAAGAAGTATGGTGCCAGCTCAAGCAAAGGGAAATGTTGGCGAGAGGAAGCTTGTTAAGTCTTTACCAGAAAGTGTCCTGAATCCATCTCCTCAGCAAAAACAGTCATCTTCATCGGCCTCCGAGTCAACCTCAGATGAGGAGGAGGATTCTGACAGCCCTGTGTGGGTTAATCATCACAGCCTGTCCAACTCAGCAGCCATCAACAAAGCTCAGAGCAAAGCTAACTACTCAGTAGTCAGAGAGAAACCAGAGCCAGACTCGAGGGGAGTCAGCACTCCAAGCTCTGAGGTCTCCCAGCCTCAGCCTCCACCTCTAGTCCGGAGGACCGACTTATCATCCATCCCCAAGAGGCCTACAGCTGGGTCAGGAAGATCCCAGGCTGACTCCAGTCACCACGCCTTCAAAGACAGGCTGGCAGCATTGGGCAAGCTGAGGAGCTCCGAGGATTTACAAGTCAGTCTCAGACCCGCTGACACCCTGAATGAGGACTGCGATGGAGAGGACAGGAGCAAGACAGCAGAGAGGGGCTCGGAGAGCCATAAAGAGGAGCAGAGACATTCTAAATACACAGACTCTTTGGATGGGAAACCCAAAGGGAACAACGTGGGTCTGAAATATCCGGGGTTGTCTCAGGGGTATGAGCAGACGGTCAAGCCTTCGTCCTCTGGGCCACCTATGGTGAAACAAGAACTAAGTATGGCCAAGCCTGAGGGCTCTAAGAGCAAAATCGGTTTGCCATCCCCCAACGTAGATGCTCCACAGGTACTACGCAACAACATTAAGTGTCCTGGCTCTCTGAACCTGCCCTGTAATGTTAAAACTGGTCCACAGAATAGCAACAGCCCCAACAGAATCCCACCAAAGTCTCCATCCAAACCCTGTCAAGGCCCTTCTGTCCACAGTCGGGGAAAGCCTTCGGAGGGTCCTCGGTACTCGTCCAAATCAGAAGAGAGGACCAAGATCAGCAGGAAAGGGAAAAAGAACCCTACGTATGGAGACAGCCTCCCACCTCCTCCTCCGAGGCCTCCCACCTCTGAGGGGGAGAAACCTTCACAACCGGGTCCTTGTCCTCAGTCTGCCATTGAACAGAAAGTGATGAAGGGAATTGAGGAGAACATGCTGAAGCTACAGGAGCAGGACAAAGGAGGGCAAGGGAGCGAGGTGAAGCAGAAAGCCTCAAACGGCATAGCCAGCTGGTTTGGCCTGAAGAAGAGTAAGCTGCCAGCGCTGAGCCGCAAGACCGAAGCCAGCAAAGCTAAGGACGAGAAGAAGGAGTGGAAGATAAACATCCCCTCGGTTAGCAGGGACTCTGTGAAAATGGCCACTAGATGTAAAGAAGGTGTGGAAGGTCTGAACATCTCGACTCTGATGGAGAAGGCAGAGGGCCTGAGGAGAGCCCTGGAGGAGGAGAGGGCCTACGTGGAGAGGTCAGGAAGGGGTCACTCCTGTGAGGTGGTGATGGACCAAGCTCAGGGACAGCTAGCTGTCATGTACAGAGGAGCACGCTCCGATAACTTCATGCAACAGCTACTTAACAGGTGAGAATCCTGAACGGACCGTTTCTTTACAAAATGCAGCTAAGCATTCTGGGAAATGAAGTTTATCTACTTTCTTCTGGGGATGAATGTTAGTTTTCTGACTCTGTCTCACAAAACATGGAAATTTCTTTGTGAAAGTAGCGCTAACATTATTTTGTTTGATAAATGTAGAGTGGATGGAAAGGACGTGATCAGCCTGCCGCAGCGCCGGCTCTCGTTCGACTGTAAAACCTCCAGACCACTTTTCACTCAGCAGGGCATCATCAGCCACACCACCAGCCATGAAGACATGGAGAAGGTAGCTCCTCAGGGAAAAACAGGCTGCAGGGAGGCAGGGCATGAACAACACTGAACTTGGGTTGATTTGAAGATTTCCACATACTCACAACTTGTTTTCTCGTGCAGGGTTCAGAAAGAATCAGCAAGATCACTTCAGACGAAAACCTGGCAGATTCAGTTCACTCTCAGCACTTTGCAGGTAGGATGGGGTGCAGGGAGCGATTGAAAACCTACACATGTAGATGCAGGATGTTTTTGGTAACACGTGTTACATGTTTATTTATGTGGCAAATTCGATGTTCGCCAAAAATAATCATGCAATGCGTTATTGACATTAATCTAAAGGTTTATTATGTAGCATTGCATTAAATGCTGTGAAACAGTTGATGGCAGCTGACCAAAGCACTGTACAGATAAAAATTAAAACTCAATATAAAGCAAAAACACGGTCAATAGCAGTGTTGGGCAAGTTACTTCAAAACTGTAATGCATTATTTATTACTTGTTACCATCATTTTAAAGTAATTCATTACATTACAATATTACTGACTTTAAAATGTAAGGCATTACACTACTTTTGCATTACTTTAAGTTACTTTCACCAAAACAACTTCAATATGAATCTGGTATTCTGACGCTCCGTGAGCTCATGACATATATGTGGAAAGTGATGTGGTGTCTGAGCTAGGATTGCTGTTAAAAACAGTCAGATATAATAACAGTGCTTTAAAATGATCATTTATTAAATAAAAGCAACAACAATCTGTATTCTCAGCACGCTGCCATCTTATATTAACTGAGCAGGGAGAGAGGTGGTGGGGGCTCCAAGCCTATATTTGCCTTGGTCCCCAAATGCCTTGATACGGCCCTGGATGTGGGACTGACTTCTGGGGTGATCTGATTCTATCACATGTATAAATATTAAATCCTTATATATTATTGCGTTTCACTGGTAAAAATGTTTATTGAGGATAAATCTACCTACTTTTTTCTTTTTTTCTTGATTTTATTTTAATAATTTCCTGCCCTTTCTCTCTAACCTTCCTGCATGCTGCATGTTTTCTCCGTCTTCCAGAAAAACTGTTTCCTAGTTTTCCTACTTTCTAACTAATCAGCCAAAGGGATCTACCAAACGGGGGGGGGGGGGGGGGGGGGCGGGGGGGGGGGGGGCTTAACATGCGCTGCGCTCCAGCAGCAATGAGCTGAAATCACCAGGCACAGATTATGAACTCAGCTGAAAAGTACATGAAGTACCAGAGAAAATGGGCTGATATAAACAATCGCAAATGAATTACTTGGTTTTGGTGGAGCAATTTTGTGAATATAACAGCGGATGCGCGCAGGACGCAGCTTGAGGATTTGAACCATCACCGCTGCGTCCTCTGCTCATAGAATGCCTGCAAAGCTGAGTCCATAAATGACGTAATATATGTGGATACTGGATTTTTTTTTCAGGCAACCCGCAATTTGAATTTTAGGAACCCACATCTTGATTCTGGGTTTAAAAATGCATTGTAATTACCGCGTTACTGTCAATTGTACCGAGTAAATATTACCATTTTCTTTCCCTGTAATGCCTTACATTACTACATTACAGCAAAAAGCAATGCATTACAGTAGTTAATTACTTTTGTACCACGTTACTCCCAACACTGGTCAATAGTAACAATATGTAGCAAAGCAGATAAACACAGTCTCCAAAAAGAATGCATAATACTAATAAAAAGTTAAGGTCAGAATCTTAAACATCACCCTGAAGTTTATGGGTAGCCAGTGGAGATGCTCCAGCAGAGGGGTGATGTAATCATGTCTAGAGGTGTTGGTCAAAAACCAGGTAGCTGCATTCTGGACCACCTGGAGCCTGTTAAGACTGAGCAGTATGCTAAATAAGATGGAATTAGCTAAATTCAAGCTGGAGATGATAAAAGCATGAATTAAGGATTCCAGATGCACCAGTTTCAGGACAAGTTTTAAGAAAACCAGTCGGCGCAACTGAAAAAAAAAACAGGATCTGACCACTGTATTAATCTGAGGGGCCGTTGAAAGGTCGGCATCCAGTTTGACCCCTTGGTTGGTTTCAGGACTGTAATAGATCTCTGGGGTTTTCTGTGTGGTCTAACCATGGTTTTAATTTTAAACCAACAAACGGTCTAAAGAAGCTGCTTTTACGAGTCAGAGGAGTACGCCGAGTCTCAGCGGCAGCCTCTCAGTCTGACGCTAACCCTGAGGAACGCTGATGATGGAGATGATGCAGCCCCATTCAGGAAACAACGAAATGTCAGTCATGAAGAAATAGAGATGTTTTTATTCAAAAATACTGGATGAAAATGTCTAAAATGAGCAGTTAAAGCTCCTCAACTCGGTTACATTCCAGGGCTTGAACCAAACATACCGTTTAGATAAATATGCAGATCTACAGTCATGGGAAATCCATCGTCCTCCTTTCAGTTCTGAGGTTCTGCTTGTCAGAACACAATAAACTCTTCTGGTTTTCATCTGGTTCTTAACTCAAATTAGTAAAATAGACTCTCTGACTGTGTGGGTGAATAAAGCCCATCATGGAGAAAACTGGACTTTCGTGCTTTTAAAAGTCGCTGAGTTTAGCCGTTCATCCTGACACCCCTCCCCGTTCCTCTGCAGGTTCCGGTGCTTCCACGTACACCCTGGACAGCGGCATTGGCACATTCCCTCTCCCTGATTGCAGCAGCGGTGCGACTGGAAGGGGTCCGTCCAAACCCAGAGCTGGGGCTGAGCACCACTTCTCTGAATCTCCAGGGAGGGCTGGACGGCGGGCCCGGACTCTGGACCGGGAGCTGACCTCACAAGAAGAGTGTTTCACACCACACAAACAGCTGATTCCCACCATCCAGTACTGCTCCGTCCTGGAGGGGAGAAGCTCAGCTGGAGTCATCCATGAAGGTGCCGATATGGATCAGTTACTGGATCAGCCACAAACAGGCTTTTAGGCGTTTTCTATGGAACCCAAAAGGAGTTGTAGAACCACATGGGACTCTGTTTAGTCTGCTTTGCTGCATTAACAGTTTTAACCTTCCTCATTTTCAGATTACAAACATGGTCATGTTCTGTTTTACTTCAACATCTCCTGCTGTTGTCCTGTCTGCAGACAAAGAGGCCCATGGAGCCAACATCTTCTCTCCTCGCTCTAAGACCTGGACGTTCCCCAACCTGAAGGCTCCTGCTGGACCTGCAGAGGTGTACCTGGCAGTGGAGGAGGAAGAGGAGGACACTGTAGCTTTTGGCTCACCCTTCAGAGCAGTAAGCACACTCAGACGTACGCGTAGAGCTGATGCAGTTTTGGTGCATAGATCTGCAGAGGACTTGAGCTCTGCTGCTCAAAATACAGGTGAAGCCAAAAGTTTAGAGAATGACACACGAGTTGGTTTGCTGTAGAGCCTCTGGAGTCTGTTAAAGCTTGTTCTGGGCTTTGAGATGTTAATATGGAACTCTTGTTATCATTGAAAGTAGATAAGTTTCCCTAAAAAGCCTTAACACTTGAGGAAACCTATGGAAAACCATCACAGGCCAATATTTTGTTTGTTTCATTTAAAAGTGGGTGAATTAGAGGCAGAGTTGAGCAGTGTTTGCAGCAGATTCAAATTCTCTTCATCTTTTAATGTAAAGCCACACAAGCACATTCTCCCCTCAGCTATTATTAATCAGTTCCACATTAAAAATTCACACATGGGTGTGTTTTTTTATGCAACCCACTTTTTCTTCCTGCACCTGAAGGTGTTACATAAGATGAAACGTGACCTGAAGTGTTTCTTATCCCTTAGAACTTGAAGGCCGGCGGCCCGTCCTCCAGCCGAGTGGTGGATCCGGGAAGCCTGCCCATCCCGGCCCAGTCTGGAATGAGCCGCAGGGGGAAAATACGCGCCCCCAGCGTGCCCGAGATGAGCCGAGAGGCGGGGCTGGAGCTCCTCAGGGAGCGGCCAGAGGAGGCTCTCTCCCCAAGTCGCCCTCAGGTCCTGGAGACCCCCGAGTCTCTGAGCGACTCTCTGTATGACAGTCTGTCATCCTGCGGCAGCCAGGGATGATGCAGCCTAGGGAGGGGTGGACCAAAGAGCCTCGGGGGGGGGGGGGGGGGGGTCTGCTGGTTCTGCTTTGCTGCTGCTGACACAGAAAATAGTTTATCTGGTGACGACTTCTCAGCTGTTGCAACTGGAACGATGGATTCATCTCCTCAGGATTTCTAAAACACGTGAAGCCAAAAGCCACTCCAATGAACACTTGGTGTATAAAGGACAATAAAATGCATGGCCAAGCTAACGAGCAGCACAAGAGGTTTCTCACTCCTGCTAGACATCAAGAACTTTGTTTTTTTTTTCTATCTGGTTGAAAGATCTTCATCGTGTCTATGGATGAAGCAACGACCTGCCGAGGAGAGGAAGTTCTGTAGCAGCACAGACATCGGATCAAAACAAAAATCTAAAGGAAGCACCTAGAAAAAAAGAATGTTCATGTCTGTGTTTATGCATCACAAGTTTAAAGTCAAAATTACTTCATGGGCCATCGTTTTTCAGTCAGGTTTATGATTCATAATGCATTTAAAAGGTAATATATACCAGCAATAATTACATAGAACAGAGAAATGGCTACATTATTTGATGAATATGTATTTTTTTTATTTATTTATTTGAAATGTTAATCTTTTTTTTTATCTTTCTGTGAAATCTGCAGTCGACTTGCTTAGTAGCTCATATCTTGTTTCTTCATCTCTGCCATTCTTTTCATAGCAAATAGAAATCTTATGTACCTACTGCCGTTTTTCAACTTTCTAATTAAAATGTTTTGATTTATTTTGTTTGTGTCTGAGCTGAATCTCAAAGTCGTTCTGCTGTCCTGCCCTAAAGCTTCTGGACAGGTTTACTGACTCAAACTTCAGATCTAATCTATACTGAAAGAACCCCCGAGATTCAAGCGTGTTCCTTTCTCCAGCACATGGACTTGCCATCGTTGGACGACCGGAGGTGAGCCACCAGATGCAGATCTCCATCATCGGCTCAGATTTTCTGTCCACAGTTGACTCTTCACTGCATTTCACCATTCAGACCATTTTGTTTTGCTTCCCTTCAGTTCAGACAGAACATATATTACAATAATTATGATTAGCTCAACATATCTTCTGACAACTCGCTGAATACCCCCCCCCCCCCCCCCCACACACACACACACAAATAACTGCTTAAATATGTTCAACACATTTATTAGAGCAAATGTATCAAATTAGTAGTTTGTTTTACATCAACAAAAATCCTTCACAGTTTACATTTTCCAAACAAACAATAAGCCATGATGCCAAATATTCAGGTTAATGTTACATCATTTGGCAAACTGCCGTTTAGACAGAAGAAATGGGGAAAATTTACAAGAAGAGCAGTCAGATAAGTGACCAGTCTGTTAGCCAAGGTGGAAAAGAGGAAAACTGACAGATGGCACAGTCTCCTACATCAACCTGTCCAAAACTAGTCCACCCGGTGGCTTCTTCCATCTGGATGAGACTGACCGGGATTTCCTGGGAGGGTGTGTGTGTGTGTGTGGGGGGGGGGGGGGGGGGGGGGGGGGGGGGGGATAACCACAACTCACTATTCTGATTCATAATGAAATCTGAAAGAAAAAAAAAAACAATAAATCTGAGAAGGAGCCTCTTTTGTCTAAATTCTGGGCGAGCACTAATCATAAGACTATTAAGACGCACAGAGAGAAACTATAAACAGGCAAATGAAGAAGAATTAAATAAAGTAATTAGCCTACAAGATTCTTCAAAACCATTCTATCATCTCCTTTTTTATGGCACTAAATAACAGTAACATGAACATCTTCGTGAAGCGATGCTGGAATTGATTAGACAACGCTTCCCTCTAGAGACCAAGCATGAGGATTGCAGCGCCGATGAGGTCACCGGTACGGAGCTGAATCTAACGGCCAACGCTCAGAAGGTTCAAAAACATGTCAAAAGATTCAGAAAATGTAAGACCACAGAATAGTTAGATCAAGAAATTAGGACAAAGGGGAAAGCACCAAATGCGTCGCAGATCGTGCCTTTTCTTTCTCTCTTTTCCCTGCTGCTGTGTTTACTTCTTTTCCTTCTTCTTGTCCTGAAAAACAAACAAACAGCTTCAATCAAATATCGGTGGTTTATACCAGAGCACCAGAAGTCACTTATCTGTACAAAAACATAGTAGAAGAGATTAGTTTATTGAAGCGGAGGCGGTTTTGTTGTTCACACACCTGAACTTCATTCATTATATAATGCGGACCACAAAGATGCGATTATTTTATTCAAAAATGGAAAACAATTTTGAGTCTTTTTTCCTGGCCTCAGAATGTTTTACATTAATTGATCATTTCCACAGAAACACAGATCTGAACCCTCAATAAGCATGGCGTGTTTAAACAGAACGTTCTAGATCAAGAAGATGTTCTGTGAAAGTGAAGGAATGTTGAATCTTTGATAAATGAAGAACACGGATGTTCAAAAACAGAGGAGTCGTTCTTGTTTGCTACAGTTTCAGATATTTATGCAGCTGCAGGTTTTAATGGATGAAATATTCTTTTATGATTAATGATGAAACTTGTGCTGCAAAAAGCTGCAAATGAAAACCTGCAGTTAGTGTTGCTCCATCATTCAGAAGCTCTAATGAGTTTCTACAATTAACAGGATTATTTAAAAGGGAAACTTGAGCCAGTATGTGCTAAAATGACCTTTTACAGGGTTAATGAAAAGTCTCTAAGCCCCCTCCGCCTCCTGTGGCCAGAATACCACACTTGCAATTTCAGAGTATTCAGTCTACTCTCCTGAAGCCAGAAGCAGTAACACTTTACGGCAATCCGTGTTTGCACCTCAGGACAGACGAGCTATAACTGGTTTATTGTAACGAGTTTATCACGGTGGAGCCTCAAAAGAAAATATTTATCTGATGAAACTAGAAAAATAAAAACAACATGCGACCACAATAGGAGTCCAACAAGAGTAAACATCAGGACTTTTCTGAATCACTAGAGCTCAGAGGCAAATATCGATTCATACAGGATGCAGACCTAACAATCATCCTATCTCTTTTGTAACTTTATATGTTTTGTTTGTGCATGTTTTAGCTTAACCCCGATTTTATAATCATTTTAATATCAGGGTATCTGCAGGTGTAAGGGAGCCACAATAAGACTTTTTAAGACCCCTTTTAAGGCCACTTTGACCAAATTTAAGCTATTTTTAAATATTAAATTTAAGCTATAATTTCCAGCTATTGCCTGTAACCGGTGCTAACCAAGCCGCGAACTTGGGATTAACCATCCAGTTACCATTAAACTTATGTTTTAAATCAAGAACACAGCTTGATTTTGTGATGAATCACTTCTGTAGACACTAAGGAAGACTGAGGAGACGTTTCAGCTGTTAGATTAAGGTGTTAAAAAGATGAGCGCACTGCGAGTAGTCAGTTCTGGTTTTACGACAATGAAACAACAACGGACTCTAGAGGGTGATAAAAGCAAGTCCAAACTGCAGTGTTTCTTTAAACCTTAAAGTTACATAACAGCATCAGTACCTTATCATTCATGGCGAGGATGATCATCAACTTCCTGAAGATGGTGATGAAATCAAGGAACAAGTCCACACAGTGCCTTCAAAACCAGAACACACATTATAAGCAGAGTCTGCTGCAGGTATAGCATACCTGCAAGGACTGACCGACACTCACTGCACATTTACATGTTTCTAGTTAACATCTGAACTGGAGCATTCAAACAAAACGAGATAAAAGAGGAGAGGAGCCCTCACCACACATAGTCTTTGTCTCCATTCTCTGCTTTTTCAATGATGAGCTGAGTGTCAAAGAGGACAAAGCCACACATGATGAGCAGCCCAAGGTACATGTGCGCCTGTAAATGAGACAAGTAGCATGTAAGGCCCACATGTTCACATTTAATATGACTTTACACAACACAATATCACACTTGGAAGTATTTTCAACAACATTTATTACCTGCCCTTTTTACTCTTTGTTTCTCGTGTTTAGGAGCCCAGTTCAATTCAATAGAAAAGAATATTTGACTTAAAACCTTGAGCTGGAGGAGCATTTAGGAATAAATGTTATTCATTTATGTTCAGCTCCTATTAAAACAGCTTTTACAGATTTCTGTCACAAACAGGTTTCTGAAAACAAAGAGCCAAAGGTAAATAAGGTCCTTGTGTGGATTTATACCACCAGCTGCAGCCATTTGTCAGCTTACAGCCAACGTTCCAACGCAAAGCTGTCAGAGCGTGTTAACGATACACACGTGTGATTATAGTGGTTAGGAGGAAATAGTCACAGGTTTCCCTTGTTTACCTTGAACAGCATCAGAGATCCAAAGAGCACATTCATCAGGGACATGAGGAAGAGGATGGAGAGGCCAGACATCAGAGTGCCTGAGAGGAAAGAAATGAGTTAGTTACAGTACCACACCGGTGGGTGCTGCTGTTTACTTTGTCAGGTTTGTTTCTTGACTTTTTTCTCCACTTATATCTCAAAGACATTCATTACATCTAACAAGTTTTTAGGACTTGGGAACACGTTTACCAATTCAAACAATGAGACTCCTAACGAAGCAGATTTATTAACAATAAACATTAACATATAACAAGGCTCGTATCCCATCATAAACACCGTTCTGTGGCCTCTACCACCAAAATGACCCCCCCCCCCCCCCTTGTTTTTCCACAAAGAGCAGTGAAACCTGAAACATGCTGCATCATGATGCATGTATTAGCAAACATAAAACATGTGTTTGGAATGATTTTGTGTCAGGAAGCCCCAGTACCAGGGCCGCCCGGCTCAGAGACGGATGCCCTTACCTCCCAGGAACAGGTAGCTCCGGCGTTTAGCATAAAGGGCGCTGAGAGTGAAGCAGACGAAGATCACAGAGGTTCCCAGAAAGGCTGTCACAATGATGCTGAAAGGAAACACCAGAACATCAAACACAGTCACGGCTTTGGTCAGAACCAGGGTGTACTGTTATGTTTAGTTCAGCGTCACTCAGCACAAATTAATCTTTGACAAACCTCGGGTTAATAGCGATGACAAAGTCCAGAGTGGGGCCGAGGCCGACGCCTAGAGTAGGAGGAGAGAAAACAGTGAGCTGTAGAGCGCAGCTCTCTGGACGTGTACACTTTTAAACAGGTAGAAGAAAAATCTCTCCATTGGTTCCTGGTCCCAGCCTAGCTCCTGGATACCCCACCCAAATGGATGTCCCTAACTTCTGGAACAACCTTCCTTTCCACATTAGATCTGTTCACACCCACTTCTGCTCACTGACCTCTGACCTTAGTTATAAACCGATTCCCCTGCATCCCCTTGTGATTTCTTTATCATCTTTTAAATGACTTTGAGGGTTTGTTGGTTTATTATATCATATTATACAATATTAAATTGCTGTGAAGCACTTTAGTGCAGCCCTGGTTGCTCTAAAGTGTTATGTGAATACCACCTGTGAGGAAGGCAAAGGCTGCGAGGATAGCCAGTCTCTTCTTCTCCGTCTCAGGGCTGTGGGGGGTCATGGCGAGCCAGAACATCATCGCCAGCGAGCCGAGCACGGACAGAAGTCCGCCCTTTGAGAAGGGAGGCCAGGAGAAAAACACTAAGCATCACAGTTCAAGACTTCAACTCTTACAGAGAAGAGAAACTGTTTTAATGTTTCTTTCACACGTCTGAAATTCATTATTCATAACGGTGCGTTTTCTTCAAAGAAGTGTCATGGCATTATCACAGAAGAGTGATCGATATCAATGAAGCAACAGAATTTATATTTAAAAAGACCAGAAAAGAGAAACCCAGCCTAAAGGAGGAGCGTTTTCTTTAAACCCTACAGATACAGACTCAGATCAGAGGTGTGTAACTAGAATGTTGTGTGTAAATCTCCACGTGGCTGAGAGGAAACAGGGCAGCAGACCAAGGAGCTAAAAAGGAGCTCACAATATCATCTCTTCAGTTCCACTTTCTACTGAATCCTCTACAAGAACAAAATGCTTATCTGCTGCCTGATAAAAGCTGCCCAGTGGTGCCACGTTCACATGTTCATGTTTTTCACTTAAACCCGAACGGTGTACTTCTGTCTCTATAGTAAGCTTAAGCTAAAAGGTTAAGAAATCTGCATTCAACTGGATTAAGTTCAGTAAGGCATGATCTGCCCTTTGGTCTATTTGTACAGACATTTATTTTTAATCCACCTGTCCAGGTAGATGGCAGTTTTCTGTTCTCATCACCTGAAAGAGGCGGGTGACAACATGGACATAGGATCCAGCTGCAGCCACGAACATACAAAGAGACAGGCTGGAGTACACATTCTTCAAGTGCACCTGGGTGGAGTGGGATCTACAGAGAAGATTAAAAAAAAAACATTCATGACCGATGGGAACACGAGAAAAAGCAGAGGAATTTCATCCTTCAGATGTTACATACATTTGGGAGAACCTGAAGAGTGCATCGGTGTTGATGCTGCGGTCAAACATATTCATGGTGAAATCGGGAACAATCTCGATGTTTCAGTCCAACTATACCTCCTCTAAAATAGAAACAAATTATTGTTTAATTTAAGGACAAAGGAAATATACAGTCATAATTGTGATGATGATGATGATGATGATGATGCAGGCGCAACAAGCGTTTTAGATTAAAGCAGTTTACAAGAAATGATGTGGCACTTGCCTTTTTGTATGACCTTCTTCACCATTCTCTCTTTATTCTGCTCTCCCCACCTATTCTACCTTCTTCAGGATCCACTGATTTCCCTCTTTCCTATTCACTCTCTTTCTTAACATTTTTTCTTTTAAATCCCAATTGTCTACTTTTGCTCATTTTAAATATATTTTTAAACATTTTCTAAATGCTTTTTTATATTTTTAGATTTTTTGTTTTTGTGAAGCGCCTCGTGATTTTTATCTTGAGAGGCGCTATGGAAATGATATTTTCTTCTTCTTCTAAATATTTTACGATGTACAAAACACTTTAAAATAAAATATAAAAACATAGCACGGTTGGTTTAAAATAAATAATGTTTGCAAATCACGAAGACTAACAGAGAACTATTTTATCAACAAAATGATGCCAAAACAAGCTTATAAGCTCTTCATTTCCAGAGATGGAAACATTTGTAAAGCCTTAGGCCTCGAAACCTCTACTGACGAAATAACTCTCAAAAGAAAAAACTCAATTATTTAAAGACATTTCAGTTCATTAATTATGTTGGGATTAGAAATATGCCGATTTAAGTTTAAATAGTTAATACTTTTTGCCACTTGAGAGCAAAACACAGTAGCATTAACAACAACAACAACAATTTCACACTGATTTTTGATCAGCAAATTTTAGGTGGAATTATTTTAAATGTCATTTCAAATGAACGCTGAATTTTCGTTGAGTGTTTACAAATTATTTCTGTAACAGTCCATTCTTTACTGAGTAGCTCACATAAACAATAGAGCTTTTTGTAAATGAACGAGTTCCTAACAGAATCACTGCCTGATGATATAAATTACGAGAGTTTAACACAACTCAGTGGTTGTTTAACAACAGGTTACCATACATGTCAAAGGTGACTAGCACAACAAACCACAGCAGGCTTAGCTACACAAAAGCTGCTCAGACAGTATGAAACGTTTTAGAGCAATTACTGATGTTGAAATAAAACCATGTTATTCACAAAAACAGTAAGAATGTACAAAAACGGAGCAGCAGCACACAGCCATCACGGCGTTATGAATAGATAATGTTTCTCCCCAGTCAGCGTCAAGGGAAGCAGAGCTAGCTTACAATGCTACACTACCAACCTAATTCGACGACTTGGTCATTATTCTGATGACTAAAATGATTAAAGCCGCCATTAAAGTAACACATGGACGCAAACAAATGATGCCAACACCCGAACCCACCTCTGCGCTCCTGGCTTTTGGGCTTCTTTACTGTTCCTCCGCCACAGTTTGTTAACAAACCAGTACGTGTCAGTCAGCTCGAAGCAGCCTGCTGATGTCACCATGGAAACGCCCAGAAGACTTCGGCGAAGATGTCGAATCACACCTATTTTTACGTTGTTGATGGTTAATGAACAGATTCGGTATTTATGTTTTACCGTGCCGGTGACTAAACGTGTAACTATCTACAGAGAGCTATAGCTTGTAATAATGATAAAGCGCACTTCCTGTTGTGTCACGCTAACGAGCACCTAAAATGGCTGCTGCCCCCGCTGCCATCTGTAAACATTAAATCGTCTGTTCTCGCTGCAGCCTCCCACTTTAGCGTTTTCACGAAAAAAGGGCGTTTAATCCCAACATTTAATCACACTTGTAACAAATTTGCTTTTATTAAACTAAAACGACTGCGAGCTTAAAAATATTTAACCAAAAGACGCAAGACAGCTTCAGTTTCATTATGACGTTCTCCGCATCATGTCATCGGACATTTATTTTGTAATAAAATATGACATTTTAGACCTTAAAATGGAAAATGTGATGATTTGTCAAAAAAACACGAGAAACCACGTGAATACACAATGCAAGAACGTGAAAATAGAAACGTTTTCTCCTGAGTTTTTCCTCATATTGAAAGTAAAACTATACTAGACACGATGAGGCATTGAAGCCCAATTTATTTGTACTTTTCCGTCAGCAACATTGCGCTCACATACACATAGTACGGAGACGTTTTCCTTAAGAGATTTCTTTGTTGGTGTGATGATGCAATTCTCCGCCAAGACAGCAGAAGGCGTGGCGCTGTCATCAATGAAGTCACGTTTGTAGCGTATAAGACTTTTTAACACGGACAGTTTTGTCCTCCACCTCTTCATCTAGTCGCCAAGTTTCCTGTAACTTTTAGACAAGAATAAAACGTTTGCTGCGTATCTTTGTACTCCCATTAGTCACCTTTGGTCAACTTCATCCGCGAGATGTTATCCAACTTGCCGCTAGAGGGCGCCATCTCGACCGATCAGTCTGGCGCTTTCCACTAGCTGATAGCCTTCATCTTACCTGCGGTCTGATAACTAACAAAAGATATAGAAATAAAAGCACAAACATGTAAAATATAACCAAATTTTATTTCGTCATGAAAACTGGTAGCACCCTCTCGAGTTTTGGTCGTACAGGATATACAAAATGAGTTTTTTTCATTTTCATTTTTCTTACACAAAAAACGTTGTGACTAACAAATACTTTTGGTCATCACGTTTTCATTGTCATATTTTACTCAACATGCGGGCAACATTTGTATCGAACACAAACCTCATCAAAACATACTACCCAGAAAACAAATCCCACAGTCAAAAGTATGGAAGTGAACAAAAACAAAACATGTTTTCTTGCATGACTAGATCCCAGGTTTACATGCCTGTGGTTTAAATTCAATGCAAGTGTGTTACAAATGACAGCAGGTGGTGCATTGGCACAAATAAACCAGTAAACACAAGGCCAGCCTCCATGTAGGCAGAGTGGATCACCATAGGAGCTGTAGGAAGTACTGAATTACAGGTTTGTAGCCAATAAATAAAAAATAGAACACTTACACATGTTAACAATATCAAATTTGATGTTTTCAAGTGTAGAACTGTCAGTACCACAGCCTCCTGCTGATGACAGTGTTTTTTTTCACGCTCAGCATGACACAGGCCTCCAAATATCTGCTCGTGGCAAAATTCCACCCTCCGTCCGCATTTCAAAAGGCACACTTTTCACTTTCAGCACTGTCAACACCAAACAAGTGCAAGTTGTTTGTCATATAGAAAGAAAAACACAGTAAGAGATCGATTTTTAAACTTCTGAAAACTGAAAGGTCGTCCTATGTGCCGTCATTTCCAGTGTTTTTTTTTACAAAGGACCAGTTGTGCCAATTATCTCTCCCCGTTTGTAATCAAGATCCACCTGAACATCACAGATTTATATTGCATGTTTTTCACACGTTTACAGAATACGCAAAAAAAAAAAAAGTTTAAATTTTGATGTGCATAAAAAGGCTACGGTAACGTTATTTTCTGCTGTGTGAAATCCTCTGGTGCCCACCTTTAGAGATACTATGTTAGAAAACACGTGGGTTGCATAGAGGAACCATGTTTAAAAATAGATTTTCTTATAAAAGAACTAAGTAAATGTATAAAATTTGATGGAAATTAAAAAATAGACAAAAAAAAACTTTTGTTCCTCAAAAGGCACAATAACAAATCTAACAATATCTGAAAGTCAAGTGAGGGCAGGCTGGCGTCTGTTTTGGCAAAGATCCACCGTCCGTGTTACACTAACGCGATTGTGACGGGACTGCTTTGGTTGTTCCCACTCTTTCTCTTGTAGTGCTTTAAAGGCTGCGGTTGTCACTGTGAACAGCTAAGAGGTCCATCAGAAATGCCTAAATTTGAAATCTAGAGTTTCAGCCACACCACAGGGTTCCTCCATGTTTGGAACTTCCCCCAACTGTTCAGACGGAGTTCCTAAAGCAGAAGGTTGAACACCATGGTCTAGAAACTGTGACTATCATCAGCATGCATGCACGGCTCCCTCAGCAGCTACTGTCCACGGAGCTGGTCGAGGTGGGTGTAAACGTTCTCTGCTTTACTGAGCTCCTCGAATACAGGCAGAAGGTGGAGCAGTTCTGCATCATCCACGTCGTCGAACCAAGACACCACAGGAACCTGGAGAACAAAAATAAGATGTGAAAATGACCCTTGCAAAGGAGAGCCAATAAGACTTGAATGTGTTTTGATGAGCAGAAAAACTAATTATAGCAAATTACTCACTAAATGTAACCACAGCAAAAAAAAAACTTCCCACCTGTTTTGCTTTTAAAGCATGTGATTTGTTGCATTTGGTTCAGGGAAATTACAGCGTGTGAAATGAAGTAGGAATTCAACAACCCCTCCAGAACTTTTCAACCATTAAATTGTAGAAAAAAAACCTCATAAAAGCTTAAATATCTATTTTTACAACGTGGGCATTGTTTGACTAGAGCAGACACAAATATCACCAGCTGAGAGGTGTGTGTGTGTGTGTGTGTGTGTGTGTGTGTGTGTGTGTGTGTGTGTGTGTGTGTCTCACAGCATTGTTGGGGTGGAATATGTAGGAGGCAGGAGAGTTATCCAGGATGAGGGTTTTGTGGAGCTCTCTCCCGAGGCGGCTCAGGTCTTTCACGTAGCAGCCCTGGTGGAAAACGCAGGATTCCCGGAAAAGCCGAGCCCGGAATATGCCACACTGATCCAGCAGGTCTGTGACTGGGTCTGCATACTGACAGAGAGTAGGGAAGGGGCAATGAGAGATGCACCTGCTTCTCACAGATGATTTCACAGTTTTCCACTTGTCTGCATGATCATCTCTGTTCCAGAAGCGTTGTCTCAACTATTTGGAACTGTGATTAAACATGGGAGGGTGTCTAATGAGGAGACTAAGCTTGTTAGGCAGAAAAAAAAGAGGAACTACAAGAGGAGAGAAAGCAGAACAAACATCCGACAGATCAGACTTTGTGTCAGTCACCAAACAGGTGAATAAAACATGAAGATCTGGTCCAGGATCTGCTTACGTACCTTAGAGAGACTGGCTGTAAACAGCACACACTCAAACATTTCTCCCATTCTCTGCAGGAACTCGTCCACATACGGCCTCTTCAGTACGTACACCTGAGACACACACAGCCCGTCAGGAAACACGTCAAACCGTCTCAGCTGCAGCTCACACGCCTTTCACCTCCTGAAGCTGGCTGCTCACGGCCACTTCCCGAAACAAGCAATCAAGAATAGGCCGTGCCAGTGTTAACCAGCCTATCCTGGATTACTTGAACCAGGCGGGGGCCCACAGGGACTCCTCATGAGCACACGGGGTCCCAGGAATCACATTTCTGACATGATTATATTTCCACATGTCTGACACACACGGACACTTTACACCAAAGTGGAAAAAATATTCTGTAAGAGCCTTCTCTCCAGTATCATCTTCACAAACGTGACCCATTTTACCCTGCAGATGCATCCTCTTCCATTTGGTGTGTCCTTGTTCAACATCTGTCCAGCAGAGGGATCTACACACCTGTCTTTACACCCCCCCCCCCCCCCCCCCCAGCTCTATAGCTGCTCCAAAAGCATCCAAACACAGACACGCTGGTTTACCTGGTGTGTGGTCCCCTCTATCTCGACTGGCACTATGAAGTCAGCGTTGCTGATGGGCTGGAGGAGAGAGAGACGGGTGGTTCACATGGGCCACACTGTGTATGTTCACATGGCGTTACATAACGAGAGCAGCAAGGAGCGGACTCCTCGACCTCGTCATGAGTCAGCCTGCACCCATGAAGCAGAGTTCACTCCCAGTTCCTCACTGGCACCAAGAGCCCCAGTAGCAGAAACACACACCCAATGTTTCTAAGCCAGAAGCAACGTTAACTCTGGTGTTGGTACCTTGAATGAGCTGTGCACCAGGGTTTCATCCAGGTCTATGACCACGCAGATCTTCCCTTCATCCTGGGCCTTCACCTCAGGCAAGAGGCTGACTTCAGCCTGCTAAGAAGACAGAGAAAGACCGCTGAAGGATCTGATCTCAGACCAAACTAACACCAATGAGTGGAGCTGTGTGTGTGTGTGCTCCTGAGTCCCGACAGCATCGTGGCTGTTATGATAAATGCACCCTGGGTGACTCAACCTTTAAAACACGAGTTACAACCTTTGGACTTATTTAAAGTTCTATTTAACATGAATTCTTCTGAATAAAACACAGTAATATCAGGAAATATATCACTCTGTTTTCTGTTTGTTTTCTTCATTCACTGCTCTTTATGAGCGCACTTGGTGGAATTAATTATTAATATGTTACATAACAGAAATAGCTCATCCATTAGGATAAGAAAATTACGTTGAATAAAACAAACACAGCAACCCGTTAAAAAGCATTTGACGGGATCCAGAGAGAAAATTGACCTGATCCTATTTGCTCTAAACTTTTGTTTCATTTATTAAATTTAAATAAGTAAAAAAAAAGGTCCCCTCTGTTTATTTCAGGTGTGCACCTGAAGGCCTGACAGGAAGTTGTTCTCAGCTTCCTCCCAGAATAATGTGTCACCACCAAAGCCACTCGATCCTTGCAAATGGTTTGTTTTTTAAGCTGACTGCATACATATTGTTTTTTTTTACTTCAATAACAATAGTTTTTTTTTTATCAGAGCAAAAATGTTTTGTTTATAATTCTTTGGCATAAGTCTGATTTCAGCAGGACAGAGCTGCTGAAGAATCAAAAACCATCATGCAAACCAGAACTGGTGCATCTCTAATATCACCGTTACCTTGACAACCATCCCATTTTCTTGTGACTCCAGCAAGGGCTGCTGGGAAGGCGGTGGGAGAGGCGGTGAGGGTTTGGGGCCATCCTGAACTTTGAGGCAACAGAAGAGGGCTTTGAAGATGTTACAACTCCGCGGCTGTTTCAGGGCCGATTGGCTCACCTGGCCTGTTGAGGAGACACCTCATCAGCTGTAAGCAATCATTTCACAATAAAATAAATCTTCACTCACAAATGTAGGAAAGAAAGAGAAAACTGAATAATTAGATATGATTTGCTCATCATATCTGGACTAAGCTTCCCGTTCCCAGAAGGAACTGTCCATCTGTCAGCGACAGAGACTGCACACCAAATCTGTTTTTAATGCGCCTTCCTCTGCTGCTGCTGGAAATGGCTGGTCCATGTTACATAACCACAGAGGGCGGGAAAACCCACACTCTCCAGCAGAACCTTCAGCAGAAAAACACAGACAGAAAACATTCCAGCTGTTCTAAACTCCAAAGCCCCATCAGGACAGAAAGGCAGCACCTCCTCGCTGATCAGCCCTATGATCGGTTTCTGGAAAAATGAACGGTCCCGGCTTCATAACACCTGTGCCACGGTGAAACAAAGGGTGGAAAACATTCCTGCAAGTTGCTTCTAGTGCATTTCGTGTGAGGACTTGCAAACAGACGCACAGTTCATACCCATCAATACTATGACAGCATAGGTAATAAACCCTTTCAAATCTGCAGAGGGAAGACTGGGAGCTGTGGAAGGACAAACTGTGCACTCCGAGGTAGAAAGAAGGCATTTTACAGCGTCCACGCTGATCCTTGCATAATGCAGACAACAACCATGTTACACAACTCCATGTTCAGGAGACAATGGACACTGGGACTCAATTCAGTGACTCTACATTTAGCCAAGAATCCATTTTCTTTTTCAGAGTTTAAAGATCAAGAAGATTCATCACATGACTGTGAGTCCTAATAGCATGTTCTGATTCAGCAGATGACAGTAATGGACCTGTGTGACATAACATGATTCAGAACGGCAGAACAATTATTTTTCTGAGGTTTACCAGTCACAAACCTGATGATCATCACTCAAAGCTCACTCAGAATACTTTCATACTGCATCATTGGACATTTACTTTAAGATAAGATGTGAGATGGGGCAGAACATCTGGAATAGGAACAATTAGGAGGTGGATTAATGGAGCGAAGTGTGCAAACAAGGAGATCTTAGAAACGGCGCTACAATGGGCGTGTGCAGAGGGGTGTGTTAGTGCATTCCGTTTCTGTCAGCAGCGCAGGAACGGATAGTTCCAAACCATCAACAACCACGCAGTCCGCATGCACATCCAGTTCCGATCGGCCCGTCCATTAAAGCGGAGGTTCGCTTACAGCAGGCACTTGCGTGCACGTACACACAAACAGACGGTGCTGACAGACTGGTGGACTCCTCGTGCTCTACCTGTATAGGATGGCGTAAAACAAACACAAAACTCAGCTCATCACAACGAATGTAAGCCCCCGCGACAGAAACGGGATCAACAAAAGATCTGCGCAGGCCGCCACTGAGCCGAACTTAGAAATGCAGCAGAAAACGTTTGCTGTAGCCTAAAACCCGCGCTGGATCGCCTAGAGCAGTAATTTGGTAGAAACATTTGTGTATTTCAGGAGGGGCTGAACACGTCTGTGTTTAGATGTCACCGATCCGTGCTGTCTATGAAAGCCAAAACACGGTAACGCGCCTGTGACTGGTCGCGCGGCCACCCTGGTCCGCAGCCCCCTAAACTGTCAGATAAAAACGAGATTTCTTCTCCACACCACCGCTCAGGAAAGGACACGTTTACCACCGAACCACAATATGGCGGGGTTAAGAACCGGGGGTTCTGAAAGCAAAGCAGGCGGGCTCAGCTTACCTGTTTTCGGTGACACTTGAACGTCTTCTTTCTGTACTTGGGTGATAACAGAACTTTCCATCTGACAATCACGGAGCCCTCAAAATCCTCAAATCCTGTCCCCGAGCACTGATGGGCATCCCTCATTGGGTTCTGTTGACAAGGCGACTTTTATTCACCGCGGTTACTTGTCATCCGCCTCGGTCCTCGGTGAGAACGTGACGTATCTTGTCCCGTAGGTTTCTTTATTCTCCCACCGCTTCTTGTTCTTCTGTCTTCCGGAGGGTTGCTGCCCGCGGAGATGGGCAAGGCACTTAGAAATGTTCTCTAAAGGTTGATTTACACGATGAGCGCTCCGTCGACTCGGCCGTACAACTACTTTTAAAACTGAAATTGCCGAACAGCCCACCTCAGCCGTCGCGGCGAAGTCCTCACTTCAGCATCAACAACATGGAGAATCCAGGCGAGAGGAGGAAAACAACCGAGGAAATGGGGCAAGGGAGAGCGGTTTCAAGCCCCCCCTTACTACAGATAAACAACATCGCCCGGAAGACAATACCGAGCGAGCAGAACCTCCGGTAAACGGTAACACTCTTTCACTCAAACGAAAGAAAACCGACTGTAAGCCGTAGTTGGCTGTAATATGCGGGTTTTACAGTTATTCACTGTTTTGTTTTTGCGCGGATGGGGCCCTGTGGGCGCCTTGAAACGGTCTCTTCGCTCTGATTGGAGCATATGGAGGAGAGGGGCGTGGTTTATGCATTCCTCCCTACTCTGCACGCGCCGCACAAAACACATTCCAGCGCTTCGCCTACAAATGGGGGGCTCGTTGTTTGTAAATTGTTAGAAAATAAACAAAGGCGAACCAGCGCGAATAAACAGGACACAAACATACGGAAATGTAATAGCATATGATTATGATTTTAAACAATAAAATAAATATATTTCAACTCTTCACAACAAACCACCCAAACTGTTTGGTAAATAATTAGCGTTAAAACAGCATATTTTAGATGGCTTATACTCTGCTATCCGTAATTGTAGGACTGTAGGGTATAAGCCTGTTTAAAAATCACGATGTCTCAACATAATCGCAATATTTGACCTGCAATTAACAGGAAAAAAGTTTGGTTAAAGAAATCATGACCATAAGCTCCAATCCACAAAAGTTTCAACTATAGTTCCTCAAATTGCAGTGATGGTATTTTATTAATTGAAACAGATTATCTGTAAGGAGAAGGAGGAGAGTAACTTTCCATTTTTTTTCCATCTTATTCCTGTGTCCAAGTGAGGGAGGATTTGTAAGCATCTCCATGTTGAAGAAGTTGACAGAGGGCAGAGTGAAACCGATGACCCAGGCTCCTCATTCTCTCTTTCGCTTCTCTTGACTCAATCGTAAAACGAAATTTTAACTTGCTTTCCCCGCTGAAAAAAAGAAGCTTGCGTTGGTCTGCAGGGTGGGGATTATGTTGCCGTCTTTCAACATTTGTGCAACAATGCAGTTTTTACTTCACCAGAACCGTGCTACAGTCACATATACACTAAAGCATAGACATTTATTTTCAACAGGTTGCATTAAACTATGCACATGCATATTCTAGACAATGATTTCTGAATGTTGATTTGACATCTGATTTGAATCAAAATCATTGTTTTGACAGTTCACAGGCTCTACATGTGCAAATGTGTTGAATGTGGTCCTGTGCACACAACCCACTAGACAAGTAAAGTGTGGAGTTTGTTTGCTTGTTTTTATTAAGATCTCTATTAACCACCGTTATAACAGTTGGTATTCTTCCTGGGGTCATATCATCATCAAATAAACATAAGAAATGGAGTTAAACAGCTTAGGAGAACTGCTAAAATTAGACACACACAAACAGAAAACACTGCAGCCCAAATATATTTACGGTGGAGAAAAGGCAACAAAACATTAAAAATCCACCAGAGCTGCACATTTCAGATAGTTCACTCCAAATGCGTGTGGGCCCACTACACCCCGAGCTGAGCCAGTGCCCACAATGGCCACAGTGCAAGACATAAACACGAAAGCCGCGCTGTTTGCATTCCTGGTGTTGGACATTTTAAGGCAGCACTGACAGATGTGAGTAAAAATACATACAAAATGAGTATGCACCGCACAGCTGGAAAATGTCATGTGGTTTGAAGCTGATGCCGCTGTTTACTACAAGGACCTGAGATCCATTATCTTTTCCTTCTTTGCTACAGGAAAACTCTAGGGTCAGCTACCTTGAAAGAGGCCCTGGGGCCAAGCGATCAGGGGCACTGCAAAATCTGGTCCAAACATCCTTTGCATGCCTTGAGACAGCACCTTCCTTCATTCAACACAACCAAATTCACAAGTTTTAAATAAGCATCACTTGAATTTTAAAATGTGCATGACCCAGACAAAAAACCTTAAAAAAAAAACAAGACAACAAAAGGTTTTTTTAATCTGTCAGTCTCTGTGTTAGTTTATTCTGTTGGTTCAACAAAGTTATTTTATTAAATAAAACACATACACACTAAACATCTGAATTTTCCTGGTTTTCTTTTAAATATTCAAGCCACTCCTTAAAGGGATCAAATGCTTCAAACACAATCACAAAATGTTGTTCGGTTATCCCATTATATTAGTCTGAAGTTATCTGTATGTTTAAATAAGTGAAGAACAGTAAGGCTGAAGCATCACTTCCACTTCCGTGGACCACGAAAGTGTTGTTGCAACACAAAGAAAAGTCGAAATTAAGTAAACCCAGTCCATCCATCAGGATTTGTCATGCTATTTCTGCGTGTCACACCTGGGAGCATCTACTTACAGCTTCATTCCGCCATGCATCAACATCCAATCCTGCTGATGACAAACTTGCTGCTAAAGTATGCTCAGCCTCTGAGGGCTAGGACTGCACGGTGTACTATCATGTGATTGGCTTGAAAAGACCCCCCGCCCCCCCAATCCCTTTCTGTCCTCCCCATACCTTCCCTCCTCTCCTACCTCACAGGACCTCCCCCGACTGGCCTCTGCTAGGCTATATTTCCAGGAAAGGGGCCTACAGAACAGGCTGTGAGGCCTATGCAGGGATACATTGGCTCATTGAGAAAAACAAAAACAGAGAGGGGCGGTGGGAAGACTCTCCCCTCTTACATAACTCAGCCTCCATGACCGGGAGAGAGTAAGAGGGGAAAAAAAGTTCTTTGCCACAATGCAAAGAAAAACCTGTCTACCCACATTTCCTCAGCAAGCAAAGCTGTTCAAAACTGCAATTCAGGCAGCAGTGGGACCAGGAGCACTAACTCACAGTAAGACAATAGTTAACACACACACACACACACACACACACACACACACACACACACACACACACACACACACACACACACACACACACACACACACACACACACAGACATTCATACAATCACTGAAAAAGATTTTTAAAAACATACACATTTTTTAAAAGAGATAAAAACATTTATGTAGTTGGATTTCACAATAAATGTATTAATTACAAATGAAACAAAATACAAGGAAATAACCAGTATTAGAATACATGCATTTCTTTTTTACTGATTATTTTTGTCTAAATAAAAGTAAATTTATTACTTGTAATCTTACATTTTAGTTTATTTATGGTGACAAACTCTAAGTGATTCCTATATGGAAACACATGAAATCAATCCTATAGAATGTTGTATCAAAACAGACTGGAGTGAAGGGGAAAAGTGCTCTTCAGGATCAGGTAGAACATTAGATGTGGATGAGGAAGAAAAACAGGTGATCCGAGGCACACTGAGGATTATTTTTATTGAGCAAGAACGAACCGATTAGTTTCGGTCGTGTGGGACCTTCTTCAGGGCATAAACCAACTGTAGTATATTGTGTTTGATTTCTGCTCTCTGGCGTAGCTAAACAGTTAGCAACTCCTCTGCACTTCTGTAAATTCCTTCAAAATAAAACTCCCTCCCCTTGGGTATTTTAACACTTTACAGTCAGGGTCCCTTTATTGATGTTACTTAATATAATTAACAAAGGGTCATTTTTATTAATGTTCCCGATATTGTTATTAGGTGTCCTTAAGGTTAGGACAAAAGACCAGAGGTGTGTGTGTCTGCTTAGTAATGCATTATTTAATATTAACATTAATATTAAGCAGTTGTTAATATTTTATTTAATATTTATTAAAGCTTAATAGTGCACTAAGTAACAATATTAAAGGGACTCTTGTTGTAATGTGTTACCAGACTCTTAATTAAAGGGACCCATGCTTAATAATGCACTAAGTAACTTAGAGGAGGATATTTAACCTTCTAGGTGTTTCTAGCCGACTTAGGGTGTGCTAAAGCACAAAAGCTTAAAGCCTAAATTTAATCCCAGCTTCCCCTAAGTTTGACATTATTTATGTATATGAATATCTATTTATTTTTCACTACTAGTGGTTATTTTTAAGTAACCAGTAACAGAAGATACTTGCAGTTCATCTTTCCTCTTTGTTTTTTGTCTAAAAAGACTTTTATAAGACTTTCTTAGTAAAACCACTTGCTCTTTATAAATTGTTTAATTGAAAGAAATGGGAATCTGCGCCCTCTGCTGGTAAAAAAAAATAGAAAAAAACACTCTAACTTCCAACACAAGGGAAGAAGGAGAATTGCTACCCTCCAGTGGCCGAAGCTGGTACTAAACTTTTTAACTTTTTGGATTCCACCTTATTTCGAGCTCCCATGAGCCTTTGCGGGAAATATGCGACCGACATCCGGTTTGACCCGGTACAGGTGTTGTGCCAAAAAGCGACTGGCTGCCAAAAAATGATTAGCCACTGCGGGATCGCGCACGGCAGACCCGGTGCCAGAGGACTTCACCTGGAGAGGCAGTGGGTTTTTCTGGGGGGAGGGGGCCCAGTAATAAACTGTGTTTTTTTCAACCCCTTTGCATGTTTATAATCTGTCTGGTGGACGTTACATACATATACTTCCGGGTCAAATCCGTCGTTTTGCGTCACCACCTTGTTCTACATAACTAACTGAAAAGCTAAGATTCTTCATTGTTTTATTCCGATTATGCAGTGGCGGGCGGTGCATTCCACCCCTGCGCCTTCGGTGATTTCCTATTCAATCCAATCTAAATTAATACACCTTAAAATACCATCAACATGACATCACAGCTGGAGAAACCTCTCTCTTTCACTCTCTCTCTCTCTCTCTCTCTCTCTCACACACACACGCGCGCGCGCACACACACACCAGTGGCTGGTCAAGACATGTAATTTCGGGACCCTTTGAAATCAAACTCGCATTCCCAATTGAGGGTAGGAAGCTAAGACCACAGATACTGTCAAATCTCAAAAATGAAAGACAGGTTTAAGAGATGAGACAATAAAATAAATAAGTAAAGCAAAAACATTTGCATTTGTTTAGGAGAAAATGGCACCGCGAAACAATGTTGGCGCAGCTGCACACACCACGTTGTACACAACATTAATGGCATAGAAACAGAATAATTTCATTTAGCCATTTTATTTCGTTACATTTCTTGATTATTAACGAAATAAAATGACAAAACATAAAAAAATACTAATAAAATGTTTCTACTCACCAACATAAATGTCCAGCATGGATCTCCTCCTCTCCTGCTCATTTGAAAATAAAATCCATCCTTCTTTCTTTCCTCAGGAAAACCTCAATGGCTCTGTCATACAGTTTATCTGTGCGCTTCAGGTCCATGAGTAGAGCCTTTTCTATGGACATGGAGGCTAATGCTGAAAGCCGTGTCTCTCCGGTCGTGTTTCTGGCGTACGTTTTTACGCGCTTTAATGCTGAGAATGAGCGCTCAACAGAGGCAGTGGACACCGGGATAGTCACAGCCAAACAGGCCAGGGCGTAAAGTTGTCCCATACTCTCACTCAGGTTTTTGCTGAGAAGAAAATCGTGTAGATCAGCGGGACTTTTTCCTTCAAAATCAGCCATAGCATACATTACAGTCAGTTCTGTTTTAAGTCGGGGAAGATCAAACAGTGGTCCGTGGCTCTTTGTTAAGCTGGAGAAGGCTGCTGTCGGGAATTTTTTTCTGTATGTCTGAAAGTGCTGGGGGTCAAGAAGGGAGAGAAACATCAACATTTCATGGTCCTGAAATCGATTCCTTGTCTGGGAAAGAATGTTGTCCAGAATGCTGTTGTGGAGTTTTTGGTAATGTGCACGGAGATCACCTTGCGCCGTGCGTTGGCCTCTGCGCACACTTGGACCACCAGAGGCGCGCATTGCTTCTTCATATATATCACTGAAATTGCCCCTCTCTTGCTCAACTTTGTCACAAAACTCGTTCAGCCTGGCCATGCAGAATTGCACATCCAATGATTTAGTCTGCAGTATTCCAAAAAGCACATCAACATACTCAAAAAGCCCATTGAATGTGTTGAGCAAAAAACAAAACTCAAAATCGTCCAGCCGTGCGTTAAATCCATCTGCAGAAAGCACGGTGTCCTCATCATACTCGTCGTGATGGTCCAATATGTGACCAAACAACTCCTTTAGAGCAACTCGATTCTCAAAGACTGCATTCACCAGTCTTGATGAATATTGCCACCGTGTTGGCGCAACACGAGGAAGATGCCGTTTGCACACATCATCCAGCAACTGTGTGCGCTTTGGGGATCTGGAGAAAAACGCAGCGAGGCCATTCAGATTGGCAAAAAAGACCTTGCACTCTTTAAGCTTTGAGGCCCCTTGAGTCAGCACTAAATTAAGACGATGTGCATAACAGTGAATGAATAAGGCCATAGGTGCATTTTCCTTAATTTTAGCCTGCACCCCGTTTAGTCCAGATGCCATCACCGCTGCACCATCGTAACACTGTGCAACAACTTTGTCCAAACAGCATTCATATTCCTCAAGAATACGGAAAATAAGCGCGGTAAGGTCATCAGCTCGCCTGCCACTCGTTACATCCACAAATTTGACAAAACACTCCTTGACACCTGTGGCTGTCACATAGCGCAGGACGAGTGCCAGCTGTGCCACGTTACCCACGTCTGTGGTTTCATCAACCATGACGGCGACAAAAGGGGCTCTTCTGATCTCCATTTTGATCTCATCTCCCATCACTTCAGCAATAGCATAAATGAGGTCATTTTGTATTCTGCCTGATGTCCCAGTAAAGACCCTGTTGGTGGTCAGGTGGTAATGCAAGTCGGCATCATGTTCAGCAAGAAAAGATAGAAGATCCGCATAATTCCCTCTATTTAATGACTGGGGGTTTTCATCATGTCCCCTAAATGAATGTTCTTGTTTACCCAAAAATATGACACAATCCATCAGCCTTTTCAATATCTCCCTATTTTTCTTCACCTTTTCGTTGTGGAGCTCCGTGTCCTTGCGCGCCTGTTCACTGAGCTGCAGATCCACTCGGGTGTCCCCAAAGGTTTTTAAAAGCACCGTAGCTTGTAAGTGGCCAGCCGTGCTTTGGTGTCTCTTTGCTGCCTTGGTGAAACAACTTAAATTGGCAAATCCAGTAAAACTCCAAATACCAAATCCATCTGATGCGAGCAACAGGCATTCCCAGCAGAATAGCCTGCAGCGGTTCTCTGAAGCTGTTAGCCATGGGTACCGTTCATAGTTGCTTGCCTGAAAATGACGAACAAATCCTTTCCCCTGCTGGGACAAGCCAGCTAGCATTGGAGTCGGACGACCTGTTCTCACAATATCCATTTTTTCTTGAAAGGTCCGCCTTGAAAATGGTGTGGCAAGTAGATCTGCCACCAAGTCCGTCCCTTCTCCTCTTTCAGCCATCATTTGTACAAAAATACACCGATAGCTGCCTATAGGTACAAATCTCCGTGTTTAGTTTTGATATTTTGCTTAATGCCGCTAGAAAAGTTCAAACTACTGCTTATCCAATCACAGGATGCGTTCATGTCAACTTTTGCGTGAGGCCAGCTAGCTGGCCCGGGCCAAGCTGACTCGTGAGCTGATTGGCTATCGCAACTGGCTCGTCTCTGTTCACTTACAGCGGACAGTGGGCTTCTCGATTGATTCTGAAGGCCTAGAGCAGACTTAATCTGCCTGAAAACACAAGCTAGCTTAAATCTGATTGGATAACACCCAGCCTTGGTATTTCAACACTGGAAGCAGCGCAACCAAGTGGGTATAATAGGATAAAAAGAAAATTGACCAGTGAACATATTTTTATTGAAAGAATATTTACCAAAGGAAAAAAAATACACTTACGTTTTTGAGTAAGTTTAGGCCAGCAGAGAAGGCTTTGCTGGCCCTGACTACCCACCACTGCGATTATGTATGCCAATTAAAGATGCAATCAAAACTTAAGACAAAGTAACCAATTTTACTGAACCAATACTTGCAACTCACCGTTCTTAGCTGCGCCTGCACACCACAGAGTCACCATCTCCCTAACGTCCAGTTAATGTTCTCCAATAACGTACTTAGTCCAAAAGTCTTCTTAAAATCCTACCCTGCAGCTTGATACCTTAGTAAATTCTTCTTTTTGCACGTATTTCTCATAATGTTTACATCACGAATACTAGTTAGCATGCTACTTCTTGACTGCGTGCTTCTTCTTCTGGGTAAACATTGACTTGGTGTGTTACCGCTACCAGCTGGTAAGAAGTGTAACCTAGGTCTTCTAAACAAGATTTAGAAAATCTATTGTTTTCTTTCTAAAAAGAGAACAGACAACCCTGTATTTAAGATGGTTCAAAAACAGTTTAAACTTTAATATGCGTTTTAAAACATTTGAATAAAAAGGACAGCAGACACCCCTGAATTCAAACTGGTAACAAAGAGTTTGATGAGGAATGAGAACTTAACTGTCTGCAGGGGAAACAGTATGCTGCATCTGTTTTCACTGAATACTCCAACCATGTTCTATTTTGGTACCATGATGAAGAAAAACTAAGTTTTTTTCCCAGAGAAAAGTCAAACTGGATAATTTTCCAGGCGCACCCGATTAGGCTTATCCACCCCGAGGTCATCTGAACGGCGATTTATGTTGGTGCTGCTGCCACTCTGTGGCGCAATTGCCTGCTGAGACTGTGCTGGAGGCACGGAGAGAGGAGGAATAGAAGCGCTTGTAGCTGCAACTTCTGGCTGCACTGGCCTTTTTGATGATGCGTCATCTCTGCTTGTGCTAGCATTGTTTTTCTGTTTGCTAAACCAAGTTCTGATATCCATTTTAGCAAGCTACTGTACCAAAGCGTCTACTTCTACTGCATCTAAAACTGTCGATTATTAACCTAGAGCGCCCTCTGTTGATCGTCTCGAGCCAATACATTTTCATGCAGTGCTGTAATCTGTCCTGGGCGGGCCAGATCGGCAAATGGGCGGGCCGGGCCACGGTTAGGGTAATTGCATTTCTAGACGAAATTCCCCGGGATTTCGCCTTAAAACTCGGCACATCTAGCAATATGGACACTAGCCACGTTTACATGCGCATATTTAATCGGATTGAATGCCCATTCAGATTGAAAATTCTGCATGTAAACATGTCAATCAGAATATTCTGATCCGATTCGGCCCGATCGGATTGAAATTTCAATCCGATTGAGAGAGGTGGTTTATTCCGTTCTTCATTCCGATTGACGTGCATGTGCACAGCCATTCGGATTGTTGGGGTAAAACAATGCCCACTGCGCATGTGTGCAACAGCCAGCGGGCCTCTCCGCTGTCATTTGGACTGCCTGACTTCAAAAATGACGGTGTAATTAACAAGCGGCGGCTTTTAAATCCGACAACAAGCCGTCCCGTTTCAGTAATATTTAATTCAGAACTTGCATTTTGTGGAAGTAAAATAAAAATCTGATTATTGCACAAATCATTCGACAAAGATGTTCAAATCTTTACTGGAAATACGCAGGTTTATCGTGGGGGTTGCAGCGCACGGATCCCCGTTTCTGTCAGCTTTGAACACAGCAGCTTCTGCAGCAGGTGATGGAGACACGCTTGTAAAGAACACAGGATAATCTGGGTTTTACAGACCTGATTGGAGGCTGATGTTGGGTAGGAAAACGTCCTCGGTTAAATACTCTGGACGACAGTAAAGTCCGTGTTCGTTAAAAGCACGTAAACGCAGATGACCTGAGATGCGGTTCGTTAATGATGAACACAGGCTTCTAAACTTTCTGAACATCTTCTGTTATTTTGTTTGAACAGATTTTTCTCAACAGTTTCAGCTGATCGTCACATGTTATTAATAATAAGCCACAACAGAGCTCAGTAATAAAACATGAGGCTAACCCCCCCCCCACCCCCCACCCCCGCTCTGTGCCGCAGCGCAGCGCAACAGCTGTCAATTCAGACCTGCGGACCAGCTGATCAAGAGGCAGACATAACCCTCCCTTATTTTAATCAACAATAAAATGCAGCAAAGCATATATCTGCAGTTATTCACTGAAGAAAACGTAACTTCTATGAGCTAAATAAAAATATTAAATTGAATAAATGGATCAGGAAAGCAGGAAGAATAGTTATTTCTGTTTTTACATTTTTCTTTTCGTTTCATGGCGTTTGTTTACAATTTTTCTTTCGTGAAAGGCAACTCTGCGCATGCTCAACCTATTTAATCGGATTAAATGCTTGGTGCATATGTACGCACGGCATGATCGGATCATTTCAGTTCGTGTCCATGTGAACAGAGATTCGGAAATTCCGATCAACCAAGATTTCAATCGGATTGAGGAAATTAGGCACATGAAAACGCAGCTACTGAGAAAGCAGAGAACCTCGTCCGGTACTTAAACAGATGTTTATCGCGGATATTAGTTTTTTCCAGTTCGGAAGTTGTTTTAAGCGTTGCTATCTGTCTTCAGAGGCGGTTTTACCATTAGGCATAGGTAGGCGGCCGCCTGGGGCCCCCTTGTGTTGGGGGGCCTCCTAGCCCTGACCGCCAGCACCCCTTTGTTAATGCCACAATATTCTTATTACCAACCTGTCGCCGCAGACGGGATTTGACACTCTTCTCGTTACCATATTTCCTGAACCATTTAAGATATCATTAAAATTCAAAAACTTCTGAAAAGATTAAAAACTGGGCTTTCCGTGCATATACAATACATTATGGTAGCCACCGGGATTCCCTGTCTTGAGCGCAACGAATCACAACACAGATTCAGAGACGTGTTGAGTTTATCATCCAAAATGCAACGTTTTATAACTTTTGAATGGCTGATAAGATTCAAAAACTTCCAACTGTTCCTAAAAGTACATAAAAGCAGCTTTCCAACAATCTACAGCATAAACCAATCAGAATTATGGAAAATATCGCTACGAGCAAGGGCGGAAATCCCATTTTAATTTTGGGGGGACAATAAACAGTAAAACTTCAGAGTAATTTTTGGGGGGACATGAAAAAAATGTTCTCTACATACAACACTGTATGTCCTTATAAGAGACTGACCTGTGACTCTGTGCCTGTATCTGAAAGGCTCTGGCTGCCTGTGCTCAAGTGACTGGACTTTGCCTAATGAAACCATTTAGAAACAATTTCATAGGCATTTCATTTCTTTCTTATAGATGTCTTTATCAAAATGCAAGTATCTACTTAACTGACATTCTGGAGCATTAAAAAACGACCTGATGTCTGCAGTTTTTCGTTTCTCTGCCATTTCAACTGACCTGGTCTGCTGACAGTTGGACAGCAACACACACACAGATGGGATATTGTCATTAGAACGGAGCTGGAGGATATTTATCAACAACAGGGGTGGACCGTTAAAGCGCCCGAGCGCCAATGGCGCTAAATTTTCTCGTCGGGCGGTAAATACTTGACGACTTACCGCCCGGGTGGCGCCCAAGCCTTATTTGTCATTTACACACCGGCTTTCACCTGCATCATGGCCCCGCCCTGTAGGAAGCCGCTGTTTTCGTTTCGCGCGCGTGAACCTGCGCGCCTCTAGCCACGCACTGCACTTGTACGATTCGTGCACGTACTGCACAATTCTAGTTATAGTCACGTGAACTATAAGTTCACTATTAAAGACGAAGTGGAACCACGCTAGAAACACACAAGCACGCAGGAAGATCGCGCCACCACAGGGATTGGATTTCTTGATGAAATCTCCGGCAAAACGCTTTAAAACTGGTGAGGAGAAGCGAGACAGTTCGCAACGGTATGAAGCAGAGAAGCGTGTGAGTAGGTGGAATGAAGACGGATGATTCTTGGCGGTTTAAAGAAGACGGGAGGCACAGAGAATGGCCGTGTTCGAGTTGAGCTGCACCTCGCCTGGAACACAGACGAGAGCAGACGGAAGCAGCAGGGGGAGTGGCTGAAAGCCGGCGTTTACGCCGGGGACACACCGGCCGCGGAAGCGAATCGCTCACAAAATTCGGCCGCTGCTCAGTTCGGATCAGGCGCGCCTCGGCTCAGCTGTAGTTTTTCCTCCATTTCCTCTGCCTTTTCTCAGCTCTTTTCCTCTCTCTCTCTCTCTGTGTGAGTGAGTGAGTGAGTGAGTGAGTGAGTGAGTGAGTGAGAGAGAGAGAGAGAGAGAGAGAGAGAGAGAGAGAGAGAGAGAGAGAGAGAGAGAGAGAGAGAGAGAAACTTTGGTGTGAACCAGTTGTTTCTGCCAGTTGAATCTCTTGGACCTCCCTGTATGTGTAGCTCGGGGGTGACGATGGATAAAGATATCGCGTTAGCATTCACACTTGTTCAATTTTCAATTTTAATTCTGGTGCCTGTTAGCAGCTGAAACACATCCTCACGTGTTTGTGGAGATCATATATTGTATATGAAGACATGACTGTAATAATAAGTAAAGGTTAGCAGCTGTAGCTTCAGTGTGCTCATAGGAAACATGACAAAAGAAAACAAAACACATTTCTCTTTATGGCCTATATTGTTATCATCAACGTAGCATGATTTACAGAATACATGTGACCAACTAACATTTCATGTTCTACCACCGGATGTTTGGATCAAAATATGAACCAATCAGACCTTGGATCAGGTGAGAGCCAGGCGTTTCCCATCATCCTCTAGGTTTTGCAGCCGAGGGAGAGCAACTGCAGCGCCTTGCTCCAAAATCTGCGGCCGCCTTGATCTCACGAGGTTATCGTTGCCTACGTATGCATGACATCAGAGCAAGTCGGCGTCAAGTCGGACACAAATCTAACCGGCATGCACTGCTCGCCGATCACTGCTGGTCTAATCTGCGCAGAACTGGCTCATCTCGAACACAGTCAATGGCTCGAGTACAGCAAAGCGGAGTTGGTGATGTACTGCGTTGTATGCCGGAAGTATGCGACGACAAAATCATGTTTTGTTGAGGGAACAAACAAATTCAAACTTGAATACGTTATTATGTTTGTGAATGTGTACAAAATGAAGGTTTATTACTTTTAAAACGGTTCAGTTGTTATTTTGACTCGTTTTGGCAGCTGACCAGCGGGGCCGGTAGATTCTTGGCAGGGCCGGTAAATATTCAGAGTTACCGGCCCGGCTGGCCGGTTGGTTTTGAAAATAATGTCCTCCCCTGAACAATAATATCTTGCCAATTTTGTACATCTCCATAAGCATCCTTTCTTTTTGTTTTCATTTCAATAATTAGACTGTGGCCTAAAATGGTATAAGCAAATCAGAATAAAGATTAAAAAGTACAGTGATCCCTCGTTTATCGTGGTAGATGCGTTCCAGACCTGGCCGCGATAGGTGAAAATCCGCGAAGTAGGGACACCATATTTACAGTACAGTGTCAGAACCCAAGGCCAGCCTCTTCCAGCTAGTGGGCCTCCACTATGGACCACAACTCCCAGCATGCCCCTCGCGGGGATTCCCTCCACGTCGCACCTACGTCACAAACTGCGGCTATAAACGGAAGTCGCCTTTCCAGCTCACCACTCAGTCATCGTTTCTTCAGATTCATGATCAGAGTTTAAAACCTACCGATCCATCCCACGAACTATCAGCTCATAGTAAGTTATTTTACTTACTTTTGGAAAGCCCGGCATTTCCGTGTCACTTCGTTGACGCTCGAACGCTCGGGGGTTTCTTAGATTAAATCGTGAGCCGGCATTTCACCGACGCTCTCACTTCCGCATCTGTGAAACCACGCACTCCCTACAAGCTCAACTCCCGAATCCAGCCGACCAGTCTGACATACAGTACTATATTGAATTATAGTATGACCACATTCTCTTTTTGTGGGTGAAACTCAAGAAAAAATTTTTTTTACTTGGGTTTTTTAATAGTTTTATTACAAAAAGTGCATTTTATGATGAAATTGATGAAAAAAAAAAACCAGGAATTTCTTGATATTTCGCATAGAAAAATATCACGAATCGGTGAAAAATACCGCGAATTGGCGAATTTCACTTGAATAAGGCTCCAAAGAAAAAATCTGTGAAGTCGTGAATCCACGATAAACGAACCGCGAAGTAGCGAGGGATCACTGTAGATCAGTGGTTCCCAAACTTATTTAGCCGCGCACCCCCTTCTATGTCCCGACCATGTCGACGCACCCCCCCCCCCAGCCCCCACATCGGGGCATGGCTCATATATATATATATATATATATATATCAGATGTCAAGCTAAACAGAAAGGGTTAAAAATATTCCCCATCACTTTCATTTTTTAAATAGTAATTAATAAGCATTCGATACCATTACAATTTCCTTTGATTTCATTTTGAATAAATATTTAGAGTGCCCAGGTAGCACATAAACAATGCAATTTAACGGTTTTCTTAAAGTAGGAACGTTTAACCTGTGCGGCCAGAGCGCTCTCCTTCCTTCTGCTCTGCGTAAACCTGAGCTGATCACCTGTGCGTAATCAAATGTCTATAGGGGACAAGATATAGCCATGATGTTCACTTTTACCTCAGACCGACTTATTGCTGTTTTATGGTGTGGCTGAATCTGCGATCCGCTGTCATGCGAACTGGAATAACAAATGCGGCAGTGGACTTGTGGTCAGGTTCATGAGGAGTCACTGGCTGGAGCGGACCCGACTCATCCCAGAAGCTAATATCTTAATTTGACCTTGAATGAAAAATAACCTCTTAAAAGTTTTTAACACGGTGGAGGCAGCGTTCATTTCTGCCTTCAGTCTGACAGCGGGCCGGAGTTAAAGCAGCGTGTGCGCTTATTGAATCTGTGTGTGTGCGCGCGCACGTGCGCGCGGCACAGCCGCTCAAGTCACAGCGTCTCGCGCTATTTAAACCAATGTTGTAAAATTCCTTCTGCCCAGCCCAGATGTGCTCACTTGTGCACCCGTGAGCCGTGGTTCAGCCGGAACACGTCTGACCTCTGACAGACGCACTCTGAACTTCAGATCTTCAGCGCGCTGTCAATAGCCTGAATGGGAATCATTTCTTGTTATTTAGTTACATCCACAATGTTCTGTGTGTGAGGTTTACAATGTCAGAACACCTGCATGAGACAGGGTGTTAATTACAATCTGCCAGAATGACTCACCACCTTCAGATTTCTCCAACACCGTTAAAAATGATCAAATACGGAACATATCGGCGTGCGCAGGCCAGAGTGCTGAAGCTCAGCGCATTGTTATTATGAAGCTAGGGCACATGCGGAGGACATGCGCGCGCGCGCGCGACGGAACATATCGGCGTGCGCAGGCCAGAGTGCTGAAGCTCGGCGCATTGGCCCACCCACAAATGAGTTTCTACGCTAATGGTGACATATGACAGACTTCTCTGAGCTCCGCAGCCATTACACTTTTCACCTCGCGCACCCCCTAGCGGCAGCTCGCGCACCCCCAGGGGTGCGCGCACCACACTTTGGGAATCCCTGCTGTAGATCATTAATAGTTGAAGCAACATGTCCTGAAATGACATGGCTATTAGCTGACCAACAACTACACGTGTGGACGGATGCAAAGCATTAATTTTAAGTACTAAAACATATCTAACATTTTCACAACAAAGAGAGAACATAAAATGTCAAATTAAAATTTTATTAAATCACATAACATGAAAGCTACTAAAATCCAAATAGTTCCATATTGATTTTAATATATTTTAAATTTTCCTTCTAAATATGGCTAGAAAAAATAACTTCAAATCAGCTTTCACAAGTCAAGTATGACTGAAATCTATTTAATAAATCATAGAAATGTTTGTAGGCTATTAGAGAATAACTGTAATATTTAATAACTTTATCTAAATCCTACTGAACGAAAAGATACACAAAATCTAAAGATATATTCTTGAAATATTTGTTTCATTTTAATAATAAAACTTAAAAACATTTACTTTACAAATACACTAAACATATACATACTCTAGTTTATCTTTCAGTTTAATCGATCTGTCACTTTTCTCAGTTTTCATAGTGTTATCGGGTCTGTGTGGCCAACATCCCTTTGGCTGTTTTACACTGAGAGCTTTGAGCAACGTGCCTCCACCACACATTTGCTGCAACCAGTTCATCCCTAAGCTGCACGGTGCACCTGCACTTTGACATATTGTAAACAACTGCAGAGCTGGGGAAGACGTGATAAGAGCGGTTAAACGCTGTGGTATTCCATTCATCGGACCAGTTAGTTTTGATTCTACTATATTCATCTGCTAAATAGGATGAAACGCGGACATTTTCATCGATCTATAAATGCTCCGCAGATTCCAGGGGCAGACCGTGAAAGCGTACGTGTCCGGAAAAAGGAACTTTTGATCACCTTAGTGAATGGAATAATAATAGTGGAATAATCCTGGAATGACCAGAGAACATGAAGTGACAACTTTTTTTTACTGTGGTGGCGGTGGTCTGTCAAAGGGATCTCTGACCGGTGATCAAAATCTAAAGATAATCGGTGTCTATGTTTGACATTTATGACAACATCTGACATACATATTTAAGTTTGTAGACAAAGCGTGTGATAAATGACTTACTGCTGGAAACCGCTGGCATTATGATTCCCGCCTCCTGTGAGCCGGTGGGCTGCTGTGAAGCTGTGAGCGGGGCAGAGCCGGCAGCCCCGCCCGTTGTAAACAGCGTGTGTGGACCGACCGTACCAACTTGAGGAATTGGGGGGGGGGGGGGGGGGGGGTTGACGACGACTATAATTTCTCAACAATTAAAAACACATTATTTTGTATTTGCAGACTAACTTTTACGTTGTGGTTTTAGAAGACAATACAGGTTTACTGATAGCATTTATGTGTTTACAATAACTTTTGTGGGGGGGACAACTTTGTGTCCCCCCTGGGATCTCCGCCTATGGCTGTAACTTCACCTTGCCCTGCTTCCTCCTCCTTTCTGCCTGACGGCTGTGATCACAAGCGACAATATAGTAGTTCTTGCTGCTTCTTCGGGAAACGGCGGAAAAAAAACTTGGGATCTTGTAGGCGTGGCGGTGGGATTTCAGCCGTGGCGGGCCAACAGGGCTACAGCTATGTAAGGGAAACCCTGTGTTTAGAATGACCCGAAAAAGTATTAAAAAAACACATACTATAGTATAATGTTTGCCTGTAGTCAATGGTTAGTTGCCACTTACCATTAGGCTTCTTTACTGGCCATAATGGAGCCGAGTAGGTGCTGTTGCAGGGTCGGATGATCCCTTTAGCCAAGAGGCTTTCAATGATTTCCTGGACTGGTCCGTTGGACGCCAGGGGAATCTTGTATTACGCACAAAAGTCGGCTCAGCGTGTGGCAGTGTAGGAATCCTGACCTCATGGATAGTGGTCAGACCACAGTCCAAGGAGTCGAGGGAAAGAAAATCTTTGTATTTTAACAAAAGTTGTCGTAGTTTGTCTCGCTCGACATCGTTGGTAAGAGCATCTGCTTGGTCCACGACCTGTTCAATCTGAGAGAAAACATCAGAGGGTGTCTCTGATGGCTTTGAGCTTGGCAGTGAGCATGCGGTTCCCCCATGCTAAGAATTACCTATTGCAAGGCAGTGTGAGTCGTGGAAAGAAGGTGGAGTGAACGGCAGAGGTTTTCTAACACCTGCATTCAGTTCCCCTTCTCCAATATCGATAAAAGCATCAAAGCGCTTCAGAACATCGATGCCAATGAGCAAAGGCATGGTTCCACTCTCACAGATGTACACGGGGTGTGTCAAGTTCATGGGACTGATCGTGAATTGGAGCAGAGTCTTAGAGGAGCACTGTAGAATCAGAGAAAACATGGATAGTTAGAGCACAGGGAATCAGTTCTAGAAGACGTACGCCTCCCCATACATCCAAGCAGACGCAGTCGAAAAGAGACTTGCTCATGAATGTAAAATCTGAACCCGTATCTAAAAGTGCATTACAGAGATGCCCCTGTTGCAATATGACAGATACTGTGGGCTTACCACCCTGTGGCAGGAGAGGTCCCAACAGTAGTTCGTCAGGCTCACCAAGGGGTGCCGGGCCACTATCCGTGGAGGTTGCACTTATCATCAATGTGGATGGAGCGATATGGGACATGTTGTGTGTTTCCTGTAGTTCAGAGCCAATCGGTACATCCGGTTGCAGCGTTTCCATCTTATCTGGAGGCAAAACAGTGGAGCACAGGGTTTGAGCCCCTCCCACCTGGGAGTCATCTCCAATGGCTTGGACTTTTGTGACTTCCTGTTGCAGACTGAAAAGTTGCATCTGCATGTTTTTCATTTCAGCAAGCTGCATATTTAGCTGGGTCTGCGTTTCATATTTCCACTGGCAAAATAGCATTTGCATTTGAAGGTGAAATTCATTTTCCATCTGTAGAATGAGAGAAGTCAAATGATTATTTTGCTCTAAAGCCATTGTATAGATGTAACAGGTCCTTTAATTTGTTAAAAAATTAAAGGAAACTGAATAGGAAACCCCTACTCATTCTATAGTATAATGTTTAGAATTACCTGAAATAGCATTAAAATACACAGTATAGTATAATGTTTAGAATGTCCTGAAATAGTATTGAAATACACATACTATAGAATGTTTAGAATGACCTGAAAAAGTATTAAAATACGCACACTAAAGTATATTGTTTAGAATTACCTGAAATAGCATTAAAATACAAATACTATAGTATAATGTTTAGAATGACCTGAAATAGTATTGAAATACACATACTATAGTATAACATTTAGAATGACCTGAAAAGGTATTAAAATACACACACTATAGTACGTTGTTTAAAATGACCCAAAATAGCATTAAAATACACATACTGTAGTATAATGTTTAGAATGACCAGATATAGTATTAAAATACACATACTATAGTAGAATGTTTAGAATGACCTGAAATTCTCTTCTTCCGGCTCTTGGAGGGTGCAGACGCTTTTCTTCTCCGCTCCTCCATGTCTTATCCTCAAGGCCATTGTCTGTGTGTGTTGGGTGCACGGCTGCTTCTGCATTTTTTCTGGAAACTGAAATTCACTAAAATGGATCTTGTCGGTTGGTCACTCAACACGGTTGATAAAATTTTTTCAATGATGAGAATGGGAGAAGGGGCTCCCGTATGCCCCTCCGGGACAGACCAGCTGTCTGTGGAGGACTCTGAAGATGTGTGGATATTCGTGGTGTTGGTGTCGGGTTTCCTGCCGATTGGCCTTGGAGGCTTCCTGTCTTCCCGGAAAATTAATGAGCTGTAGAGGAATATTGGCCTGATCCCGAGCTCAGAGATGGCTTGCACCGCGCTGTGAATTCACACTCACACAATTGTCGAGATGAATCATAACCTTGGAACTTTGGCCGAGATTCATTCATTGGCACAGAAGATGGATGCCATGAAGGATAGAGTGGACGGATCAGCACGGACTGGGATAGTTTAATGTCCATTATTGGGATTTTGAGAGGTTGAGGACCAACAAACTGTAAGACAGAGAGGAAATTATCTCTGGCTTGCCCCAAAACAATTTCTAATCGGAATCTGGCGCCCTTGAGTGTGCAAGGCTACTACAAAATCTCCCCCCTCAGAAGATATGTGGAATGTGCCGTCGCTATCGCAACTCAACTCTGTCTCCTATCCCAGTATACTATAGTATAATGTTTAGAATGACCTGAAAAAGTATTCAAATACACATACCATAGTATAACGTTTAGAATGACCAGAAAATTTTTTAAAATACACATACTATAGTATTAGGTTTAGAATGACCTGAAATACTTTTAAAATACACATACTATAGTATATTGTTTAGAATGAACTCACATAGTATTATAATACACATACTTTAGTATAATGTTTACAATGACACGAAATAGTTTTAAAATACACATTCTATAGTATAATGTTTAGAATGACCTGAGATGGTATTAAAATACACATATTATAGTATGTTTATCATCCAAGGTATGCTTACGAACAAGATTGTCGTTGACATAGATGAAGTTACCTCACTCTCGAGCATCAGGGCAGGCTTTGTCCAAGAAGATGTTGAACTCAGCTGGTGAGTTTGAATAACCAAAAGGACACCGAGTTAAGGTGTACTGGCACTTAGCAAAGGAGAAGGCTAGTTTGTTTTGGTCTGATTTATGGACAGGAATTGTCCAGAATCCAGACGCAATGTCAAGGGTGGAGAAGTATTTAGCGTACTTCACTTTTGGGAGTTCTTGTTCCAGGCGCGCCATCTGCTACCTAGACAAGGGAACCTGTTTGTTGAGTTGCCTGTAGTCAATGGTTAGTCGCCACTTACCATTAGGCTTCTTTACTGGCCACAATGGAGCCGAGTAGGTGCTGTTGCAGGGTCGGATGATCCCTTTAGCCAAGAGGCTTTCAATGATTTCCTGGACTGGTCCGTTGGATGCCAGAGGAATCTTGTATGGAGGCACAAAAGTCGGCTCAGCATGTGGCAGTGTAGGAATCCTGACCTCATGGATAGTGGTTAGACCACAGTCCAAGGAGTCGAGTGAAAGAAAATCTTTGTATTTTAACAAAAGTTGTCATAGTTTGTCTCGCTCGACATCTGGTAAGAGCATCTGCTTGGTCCACGACCTGTTCAATCTGAGAGAAAACATCAGAGGGAGTCTCTGATGGCTTTGAGCTCGGCAGTGAGCATGCGGTTCCCCCATGCTCAGAATCACCTACCGCAAGGCAGCGTGAGTCGGGGAAAGAAGGTGGAGTGAACGGCAGAGGTTTTCTAACACCTACCTTCAGTTCCCCTTCTCCAATATCGATAAAAGCATCAAAGCGCTTCAAAACATCGATGCCAATGAGCAAAGGCATGGTTCCACTCTCACAGATGTACACGGGTTGTGTCAAGCTCATGGGACCGATCGTGAATTGAAGAAGAATCAGTAGAATCAGAGTCTGTAGAATCTGTAGAATCAGAGAAAACATGGATAGTTAATGCACAGGGAATCAGTTCTGGAAGACGTACATCAGTTCTGGAAGACGTACGCTTCCCCCTACATCCAAGCAGACACAGTCGAAAAGAGACTTTCTCATTATTGTAAAATCTGAACCCGTATCTAAAAGTGCATTACAGGCATGCCCCTGTTGCAATATGACAGATACTGTGGGCTTACCACCTTGTGGCAGGAGAGGTCCCAACAGTAGTTTGTCAGGCTCACCAAGGGGTGCCGGGCCACTATCCGTGGAGGTTGCACTTATCATCAATGTGGATGGAGCGATATGGGACATGTTGTGTGTTTCCTGTAGTTCAGAGCCAATCAGTACATCCAGTTGCAGCGTTTCCATCTTATCTGGAGGCAAAACAGCAGAGCACAGGGTTTGAGCCCCTCCCACCTGGGAGTCATTCCAATGGCTTGGTCTTTTGTGACTTCCTGTTGCAGACTGAAAAGTTGCATCTGCATGTTTTTCATTTCAGCAAGCTGCATATTTAGCTGGGTCTGCGTTTCATATTTCCACTGGCAAAATAGCATTTGCATTGCAAGTTGAAATTCATTTTCCATCTGTAGAATGAGAGGAGTCAAATGATTATTTTGCTCTAAAGCCATTGTATAGATGTAACAGGTCCTTTAATTTGTTAAAAAAATTAAAGGAAACTGAATAGGAAACCCCTACACATTCTATAGTATAATGTTTAGAATTACCTGAAATAGCATTAAAATACACATAGTATAGTATAATGTTTAGAATGACCTGAAATAGTATTGAAATACACATACTATGGAATAATGTTTAGAATGACCTGAAAAAGTATTAAAATACACACACTAAAGTATATTGTTTAGAATTACCTGAAATAGCATTAAAATACAAATACTATAGTATAATGTTTAGAATGACCTGAAATAGTATTGAAATACACATACTATAGTATAACATTTAGAATGACCTGAAAAGGTATTAAAATACACATACTGTATAGTACGTTGTTTAAAATTACACAAAATAGCATTAAAATACACATACTGTAGTATAATGTTTAGAATGACCAGATATAGTATTAAAATACACATACTATAGTAGAATGTTTAGAATGACCTGAAATTCTCTTCTTCCGGCTCATGGAGGGTGCAGACGCTTTTCTTCTCCGCTCCTCCATGTCTTATCCTCAAGGCCATTGTCTGTGTGTGTTGGGTGCACGGCTGCTTCTGCATTTTTTCTGGAAACTGAAATTCACTAAAATGGATCTTGTCGGTTGGTCACTCAACGCGGTTGATAAAATTTTTTCAATCATGAGAACGGGAGAAGGGGCTCCCGGATGCCCCTCTGGGACAGACCAGCTGTCTGTGGAGGACTCTGAAGATGTGTGGATATTCGTGGTGTTGGTGTCGGGTTTCCTGCCGATTAGCCTTGGAGGCTTCCTGTCTTCCCGGAAAATTAACGAGCTGTAGAGGAATACTGGCCTGATCCCGAGCTCAGAGATGGCTTGCACCGCGCTGTGAATTCACACTCACACAATTGTCGAGATGAATCATAACCTTGGAACTTTGGCCGAGATTCATTCGTTGGCACAGAAGATGGATGCCATGAAGGATAGAGTGGACGGATCAGCACGGATTGGGATAGTTTAATGTCCATTATTGGGATTTTGAGAGGTTGAGGACCAACAAACTGTAAGACAGAGGAAATTATCTCTGTCTGGCCCCAAAACAATTTCTAATCGGAATCTGGCGCCCTTGAGTGTGCAAGGCTACTACGAAATCTCCCCCCTCAGAAGATATGTGGAATGTGCCGTCGCTATGGCAACTCAACTTTGTCTCCTATCCCAGTATACTATAATATAATGTTTAGAATGACCTGAAAAAGTATTCAAAAACACATACCATAGTATAACGTTGGGAACGACCAGAAAATTTTTTTAAATACACATACTATAGTATTATGTTTAGAATGACCTGAAATACTTTTAAAATACACATACTATAGTATATTGTTTAGAATGAACTCACATAGTATTATAATACACATACTGTAGTATAATGTTTACAATGACCCGAAATAGTTTTAAAATACACATTCTATACTATAATGTTTAGAATGACCTGAGATGGTATTAAAATACACATATTATAATATGTTTATCATCCAAGGTATGCTTACGAACAAGATTGTCGTCGACATAGATGAGGGTACCTCGCTCTCGAGCATCAGGGCAGGCTTTGTCCAAGAAGATGTTGAACTCAGCTGGTGAGTTTGAATAACAGAAAGGACACCGAGTTAAGGTGTACTGGCACTTAGCAAAGGAGAAGGCTAGTTTGTTTTGGTCTGATTTATGGACAGGAATTGTCCAGAATCCAGACGCAATGTCAAGGGTGGAGAAGTATTTAGCGTACTTCACTTTTGGGAGTTCTTGTTCCAGGCGCGCCATCTGCTACCTAGACAAGGGAACCTGTTTGTTGAGTTGCCTGTAGTCAATGGTTAGTCGCCACTTACCATTAGGCTTCTTTACTGGCCACAATGGAGCCGAGTAGGTGCTGTTGCAGGGTCGGATGATCCCTTTAGCCAAGAGGCTTTCAATGATTTCCTGGACTGGTCCGTTGGATGCCAGAGGAATCTTGTATGGAGGCACAAAAGTCGGCCCAGCATGTGGCAGTGTAGGAATCCTGACCTCATGGATAGTGGTTAGACCACAGTCCAAGGAGTCGAGTGAAAGAAAATCTTTGTATTTTAACAAAAGTTGTCATAGTTTGTCTCGCTCGACATCTGGTAAGAGCATCTGCTTGGTCCACGACCTGTTCAATCTGAGAGAAAACATCAGAGGGAGTCTCTGATGGCTTTGAGCTCGGCAGTGAGCATGCGGTTCCCCCATGCTCAGAATCACCTACCGCAAGGCAGCGTGAGTCGGGGAAAGAAGGTGGAGTGAACGGCAGAGGTTTTCTAACACCTACCTTCAGTTCCCCTTCTCCAATATCGATAAAAGCATCAAAGCGCTTCAAAACATCGATGCCAATGAGCAAAGGCATGGTTCCACTCTCACAGATGTACACGGGGTGTGTCAAGCTCATGGGACCAATCGTGAATTGAAGCAGAATCAGTAGAATCAGAGTCTGTAGAATCTGTAGAATCAGAGAAAACATGGATAGTTAATGCACAGGGAATCAGTTCTGGAAGACGTACATCAGTTCTGGAAGACGTACGCCTCCCCCTACATCCAAGCAGACGCAGTCGAAAAGAGACTTTCTCATGATTGTAAAATCTGAACCCGTATCTAAAAGTGCATTACAGGGATGCCCCTGTTGCAATATGACAGATACTGTGGGCTTACCACCTTGTGGCAGGAGAGGCCCCAACAGTAGTTCGTCAGGCTCACCAGGGGGTGCCGGGCCACTATCCGTGGAGGTTGCACTTATCATCAATGTGGATGGAGCGATATGGGACATGTTGTGTGTTTCCTGTAGTTCAGAGCCAATCAGTACATCTGGTTGCAGCGTTTCCATCTTATCTGGAGGCAAATCAGCGGAGCACAGGGTTTGAGCCCCTCCCACCTGGGAGTCATCTCCAATGGCTTGGACTTTTGTGACTTCCTGTTGCCGACTGAAAAGTAGCATCTGCTGGGTCTGCGTTTCATATTTCCACTGGCAAAATAGCATTTGCATTTGAAGTTGAAATTCATTTTCCATCTGTAGAATGAGAAGTCAAATGATTATTTTGCTCTAAAGCCATTGTATAGATGTTACAGGTCCTTTAATTTGTTAAAAAAATAAAGGAAACTGAATAGGAAACCCCTACACATTCTATAGTATAATGTTTAGAATTACCTGAAATAGCATTAAAATACACATACTATAGTATAATGTTTAGTATGACATGAAATAGTAACACCAGTCTCATCAAAGCTGGGGTTCTGTCGTTGTACTTTTTGTCTAAAAAACATCCTTATGTCCATCTTCACTCATGCTTTTCAGGCAGAGACTGTAGAAGAAGTCGGCTGCTGAAGGGCTTCTTCTTCAGTGGTGGAGGCTCAGGCAGGCTGTTTACAAACTACTGATAGCTGCTCCCTCCCTGTTGGACGTTGGTACTGCATGTTACTTCCACGATTCAGATCCGGGGCTTTTCATAAAACATTTGGTGCTTGAGCCCAAGTAGCCGGGCCTAACACTGCCCCAGGTTCTGACAACCCTGAGAATGGCATCTGCTAAGAGACACGCCTGTGGCGCACAGTTTAAACTGCAAGCGATCAGCTACGCGGAGAAACATGGGAATAGAGCAGTGGTGAGACAATTCATCATTAATGAGTCCATGGTTTGCAACTGGAGGAAGTTGGAAAACGAACTGGTTGGAGAGAATTAAGGTTATTTAAGCGGTTCAGAGTTAAAAAAAAGTGGTAGATATGATGTTTCACAAGGTGCTGCTAGAGTTATGTGAAATCTTACGTCTGATTTGACTATTTAAAACATAATAAAAATCAACTTCTCCATGTTTGCTCGGAGATGTACGGAGCTCTCGGATGCGATCTGACTGCTCATACTGTGCGTCTGGTAGCAACACGTCGGACCTAAAAATATGCTAAAAATAGCTTTTTTTACACAACATGTCAGACTATTTTGTCTTGTCCGTTCTTCAGGAGTGCTGCAGGAGGACACACAGGGAGTTATGGGGTTGGATGAGGAAAACGAAATAAAGAAAGTAAATCTGTGTTTTGTGATCAGATTAATTGGACATGAACACGACAAGCATGCTTTCTTGACAATCTTTGTGAGTACAAAAACGTGTAGGAATAAAAACGAACGTGTGTTATTAGGGAAATAGCGGGCGAGCAGTGCTGATGCATGATTGCACATGCGCCGAGAGCGGTTCTAGTACTTTTTGGGTCACAGCCGGTCACTGCACCACTTCAACTGTGCAATCGTGAGCAAAATATCAAACACGCCAGAAGTCCGTGCACACACGTTCGTTTTTGCGCAATGAGGAAGTGCTCGTGCGCTCTAAACCAGGACTAGACCAGTTAAGTGAAGCATGCTGTTGGCTGTTTATAATTTTCCCAATGTCTGGTTTGCACTGATATGTTCCGAGTCCCGAGCCCGCACAGATGTTTTACCAGTATGTTTTATAACCCGGTGCGCCTTTTGTATGTGTTAAATATCAAAAAGACACCCGTAACTGAAGCTGCGCCCTATGGTCGTGAAAATACGGTACTGTCTTTAGGTTGGCTTTGTTAAAATCCTCTGCTAGTAGGTCATATGAACGCCCTCGGGGCAGACCCTCTGCTGTTTGTTAGAGGCGTTCTGCAGGAGAGAGAGAGCCGTGTTTACATTAGCATCAGTTGGGATAAACACTGCTGTGATGACTACTACTGTTAGCTCTCCCTTACTCAGCCTGGCAAAGTGAACAGCGCAGAGGTGCCATCTAGTGTTCATATCTGTGCAATATGAAAAATGTATGAAATCTCAAAAAGCAACAGGTAAATCATTGTTAGAAAGTCAATGTTTTAATTGTGTATTTTTTATTTTTTTGCAATTGCAGAAAACCATTGCTGATGGTGGCAAAACAAATACCAAGAAGGCAAAAATGTCCAACCAGAACATTGAGGATGCATTTACAAGTACTACAAAGTACAAGAGTGATGCCAAAGAACAACAAATTAAAGAAGAGGCTATCGCTACATGTATTGGATGTACAGGATTGCCGGTCGCAACAGTAGAAGATGAGGATTTTATTCTGATGATGGAAAGTTTTGATAAGAAGTTTACTATGCCAAAGAAAACCAAGATAAGTAATCTAATTGAAAAACACTAAAAAAAAAAAAGCTAAATTTAAGAAAAGACTGTCTAGTGCCAGAAAAGTATGTATTGGGACTGATCTGTGGACTAAAAAGGGACTGACAGCACCATTCCTTGGCATAAGTTGCTGCTTTTTCTATGTTGAACAACAAAAACCAGAACACTTACTGCTAGCTCTTGAACTACTTGACAAGGTTTCCCTTACATAGGCGTAGCAGTGGCGGCCCGCCACAGCTGAAACTCCACCGCCACGCCTACAAGATCCCCAAAAAAATTTTTTGCGCTGTTTCCCGAAGAAGCAGCGGGAACTACTATGCTGTCGCTTGTGATCACAGCCGGCAGGCAGCAAGGAGGAGCAGGCAGGGCAAGGTGAAGTTACAGCATAAGTTACGGAGTTTAAAATTAGAAAGGTAGCAGTGGATATGCTTTTTGATTTACATGTTTCAATAGCATTAAGATAAACGAGTGTTGACGAGCTTGACAGGGTTTCCTTCCCCCACCAGGCTAAGCATCACTTATTCATGTAAAATTTATTCATTTTTTCACGTCTGACTTGAACCGCATCCAATAATGTATTACGGCGTGAGCGCAACAGCGACAACTTAAGATCGATGTGTGAGCAGCCTGAGAGGTCGGGTGTTTTCATCTGAACCCTTAAAACCTCCAGCAGGCTACACTGCACTATTGACGTGTTAGCGCGCGGCACTAACAACTTAGCGATGTGACATGTCTCGGATAAAGCGTAAAAACATGTTGGACGCTTCTTCTTAAGCGGGAAAATAACACTTCTTCTTAAGCAGAGCACGATGTCGCCTCGGCTGGTTCACCCTCTGCTGAGCTGGACTGAGCTCGATAACATTGACCCAGCACAGCCACTGGGTCGTTGGAGCTGCCCCGTGACTGCCTGATGGAAAACCAGCAGGTTTCATCAGACTCGTTAAGTTTCTTGTTTTTGCTGGGGACCCCCTGTATTTTACCGCTCCCTCCTGCAGTCTTCCCTTATTAAAATTTAAAATGATTCTGTAAACTCCGTGTATCAATAGAAAAAATCTCTGCCTCTGCCAGCTGCAGTAAATGTAGTTTCCAAATAATAAGAGGTGCATTCATCTGTGTATCTCCTTTGATCCGGATTAGTGATATTCTCAGCACCAGAACAGTGAAGCAAAGAAACAGATTCCTGAGTTTGTAAGTAATTTTATTTATTATGTGCATCTGACCTGTTCTATTTTTCTCTGAAAAGAGATCAAATCAGTGCTTCTATGGGTTGTCTCCACTCTGCACTAGAAAATGTTACTTTATTTAGAGACGTGTCAAAATTTCTCCCCAAGTTTTCCCCACTTTAGGCAGCTGATTGCTTTCTCAATCCTACTGTGTGTCAGACCCTCCTTAATGTGGCCGATGACAACATTCAGGAGCTGCTCAAGCAGGCAGAAGGGTATGTTGTTCGGTGCTCTTAGACACAGCAGAACCTAGGCCTGTATCGGTAACCGCAAAAATGAAATATCGCAATATGAAGAAGCCCACCGCGCTGCATCATGTGCCACCGCGATTACTGAACTTGGTTCAACTCAATGATGCATGTTGAGAAGGACGGCTGCACTGGTATCAAAACGAAACGTTACTTCGCTCCTTTGGGAGCACTTTGGTTTTCAGTACGTCAGCTGCTGCGCAGCCAGAGTCCTTGGCCGAGACAGAGCTGCCACCAGCGGCAAAAATAAATAAATGCTCGGAGACCTGCTAAAGTCCCGGACAAGTACTGCTTCTGCAACCGTCCCGAAGAGAGTTTGAGCCGAGCTGGAGCTCACTCGCTACCTGCAGGAGGAATGCATCGACCGTAAAGAAACCCCCCGGACATGGTGGAGCAACAACCGGGAGAGATTCCCTTTGCTCGCCAGTCGCAGCAAGTACGTGTGCGTTAGTGCAACGAGCGCGCCATCCGAGAGGGTTTTCAGTGTTGCTGGAAATGTTGCCACCCCTCTCAGATCCTCTCTCAAACCGTATATGGTTAACATGCTGGTTTTCCTTGTGGGTAACATGGACGTGACCGAGCTATAAATCATCGTCATTCGTGTGTGTGAAAGTGAAATGATAGTGCACCCGCCCCCGGCGCGCACGCGCCCGGTACATGTAATTTTTTATGCTTGATTTTAAACAACTAAACAAAATGGGGACTTGTTTCTTATTTGTTAGATGCTGCAGCCAAATTTGCATTTAAAAGTTTAACCTTCTCCTGAATGTTGTTGTTTTTAAGTTCAGTCGGACTCCGACTGTCGGAGAAACAAACGTTACTGCGATCTGTGTTGTTACTGCCCTTTGATCTGCATTCAGTAGTGTTATAAAGAAGGCACGGCAATTTTTAACCTTTTTTAAATGTGTAAACATTATGTTTAGATAGTACTGCAATAAAAAAGGGCTGCAATAATATCGCACACCGCAATATTAAGCCACCCTGAATCACCGCAGGGGGAATTCCTCAACCGCGACAGCCCTAGCAGAACCACTCTGATCTGGAGGAACTGAATGGACCTGAACCGGCACCACCTGTCGCCGCCTCCTCTTCATCATCTGCCTCCTCCTCCAGACAACCACTCTTTAGGTTTCTCTCCAAATTCGGAGCAAAGCCTAAACCAAAGTCTTCCAAGTGTAGTGTTAGACATCAGATAAGCCAGTATAAGGAAGAGCTCTCACAGTCCATCACTTGTGAAAAGGGAACGTAATTTTGGCTTGGAAAATGTGACACATTTTATAACAGCCTGAAACCATTAGCATTAGCTATATTGGCAATGCCAGCTTCTCAATCCTTTGCAGAAAGAGTGTTCAGTATCACAGGTGACCTCACTAGAGGGAAACGCAACCGAGCAAAGGTTACACTAGCACGAAGTGCTTTTCTCAAAATGAATCGCAGCAAATAAATATTCACTGTTTGGTTGAGCCAGTGTTGTAACAAGTGAATATCTAGTGACTCAGGTTTAACATGTTTAAATTTGCTGTTCAGGTTGAAGCTTACAGGTCCCTTACTGTACTTATTTTGGGGTGTTAACCATTTTATTGTGTTAAGTTTCTGAAAAAATGCATGCCCTCAAAGGAGGAATTTTTATTTTTGAGTATTTCTGCATGCTTGTTTGAAAAATGCGTGTTGTGGAATTGCTAAAAAGAGGACCTTTGTAATTCCCAGTGTGCTTTTTGTTTTTTATTAAACACGTAAGTGTTAAACATGTGAAGTGTGTGTTTTTAATTCAAATATTCTATGTTCTTAGCTGTGTGTGCTATATCTGATCAGTGGTGGTTAAGAGTTTGGACCTTGTGTATTAAATTTTGCTAGTTTTTCTGTGCTCTATACAAAAGTAGGAAGTTACTTCATTAGAAAAAATATATGTATTTTGTTGACTAAAATTGGTTGTTTTTATCGACTACAATTGTTATTTTCATTGACTAAAATGGGACTAAAACTAAAATAAATCTAATGACTAAAATTGGACTAAGACTAAAATTAATTCTTAGCCAAAAGACTAAGACTAATATAAAATTAAAATTTCCTGTCAAAATTAACACTGTACTAAAGTCTAATGTTTAGAATGACCTGAAATAAGTTTTAAAATACACATACTATAGTATAATGTTTAGAATGACCTCACATAGTATTAAAATACACATATAGTATAATGTTCAGAATGACCTGAAATAGTTTTAAAATACACATACTCTAGTATAGTGTTTAGAATTACCTCACAAAGTATTATAATATACATAATATAGTATAATATTTAGAATGACCTGAAATAGTTTTAAAATACACATATTATAGTATAGAGTTTAGAATGACCTCACAAAGTATTATAATACACATAATATAGTATAATATTTAGAACAACCTGAAATAGTTTTAAAATACACATACTATAGTATAATGTTTAGAATGACCTCAAATAGTATTACAATAAAAACAATAAAAATATTACAAAAAAAATAAGAATGACCTGAAAGATTTTTAAAATACAATTACTATTGTATAATGTTGAGAATGACCGGAAATAGTATTAAAATACACATACTATACTATAATGTTTAGAATGACCAGAAAATGCATTAAAATACACATACAATAGTATAATGTTTAGAAAGACCTGAAATAATTTTTAAAATACACATGATATAGGTATGTACACATAATATATAAGGGCTGCCCTTTGTCACCGGTTCTGTTCATCACTTTTATGGACAGAATTTCTAGACGCAGCCGTGGTGTGGAGTGTGTCGAGTTTGGTGGCAGGAGAATCTCGTCTCTGCTTTTTGCGGATGATGTGGTCCTCCTAGCTTCATCCAGCTCTGACCTTCAGCTCTTGCTGGGTAGGTTCGCGGCCGAATGTGAAGCGGCTGGGATGAGGATCAGCACCTCCAAATCTGAGACCATGGTTCTCGACCGGAAAAGGGTGGCTTGCCACCTCCGGGTCGGGGGAGAGGTCCTACCTCAAGTGGAGGAGTTTAAGTATCTCGGGGTCTTGTTCACGAGTGAGGGTAGGAGGGATCGGGAGATCGACAGGCGGATTGGTTCGGCGTCTGCAGTGATGCGGACGCTGAGCCGATCTGTCGTGGGGAAGAGGGAGCTGAGCCAGAAAGCCAGGCTCTCGATTTACCGGTCGATCTACGTCCCAATCCTCACCTATGGTCATGAGCTTTGGGTAATGACCGAAAGAACGAGATCGCGGATACAAGCGGCCGAAATGAGTTTCCTCCGTAGGGTGGCCGGGCTCAGCCTTAGAGATAGGGTGAGGAGCTCGGACATTCGGGAGGGACTCGGAGTAGAACCGCTGCTCCTCCGGATCGAAAGGAGCCAGTTGAGGTGGTTTGGGCATCTGGTCAGGATGCCTCCTGGACGCCTCCCCGGGGAGGTGTTTCGGGCATGTCCTGCCAGCAGAAGGCCCCCGGGTCGACCCAGGACACGTTGGAGAGGTTACATCTCCAATCTGGTCCGGGAACGCCTTGGGGTCCTGCCGGAGAGGACGGCCTGGAGCTCCCTAGTTGGGATGCTGCCCCCGCGACCCGGACCCGGATAAGCGGAGGAAGACGACGACGACGACACATAATATAGTATGTTTAGATTGACCTGAGATAGTATTAAAATACACATACTTTAGTAAAACATTTAGAATGACCAGAAAAAGCATTAAAATACACATACTATAGTATATTGTTTAGAATGACCTGAAATAGTATTGAAATACAAATTGTAGGAGCCAACAATTTTGTTTCCTTTTCTTTGGTCTTGATGTTTTAATTGATATGTGGGCATGTCATTATTACTGGTTGGAATAAAGGTAGTGATGTTACTGCTGGCGTCAGGCACTATTCCGGAAGGGCAAACAGGTTATTGACCGCTGTGGCGTGAAGACGTTTGAATGGGAAAGTAAGCAAATTACTCCTATCATTGTTTCACCTGGAATGCAATCAACATTAAACAAGAAGCATTATCATAACAATTCCACGCTTAAGGCTGTTTTTAAGCAAATGGTAATTTAATTAGTCAACATCAGATCAACACAGAGCGTCAACCAGGTCCCGGTCTAGCAGCCTCAGAAGTTTGAGTAATGGACTTGAATTCTACATTTAGTCAATAACCTGCCGTGGGGATGAGTGGACGTCGTTGGACGCTGTTGTCGCTGGTCGAAGGGGAGCTGCGTGACAAGTGCAGCAACTGGATGTGCATTGGATCCCTGCGGGTCTGAAGGGTGTTTCCTGTTTGTTTGGAGGAGGAAATCAAGTCGTCAGATCAAGCTGAGAAACACCGTGGCCTTCAAGTCATCACGGCGCCCATCAAAGAGGTATGCATAGCGCTACACTGAGCATGGCCATTTACATTGTGTGCACACAAAATAAAAACAAAAATCCAATACATTGGTAACTGAACTAAGGGAGCAACAACTTTGTACAAGTTTTCATCTTCGCTGCGAACCTGGGGTGGTTGTCATGGAAACCGAGGGAACAAAGTCGGATATAATGAATCCCGGGACTAACGTGCAATCTATTAATAAATCAAGTAGCCTGTTGGACAGTGCTAAAACGGTAGCAGTAACAAACATTCCTGACTTTTAATAAAAAGGTCATCAAGAGCTTTGCCACTCAGAAGGACAGAAAGGCAAAATTTCTGTACAAATGAGGTATCACACACACACAAATGCATCCACTTGATCTTTGTATAAAGTTGACCTTAGCAAAACACTCCAGAAATATTTAACAGTGTAAATTTCTGGCATTTTGTCTAAGTAGTGTTTACTACCATCACTGTAACAGTGATCTGCTCATAATTTTTCGTGTTCACTCATATGTTGAAATTAAACAAAATGTTTTTGTTACTTGCCTCTTGCAATGCCTATTTACCATTTATGGTCATGTTATTTTATGTGCAATTTAATGCAGGATTTTTAAACCTTGGTCCGCAAGGCAGTGTGCCAATAGTCAGACACACCTGGATTAATCAGTTTGTCCAATGATGTAAGACAGGAAATAAAAAAGCTGTGCTTAATTCAGGAAATAGTGGAGTTGTGCACAAAGCTCAGAAAGCACAAGTTTGTTTAAAAATAGCACAGCCCCACCAAAAATATTTTTCACCAGCCGCCACTGATTGCAATGATCAAGAAGTGAAGAAGGAGGAAACAGTGAACACCATTAATATAGGTCATGACAATAGTCCTACAGACCAGCTCATCTTGTACTTCTCTGACTGGAAGAAGCTCAAAATAACAGTTGCTTGGTTTTTGAGGTTGAAAGTCATGTTGCTGGCCCGAAGTCGTTCAAAAAAGCAATTGCAGGATCAGTCAAAGCAGACCACCAGTCAAATGGTTACAAAAAGAGGTGCTTTGACATTGGATGATTTGACGAAATCAGAACTTGCAATAATTTGTTATTGTCAGCACCAAAGATTCAGCAAGGAGATTCTTTCTTTGTCCTCAGGAAGAAGGATAGTGAGTCGACAAAGTTCAATTTATAAACTGGACCCAATTTTGGAGCATGGTTTTCTGAGAGTGGGTGGAAGATTGAGCAGAGGATCAAAGCCTGAAGAAGTTAAATATCCATATATCCTCTCCAAAGACCAGCACATCTCTACTCTCATAATCCGACATGTACATCAGAATCTAGGTCACAGTAGACGGACTCATACACTGTCAAAGGTGAGAAAAAGATTGGATTACCAATGGAAATTCAGCAGTAAGAAAGATCATTGGTGCATGTAGTTTCTGCAGCCGTTAAAATGGAAGAACAATGGAACAAAAAATGGCTGATGTGCCAAAAATTAGAATTCTTCCTCATTTGCCACCATTCACCAACACAGGAGTGGATTACTTTGGACCTTTTGAAGTAAAAAGAGGAAGATCTAAGTGCAAGAGGTATGGTGTTATCTTCACCTGTATGTCCAGCAGAGCCGTTCATCTGGAAGTTGCTGCCTCATTAGACAATGATGCATGTATAAATGCTATAAGGCGTTTTATCAGCAGAAGAGGACAGGTGACACATTTGACATCCGAAAATGGCACCAACTTTGTTGGTGCACAAAGAGAACTGAAGGAAGCCTTGGCAGCATTGGATCAGGACAAGATTCAAGAAGCCTTGTCACAGGTTGAGGTACATTGGAGTTTTAACCCACCAAAAGGCTCACATCATGGTGGTGTGTGGGAACGCACGATCCGTTCAGTGAGAAAGGTTCTCAGCTCAGTACTACATCAACAACAGTTGGATGATGATGGACTTGGGGAGAAATTATGATCCGTCTCTAACGAAAGTAAAAATTTCTAGTGCACAGTGGAGACAACCCATAGAAGCACTGATTTGATCTCATTTCAGAGAAAAATAGAACAGGTTAGATGCACCTAATGAGTAAAATTACTAACAAACTCAGGAATCTGTTTCTTTGCTTCACTGTTCTGGTGCTGAGAATATCACTAATGCGGATCAAAGGAGATACACAGATGAATGCACCTCATATTTATTATTTGGAGACTACATTTACTGCAGCTGGCAGAGGCAGAGATTTTTTCTATTGATACACGGAATTTACAGAATCACTTTAAATTTTAATAGGGGAAGACTGCAGGAGGGAGTGGTAAAATACTGGAGGTCCCCAGCAAAAACAAGAAACTTTATGAAACCCGCTGGTTTTCCATCAGGCAGTCACGGGGCAGCTCCAACGACCCAGTGGCTGAGCTGAGTCAATGTTATCGAGCTCAGTCCGGCTCGGCAGAGGGTGAACGAGCCGAGGCGGCATCGTGCTCTGCTTAAGAAGAAGTGTTATTTTCCCGCTTCAGAAGAAGCGTCCAACGTGTTTTTACGCTTTCTCCGAGACATGTCACATCTCTAAGTTGTTAGCGCCGCGCACTGACACATCAATAGTGCAGCATAGCCTGCTGGAGGTTTTAAGGGTTCAGATGAAACACCCGACCTCTCAGGCTGCTCACACATCGATCTTAAGTTGTCGCTGTTGCGCTCACGCGGTAATACAGTATTAGATGCGGTTAAAGTCAGACATGAAAAAATAAATAAATTTTACATGAATAAGTGATGCTTAGCCTGGTGGGGGGAGGAAAACCTGTCCTAATAAGCACTGGAGGAAACCCTGTCAAGATCGTCAACACTCGTTTATCTTAATGCTATTGAAACATGTAAACCAAAAAGCATTATATCCACTGCTACCTTTCTGATTTTAAACTCAGTAACTTATGCTGTAACCAAGGGCGGAAATCCCATTTCAATTTTGGGGGGGACAATAAACAGTAAAACTTCAGAGAGTAATTTTTGGGGGGGGGGGCTCATGAAAAAAAAATGCTCTCTACATACAACACTATAGAGCTGAGGAAAATAATCAAATAATCGATGCATCGAGATGCGGACATAAACGATTCTGCATCGTAGAAGAGTATGCCATAATCGATTATAGTGGAATGTAGTTTTGTTTTTTAATGGCGGCACCAGAGCAGCATCCAAATCTGTCAAGAGTGAGTGTCCTCCACATTTACCAGGTGGTTCTGCCTTAATGTGGTACTGCAGGGCTGAGCGCTAGAGTTGTAACCTGAGACCGAACCGGAACCGAATCAGTCCGACCGGTTCTGTTGGATTTGGGCCGTGAATTAAGTTAATTGAGCAGGTTGTTGCGCGGTGAGCTCCGCTCGCTCGCACAGCAACTGAGAGAGAGAGAGAGAGAGAGAGAGAGAGAGAGAGAGAGAGAGAGAGAGAGGAGGACGCTCCTCCAAACCGATGCTCCAAACACAGGTTATTATTTTCAGAATTTCATTATTATTTCTCCTGGAAGCGCTCAGACTGCTTGTTGTAATGTAGGGAGATCCGGTCTTGGGGAGGGGGCGGGGTCAATGACGGTGGCTGCAGCGTAATAATCTGTCTCTTATTTAGGGACACGGAGAAGTTAAAAGTAGAGAGAAATAGAAGATAGAAGTTCTTGTTCCACTTTATTCTTTTGTTTCATGGTGATAAACTGATGTTAAATTCAGCTTGAAGAGAAACTGGGAGGAAGCTTTGGTTCATTTTAAGTTACAGGAGATCTTGTTTGTAGAGCCCTGCACTGAAGCCCTAGGCCCTCGGGTCGGCCCGGCCCGACAGCCCTCGGGCCGGGCTTTGGGCCAACGACTGTGCAATTACCTCGGACACGGGCCGGGCCGGGTGCCTTTATTTTTAATCGAATTCATTTAAAAAAACTGAAAAACAAACGTAGCAGTAGAGCCCTGCGCGGGACTGTTTTCTTCATCCCGCTCCTGCCCGCTCCCGCTGAATTTCTGACCATTACCGCCCGCACCTGCAGCGTGCATGTCTACTCCCGCCCGCAACCGCAAAACTCGGAGAAATTATTACCTCACAATAAAAGAGATGTATTGAGTTTTCGTCCTCTCTGGTCCTGGAGAAAACATGTCACAACCCGCGGCTCTTCCATCCATTCGATGTGGCTCTCTGTGCTTGTAAATTAATGAATGGATATTTAAATAAAATGCTTTATATTTTACTGAATTAATTTTATATCTGTAAGTCAATTCTATGTAAAGATTGTCTGCGTAAACCTGAACAGGTCCAACCCAGTCTTACTGTGAGACCGGGTTGACGGGTCACGCTTGTACGTAATCATAGGCGCTGCCTGAGCTGAAGAGATTCTGGGATTCTCCTCCTGGATGTGTCGCCACATTGGAGACAGTAACAAGCACTATTCAGCCAAAGTTTCATAATCAGGGAACATTTTCTAAGTGACAAGTCTCTCTGAGCGACAGGGTTAGGAAAACACTCGCTTCAGTGGGAGGAATCTTCCTGCATGCACTCTGGTTCTGCGATGCGCTCCAAACCTCTCTCCACAACTTCAGCTCCATGTGCACATATGCGCTGACAGCGAGCTACGCTGAGCAGCTCAGATGTTCAGATGGAAATCTTTTCTTGGGTGATTTAGCTACATCTGCGATGTGTGTAACGAATAAAATGTCAGTTCGTCTGCATGCGTCGGGGTAATTCTTTCTATTCTGGAACTATCCGGTCAACTCAAGCCCTGCTTTTGACTGTTGTTTTCTTGTGAAAATTGTTGGAAAGAGATCAAATTTAACTTGATTAACACCAGAGCCAGTGCGCCGTCATCTCCGTGACAGTAAACGAGGGAAAAACAAATTGATCGGATCCTGCACGTCTTTTAACACATTGGTCGGGATTGACGCACTTTGTTTTCATTTAGCTGGTTAAAAAAAACACGTTCTCAGGCCGGGCCAGAGAATCCTGAAAATCTTTTTGGGCCGGGTCGGGCTGGGGCTCCACCCCCTCGGGCTGGGCCGGACACGGGCTCAGATTTTAGGCCCGTGCACTGCTCTACTTTTTTCCTATCTGCTCCTCCAGAGACAGCATGGACATGAGGGTTACACAGGACATGTTAGTGGAAAGGTTTGTAGTTAGCTGGTTAGCGAAAGAGATCCATCAGCTGGGTAATTTAATCCTAATCCAGCCCAGCCTTCTGCTGGTGTTATTATCAGACAGAATAAAACACACATCTGAAATATTATTGGAAGTGTAGAATTTGTTTTATGTTTTATTATTTTCTGCATCAAACATAACTTGATTCATTCTCCAACATTTCAGAAATGAACCACTGGGTTCAAATAAAATAAACTACGTCAAACATTTCATTTGGTGTTATTTCTGACACCCTTCAACTGTGGCATAAATATTTGACTCTAGAGCTTCTAGGAGACATTAAACACTCATATATGAACCCATTATGTATTTTATTATTACATTATGTGTCCTGTAGCTTTTGAGTACTTTTTCAGATTTTGTGAGCTTTTGAAAAGCTCGTTCTCAGCCTGATTGTTGTGTGACGGGGTGAGTACTCCCTCTTCTCCACAACATCTTTGTAAGACTGTCATTCCAGGAGAGGGCACTCACCAGCTGCGGGGCATTACCGATCAGCGGCAGCTGCAGATCCTCTAATCAACCGCAGCAGAGCTCTATTTAAGAGGAGAGGGAACCACTTCACATCGCTGGATGATTAACTACTCACGGTAGAATCTTGCCACTCAGTTCTAGGTTTTGCTTTGTCTATTCTCAGACATTCGTGTTGTCGCAGTTTTGGATTTTTCTGGTTTTTTGTGCTTGGATTTTGGTGTTTGGACTCAAGTTTGTTTCATCTTCAGGATACTTGGAATCATTGAACCACTGATGGATGTACCTACCTGGAAGTCACCATAACCCGCCTGGATTACACACTCAAGGTTCACCTCTCCTCCTTCTTCACTTGCCCTCTGCCGCCATCATCTGGCTCCCTCTCCTGGACGCACCCCGTCACACCGTCTGCCCTCCCTGCTGGCTTTTGGACTCTTGCCGACTACTTCACACTTGGATATCTCCAGGACACTTTTAGTTAGGGTTAATAAATCATTGTTTGAACTTTCTGCCTTTGTCCTGTGATGGTTCTTCATGTCGTGGGTTAAACACCTTCCCAGGAACATGACAAAATCATCCAGCCAAAACGCTAACCCCACGGAATCATCACTCACTGATTTCAGTTCTAGGTTAACTCAGCAGGAACAGGCCCTGCCGGTCTTATTGGAACACCTCCAGATTGTTAACCAACGATCTCAACAGCTGGAGGCCATGATCCGTCAACTTCAACAGGGCTTGATCCAGCTCCAGGCTCAGGACCCCTCTCAGGAGAGAGCCACCACCTCCCAAGGAAACCTCGCCGTTCCTGAGCTCAATACTGAAGGGGCCGCGGCCGTGGAACCCGCCTCTTACCACACCGCCCCTGCGCCTCCTGCTCAGACGTACAGTGGAGAGTTCGAGGAGTGCCACAGTTTTCTCCTCCAGTGTCGGTTGGCGTTTGCACGGTCTTCTGGAGCCTTCCACACTGATGTAAGTCGCATTTCTTATATTGTTGGACTGCTACGAGGAAAAGCATTAAGGTGGGCAGAAGCTAAAAGCCACAACCCTGCCTTTTTGGCAGGCCCCTTGGACGTTTTCCTGGCCGAATTTAAGTTGACTTTTGGCTCTGACATATCCCCCATGGACATAAGCAGGAGGCTGTGGACACTGTCACAGGGGCAGAGGACGGTGGCAGAGATCCTGGATTTTCGTACCCTGGCGGCTCGATCCGCCTGGAACGAGGAGGCCCTCATCGCCGCCTTTACGGAGGCTCTAAACAGCCGCATCAGGAACCAGCTCGCCATGTGCCCGGAACCTCAGTCCCTGGAGGGGCTGATCAAGCTGGCCATCTCCCTCGACAAGAGGCACCGGGAGCTTCACGTGCCCACACCCACACCGGCAACTGGGTCAGTAAGTCATTCCTCGGAGAGTCTCCCCCCGGAGGAACCCATGCAATTAGGAAAGACCAAACTCAGCAAGGAGGAACGTGAACATCGCATGAGGTCAGGTCTTTGCATGTACTGTGGGGGGTCTGGGCATTTTGCCAAAGCCTGCCCGGTTCTGGTAAAAGGGTGTGCCCACCGGTAATGTTGGGACTACTGGTGGGCAGTCAGAACTCTAAGGGGTCCCGTAGTGTGTTACCTTGTATGTTGTACGCTAATGCTAAACAGTTTCCGGTTGATGCTTTATTGGATTCAGGTTGTGAACAATCTATGATTGACACAGAACGAGTACGTCAGTGGGGAATTCCCACGACCCGGCTCTCCACTCCACTCGCGGTGGCGGCTCTGGATGGACGAAGCTTAACCACCATCACGCATCGGACTGTCCCGGTAAAACTCAGGGTGTCGGGAAATCATGTGGAGGAAATAGAGTTTTTTGTTTTTCCCTCCCTACAGACTACAGTAGTGCTCGGTCAACCTTGGCTCCTCCGCCACAATCCCCAGGTGAACTGGGAGACGGGAAGAGTGGAGGGGTGGAGCCCGAGATGCTCCCAGTCCTGCCTCGGAGCAGCCCCTCCTAACATCAGCGCTTCCAGATCGCCATCAGCCGAGAAGATTGACCTGTCTAATGTACCCCAGGAGTATCACGACCTCGCACAGGTATTTAGTAAGGACAGAGCTACTTCTCTTCCTCCACACAGGCCTTTTGACTGTAGCATAGAGCTGCTGCCTGGGGCTCCTCTTCCCAGCAGTCGTCTGTACCACCTCTCCAGACCTGAGCAGGAGAGCATGGAGACCTACATACAGGAATCCCTGGCCGCTGGACTCATTCGACCCTCTTCCTCTCCCCTGGGCGCGGGGTTTTTCTTCGTCCCAAAGAAGGAAGGTACCCTCAGACCTTGCATAGACTATAGAGGACTAAACCAGATCACTGTAAAGAATAAATACCCGTTTCCTCTACTCAGCTCAACCTTCGAACCTGTGCAGAACGCACGGGTGTTTAGCCGTCTGGATCTTAGAAACGCGTACCACCTGGTGCGCATCAGGCAAGGGGATGAGTGGAAGACGGCTTTTAAGACTCCTATTGGACATTATGAGTATTTGGTTATGCCTTTTGGGTTGACTAACGCCCCTGCTGTATTCCAGGTGCTTGTGAACTCTGTGTTGGGCGATTTCCTGAATAAGTTTGTAACAGTTTATTTAGATGACATTTTGATTTTTTCAGAGGACTCTGCACAGCATGTGGAACATGTTAGAGCGGTTCTCCAGCGGTTGTTGGAGAATCGCTTATATGTCAAAGCAGTGTGTTTCATGTCCCACAGGTCAAGTTCCTCGGGTTCATCGTGGAACACGGGAGGCTCAGAGCGGATCCGGAGAAGGTCCGCGGGGTCACGGAGTGGCCCACCCCCTCATCCAGGAAACAGCTGCGGCGCTTCCTGGGATTTGCGAACTTTTACCGGCGCTTCATTAAGGGATACAGCCAGGTAGCCGCACCGCTAACTAACTTAACGTCTGTGAAACACCCATTTGTCTGGTCCCCAGAAGCCGAGGCTGCTTTCCAGGAACTTAAGAGGTGCTTCACCGCCGCTCCAGTCCTCCACAGACCCGATCCCCAGAGGCAGTTTGTGCTAGAGGTGGATGCATCTGAGACCGGGGTGGGGGCGGTCCTCTCACAGGAAGCGCCCGAGGACAATAAACTGCACCCGTGTGCCTTTTTCTCCAGGCGGCTGTCCCCGACGGAAAGCCGTTACGACGTGGGAGACCTGGAGCTGCTCGCGGTGAAACTCGCCTTCGAGGAATGGAGGCATTGGCTGGAAGGAGCGGAACAGCCGTTCCTAATATGGACAGACCACAAGAACTTAATCTATCTGAAAGAAGCCAAACGTCTTAACCCCCGCCAATACAGGTGGTCGTTGTTTTTCTCACGCTTTAATTTTCAGATTTCTTATAGCCCTGGATCAAAGAACACTAAACCCGATGCCTTATCTGGACTGTATGCACCAGACCAAGAACCCGAGCCCGAACCCATCCTTCCTTCGTCGTGTGTGGTAGGTGGGATCACCTGGGAGATCCGGGACAAGGTTTTGGAGGCACTCAAAACCGAGCCCGGACCAGGGGGACCCCCAGGGAGGCTATTCGTTCCTCAGGCGCTTAGGGGGCAGGTTATACATTGGGCACACACAGGAAGGTTTTCCATTCATCCAGGTGTGGGACGCACTATAGCTCTGATACGACGGACCTTCTGGTGGCCCTCCATGTATATAGACATTAAGAACTATATTTCAGCTTGTCATGTGTGCGCTCAGCAGAAGGGAGACCACCGAGCCCCAGCTGGGCTCCTCTGTCCCCTTCCTAATCCGTCACCTCCCTGGTCGCATATAGCGCTTGATTTTGTTGTAGGTCTTCCAGAATCTCAGGGCTTCACATGTATCATGTCTGTGGTCGACAGGTTTTCTAAAGCATGTCATTTGGTGCCTCTTAAAGGCCTTCCCTCCTCCACTGTTACTGCTAAACTCCTTGTGAAGCATGTTTTTAGGCTGCATGGTATTCCCACGGAGATTCTGTCTGACCGGGGTCCCCAATTCGTGGCTCGGGTCTGGAAGGAGTTCGCAGAAGCTCTGGGCGCCAAGGTCGCCCTCACCTCCGGCCACCATCCTCAGACTAATGGGCAGTGTGAGCGGTTAAACCAAGAGCTGGGCGCCATGCTGCGTTGTGTCTGCTCCTCCCAGCCCAACACCTGGAGCACACATTTAGCATGGATCGAGTATGCTCACAACTGCCATGTATCCACCTCCACCGGTCAGTCACCATTTGAGGCGTCTCTGGGTTACCAACCCTCACTGTTTCCACAGCAGTCCTCGGCTTCAGTCTCCATCCCGCAGTTTCTCAGGGGGGCCAGACGGGCATGGATTTCTACCCGGGCGGCTTTGGAGCGCACTGCCGCCAGGAACAAGCAGCTGGCAGACCAACACCGGCACCCCGCCCCGCTGTACTCTCCTGGTCAGGATGTTTGGCTGTCTTCCCGGGACATCCCGCTAAAGGCCTCCTCTAGGAAGCTCACTCCTAGGTTCATCGGCCCCTTCAGGGTCCTGGACATGCCTACTCCCACCACGGTTCGGCTGGCCCTCCCCAGGAATATGAAGGTACACCCCGTATTTCACATTTCCTTGGTTAAACCCGTTGGTTCCAGTCCTCTTTGCCCTGCTCCTGCGCCTCCGCCACCGGCCCGGCTCTACAAGGGGGGACTGGTCTACTCAGTCCGGCGGATCCTCGACTCCCGACCCCGTGGTCGTGGGGTCCAGTACCTGGTCGACTGGGAGGGGTACGGCCCAGAGGAACGCTCCTGGGTCCCGCGCTCCTTCATCGTGGACCATTCCCTCATTCAGGACTACGAGGAGTCGGTTGCTAGGACGCCAGGTGGCGTCCGTTGAGGAGGGGGCATTGTTGTGTGACGGGGTGAGTACTCCCTCTTCTCCACAACATCTTTGTAAGACTGTCATTCCAGGAGAGGGCACTCACCAGCTGCGGGGCATTACCGATCAGCGGCAGCTGCAGATCCTCTAATCAACCGCAGCAGAGCTCTATTTAAGAGGAGAGGGAACCACTTCACATCGCTGGATGATTAACTACTCACGGTAGAATCTTGCCACTCAGTTCTAGGTTTTGCTTTGTCTATTCTCAGACATTCGTGTTGTCGCAGTTTTGGATTTTTCTGGTTTTTTGTGCTTGGATTTTGGTGTTTGGACTCAAGTTTGTTTCATCTTCAGGATACTTGGAATCATTGAACCACTGATGGATGTACCTACCTGGAAGTCACCATAACCCGCCTGGATTACACACTCAAGGTTCACCTCTCCTCCTTCTTCACTTGCCCTCTGCCGCCATCATCTGGCTCCCTCTCCTGGACGCACCCCGTCACACCGTCTGCCCTCCCTGCTGGCTTTTGGACTCTTGCCGACTACTTCACACTTGGATATCTCCAGGACACTTTTAGTTAGGGTTAATAAATCATTGTTTGAACTTTCTGCCTTTGTCCTGTGATGGTTCTTCATGTCGTGGGTTAAACACCTTCCCAGGAACATGACACTGAGGCGTGGTGTTGAACAAGGAAACAGATTGTTTTACTTTGTTAAATCTTCTTAAATGTAGGGCTGCAACAAACGATTATTTGGATAATCGATTAATCGGATGGGGTCTCGACACGATTAATCGATTAATCGGATTACATGGGGAAATTTTTAAAAACTGCTAGGGAAACGTTATTTCTCTCCTTCCTTCACTTTATTTAACACAACATTATTAGAAAACAGTTCAATAGCAGAAAAACAACATGCCATCACCTAAATTGTCTTATAAGGTGTATAGACAGTAGGGCTGTCGCGGTAACCGCAAAAATGAAATATCGCGATATGAAGAAGCCCACCGCGCTGCATCATGGGCCACCGCGATTACTGAACTTGGTTCAACTCAATGATGCATGTTGAGAAGGATGGCTGCACTGGTATCAAAACGAAACGTTACTTCGCTCCTGTGGGAGCGCTTTGGTTTTCAGTACGTCAGCTGCTGCGCAGCCAGAGTCCTTGGCCGAGACAGAGCTGCCACCAGCGGCAAATAAATAAATAAATAAACGCTCGGAGACCTGCTGAAGTCCCGGACAAGCACTGCTTCTGCAGCCGTCCCAAAGAGAGTTTGAGCCGAGCTGGAGCTCACTCGCTACCTGCAGGAGGAATGCATCCACCCTAAAGAAAACCCCCGTGACATGGTGGAGCAACAAACGGGAGATTCCCTTTACTCGCCAGAGTCGCACGCAAGTACGTGTGTGTTAGTGCAACGAGCGCACCATCCGAGAGGCTTTTCAGTGTTGCTGCAAATGTTGCCGCCCCTCTCAGATCCTCTCTCAAACCGTAGTTAACATGCTGGTTTTCCTTGTAGGTAACAAGGACGTGACCGAGCTATAAATCACCGTCATTCGTGTGTGTGAAAGTGAAATGATAGTGCGCCCGCCCCCCGGCGCGCGCGTGCGCGCCCGGTACATGTAATTTTTTATGCTTGATTTTAAACAACTAAACAAAATGGGGACTTGTTTCTTATTTGTTAGATGCTGCAGCCAAATTTGCATTTAAAAGTTTAACCTCCTGAATTTTGTTGTTTTTAAGTTCAGTCGGACTCCGACTGTCGGAGAAACAAGCGTTACTGCGATCTGCGTTGTTACTGCCCTTTGATCTGCATTCAGTAAAGTGTTATTAAAGAAGGCACGGCAATTTTTTAACCTTTTTTAAATGTGTAAACATTATGTTTAGATAGTACTGCAATAAAAAAGTGCTGCAATAATATCGCACACCGCAATATTAAGCCACCCTGAATCACCGCAGGGGGAATTCCTCAACCGCGACAGCCCTAATAGACAGAGACCCTAAGCTACATCTATCTGTGACCTAAAATGCTTGGTCCAAGTTAAACAGCTTAAGGGCAATTCTCATCTGTTTTGTTTGATCTCATCTGTTGACATTTATTTTAAATGTAATTAAACATTGGCTGTGAATTAATCAAAATTGATCACTATTTCCAAAAATGACTGAAAAAATACCAAATAAAACAAAAGTAAATGAATGCCATCCTCCTTGCGATGATGCCCTGGGCAACTGCCATAAAGTCACATCAAGAAATGCTGCTGATCATTCCAATGATCCCAAATAGACTCACATTAGGCCACATGAAAGCAACTGAACCCAAAAATATATTAACCAGTATATAACTGCACTCTCACACAACACGCCTGCAGCAACAGTTAGGACTCCTCCCTCCCTTTTAAAAGCGTTTTTGCTTCCGAGGACATTGTGGTTGTAAAACCACATGCTTGTAGTCTGGCCCCGGTGTGATCAACCAGTTTCTGCGGGAATGTGACGGCGGAACCAGGGCCAGATTAACACTTTGTTGTACCCTGGGCAACAATATTCAAGGGCTCCATCATCACGACCCAAGGATCACCATAATGTGGTCACATACATAATATTTTACTGTAATATGCAGTAAATATACTCAATACTTGAATGCCTGACAACACGTAACCCGCCCAGAGTAACCTTTGACCCACCTCGTATGGACTGACCAATGAGGAGAGGGTCTTAACTTGAGGCCCTCTCTTCATTGGTCAGTCTGCATGAGACTGACTCTCAACTGACGTTCAAAGTCGTAGGCAGCGAAGCGTCTCTGTGCAGCGCAAAAGCCCGGATGGACAGTTTGTTTAATGTAGGGTGATCATATTTCCATTTCCAAACAAGAGGACAGGGGATCTGTGCCTATGACGTCACACTATGGCAACGCCACACAAACCATGTTGGGACCCATTTTTTGTAAGAACTAAATTAATATCAGATTCTGCCAATAAAAGGGCTCTAAAACAATTCATACCGTAAATCCTCTAATACAGGCCCGGGCCTGTATTTGACCCAAGCTCATCAAGCTCCAGGCCTTTATTGGAAGGAGGGCCAGTATTAGAGGCAGGCCTCTATTTCTATTTGAGCAAAATGAACTAATGGTTCGCTGGAGTTTTTGTCAATTAAAATTGCGCCCACATTTTCAAAGTTAAACACATTTCTTTTAACAACGGTAGTTCCTGCTTCAGCCCTCTCCCCCCTCCCCCTGTGTAGCAGCCGCAAACTCACTGATGCGCCTGCAGCCTCTCGGAGTTCCTGCTGCTCTAAACATTAAAATAATTATTTCATTTTCTGTTCCTCACTTCTGATGACCTTCAATGGTGTCTGTTTGTTGCAACAGCAGGTACAAAAACTAACTTGTTTTTATTTGACTATTTTTCCCTCCTGTCTGTTTATTATCTTCCTGCATCTCCTCTCAATCCTAAAGAAAAACTGCTATCTGGGTTCATATATATTCACCTCATGAGTTACCTTTGAACTGCAGTTCTAAAAGATCTACCGACCGCTAAAACAGCGGAGCGCTTGCTGTTTGGCGGCTGTATCAGTGATCAGTGCGTCGGAGGACAAGGTGATGCGCGCAGCGCCCCGCTCCACAGCATGCAGCGAAACACATCAGGCGCAAATAAAAGACAGAAAACATTAAAGGAAATGAACTGACATGAACGATCGCGTGTTAAATTAGTTTTTGAGGTGGCGACACCTGATTGTTACTGTGGCCGTGCTCAGGAGGCAGATCTACCGACCGCGAAAACAGCTGAGCGCTCCCTGCTGTGATCTGTGCGTCAGAGGACAAGTTGATGCGCCCCGCTCCACAGCAGCGATACACATCAGGCGCAAATAAAAGACAGAAAACATTAAAGGAAATGAACCGACATGAACGATCGCGTGTCAGTACCTACGGTCTGGCACTTTTTACCCCCAAAAAGAGAATGTGATCATACGATAATTCAATAGGGAGCGTGGTTTCACAGACGCGGAAGTGATAGCGTCGGTGCTCTAGGAAACCCCCGAGCGTTCGAGCGTCAACGAAGTGACACGGAAATGCCGGGCTTTCCAGAAGTAAGTAAGATAACTTACTATGAGCTGATAGTTCGTTGGATTGATCGGTAGGTTGGAAACTCTGATCGTGAATCTGAAGAAACGATGACTGAGTGGTGAGCTGGAAAGGCGACTTCCGTTTATAGCCGCGGTTTGTGACGTAGGTGCGACGTGAAGGGAATCCCCGCGAGGTGCATGCTGGGAGTCCCTACTTCGCGGATTTTCACCTATCGCGGCCAGGTCTGGAACGCATCTACCGCGATAAACGAGGGATTACTGTAGTTCATACACCCCCTACTGCTGCTCTCCAGAGTGTTCTGCAGCATAATCAGCACGTTCTCTTTGAACTTGATAGTGTAATGACCTGGCTGGGGTTGTAAGCCAGGTGCATTCTGGGTATTGTGTTATATGTGTTTCCTATCGTTCTGCTAGTTCCTATGTGCTGATTTGCGTGTTGTGTGAGTGTTATGTAAGCCACAGGGAAGGTGATGTGTGTTCTGTGGAGCGGGTTGAATTAGCATGGTTAACTGACACCGTGACTCTGTGTGGTAGGAGCGTGATAGAGGATCGTGTCTGTAGCGTAACAAAGCATTGAAGAAAAAGCCTAAAATAGGTCTGCGTGAACTTCTACTGCCTCCTGCTGGTTGATTTGGGGACTACAACCCTGCCGCTGGGACGCTCGTACTTACTTGTTACCACATTCCATCCGGCCACAATAAGAGACCGGCCATTATTTGCCTCCACTAACTCCGACACCGGCCAGAATTGGAGACCCGGCCTGTAATTGAATACCGGCCTGTATTAGAGGATTTACGGTATGTAAATATTTTGCATATTTAATGCAAAATCTCATTTTTATGCTTTAGTGCTGCAACAAGGTTTTATTAATAATAAATTATTATACCTTTTGTTTTACTACAGCATCGGTAAGCTTCCTGTGCACAGATTATTAAGGATGCTTGTTTCAACTGTGAGATTAGACGATAGGATCAATGAAAAAATAAGTTGTCACACACTCCATGGAAACTTTCAGAGAATCCACAAATAGTGGCTTTCAAATGGTTTTGTTACTTTTTGCAAGTTTAGAAAAGAAGCAGATGAGACAGCGTGTCTGATAATTTAGTTTTTCATCTGATAATATTAGAACATGTCAGTAATGTCTGAGGGGCTTTTATAAACACTGTATAACTAACACTCCTGGAGAGGGTATGAATTACACAGAGGCTTCTGGGGAGCCCAGTTATGATGGGGGGGGGGGGGGGATTTTTGCCTTGGCCCCCAAAATGTATTGAAACTGCCCTGGGTGTGTGACTGAGTTTTGAAGGTGATCTGAATTGTATCAGATGTATAAATATTACATGTGTATAACTTATTGTTTTATACAGGTAGAAACGTGTAGTGGAGATAAATCTACCTACATTTTACTTTTCAACACTTTGTTTTGTTTTCTTGTTTTTATTTAACTATTTTCCTGTCCTGTCTGTCTCTCATCTTCCTGCATCTCCTCATAATTCTCCAGAAAATCTGTTGCCTGGATTCTTACCTTTTCACCACATCAGTTACTTTTGAGCAGATCGGAGGGATCTCCTGACCCTTGAGCGTGTTTTCGATGCTGCGTGAGGTGACATCACCACAGCACAGGTGATGAGCTCCGCAGTAGCGCGCTTCAGGCACAAATAAGACAGAAAATAGAGAACATGTGCAGACAAGAACGATCGTGTGCCAATTAAAGTTTTTTGGTTGCGCCACTTTGAGAATGGACCGTGCGCTGGAAGCAGCTGCCTGGATCGCTGCGCAACAATGCGGAACCGGTTCGCAGCAGCGCAAGTCTGCAGGCTCTCCCTCGCGCTGATCTGCCGGTACCGGCTCTCCCTCGCGCTGATCTGCGGCTCTCCCTCGCGCTGATCTGCCGGCTCTCCCTCGCGCTGATCTGCGGCTCTCCCTCGCGCTGATCTGCCGGCTCTCCCTCGCGCTGATCTGCCGGCTCTCCCTCGCACTGATCTACGGCTCTCCCTCGCGCTGATCTGACTTGCTCTGGTCTGCGCGCAACGGCGGGCGGGAAGGGGCGCTTTTGGAAGAGTTGTGCGACACAACGAATCGATGACGCAGTTCGTTGCCAACGCTTTTAGTAATCGATTTTCATCGAATTTATCGATTCGTTGTTGCAGCCCTACTTAAATGTTTAAAATGTTTTGTCCTAACCTGTTGTGAATGGAGAGCTTTTGGGGGATGGCAAGTTGTGTCAGTTACATTTTTGATAAAAAAAATAAAAATAAAAAGCAATTATCTGACATCTTCTATTTATTGATGAAAATAAATCAATATGAATTAATCGTGATGCATCGGGATAACGAATCGAATTGAACTGTTGACCCAATAATCATAATCGAATCGAATCGGGAGAGAAGTGAAGATTCACACCTCTACAACACTGAATGTCCTCATAAGAGACTGACCTGTGACTCTGTGCCTGTGTCTGACAGGCTCTGGCTGCCTGTGCTCAAGTGACTGGACTTTGCCTAATGAAACCATTTAGAAACAATTTCATAGGCATTTCATTTCTTTCTTATAGATGTCTTTATCAAAATGCAAGTTTCTACTTACTTGACGTTCTGGAGCATTAAAAAATGACCTGATGTCTGCTGTTTTTCATTTCTCTGCCATTTCAACTGACCTGGTCTGCTGACAGTTGGACAGCAACACACACACAGATGAGATATTGTCATTAGAACGGAGCTGGAGGATATTGATCAACAATAATATCTTGCCAATTTTGTACATCTCCATAAGCATCCTTTCTTTTTGTTTTCATTTCAATAACAAGACTGTGGCCTAAAACGGAATAAGCAATTCAGAATAAAGATTTAAAAGTAGATCGTTAATAGCTGAAGCAACATGTCCTGAAATGACACGGCTATTAGCTGACCATCAGCTACACATGTGGATGGATGCAAAGCATTAATTTTAAATACTAAAACATATCTAACTTTTTCACAACAAAGAGAGAGAACATAAAATGTCAAATTAAAATTTTATTAAATCACATAACATGAAAGATACTAAAATCCAAATAGTTCCATATTGATTTTAATATATTTTAAATTTTCCTTCTACATATGGCTAGAAAAAAATAACAAACTTCAAATCAGCTTTCACAAGTATGACTGAAATCTCTTTAATAAATCATAGAAATGTTTGTAGGCTATTAGAGAATAACTGTAATATTTAATAACTTTATGTAAGTCCTACTGAATGAAAAGATACACAAAATCTAAAAATATATTCTTGAAATATTTGTTTCATTTTAATAATAAAAATTAAAAACATTTACTTTACAAATACACTAAACATATACATACTCTAGTTTTAGTTTCAGTTTAATCGATCTGTCACTTTTCTCAGTTTTCATAGCGTTATTGGGTCTGTGTGGCCAACGGGATCTTTTGCTCTGTTTTACACTGAGAGCTTTGAGCAACGTGCCTCCAACACACATTTGCTGCAACCAGTTTACGCACCTGCACTTTGACATATTGTAAACAACTGCAGAGCCTGGGGAAGACGGGATAAGAGCGGTTAAAAGCTGTGGTATTCCATACATCGGACCAGTTAGTTTTGATTCTACCTTATTCATCTGCTAAATAGGATGAAACGCGGACATTTTCATCGATCTATAAATGCTCCGCAGATTCCAGGGGCAGACCGTGAAAGCGTACGTGTCTGGAGAAAGAAAGGAACTTTTGATCACCTTAGTGAATGGAATAATAATAGTGGAATAATCCTGGAATGACCAGAGAACATGAAGTGACAACTTTTTTTTACTGTGGTGGCGGTGGTCTGTCAAAGGGATCTCCGACCGGTGATCAAAATCTAAAGATAATCGGTGTCTATGTTTGACATTTATGACCACATCTGACATACATATTTAAGTTTGTAGAACAAGCGTGTGATAAATGACTTACTGCTGGAAACCGCTGGCTTTTTGATTCCCGCCTCCTGTGAGCCGGCGGGCTGCTGTGAAGCTGTGAGCGGGGCAGAGCCGGCAGCCCCGCCCGTTGGAAACAGCGTGTGTGGACCGACTAGGGTTGTCACGGTTATCGGTGTAGCGGTAAACCCCGGTAAAAAAGTTGACAATAATAATAACCGTTTTGTTTTTAAAAATATATTATCTCGGTGGATTACCATGGCTTCAGTGTAGGCGCGGTGACCCTTACGGTGTAGGCGCGGTGACCCTTCCCACCCACCGTATCATCTGCTGAAGTTGCCGGCGGTACATGCGCACTTTGTTGTTTACAACCAAAACTTTCTTGAAGCTAGGGTTGTCACGGTAACCGGTATAGCGGTAAACCCCGGTAAAAAAGTTGACAATAAAAATAACCGTCCAGTTTTTAAAAAACTTAATTATTTCGGTGGGTTTACCGTGGCCGCGGTTTCGGCGAGGTGACCCTTATCAGCCACCGTCGCTTCAGCTGAAGTTCCCGCGGCGCGCACTTTTTAGTTTGCAACGGCACCAAAACTTTGAAGCTGAAATAATGGCCGAAGGAGGAGACGGCAGCGCCCAGGACATCCATCAGCCCTCAGAGAAGACTAAATCAGAAGTTTGGGCATATTTTGGATTTCTGAAAAATGCTGAGGGACAGTTAATAGAAGACTGCTATCCCGTTTGCAGAACGTGCAGGAAACAAGTGTCTGCAAAAGGCAGCAACACTTCGAATCTAATGGCACATCTGCGTGACCATCACCCACGTCTCTACAGCCAGTGCAAGGTAAGTTAAAATTAGCATTTTAGCTTAAATGCATGACGTGAGGACTTTTGGTTGAGAGAGAATGCAACGAGTCACTTAGGGCTGTAGCGAAGCCTCGACGAAGTCGACGGCTCGATTCTAAAAATTTGTCGACGTCCGATCCGGAAGTCGACGCACCGCTCCCACTTGTTGCATCCCCAGGAGTTTGTAAATAGAGGAGGAATCTGCCTGTTTTTCCTCTAGTTCGCCCTCTTCTCCGCCTTCACTAACATCTCCGCCAAATACCGAAGACCCGGAACAACGTCCGTCCACTACTAGATTATTTTCCTGTTTTGCCCCTTCGTCTCCCAGCAACAGACAACAACTTCCGGGGTCAGATGCGCTGCTTCGTCTCTACCGCAGATGTAGAACATCACCGGGAGCGTTTCTCCCTTCATGAAGGAGCTTCTTTCAGACATGAGGAGAGCTGTTTTGGTGGTAGCAGTCTCTCCTCCATGCTGGTCTGTTTGCTGCTGGGTGTTTTTGGTTTATTTAAACTTGGTAACTTGAACTTAATGTTGGTAAAGCTACTGTTAGCATCTTCGCTAACAGCTTCTTGCGTTGGGATAAGCTGTTACGTTTTGGTTTAGAGTTCATCTTTTTTGTGGTGTAGATCTCCCTTTCATTACGTTTAGAGTGTTGTGGGTTTTCGGTTTAGTGTAAAATATCACCTGAGTTTGGTTTAACCCGTAAGACCACTCGCCTCACGCACATAAGTGACCAAAACAAAGCAGCATGGAGACACTCCATCTTCTACCACCTCTCAGACAGCAGCCTGCACTCCCAAGTTCTACACGTCACCAGAACATAACCAACCAACACAATAAAAGCAGTGTTATACAAAATGGAAGGCCTGTAGTGTTTATTCTCTTACAGTAAGAATTTATCAATTTTTTTGAGGAATTTATTTGAGATTTTCTGGTTTTTGTTAATTGTGCAATAGAAAAATAATCATTAGATTAATTTTCTAAATAGTCATTAGAATAGTCGACTATTCGATAAAATAATCGTCAGAATAATCGTTTTAAAAATAATCGTTTACCCCCAGCCCTAGAGTCACTATATACTGCAGCCGCAGCGTCCTCTGCCAGCATTTAAACCGTGTCACGGACACCCTGTTGCTGCATGAAGCATCTTATTTGTTGATGATGAAGAGAAATATACAATTAGTTCCTTGTCATTGATTTGTTTACTTATTCAATGCCATTTATACTTGAACATTTGGATTTGATTACATAGTGTAGTAGTTATTTTAGTCATTTGTTTAAAGTGGCCATTTATTTTAAATACATATTTTTTAAGGTTGACTTGTACAGTGCTCAAGTCAAGTGTGGACTGGAGTTTTAGATTTTCATTTTGATAATGAAGAAAACAAGTATATGAGAAAACAAGTGGTGTTTCTTTGATTTGTTTACATATTGTTTATGTTTTGAATGTTTGGATTTGTATAATTTAAACCTGCACAGACTATTGTAACATGTTCCAGAAAAAGAAGCTATTTGTTCCTTTACTTGTGAAAAGTTGCACTTTTGCTAAGGCTTTGTGTTATTTTAGGTTTAATAAACACTGTTAAACTATTTCAGTTTGTGTAGAACAGGACTATCAATGCTTTCTGAACATATGCAACACCGTTTAAAAAATACCGCGATAATACCGAAAACCGTGATAATTTTGGTCACAATAACCGCGAGGTTCATACCGTGACAACCCTACTTGAAGCTAAAGCTGAAACAATGGCCAAAGGAGGAGATGGCAGCACTCAGAACATTTATTATCCCTCAAAGAAGACAAAGTGGGAAGTACGGGCGTTTTTTGGATATTTGAAGCATACCGAGGGACAGTTGATAGAAGACGGCTATCCTGTTTGCAGCATGTGCAGAAAAAGTGTCTGTGAAAGGCTGACACATCAGCGTGACCATCACCCACAACTCTACAGTCAACGCAAGGCAAGCTAACTTTAGCGTTTTAGCTAAAATAAGTGATCCGAGGATTTGGGTTGAGGGAGAATGCAACGAGTCGCTATATAAAGCAGCCGCAGCGCCTGCTACCAGCATATAAACCGTGTCGCGGACACCCCCATGTTGAAATGACTCTGCGCATTACGGGGCTCCAAGGGGCAGATAAGAGTTGGTCTCTCTCCGAGAATAATTACGAATTTAACAATGATTACTGCCTGATGACATTTTCCCAAATCTGCAAAGCTCACTAGAAGAACACAAACCGAGGATATTTTCCTGATATAGGGTTTATTACTCACAGAAGGATAAAAAAAAGTATCTGATCAGAAGGCTACTTGAGTACTGAGTATCATCTGGTCAAATATTTTTAAAATGATGACATCAAACAGACAAAAAATAAGAAGTTATGGGCAAATATTGGTATTTTAAAGACTAAAGGGGAAATATATAAACAAATAAACATAATTACAAAATAACACATTTTAGGCTAAATTTAGACACAAACTGAGGACAATATTTTCCTGATATACAGGGTTTATTTAGTTGTCTGAATATGTAACACAGTTAAAAAAAATACCGCGATAATACCGAAAACCGTGACAATTTTGGCCACAATAACCGTGAGGTTAAATTTTCACACTGTGACAACCCTATTCAACACCAAGCCCCCACAATGCGGCTCTAAAATTGGTCCCAACCCGGAAGTACCAAAAATTGCAGTTCCACCCTCATCCGCTGGGGGCTGGTATCAGAAGCGAGCAAATCCAGATTGACTCCCATGTTAAAAATGCCAATTTCACAGCAGAAATAAACATGTTTACAGCCTGGTACCAAAACATATTTTTTGTTTAAATGATCTAGTTAACACTCATGACAACTCTGAGGGGGGTGCATTTTTTTCTCACTCTTCTGTTTAAGCGTATTAAAAGCCTAAAATTCTGTATAATTAATGAGCATCCGACCCACGTGACCACAGAGCTAGCTCCGTGGAAAGGCCTCAGTAGAGCCTCGGCCTGGCTTGGAAACTGCTCCGGGATTTTGAGTCTCTGTGTTTGTGTATTCTTTTTTTTGGATATTATTGTGCAATTGTTGGACAAAATGACTTGCTGTGGAATTAATTGCACTAATTTAGCGTCCAAGGAGTCTCCACTTCATTTTTTTCCGGTAAGTAAAATTATATTCATGTATTTTAGGTCACTGCCGAGCTGAGCTTAGATTTTAACAAGTACTGTTGAACCATGAAATTTAAATATAATAGGGTAAAACCCAGTGCATTTAACATAATGCTGCACTTTAGAAAATGGGTTGAAATATAACATGTTGGTGGAGCTGGGTTCCGACTATCGGCTTGTGGAGCTCTCGGGAGACCGATGTTTTCCACCCGGAATGCCGGCTGTTTCTCCCCGCAGCCCGGTCCATCTCAGTCTGATCGCGACTTCTGTTAGCTGCGCGGGCTGATGGCTGGTTCTCCCAGCAGCTCGGCGCATCGCTGTCTGATCGCGGCTTCTGTGTGCTGCGGCGGGCTGACGGCTGGTTCTCCCAGCAGCTCTGCGCATCTGTCTGATCACGGCTTCTGTGTGCTGCGGCGGGCTGACGGCTTGTGGAGCTCTGGGATGGAAACCTTTCCACCCGGTTCTCTCCAGCGGCAGCTCTGCGCAGCGGCGCTTGTCTGCTGTGCAGCTGCCGGCTTGTGGAGGTCTCCGAGACCTCTGTGTTCCACCCGGTTTTACCCAGCGGTCAGCCCGGCGTATCTCTGACTCAGAAGCTCTGGTGTTGTGCACAGTTAACTCCGGTTGTAGCTAGGTTGCTACCTCCGTTAGCTTAGCTCCCACCTCCGCATTAGCTTTGGGTTAGCTTCAGGTTAGCTTGTAGCTAGTTCGACCGGGTGTCGTCAGTTGATCCCAGCCTTACAGCCCCACCCTCAGCTCCTCCTCTCTTCCCTTTTATGGAATTGTCTGGGCTTGACGGAACCTGTGACACGGTCAAAATGGCGGTGGTGGCCACCTCCCATTTTAGCACAAAAACTTATTATTGGAGTCTATGGAAACCCATTGTCCATATATTAATGTCGATGTTCAACACCCACACTTTTCCAGCTGTTTTGCTCACCTCCACACCAGTCTGGTTTCTCTACGTCGCACTGACTCTGTTTCCCTCAACTCCTTCCCCTCCCTCTTCTGTTTCTCCTTGAAACCCGAGGAGAAACAGGAGAGGAAGGGAGGGAAGAGCTCGACTGAACTGACATTAGCTGTACAAAGTCTGAGTTCGATAAAGTGAAGAACAACAATTTGCAGAGGTTTATAACAGGCGCGGCGCCCGGTTTTCATTTTTGGGTGGGTCACGGTAATTTTGGATGGACCTTAATAAGCAGTGAAGTGAAGCAGGCAGGTCGCGCTAGAAAATTTTGTTTAAAAAGATGTCATAATTTTTTTTCCCCGTCATTTTTATTTCTAAAATATAAAGTAGAAACGCACAATTTAATTTTCATTCATTTTTCATTAATAGGCACCGGTAGTTTTAACGGTTATTCATGGGGTAAAATCTCCGACATTTTTGAAAAAAAAAAATCCATCTTCCAGTAAAAGCAAAGCATGCAGCCCACCTCTCCAAATGCGTACAATGTGCATCACAGCCGCTAGGCGCGCACCGTCAGCTACGTCAGCCCAGACAAGAGAAGAGAAAATAGAGAAAAAATAGAGGATAATTCTGTCTGGATGTGGATGGAGATTACATTTTACAGCAGCCTGATCATCATTTAAATACAAAAACCATCACCTGTCTTCTAGTCCACGCTATCAGCATTATTTTCATTGGTGTGTGAGTTTGCGTGTGTGTGTGTGTGTGTGTGTGTGTGTGTGTGTGTGTGTTTTCCACTTCAAACACTGGTCTAATCAACCAGACCAGCGTGTCCAGTAACATATTAATGTTACAATGAAACAATTTCACTTCAGTAGGAACATTTCACCTGCCGTGGCCCGACCGCTTCTGCTCCACATAAAGTTTGTGCGTGATCAAATGTCTGTACAGGTGCTTTCTGAGCTGAAGAGGCTATTCTGCCTCAGACAGACTGGATGTGTCATGCGTTTCCATATTGGAGACGGGAACAAGCGCAATTCAGCCAAAGTTTCATAATCAGCGAACATTTTTCCAGGGGACACATCCCTCAGAGAGACAGGGTTTCCAGACCGCTTTAGTGGGAGGAAATCTTACCGCATGCGCTGTGGTTCTGCGCTGCGAACCCCTCTACAGATCTTCAGCTCACTGTCCACCGTGTGCTTTGCGAGCTTTTCTGAGCACAGTATCCAGTATAAAGCTCTGATGCTCTGATGGGAATCTTTTCTTGATGGATTTTGTTACCTCCGCGATGTGTGTAACGATTAAAATGTCAGCTCATCTGTGTGCATCGGGGTAATTCTTTCAAAACAACCAACATCCTTGAGTTTATCCATCAAAATAAACAGTCAAATGGAAATATCTATAACCCTGCCATTTAACTGTTTTGCCTTCTTGTGAAGATTGTTGCAAAGAGAAACAATTAAACTTGATTAAACCCAGAGCCGTGAGCACTGCGCTGTACTTCCTGACTGTAAATGAGGGGGAAACGATTTAATCGGATCCTTTTCTTTTCAACATGGTTTAATGTAAAGTTTCATTCAGTACAAACTTTAGTTACACTAATCTAACGAGACAGAGCCTGGATTTGTATTCTGAACAGTTTAAACATGTTTAAAACGGAGACATGCGTGACGCATCTAAAATTCGCACCAGCTCCGCTATTATGGAAATTAAACTAACAAGACGAATAACATGAAATTATTTTAGGCACAGACAACATCCCCCACACTTTTGAAAATCTTGCAACGCGTCTGCACAAGAGGCACCATTTCTGAGCAGCATGGCCACCAAGCTTTTTGCCATCTGCTTTTACCTCACATGGTTTATTGTTGGCATCACTGCCTTTATAGGGGAAATGTGATATTATCCTGTTTATGTGGTTATACGTGAACTGTTTCTCAATCTTTACTAAGAGCTTCATATATACAGCAAGATCAACAGAAACAATCCCTTCAAACAGATCGTGACCCAGACATGGAGGGAGGCCTGGCTGGAAAACATGAAAATACTTCAGCTGATTGAACAAAGAGTCAAACTTTACCTCATATGCCATTTCCCCCTCTGCCACACAGTTTTTGTAGGTCTCTACTAGGGTTGTCACGGTAACCGGTGTAGCGATAACCCCAGGTAAAAAAGTTGACAATAATAATAACCGTCTTGTTTTTAAAAAATATATTATCTCAGTGGATTACCGTGGCTGCGGTGTAGGCGCGGTGACCCTTACTATCCACCGTATCATCTGCTGAAGCTGCCGGCGGCACATGCGCACTTTGTTTACAACCAAAACTTTATTGAAGCTAAAGCTGAAATAATGGTCAAAGGAGGAGATGGCAGCACTCAGGACATTTATTATCCCTCAGAGAAGATAAAGTGGGAAGTAGGGTTGTCACGGTAACCGGTATAGCGGTAAACCCCGGTAAAAAAGTTGACAATAAAAATAACCGCCCAGTTTTTAAAAAACTATATTATCTCGGTGGGTTTACCGTGGCCGCGGTTTCGGCGCGATGACCCTTACCAGCCACCGTCGCTTCAGCTGAAGTTCCCGCGGCGCGCACACGCACTTTTTAGTTTGCAACGGCACCAAAACTTTGAAGCTGAAATAATGGCCGAAGGAGGAGACGGCAGCGCCCAGGACATCCATCCGCCCTCAAAGAAGACTAAATCGGAAGTATGGGCATATTTGGGATTTCTGAAAAATGCTGAGGGACAGTTAATAGAAGACTGCTATCCCGTTTGCAGAACGTGCAGGAAACAAGTGTCTGCAAAAGGTAACACTTCGAATCTAATGGCACATCTGTGTGACGATCACCCACGTCTCTACAGCCAGTGCAAGGTAAGTTAACATTAGCATTTTAGCTGAAATGCATGACGTGAGGACTTTTGGCTGAGGGAGAATGCAACGAGTCACTATATCAGGGTATATACAGCAATCCTTAAGTAAAATTTAGTACTTTTTAATACTTTTTTTACTACCTTCAGAATTTTTTTAAAACCATCACAACACTAAATTGCAAGTGTTAATCAGCGACCTATTTACACATATTTTAACATATATAACATACAAAAAGAATAGACTTAGAGACTCACTGATGTTGACAACGTATTGCACATATTTATTTTACTTAGAAAATAAGCCAGGCACTTCTTTTCAGCGGTTCAGACAGTTGACCACGAGGCCTGTAATGATGCACAACGACCACTGAATATGACGTCATCATTATGTGACCGGATATGCTAAAGTAGGGCTGCTCGAATATGGCAAAAACAATAATCACGATTATTGTGACTGAAATTGAGTTCTCGATTATTTAAGACGATTTTTCAATTTATGTAGATTTTTATTTTTTTATTTTTATTCAGTCATAAAACTGCTCAGGGCACAATCAGGGCAAAAATAAACAAGAAACAAGATGATCACTAAAATAACTCCTGATTCCCAGTATAAAAAGACCAATATACTTATAGCTCATAGTTTATGACCCAGGGGCTATAGACCTTGGTTTAACTCATTTAAGTCTAACCAGTACAGACCCAAATACCAATATCTTGCAAATACTGACAGCAAGAATTATACTGTGGCATTTATAACAAATACATGCAAATTGCTGTTCACTAAATGTTGCATAACATTTATTGAGTCGTGTCAAGGTGCTGTAGGAGAGTGCACTAGCACCATGCCCTCAGAGAGATTAGTTATTATTTATCAGCGTGAGGAACTTATTTCTACCTTATTTATAAACTATTTATTTACAAGTCCATCAGTTAATGTAATAATTGTCCCAACCACAGCTGCACCCCCCACCCCCAACCCGGTCTCATAGCAATCAGGGGCAGCTGCACGTGTGTTTAGCACGCCGCACGCGCACATTTAGCCGTTTTTATCGGCTCAGGAGTCCGCAGGTACGGTGTGTGTCACTCACTCTGGTTAATCCAACAGGGAGCCGGCCCTGAGAGCTGTCTTTAGCGACCGACACATCACTGCATCATTCCCTTTCCTAATGTCCTGAAGAACGGTCCGGAGCGCAGGCGGAGTGTTTAGCTAACCTGCAGGAAATTTCGACGACAGTTATCCAGAAAGTAGCTAAGGGTTACCAGAGATGTTTCTGAGGTGTTCGCTAGGTACTTTTAAGATTTAAAAAGTCAAGAAGGGGGTCTGAGAAGCTGTTAGAAATAGCGTCAAAGTCGCCAAGTTCACTTGGCAACACTGGGAGGAGCGTTTCATTTGCAACTCAAGGCAGCGCAAGTGGGAGGAGCAAATAATCGGCTTGTTTTGTTTTTATAATCGTTCAAAACATTTCATTCGGAATATATTTCTATGTCGATGTTCAGAATACGACATCTGATAGTCTGAAAAAAATAATACCTAATTTGGAAAAAATAATACCTCTGAGACCAAATTTAACACTTTTAATGGCCTTAAATTTGACTATTTTTATTTATCACTTTTTAATACTTTTTAAAACCCCGCGGACACCCTGCTATATACTGTAGCCGCAGCGCCCTCTGCCAGCATTTAAACCGTGTCACGGACACCCTGTTGCTGGATGAAGCATCTTATTTGTTGATGATGAAGAGAAATATACAATTAGTTCCTTGTCATTGATTTGTTTACTTATTCAATGCCATTTATACTTGAACATTTGGATTTGATTACATAGTGTAGTAGTTATTTTAGTAATTTGTTTAAAGTGGCTATTTATTTTAAATACATATTTTTTAAGGTTGACTTGTACAGCGCTCAAGTCAAGTGTGGACTGGAGTTTTAGATTTTCATTTTGATAATGAAGAAAACAAGTATATGAGAAAACAAGTGGTGTTTCTTTGATTTGTTTACATATTGTTTATGTTTTGAATGTTTGGATTTGTATAATTTAAACCTGCACTGACTACTGTAACATGTTCCAGAAAAATAAGCTATTTGTTCCTTTACTTGTGAAAAGTTGCACTTTTGCTAAGGCTTTGTGTTATTTTAGGTTTAATAAACACTGTTAAACATTTTCAAAACTATTTCAGTTTGTGTAGAACAGGACTATCAATGCTTTCTGAACATATGCAACACCGTTTAAAAAATACCGCGATAATACCGAAAACCGTGATAATTTTGGTCACAATAACCGTGAGGTTAAATTTTCATACCGTGACAACCCTAGTGGGAAGTACGGGCATTTTTTGGACATTTGAAGAATGCCGAGGGACAGTTTATAGAAGACGGCTATCCTGTTTGCAGCACGTGCAGAAAAAGTGTCTGTGAAAGGCAGCAACGCATCAAATCTCATGACACATCTACGTGACCATCACCCACAACTCTACAGTCAACGCAAGGCAAGTTAACGTTAGCGTTTTAGCTAAAATGCGTGATCCGAGGATTTGGGTTGAGGGAGAATGCAACGAGTCACTATATGAAGCAGCAGCAGTGCCGCTACCTGCATTTAAAACCGTGTCACGGACACCCCCATGTTGAAATGACGCTATGCATTACGGGGCTCCCAGGGGCTGATAAGAGTTGATCTCTCTCCGAGAATAATTTTGAATTTAACAATGATTACTGCCTGATGACATTTTCCCAAATCACTAAAATTTCTCAACAATTGAAAACACCTTGTTTTGTATTTGCAGACTAACTTTTACGTTGTGGTTTTAATAGACAATACATGTTTACTGATAGCATTCATGTGTTTACAATAACGTTTGTGGGGGGGACAACTTTGTGTCCCCCATGGGATCTCCACCTATGAACTTCACCTTGCCCTGCCCTGCCTATGTGTGTGTTTAACTTTATAAACCATCTTGTATTAGTATGTATGCGTGGATCATGTGTGTTCGTATACTGTAACTGGAATGTGAGGACTGGGTGAGTGTAAACCATAAAAACCTTACATGTCGTGTCGTCCCTCTGCTGCCACTGCCCTGGAGAGGAGTTAGGGCAAACTGTAGGCACCTGGAGAGCCGATTCCTCCCTCATCATCCCACCAGATGAAGAGGGAGTTGGAACTGGAACCCCCTGGGTTCCCTGGTGACCCTGCAGGTCAATGGCCTGCCGCAATGATGTCCACAGGGTCATGACATGCTGGAAGTGTGTGTAGAAGAGGGAGAGGAAGAAGAAGAACAGTTTACAAAATGCAATTATTGACTCAACAGTGACGTAATGGCTCCAGAAGTGTTTTTCTCCATGTAACTGACTCATTAACCTTTGTAAATTTCTTAACGTATGACATTTGAAACACCACACTTACATGATCAGCTACACTCAAACCCATTTGCTATACATGTGTTACTGTGGTATTTGTTGAGATTTCCATTACCTGGTAATTGGTCAGGTCAGGCAGAGGTACAGGTTATTGGGGAGGATGAACCTTCTCCTCACCGGGGGGATGGCTGGGGGTGGGGGAAGCCCTCTTCCAGGGGTCTGGGCTTCATCCTCTGATGAGGCCCGGTCCTGGACATATACTTGGCCTTTGGAAATGAACACACAATACAAATTTTTTTTGGAATTAAACATTTATTTTAAGTTAATATAGAATAGAATAGATTAGAATAGAATACTTTGTCAATTTCTTCGAATGTGCTTGCCATACAGGGAACTGAAATTACGTTTCACACTGTCCCATGCGTAGACATTAGCATAAAGTGCAATAACAATAACAAAAAAAAAACATCCCTAACAATAAGATAATATTAAACAGGTAAATATCGCTAATAATATACAAAACATATAGCAGCAGGTGTGTGCAATTGCAATGCATAAGTACTTGTTTACAATCAGAAATGTTTACCCCGTTCTTGGTTCAACCACTATTTCCTTTTTGTATAATGTGCATGTATGTGTGTGTGTGTGTGTGTGTGTGTGTGTGTTTGTAGGGTCCAGTCTGTCATCCTATACTCCCCATCCTATACTCCTATGACTCTGAAAATGTCCTCATGATCCTGAAACGCTGGTTAAAACAAATTATTTTCAACCTCTTATAAAACAAACGTGTCTGTTGATGATTATGCCCACTACAATACTGAAGCACCTGCATACTTGCTACCGATTTGATAACTTTCTGTAATATTTTGATATTTAAGTTGAAAACATGAACTGCTGTAACACAAATTTCAAATGTTCTAGAGTTATGTCTTGGTGAAGCACCAATGAAAAACGTTTTTCTTGAAATATTTGTGTAAATAAAAACATTCAAGAGCATATTTTAGCCAAGAAAGCTCATTAGCAAATTCTAGTTTAAGGCTTCTATAGGAGAACAACAAGCAGACATGTTTCAAACTTTTATTAAAGTGCTCTGATCCTGGATCTGGGAAGGTTCTGGAGTGGCTGGTCTGAGGATCTGGAGAGTGATGATGGAGAAGCAAGACAGAACATCTTCAGAAGCTCCTGTAAGGCAAGTATAACAGTAGTAAAAAAAACAACAACAAAACAAACAAACTAACAAAAAAAAACAATAGTAAATACTGAAAGTGGATGAACTTAAGAAGAATGGAGTTTTGGACAGAAAGAGCACTGATGTTCCAGCTGGACTCACGAACCACGAAACAAGGACAGACTGACACGTGGCACCATCTAGTGGCCACACTTTTAAGTAATCATCAGGTCTGACAAACAGCGTTTCAGCCTTTTGCAGGTAGACAGAAAAAAATAATAATGTTGACACATTGTTGATAATATTACTATATTTCAAGGCTTTTTCAATACAGTGAAATTAGTTGAAACAGAGCAGAGTTGTATTAGAGAACAGTAGTCTGCACAGCCCGACAAATCTGGGATGAATTAGTGCTGCCTCAACCTCCTCTTCTTTCTTTGGGTCACTGGAGTTTAAATTAAGTGGATGAGAAACCCATGGAGAGGGCTCTGCATAAATGAGAGTAAAGTTGAATTTTAAACTCGTGTAAACTGTCACAAATAAGTGGCGTTCAATGTCCGTACCAAACGCCGTTTTTTACGCCACCCACACAGGGGACGCGTCTGGGATTAGGGTGACGTAAAAAACGGAGTTCAATGTCCGGAGAAAACGTCGTTTTTTACGGGCGTTCTACGAGACCGTTTAGAACGGCGTCAAATACGGCGTTCTGGCAGAGTTTTCGCCGTATTTTACGACGTCTTGACACATCAAACAGGGGTTTTTTCGCCAATTCTTAACTAGACGGGTTGGAAAAGTGGCGTGTTTTGGCGGTTTTGGCTTTCCATATTCTGATAATTTTGGGTCGCAGCTGCTCGCAGCGCTGCTTCAACAGTGCATACCCTCACGAGGGACGAGCAAAATATTAAACACTCCAGAAGTTTGTGCGAGCTCACGATTGCTGATCGGTAGCTGGTCACGTGGTGCCTCGCTAGAGTGGAAAATCGGCTCAAAAAAGTGAAAAAGTCGCACAGTGTACGCCCGGCTTTAGAGAGACCTGAATGAGAAATATTAATACAATCGGAGAAACTCCTCCAAATGTCTGAATTGCCTTGCTTTGGTTTTTGTGTTATAAAGACCTTGTTTCAGCTTCTTTTCAACATCAGTTGCCGACTCCATCATACTCATCCCGATCCAGCCGACCGTTCCCGCCCGCAGCAAAATTCACACCGCCCTCCCCCTCAAGATTTGTGTTTGGTCCCGCGGGACCAAATCCCGATGCCGCCCGGTACCGTTACAGTCTGCTGCAGTAGCAGCGAACCGCGTGACCCTTTGGCGAAGCCACTCGGTGGTATATAGATGCTGGTTCCGTTAGCTGTAGGTTAGCCACAGTTAGCATCTGTACCATCATCTAAACAGCGGCACAGCCACTTTCTACTAGCAGAAACCAAGCCAACCCGGAACATGGCCGAATATTCGGTGCATTCCTGGTATACACATTTTGCTAAAACAAACAATACAGACCTAAAACAAAACTATAGCTAACAAAAAGGTAGGATTCAAGAAGAAATGGTACTCACCTCTGTCGTGATGCTGGAGAAATGAACAAATTAGTCTTGATTCCCGGTCTTCGATCACTATTTTCCCCGGCAGTTGATGAGTTTTATGGCTTGCCAAAAATAACCCCATAGCACACCTGCAGAAGTCACAGACGCTGTCCCGCTCTCGTCTGGCTACCCAGAATATGCCATAATCGCCAGCCATAATTTTCTAATATGGCAAACCATATTTATGCCACGGTTTAAACACTCGCTGACATAATTAAACCAAAACACTTTTTCGAAGATTTTTATACCAGAAGGATGCCAAAATGCCCAATTTTTGCCAAAATAAAAACAAAATGTTTGCTATCTGGGAAGTCAGTAAAAACTTACCACAGTGATGACGAGAACCGTGGCTGGTTAAACCAAGTTGAAGAAGTCAAAATGGCGCCGGGTAACTGAAATTCTGGACCGGACCATTCCACAGTCCCACAGTCTGGCGACTGAGATGTTTGTTTTTCCCTTACTTAGACTTTTTTTCTTACAGTATTTGCACTTAACCAGTTTTACGCTCGAAAGACTAACAAATTATTTTAAAAAATATCACAAAACACTGCTCATTGTTTAATTTATGTATATTAACTCTCTATCAAATGGCCTCACCCGTGGCCATGCCCGCCAAAGTCCCAAGTGAGCAAAAGTCCCCAGGTTTTTCTCAGCCTGGAGCCTGTATATGTACAGTCTATGGCCTGGAGGTGGAATGTGTACGAAAGGAATCCACAGAGCCAGGTCTTACTGCTTCAAGCCATGGAGGAGGCTTGTAGAGATGTGGCCTTTGAGGCCTGTCAGGGCTTCATGAGGCACTCGAGGTGGTACTTCCAGAGCTGTTTGGGGGGGGGGGACTGTAAAAATAAATTGTTTTGTCTCAAAATTTGTGTGATGTCTAGTGTTTGTCTCAGAGAAAAGTGGGCACTGTCATAAAGTGGGCACTGTCATACATTCAGTGTATAATTCAATGTGTTCCATTTAGACAATTGTGTTTTCAGTTTTGCTCTTCAGTGTTCTTTCCATGCTTGGTAGTGTTAACCCAAAGGCTACTTGTGTTTAAGCAATGAATGGTATGTGTGTGTCATGTGAAAATGGGGCTGTGTTTACCTAATGAAAACACGTGTTCCATTTTGGGAACATGTTACGATATGTGATGGCAGAGTTTTGTTGCAAAGGGAAGCCACGGTTTAGGAATTTATGTGTTATGTTTGGGGTTTTGTGTGTGCAGTTTTGAAAGAAACATACAGTTTTTAAAAACGAGTTTTAGCAGCCGAAAAAAAACTGTAACATTGACACATGCTGGATCTCAGGTCTGCTTTATTCAGCTTCTATCAGGAGAAGCTCCTCTCTGCAGCAGCAGCTGTCACTGGCATTGTTGCAGCTATCCTCAGGGCCACCAGCATATCAGGGTAAACTTCCTTCAGTCTGATGTTAGCTGATAGGACTTCTGTGGACTAACTCCACCTTCATCTTCCAGACAGGTAATGAAACACCAGATTCTCAGAAACAGAAAAACATCTAAAAATATTCCAAAATAATGAAACTATCCTAAATGTCATTGAGTCTCATGCGTTAGTGCTGCACAAACAGTACAATATTAAGAAATAAGCTTAGTTTGTAAAGCATCCCTAGGGTGCTAACCAATGATGTCTTGATATCATCATTATTGTAACACTTCTTTACCTCTATCCTTGTGGCGTTTCCCTTTTCTTTTCTTGTTTCCTCCCCTGGGCACATGATAATTTAGGGTTTTTTGACATGTTGAGCAACCTGATTCATCAGAAATGACCCTAACCCAAGTAGCAGGTAAAGGCTAAGTAGATGGAGGAGGGGGTCGCTGTGTGCGCCAGGTTTGCCTCATAGGAAAGTTACCTACAAAACATAAAATACCTCTTTGGTATCGTGGCATGGTACAGATCAAACTACAAACTAATTTTTTTAACAACCCATTAAGAAACTGCCTTAAGCGCTTAGAGACTGTCTGCAAATATAAACTCAACTGCAGGTCATGCAGCCAGATCATTGCAAACAATTTAAATATTACTGTTTGATTTGCATGACTTTCAGAGGTAAATTTTGAGTATGTATAGAATGTGCATTTCATCATTCATACATTTAATTACCGTTAGTTAGGTGGTTAGTTAGTTAGTCAGTTAGTCAGTCAGTCAGTTAGTTGTATATATTTTTTATTCTGAAATCTTTGCACCCTGACCAGCAGATGGCACCCCAGGCTTGTGTCAAAGCCAGCCTCGATATATCTGCCCTATTTTGCCCAGCAGCAGCTGTTTCTCTTCTAGAATAAAGAAAAAAAACAAAAGGGGGGGGGGGGGTCCTGATATGTGCATCATTTAAACAGATGATGAGAGATGTGTTCTAACTTGCAAAAGGGATATTCCACCCAAAATTGAAAATTTGTCTGTTGACACATAATATATGTACAGTATATGGTTATAAGAAGGAGGGAGATTAAACAAGAGGAGTGAGGATTTAACCAAAAAGATAAATTTGACTAATTAAGGAGTAGATAAAGTAATTAAACATAAAACAACAACCAGGGAGGAGTCTCCACTGCACAGGAGAGAGCCGATCCAAGCTGTATAGAGAAGCTACACACCAAGTCCAGGTGCACCTATTTGTTTTTAACAAGATCTGCAACAGAAAATAAAAAACACAGAATGAAACACAAATAAAAACCAAAGTGATGGTGGGGGTGTCACAACAGACACTAAGATGGGGGCAACAAGTGTGCTTACAGCTCTTCTTCGGGCTGTGCCCAGGTGGAGTCCTTGCGTGAAAAACACCAGACGCTCGCCAATGTGACCCACCTCTAGGCCTGGCTTCAGACAGGGGCAGAGGCGATCCCAGTGCAGGCGAGGGAACACTGTTTTTGGGCTGTGCTTTGTCTGATCCCTAACCTAGGACCTGTTTGCCATGGGTGACCAAGCACCTTCCACAACCTGATCAGCAGACCAAGGTTCTGAACACAACCACAAAGAACATGATGAGAACAAGATCTCAAGTGTTTTCCAGGTACTGCAATTACCTGCTATGCTTAGACTGTCGCTCACAACTGCACATGATGTTTTGACCCGATTAACAGTGCTGCAGCAAAATATCAGACAGCACTTAATTTTTAAAAATTTTTTAAATAATTAAGAAAATACTCTTACAATTGTGGTGGACCAGAATAATCTCCGGTGTGTGTTTATCCTCCAAAAATATGTGAATAAAAAATAAATATAAAAATAAACTTTGTTAGAGTTTTTAATGGAGAAAATCGTCCTGGACGACTGGGCCACAGTGGGAACGTTCTGAATCAGCTCCATGGTTCCTTGTACTGGTTTAGGACATCTGTTAAACTGGGTGAAGGTAGAAGGTAGCATGTCAACAGGCAGACGGTAAAGTAACAAGGGTCATAGGGAAATATTTGTTTTTTCGGGTGGCCATGTTGAATGGATAATATGATGATTGCATTTTGAGTCATATTAAAAGGTATCCTGACACACTCAAAAGCAAAAACATAATTACATGCACACACACCTTTTGGTACTATACTGGCTGTACTTTTATTTATTACTAAGGTTAAAGGTTAGTCCTTTTATTATATTTAAATTGTTAGTGTACTGGAGAGAGCTCTAATCTGGGCCCAAATATTCATGAATGCACAACAAGCTGGTTATCTGGTAAACTGTAAAATTCATGGGAGTTAAAACCAGTTCTTTCTAAATGGGACTATTAAATGACAAATGACCTTCACTCACATGGTGCTTTTCTAGTCAGGGTGCTTTATGCTGGTCCTTCTGTTCACACACTGATGGTGATGAGCTACATTGTAGCCACAGCTGCTTTGGGCTCACTGATAGAGGCGAGGCTGCTGTTCACAGGCACCACTGGTCCTAAAGATAACAACTGACATGGATGGAGCCTGGGTTTTAACCAGCAACCCACCAATTACAGGACCAATCCCTGAGCCACCACCACCATGCCGCCCCATGTTCAAGGTCACGTTGGTATGTTTCCTTGGGCTGGGCAGGTTTTCTGTTTTATTAAAATGAGAGAAAAGCAGCAGAATGTGTCCAGAAAAATGCTCTCAAATGCTTTAAAGCTCATTGTTACTCCAAGCAAATTTGACGAATTGTTCTTAAAAAAATACTTCCTTAGATCACATGTCCAACAAGCTCCTAAAGCCTGTCAATTAAAATAAAATGATTGAAAATTAAAGCAGCATCTTGATTACAAAACTACAATTTATAAAAGTATAAATTAAACATCTAAACATTTTAAATCTGAATATTTTTGACTCAGCCAGACAAAGATTGATGCTTCAAATGAAAAAAAGATAATAATAATAAATCAATCAACTAAGCTGAAATTTAAATATTTTGTCCATCTGATCGCAGAGGAAAACATGAGGTTGAAAAAAGAGAAAAGGAATTGTGTTATGTTTATCATGAATCTTTTTTTTATATTCAAAACTGTCTTCTGTAAACCAAATACTGACCAAGCAAGCTCTAAATGTTCTTCAGGGATCACCTGAATCTGAGTTTGTGCTTCTAACTTGACTCTACGTCTCTAATATAAACCAGATTTATTCTAATAAAATGTGATTGTGTGTGTTAATCCAGTAAGAATCTAGTAAAAAAAATTTTTTTTTGAGAAGACAGAGTGATGCTGTTTATGTTTATAGAGAAGATATTGAGTGAAACGTGATGTGGGGAGTGGGAGTGAGAAAGAGAGGGAGAGGAGATGAGATGAGAGGAGAGGAGAAGTCTGCTAAAAACCTGCAGACCTGAGAAAACCTCTCAGTGGGAGAGCTGTGAGTGGAACCAACACACGTGGAGTGTTTGCGCAGGGTTTTTCATAGATCCACATTTTAAACATGGAGCATGAGCAGAGTCAGACTTCCTTTGAGTGATTAGAAGCTGGATGGTTCTGGGAATGTAGGCACTATGGAGAGGCTTTCCTGTCATTCTGTTTGGGTTTTTCTGAGAGGAATCTTCTTACTGGTGAGTCAAACAAATTCAAGTCATTGTAGCGGTTTCTTAAAGGACTTCTCCATTTTTCACTAAAACATTTTATTTTAGTTTTATTTGCAACAAGGTTTCAAAATTCTAACATTTTTAAAGCATTCTGACCAGTTTCAGGACTGAAAAATAGATTTTAAAGCTGATATTTAAGACTGAACTCAAAGTGGTGCTTACCGGTAATTTCTTCTTTCTTTTGTTTGTTTTCTCAGGGAAAAACAATACACAATATATACAAGTAAATGTTAAGAAATATGGTGGACAAAGGGCCAAAACCCCTCAAGGGGCGCATTATGTGGCAAACTACAAATAAGCTTCAATATCTGACAATGTAGAAAGTTCAAATTTTTTAAATTTGAAATATGGGCTTTGCAGTATTAGCTTGTAGGAGACACGGCAACCCCACACTCACTGATAGTAAACAGTAGTTAAAGAGGGACTGCACACCATCAGAAAATGAAACTCCACCCCTAGTCAAGATTTTAAAAATGCCATGAAAGTGGGTGTTGACAGGAGGCAGAGTAGCATGGCCAGGTGTGGGGAATTTCCATTCTGGGAGGGAGGGGGAGTGGGAGGAGACTGTACAGATGACGTGAAATTGTACCAATCACAAGTTTAAAATGCAGTAGGTGCTGTTCTGCCACAGGGGGCAGCACTAAGACGTTTTATACCTAGAGTCTAGATTTAACCAAGTTTACACAAGCATGTCAAAAAATGCACAGAAACAGAAAGATTGTATTTGTAAAGACCCAATTATACAGTTTATTAGCAAAAAAAAGTTATTTTGGGGTTTAGTTACTCTTTTAAGTGCCTTCTTTTATTTTGAAAGGAGAAAAACTGACAATCCCCACAGCCAGCTGGGTATGGAATATGTTTCAGTTCCAAAATGACTGAAACATTAGACTCTTCTGGGATTTTCTCTGTAAAATTCTCTCTATATTCTTACATACTGCACCTTCAAATGCTTACCATACACCTGGGTAGCCTAGTGGAAACTTTTATGCTGCAGTCCCTGATTGCAAATTGCTCGCCAGACCCGAAAGTTTAGAGATTTGAATATTTGTGTGTTGTTGTTTGAAGCTTTGAGAATTTATGTGAGAAGTGCATGTAAACCTGAAAATTGTGTGCTGTGTTTTGACAGCAAGGTAATGTGAAACTGACATCAGAGTGTAAAGGAGGAAAATCAGAGTTCTAATATGATAAGGAAATCTTAAGTAGTGATAAAATGAGTCAAGTGGTTGGGAACAGAAGGTTGTTAAAATTGTGCCTCATTTTTGCATTTTGAGTTTTAGCAGTCGGAAAAAACTGTAACAACGCAACATCATGACAGTTTGGTTTTTCCAAGTATGTTTTCGTTGCCCTATCACCCCCAGTCCTCTCTTTTATAAATAGTAGTCTAACCTGTGGGATTAAATCTCAGAAACACAAATATATTTTGTCATGTTTTGTGACGACTGAAGCTAAGAATGAAATTCACGTAAAAAAGAAACACTTCTGTAAAAATATTCAAATATGAAGGTTGGTTTGATCATGTTTTTGTGCACCAAGATGCAAGGCGACTTTTATCAGAAAATATAACTACACAAGAGATACAGAGTCAACAGAACAATTTTTATGCAGATTTGTGCCGCACCAAGGCTAATTCCCAAAGAACATCCTCTTTGCATAACACACAAAAAAATTTCATTTTTCTGTTTTTTTTTACCATAAACCTGGGATTTAAGGGGTTAAACCTCAGAAACACACTCATATTTTATTTAGTTTTGTGAGAACTGAAGCCAAGGATGAAATTCATGTGAAAAATGTGATTTGTGAAATATTTTATCATTTTAATGGGACTCTAGTCTCTATGCAGCAATCAATTTCCCTCTGGGATTAATAAAGTATTTTTGAATTGAATTGAACTGAATGCACGTTTTGTGCACCATGGAGAAAGGAGTGATTTTTTTTTCTGGAAATCTGACACTATAAAAAAATAAAGAGCAAATAACAACATTTTTATGCACATTTGTGACAATTAAGGCTCTGACAATTCACTCCCAAAACAAGACCTTTGGACATAACACAAGAAATAATTTCCTTTTTTTAGTTTTTCAAAAACTTTTTACATTCCAGGTGCTTAACCTTGTATTAAAGGGGTTATATCACAGAAATACACAAAACTTCATTATGATTTTAAGGACTGAAGCTAAGGATGAAACTTGGTCTCCAGAGCCCGTTTTTGTGCAGTGCACCAAGATAAAAAGGTGTTGCAAAAGTTAAAGGGTGTGACAAGGGTTAAAATGTTGTTTCTTAAACAAAAAATAAAAAAGCAAATGTCATGTAAATATACAGTATATATAAAATATATAAAACAGAGTTAACGCACAAGTTGCTGCTTTAATAGGTTTATTCATTTTTTGTTTATGTATTTTTTCCCTCCTTTTAGGTTACTTTGCATTCTTAATCATGCACAAGTATGCTGGAAACCTGTAATGCTGCAAAGATTTTTGGAATTAGCTTGGGTTTCTATTTGTTGTGCATGTTTTAACTGAATGCTGCAAACAAACGCTTGTATTATTTTTTAATAACAAGGCATTTATAAAACAAACAATTACACACATTTTCAAACATTGAAAGTGCTCATCAAAGCCCCATTCTAAAACCGAAAATTAGAAATAGTGTTTTTGCAAAAATATGAGCAAGAATTAATTTGTCAAGCAAGCACATAAATGCTTTATTCCTTCCCTTTAAACAAACCATAAGACCAACAACCCTTTCATGGATAAACAGCTAAACATATTACATATTTTACAGAATTGTATAAGTATATACAAAACATAGTGGTTATATTTTTTTCCACACACTCCTCTTAAGTTATATCTGCAACTAAATATTAGACACAAATAAAGTAGCAAAAACACAAACACCCAGCCGCGTGGCCGGAAACAGCCAAGATGAGCATCGGTTTACCTCACCGAGATGCTTCCTTTGCATTTTTAAGTTTTTCTTCGTAAATGATCTCCTCTAACATCCTGCGTCTTTTCGCCACGTTTCAGGGCAAAATGCTATATATTCTTTTCAGCCATATAGGTCTCATTTTTGTCAATAAAAAAGATTTTCTGCCAACCTGCATTTTCCATATTTTCACAGTTTCTTATGACTTGCAAATGGCAAAACTGAACTGGAAGAACATGACTTACTGTAGTATGAGTTTGAAGTACTCTTGACACCATGAGCAGCTCGTCCCATAGCTGAATCTTTGCCACCATAGCTGTCAGACCGGTTCCATCAGACCAGCCCTGGACTCTGTCTCTGGGCTGGATAGGGGTGTAAGATCTGGTTGCAGAGGCACAGTTTCCCCTGAGTCTTCCACTTCCCCACCAACACAACCCTGAGACACACCAGCCAGTCTGAAGACATTTGTCCCTGCAGTGAACCCTGACAGCTTCTGCGCCAGGGCTCGAGATGCCTTTCTGAGCCCCCCTGCCCTTTTCCGTCTGGCTGATGCCGAAGCAATATGCTTGGTGCCAGCAAGTTCAGTCAGAAAGCCCAGACTCTGGGATGGAAGACTGTAAACGTGAAGTCCACAAAAAAGACACGGGAGTGGACGGAAACCATCTGGTGGTTCAGGGGGGAGGGATTCAAACTGCACCAGCATGAACCTCTCACCAGCCCGGCCCTGTAAATAGTCTGCAAGAATGCAGCTCAGCGAAGCTCCGAAAACATCCACTCGGCGTGAAGATGGAGGGTAGCTTCTTCCTAACACTTCCCCCGCATCTCTGTTCACCACCCCGTCATTGCTGAGGGCTCCCCACTCTTCAGCCCGGGTCCAGGTGGCCTTGGTTAGGACTAACACCACTTTACCCCCCTGTCTTTGCAGCTGGTCCAGTCGGGAATGGAGCCATGGCACAGGGCCCAAGGCACTTAGCTCAGTCTGGCTCCAGAGGTCCAGCGACACAGTGAAGCCCAGGGCCTGAAGAGATGAGCCCAGGTGACACAGCATGCCTGGAAGACGCCTGTCATCATCAGACGGGTACAGCAGGACCACATGGCCTCCACCCACAGCACCTGCACAAAACAAAATATTCAATTATGGCTTCTGTGATCAAAACATCAGCCACACCACAGCAGGGAATGGGGTTGTGATGACACAAAAGATAAAACAAATACAATTTTAAGAAAGCTTTGTTTCAGCTGTCAACAACAACAAGAAGAACAATATGTTTTTTATGTGTTACACTTTCCACGCCGTCCAGGACTCTGTAAAATGTCAAATATGTCATTTTCAAAACTGATGGATTTTTCTTGAGGCTTTCTGCTGACTCAGTCACATAAATCTGATTAAGTTTTTCAACTTAATGAAAAACGTTTACCTGCATATTGTTGGATCTAAAACTATCTACAAAAAAAAAACTTTAATAAACAAAATAAAATACCTTCATATCTGACTCAAGGGACTGATTCAGAACAAGAACATTTTATTTTACTTTCTTAAGAAAAACCCAAAACAACGCACAGCAAAATGCAAACTTCCACCAACAGAAAAACAAAAATGAGAAACAAGTAGACATTTGTACTTTTCTACTGATGAATGAACTAAATAATGAACTGTGTCCACAGAATTGTACCTTTTACATCATCTTCTTTCAACCACTTCCAAACGTAGCCTGGAGAGAAAGGCAGAATTTGCAATAAGATGCTTTAATAGAGAAAGTTTAGAAAGATCAAAGGAGAGGCTCACCTTTTAGGACACCTTGTACTAAATAGGCTCCAAGTATGGCCAAACATATCAGCATTAATCCGATGAGAAGTGGCAGGATCCATCTCACTCGAGATGCTGGAAAAACTAAATATGAAGCTTTTATTATGTTTCTATGGAAATAACATCATTAAAATATACATATACATTAAAGTATACATCAAATACTTCCATTCTTAAGATAAGAAACATTAAATAGTTTTAGTTGGATTTAGTTTTGCAGAAAACAAGAATAAATCTTACCTGTAAAAGGACACTGTGGCTCTGAGAACGACTCCATCCCATTTATTTTGAACTAAAGGTGTTTACAAGAGTTTGTTAGTTCAGTCTGTGTGGAAAGCAGAATCTCATTATACTTGTTTTAGATAACTAATGAATGTTACCTGCACACAAAGCAGGTGATGCTTCGACACACTGAACTCTCCTGCTTGCTAAAATTTAAATAATTAAATAAAAGAAAAAAGATCCAACGTTAATGATGATCAAATAATGGCACCTAAGGGGTGATCACTATAAATGTGTTCATCATATTTTTACATATTTTAAAAATTATACTGAAAGAAACACACGCTCTTCTGAAACTGGATCAGATCCAAACATATTTAAGCCGCTTTTTTCATCGTCATCATGAGAATAAAGAGCTCAGGTTAACAAAATTAAACCAAAAACATCCCTTAAGGTTTGACTCTTAGCATCAAAGATGCTCCAGTTACCCAGTGTCTGCTGCTTGACTTTGTCCAGCTGTTTTCCAGTTTCTGTGTGGAGCCCATCACCTCCTCACACTGGGCTCCTGTACCGTCCTTCTTGCACAGACGCACCTCTCCCTGCAGCATGCAGACAGAAGTTACATTCCAGGTGAGCACATTCCCGTTCTTCCTCATCCCAGGCTCTGCCAGCGTCACTGACACGTTGTGCTGCATTTTTTCAAAGGCGTCTGCAAAAGAGAAATGATAATAACAGAAAAACAATATGTTCTAATTGTTAAGCAAACAAGCTCAACATACATCTACAATAGCGTCACGGATTTCCTTTTACCTTTGTGATGTTTGAAAGGACAGTATCTTCCTCTCTTGTCTTCTCCATCCCACCAAGCCTGCGCAAAAGCATTTTGTATTAGAAATAAATCTTTTAAAAGTCTTTTTTCTTGTAAGTCGTTTTGTCAGTTACCTGGAAGCATAAGCACGGTGCCACAAAAACTTGTGAAATGTTGATTTCACTTTCTCCTTCGGCCTGCACAAACATTACAAACTGTTGTAAAAAATCTGCAAACAAGATAGCTTTTGCACGCAAACACACACATATCACATCTGGTTCTATTTAAATAAAGAAAACTTTCAAAATGGCCTTCCCAAAGCTCCATCATCAAAATGATAAAATAACAGTTGAGCCCATGCAAAACCAACCAGTTAAGTTCTTGTTTATAACAACAACTGATGTGTAATGTGAACAGAATGTAAAACCAATAATCTGACTGTAACTCCATGCTGTGTGGATGCTTGCCAGGATAGTAAAGCAGTGACTGACCCATGTGTAATGCTCTCCAGATATTCCATCCCAATCCACCAGACAGGAGCCTTTCTGATGTTTGACGTTTTCTATTTTCAGCCAGACTTTGTTCTCATGTTCAATCACAGCACGGAGATAGGGAACTAAAACAGACGAGTTACAATTAATCATTTTAAAAATAATTCCTCATGTGCCAGAGCAGAAAGAAAGGTTAAAGGAGAAAACGAGGAGACTTTTAACATACAGATATTATTGCAGACAGCATTTTAGTTAAACGTAGAAAGTATGATGATAAACAAAAACACACATGCTGCAAAAACTTTAACAACTTACCAACACATTTTGTTATGGTCCCCCCTGATTCTGATTTGCAAACTGAAAAGACGAGAAATGAATTAATGCTTATTGACACAATTCAACTGTCATCTGATTTGCCTCAGATTCAAATCCTTCAACTCACCTTCTTTATAATCTGGTATTGTAATGTTTTGAATGCGATAGCTCTTTAGAATTGTGTGCACAACGAGTGGTGTGCCAAATTCCAATATACTTCCTTTTACTAACAACACTACCTGTGGGGAAAAGGTTAACAGTCAGTGAAATCACATGATCTGGATGAGAAAATCACAAAACATTGATGTTAATAAAAGGCAGCGTTGACATGACGTTTGGTGTTTTTCTGAGTCAAGTCCATGCTTCTAATTAGACCCTGTGACAATTTTCTGTCATCTAGACAGACAGACAGACAGACATCTCTATCTATCATCTATCTATCTATCTATCTATCTATCTATCTATCTATCTATCTATCTATCTATCTATCTATCTATCTATCTATCTATCTATCTATCTATCTATCTATCTATCTATCTATCTATCTATCTATCTATCTATCTATCTATCTATCTATCTATCTATCTATCTATCTATCTATCTATCTATCTATCCATCCATCCATCCATCCATCCATCCATCCATCCATCCATCCATCCAACCATCCATCCATCCATCCAATCATCCATATATATATATAAAATTGACTCTGCATCAAGCTGACCGCCAAGGAGCAAGTCAGAATAAACGGTCAGCTGAGCATGGAAAATGCACAGATTACTCAGATATGAACCCAATTAACCTACCAGGTCTAGACTAGGCCAGCCCAGATGTGAATGCAACAGTCATCTAGTAACACACTACAATGTCATGAATTAATATCCTGCAGCATTGGAAAGGTCTCCATGCTTCAGCCAGCACATGTTCTGCCCTGTTTAGTCTGCCATAGCCATCTGGATGATCCAGAAGATAATAAGGCTTTTGAAAATCTAATCAAGATACAACTCATCAGAACTTTCTGCTGATTAGTTAAAAAATAAACATACCACTTGACATGTTGGTGACATTTAGGGCTGTAGAAAGACATTTAGAATCAAAACACTGGTGGTATATATGCATGCTCTGTATTTCTATTTGATACTGATTGTTTAGTTGCATCAATGTGAAATCCAAACACATCATTGTACAGGAGGTTCCTATAAGTACAGTTTGCATCCACCAGAGGGCAGAATGAAGATGCTACTTTGCTTTTAACATGTCTGGTAAACATGATTTAATGGTTAATACTGTTGGTCTGACTCTGCATGCAGACGCCATGCTCTCGTCTACTGACAAGATTGGACTTGCAACATTCAGTATCAGTTGATCCACATGACTAGGAAAAAGTACAAGGAAACTTCACAGAATGAGGTGGACGTATAATAAAATGACTAAGTCATTGTCATATCTGCTTTCAAAGACAACAAATGAGCTACATCCATTCTGTCGAAGCAGCTAAGTGTGATTAACAGGAGAGAACAAGGAAACTCAGATGTCTCATTCATAGGGCCGTCATTTTCTGAGGTTGTGTGTGTGTGTGTGTGAAAAGCATTAGCCTCTCAGATCAATCAATCAGTCAGTCAATCAAATTTTATTTGTATAGCGCCTTCAACTGCCTTTATAGAAGCCCAAGGCGCTGAACATAACATAAACACAACAAAAGAGCAAAGAGACTGACTAAAATAACAAAACAGATATGATAAAAGACTGAAATTCTAAAAATCCCTATTACATAAAAGCCAAACGACAAAAATAAGTCTTCAAATGACTTAAAGACCTGCAGTGATGGGGACTGTTTGACAACAAGTGGGAGCTCGTGTTGGAGCTAGGACAGAAAATGCCTCTTGTTTTCAGCACGATCATTGTTGATCATTGTTAGGTTATTTCAGCCCAGCTGTTTCACCACATTGCTGAACTTTAAGCTTTGTCAGAAAGAATGTCCTCCGGTTCTGCTACAGTTCTTTCAGTCAGACTGAGATCTGATCTTTACAAGTAAATTTTTTTTGATGTTCTGCTTTATCTCTGCTGCTGTGATTGGTGTCATTGTCCTGATGCATGACCCAATTCCAGCCGGTTAAACAGAGTCTAACATTTAACTCCAGAATACGTTACTAACCACCCATGATCCCATTTATTGCCCAATGGTGTGTTTTAGCTTCATTATAATAATTTAATACCTTACTTTGATCATACCAATCTCAGAGAACAAAGTTCCAGACATTTTGTGGTTTTAATTTGATGTTGACAACCTTAGAATCACTATGTTTTTCTTACCTGACAGAATACTTTCTTCTTTGTAACCGTCATCATCACCCTAACCCTAACTCATTTCATCAATACATTTGTAATAGTCTCTGGTAGGAATAAATGCCTTGTAAGTCGTACTCAGGGTACAAAAAGCCCTGGTGCGCCTGTTTCAGGATCTAGAAGACTACCAGATTAGAGTAGAGCTTCAGATGACAGGATTTGGAGTCTTATTTCCTGATATTTGGGCATCTCACCTCTGATTGGCTAACAGAAATATGGCTCTACTACTGACTGTTTACTTTGCAACATAGATGTTTTATCTCCACAAATTACATAAGCCAGGACGATGCTGTGTGGTGGAGTTGCTAATGCTAACGATTAGCTTCTATCAGCCGAGATGTTTTCTGCTGTTTCATGGACGCTGAACCAAGAAGAGTCTTCGCTTCAATTAGAACTAATACAGGAGACATTTGCAGGAGACTATTTTCATGTTCAGCCGGCACAGTGACAGATTATAATCAGAAAATAATCATTAAAAAAATTTCAGTGTTCCACACCTTTAACTTTGCTTATTGATGCTTTTAGAATCTGATTTAATCTGAACTTGAGGTAAAACTGCTCATCCTTAAATAGTTAAAAAAAAATTCATTAACCCATGTGGCTTCGCATGGGTGACATTTTCACACACACACACACACACACACACACACACACACACACACACACACACACACACACACACACACACACACACACACACACACACACACAAATTATTTAGTGAAAGCATTTTTATGCATTTTGGCTCTGTTTTTGTTAAATAAATATTAACTCTAGATCATTCTTCTATGAGAGATTTTATTTGCCCAACATTCTGCTCTGATAATAATATTTAGTTATTATTTCCTGCTAAACTTCAGAGATCAAGAAGGATGTATTTTTCTCTGACAGTAAATGAGGTCATATCTTTCCATGTAGCCAGGATTACCTCATAATGGGAATGTTTGGAATGTTGCCCTGAACCAGTGTAGCTCCGGTTGAAGGTCAGTGCCTTCCAGATCCCCGTGGAACCCGGAACGAAGAGACCCACTTTTATAAGAGCTGAAATCACAGAGGAAAGTGAAGGTAAACTCAGGCGTGTGGAGCACTTTAATCAATTCATTTGCAGTGGTCTCTTCAGGAATTAATGTCTTGTAATTCATACTCTTGAGGAAAAAACTTCCGGTGCGTCAGTATCAGGAACTAGCAGAATGCCAGATCAGAGGAGAGTTTCAGACGACAGGATTATATTTTTTCCTGATATTTGGGCATCTCACCTCTGATTGGATAACATCAACACAACTCTACCAATCACTTGCAAACATTGATATTTTATCTCCACAAATAACATGAGCGTGGAGTTCTGCAGTGTGGTGGACTTGTTTAGCTTCTACTAGCCGAGACATTCTCTGTTGTTTCCTGAATGTTAAACCAACAACAGTCTTCCTCATCGTGAGCAGAGATGGGCTAAGGCTACGTTCACACTGCACGCCTTGAAGCTCAATTCTGATTTTTTGAGCAAATCAGATCTTTCTTTTGTGTGGCTGTTCACACTATGACTGAAATACAACATCAAACTCTCTCCAGCGTGCACGCTTCACGACCGCATGCGCAGAAGAAAATAAGTCACACTCGAGTTGTGATGTGAATGCCTTCACTGACCGTTTATCCACAGGAAACTGTTTTAAAAACTGTAAACTGTTTAACTCCTTGTTCCCACTGTCTTCCTGAATTATTATTAACCGAAAATGTTCCGGTATTAATTCATTGATGGAGACCCACTCCCTTCATGGAGATGGAGCAACCTCCTGCATGCTCTCCTGTATTTTTAATTCCAAAATACAAAACAGGATGTCCAGACAGAATCCTGAACTCTTCTGTCAGCGCTTCTCCTCAGGAACGTCTACACACAAGGATCACCTCCGCTGACTCAGTGGCGTGGGAGACAAATATAATGCAACATGACCATTCAGACTGCAGTCGCTTTCAAAAACATCAGGGGTCTCATTTATCAAACATTGCGTAGAATCCTTACTAAAACCATTCTTAAGCTCAGCAAAAAAATGTACTTACGCCAAGTGGGTTTGTGATCTATCAAACATGGAGTACGTACAGCTGCACGCAATCTCCGCTTCATAAATCGGAGACTAACGAGAATGGTTCTCAGCTGCTTTTTAGTCACATCCCACCCTCACCATGCCCACTTACTGCCATAAATAGTCAATGCAAAGTGCCTTGTGGATCTCATGCATATACATAAGTCGGCTGTTGCAGCGCTCCGCCAATGACGATGGCGACCGTAGATCAAGGCAGATCAAGGCAGCACAATTTCACAGAATCAGAAATTGAGGTACTTGTGGGTGAGGTGGAGAAATGAAAGGAAGTGCTTTTGCAAAACAAATAAGAGAAAATCCACTGAGTGGCACAGCGTTGCTGAAGCCGTCAATGCTGAGTTCTTCAGAGAGATCTGTGGTGGATATATAAAAAAAAGGTCCAATCGGGATTTGATCCCCAGACTCCTGGGTGAAAGTCACATGCGCTAACCAGTCAACCAAAGAAAGATCTCCATTGACCAAGTAGCCAAGAAGAAGAAGAAGAAGAAGAAGAAGAAGAAGAAGAAGAAAATATCATTTCTATAGCGCCTCTCAAGATAAAAATCACGAGGCGCTTCACAAAAACAAAAAATGTGAAAATATGAAAAAGAATTTAGAAAATGGTTAAAAATATAGTTAAAATGGGACTTCTGGTATGGCGGAGAGGCAAGAGGCTGTGTAATCCTTTGGCTCCGAGCTGGGTTCAACACTCCCCAACAATTACCATTTTGGATGGACAAACCATAGTATGGAAGGGGGAGCTAAAAGAAAGGCAAGAGAAAACACGCAAAACAAGATGCATAAACAAGCCTTTCCATCGGAAAAAGGTGAACCAGACACGGCTAACGACAGTAAGCTAACCGAATCTGAGAGTACGGATGCTATTAGAGCTAGCATTATTGCTGGAGTCAAAGAAATACGGGCAGACATCCAAAAAGAAGTCAGCGCCGCATCAGGGTTACTAAAGAAAGAGCTAACAGAACTTAAGGAAGAAATGAATGGAAAACTAAACATGATGTCAAGCGACTTAAAGGAAATGTCTCAAAGAGTGGAGGTGGCCGAGACGAGAATAACCGAAACAGAGGAATTTTGTGTGGATGTCCACGAAATCCTCACTCAAGCATTAGACACCCAAGAACAACTCCAGATTAAAATCTCAGACCTAGAGGCGAGGTCACGCAGAAACAATATTCGGATATATTGCGTGCCGGAGGGGGCAGAAGGAACAAACATCTCTGCCTTTATCGACTCCTTCATAAAAACAGCGCTGGGACTGTCAGATACACACTTACAGCAATGTCACCGATCCCTGGGACCACAACCTCCCCCCAGAGGCAACCCAAGATCCATTATCGTTTGCTTTCTGGAGTATAAAACAAAACAAAAAAAAGATACTACGCACAGCATGGGGAAAAAAGAGATCGAGCACAACGGGAAAAGAATCTTTTTTGAACAAGACTATACAACAGAGGTGCTGGCGAAGAGGAAGGCATATGCCTCCATTCGGAGAGGGCTGAAGGAAGAAGAAATGCATAACCAGATCCTCTACCCGGCGCATCTGCGGGTCTACTATGCATCAGGCCCAGTAACCTACAAGGACATCCACAATGCTACAGCAGACATGGAAAGAAGAGGGATACTGGAATCCATCCGATCAGCTCCCAAAACACCCCCCCCCCCGTGAGCCTGGAAACAACCCGCGATGGGAAAAGAAGAACACGTCACAACCAGAAAAAATGACAAAAATGGACCATATTAAAGAAAGAGTCAAAGAATTTCGGCGTGACAAGTCCAATCCTTAAACTAACATAAATGCTGCGTCACCAATTAACATAATTGTCAATGTTTCCTCTTGTTATGATGCATAAGACATTTCTAAGTTGAAACCCTCTCTTGGACGTTCCGCTTCATGGATAAGTCACCGTTTTTTCTATCGTTCGGACTTTAGGTTTGCATCCTGAGGGCTCCCTCCCCCAGATCGATTTGGGACTGTTCCCTCACTCATGGAAGTGTTCTTTTCGCTTTTGGAGGCCAGCTTGTCTGTAAAAAGTTCATGTATCCCCCCCTCTCTTTCTTCTCTACGACCCCGCCACACCTGCCTCCCCCCGTCTCTACCTTCACTCTCCCGCTGTGCTGTCCTGGACACCACAGAAGACAAATAATACCATTCCCGGAAGGTAAGCTTAATGCAGATTTATGGATGTATTTCACTCAACATAAATGGACTACACAATCCTACAAAACGTAGTGAGATCATAACTAAAATAAAAAGAGAAAAACAGCAAATAATATTCAGGCAAGAAACTCATTTATCAAATGGAGAACACGAAAAATTAAAAAATAAGGGATTTAGACATACATATTTCTCCTCATGTCAAGGGAAAAAAACCTAGAGGAGTAGCAATCTTACTCTCTAACAGTATTAATTTCCATCTCCACTCTGAACTTAAAGATTCTGAAGGCAGATATATCCTGGTAAAAGTTATTTTAGATCATACAGAAGTTACCTTGTTGAATTTTTACAGACCACCGGGAGCTGACAAGAACTTTATTAAAAATATCTTTAATCTACTGTGCGCTGAGGCTTCAGGGATAGTGATCTGTGGGGGTGATTGGAATGTTCACCACTGCAGGTGCTCTCCATGCCCAAAATGTGTGTAAGCAAGGTCCTTAGTCAACTTAAAGTTGCACACATTTTTCTGCTACGTTTTCTTTCAAAAATCCCAAAGTTTGCATGGAAAGTTACTTACGCAGTTTTCCAGCCCCGTTTTGTGCGTAAGCAAGCTTGATAAATGAGGCCCCAGATATGTGTCGGAATCAGCACCACATACTCAAGGAACACGAATCACATTTGAAAAAATCGGATCTGTGCCATTCAGACTGTCATAAAAAAAATCAGACATGGGTCGCACGTGGGGAAAAAAGTGGATTTGATGCACTTTTGCCTGCAGTGTGAACGTAGCCTATGAATGTTAGGCAACAATGTGATGTCACGCCGTCAGGCCTTTCATAGTCTATTTTCAATCAGAAGCTAATGTAGGAGATTATTTTCATGTTCAGCCTGCATGAAAAACTCAGAGTGACCATTTATAATGAGAAATGATCATTAAAATTTGTTTTGTTTTTTGTGTTTCACACCTTTAAAGCAACCCAGTTTCCATTAGGGGTAAACAAACTGCTGACCATTTGTTCTCATACCTTCTTCCTCATCGTCATCCTCAGCTGACCCTTCAGGAGGAACATCTTCTGCAATAAACATGCACGGTTAAACTGGAGTCAGTAATTATTTAAGCTGAGAAAACAGAGTTGATAAAAGATCTGACAAGATGCAGGAAATAGCTCCTCCTAAAAGTGAACGACTCTAAGAGTACCTTGGAGACTGATGATGACTTGCAGACAGAGTTCATATTCATTTATGGAGGCTGAGAGGCAAAGAGCAGCAGTGAGCTGCACCTGCGTAACGTCCACTGAGCCATACGGTTCAGCGAGATTATTGCTGAACTGATAATCTGTGAAAACAAAGAGTTTCTGGCTTCTATAAAACTGCAGACAGTCAACGTTATTGTGTGTCACACGCATGCATACAACACCGATCATGTTACCTGAGCTCACATTGCAGTTTGTTAAACCCTGAAAGATAAACAACATGCAGGTAAAACACACCTCAAAGGACCACAAATAGGAATATGTTGTTGTTCATCAAACAGTAGCAGGATTTTAAGTCTTTTATTGTTTGATTTTAGAGCCAAAAAACTGGAATCATAAAGAAAAATGATCTGATTTATAATAAGTTCATACAAACAATTCTGGAATCTTTTTTTAAACAAAGTTTCACATCTTATGGTTCCTAACAAAGCTGTTTGGCTCCTTATAGAAAAAAAAACAAGTGTTAATGTGATACTATTGAAGGGTACTCCACTCCTAAACGTGAAATGAGATGTGGTTTCAGTTCACCATGTTGCCTTAAACCATTTCACTACAACAAATTTGATGTAAAAAACATGTATTTGTAGAAAATTGACTTGTTAGAGGAGAAAAATTATGATGTAACATTAATAATGGATTTCCTGTGAAAAAAGACAGCATGGAATATGAAACTGAAGTAGTTCAGGTTTAAATGATTATTTTATATCGATGAATCTCACTCTCCAATAAACTGCTCATGGTATATCGATTTCTTTTTAGGTGAAAATGAATGAAATGAAAAACTGCTTTAAAAATAAACATTGTGCGTTTACATTTTTTAAGAAAGAAATTAAAATCTATGTATTGTTTTAGTTAAATGAGGCACATTTATGTTTCAGTTCAGAACGAAAAATGCAAATCCCAGAAAATCTGTCCTCTGAGGCAGACAAAGTTATTATTGGAAATTAAAAAACTTTTTTTGTAAAAAATAAAATAAAATAAAATGTAGCATGCCAGTAAAATTAGAAAAAGTAAAAATTTAGAGGTATTTCTTTCAAAATATCACAAAATCATATTTTCTTTCATTTATTTTCGATTGTTGTGAACAAGCATTTTTTTATTTGCATGACAACCTGTCCTTATATTAATAATGATAATGATCCATCTTAATAACATCCAAGAAGATGACAAATCCATATTAAATCATCATGCCAACACATGTTTACCCCTCTTTACTAAACACAATTCTGAACTATAAAAATGTTAACTTTATTTGGGCAGAATTTTATAAAACAAATAAAGCTTGTTATTGTTTTGCAGGTTTTATCTTCTCTTGGTTTCTCTTTAAAAAGGCCTGAATGTGAAAATGATTGTCATTAGATTTTTAGCTTTTTTTCCCTCTAAACGTTGAGGTATAACGGACTTTGTTTTATTAAAAGAAACTTCCTGGAACTGGATGAATCATCAGAAAGAGCAGTTATAACTACACTGTTATTTTCTTTGGAAACCGACTTCCTGAGAAGAGGAGCAGCAAGGTAATGTGTCTGGCTCTGGCAAAGACTAAATAAGTAATGAACATTATTAAACTTTGATCTGTGTGTGTGTGTGTGTGTGTGTGTGTGTGTGTGTGTGTGTGTGTGTGTGTGTGTGTGTGTGTGTGTGTGTGTGTGTGTGTGTGTGATAAACTAAATCCCCCAAAGTGAAACTTCAACATATTTTCCCGGATTTCTACTAAAAAACACACAGAGGAGCCACAGTTGAAACCAGTTTTCTGTGTGTTTGTTTAAAGGTGTTCCAATAACGATTCTCTGTCAACATTAGAAGTTGTCTAGGATTACCTGACTGCAGGTGAGCTCAGCTGTGTCCTTCTTGATGGTTTTCAGCACAGCTGCAGACAAAAACAAACAGGACCAAAGCAGCACAGACACAAAAACTGGTCCCAGATCAGACAAAAGCACCATGTTTCAAAATGTTAATCCTCCAGGTTCTCTGCGACTAACCAGGAGCGTTTCAGTGGGAGTCCCCTCAAAGGTAGCAGGGTCCTTGTTCCTGTTGGATCCCCACATGTGGACTGTCAGAGTCCTCTCCTCGCCTCTCTCCTCACCACACCCACATCCAGGTGACTGGCACCTTAGGATACGTGCACGGTCACTGCTGTGTTGCTCAGGTGTGTGAGTAGGAACTATTGAGCAGCAGAACCAGTTTTGTGATAAGTGGGTGGATCAGTTAAAAAAACAGCTTCAGGCCAGATTGTAAACATAAATAACAGCCAAAAATTCTGCCTTTGTTGGTCATGTAGAGGGATCGATCAAACAGAAAGACTAGAAGTTTCTCTGACCGCATTTATAGAAAAAGATATTTTGGATATTTCAAATGAAACTAACACAGTCACCAACATTCAAGTAAAATTTTATTTCAGTAACAGATAAAAAAACAACTTTACAATCAAAATGTTATAACTAATAATGAGAAGGCTAAATAAGCAACAAATATTACCTAGAAACCAAGCTTGTGTTTTGTTTGCAGCAAATGTTCCCACCCCTCCTCCCATGACAACAGCTTGTGCCTTGGGCTTTTTACCCCAACGTCATTATCTGTCTCAATCCAATATTCTGTGTCTACTTCCACCCTCCATCTCCATCGAAGTGAAAAGGAGCAAACCATAGTCCTGGGGTTGTTATTTTTAATACATTTGCAGAGGCCTATAGTAGGAATAAATGCCTCGTAAGTTGTTCTCTGGGGAACAAAAGCTCTGATGCACCTGTTTCATCACAGAGAACTCACCCAGAGGAGAAAGCAGCTTCAGACGACAGGATTTGGAGTCTTATTTCCTGATATTTGGACATCTCTCCTCTGATTGGATAACAGCAACACGACTCTACCACTGACTCTGTTTGCTCTGCAACGTTGATGTTTATGATCTCCACAAATAACACAAGCTTGGAGGAGTTCTGCTGAGTGGTGGAGTTGCAAATGCTAACAGTTAGCTTCTGTTAGCCAAGACGTTCTCTGCTGTTTCCTGGACGCCAATTCAACAACAGCCTTCTTCGTCAAGAGTCCATGAATATGTTGTTAATGTTGTTGCTTGGCTTTCTGGGGCTGGAGGCTAGGAGGGGGAGCTGGCCGTCTGGTTGGGGTCTGGGGTGATGGGCTGCTTTGCTCAGCGTTGGGCGGGGGAGCCTGCTCATCAGCACCCCAGCAGAAAGGGTCGAACTCTGAGAACCGGTGATGGTTGTACCCCATGTGCAGCAGTACCGGGACCAGAGTGAATAGGCTGTGTATGGGGAGCATGATTGGGTGTGTCTGGCAGGCATTTTTGTAAGTCTTTGGTTGTATGTATATGTGTGAGCATGAGGGAGGGAGTGTGTGACTGTGTCTGTGTATGACTGTATATGTCAGGTGGGGCCTTTGACTTGTCCCTTCTCCTGGGACTTCTTTTGATGCTATGCATCTTCGTCTCCCCTCCCCCTGCCACACTTGGTGTGGAGTGCGGTGCCTTGGTCTGCCTGAGTGTTCGTGGCTCCCGGGTCAGGGGGTTTAAGATTTTTGGCGTCTGCCTGATCAATCCCGGTGGCTGTCTGGTCGGATCTGGGTCCCTGGGCTCTGCTGGGCCCCCGGCAGGGGTGGTCACTGCTGGGTCTCGGGTTGCTGGGTCCCGGGCTCGGCCGGCTAGAGGGTGGGAGGCTGCGGGCGGGCCTGTGGGCTTGCCGCCGATATCTCTCGGGACTCTGCCGGCTGCTGGTTGTGGCCCCCCGGGGCGATCCTCTGCACCTCTCGAGGGGGGCTGGGGCTTTTCTGGTTGCGGTCTCCTTGGGGTCCCTGTGCTCTGGGGCAGCTCCTGGATCTCTGAGACTTGGAGCTCCCTCCGTCTCCTGCACATCTTTGGGGGCAGATCAGTGGCCCCTCACACTCTCTATTGGACGCTCCTATAGAGAAACCTTACATATATAAGCACATGTATGCACACAGGTGCTCACATGGTGCTCTCATAAGTATGGACTTGGGCACGCTCAACACATGTCTTAAGGCTGTGGTTGGCACTAAATGCACTGCGATTTATTATCATGTGATTGTTCAGTAAAACAATGCTGATTTTATATTTCTTCATCAAGTTGAAGCAGTGATAGCTTGCTCTTGTTGTATTGTTGTGTGTCCCTTTTCTGCAGGTCTAGAAGCAGACTCTTGTTCATCATTGATTGTTTATTTTTGTGGAAACCCCCCACCACCTTTTGTCTCTTCCTTCCTCTTTCACCTCTGTCTCCGTGTCTGGTCGGAATTACAAAGCATTAAAAAAACAATAACAATAAAGTTTTAAGTATCAGGCGTGACATTAAAGCAGAAGATTTGATGCTCCACCTGAGAGTGAATCTGTAAGGCTTGTTACCAGCATTCAGACATTAATCCTGTTTGCTTTGCAGCGGGGGGTGGGGGGGGGGGGGGATAAACAAAAAATAAAAAAAAAAGAGTCCATGAATATTAAGTGACAGTGTGACATATATACGTCAGGATTTTGGAAGCCTAGAGTTTCATTGTCTGTTTTCTATCAGAAGCTGATGCAGGAGAAAGGTGTCCATTTTCCTGTTCAACCTGCATGTTAAGAGTGACTGATTACTCTCAAAAATAGTAATAAAAGGGTTTCTCAGTGAAGGACCTCTTTAAAGATTCTCTAGCTTTATGCTTACCATATGATAAAGGATGTCAGTTACAGAAGACAGGCGTGTCAAGAAAGGTGGGTTTGGGGTGTCCCTCCTCCTCAAAACAAACCAAACCCTGGTCTTGTAGGTCTGACTGCAGACCCTCTGCTCAAACCTGTTTCCACACAGTCTCATTAGAAAACACATTTCTGAAATTTAAAATACACTCTTAACTCTGTACATGTCTATTCTGAGTCTCCACTTCGAGGCTGTTGTGAAAGATTTCCCTGAATAATCAATAGTTTAAAAAAAGTTACATAGCTGATATATGGCCAGGTCATAAACAATATCAACATCACCTATCATAGTTATGCAGATGACACCCAGATCTACCTAGCTCTATCGCCTAACGAATCTTGAGCAAGTTCATGACTGGATGCAATCAAGTTTCCTTCAGTTAAACAAAGACATGACTGAAGTTATTGTCTTGGGAAATAAGAAGAATAGGATGGAAGCTATCTCTCAACTTAGCTCCAAAGGAATAAGGATAAAGACTCAGGTTAGAAATCTTGGTGTTACCAATGATTCAGACCTGAGATTCACTGGTCACATTAAAGCTATAATTAGATCAGTGTTTAATCATCTCCATCAATTAGCACGACTCAGAGGTCTCATGTCAAAATAAGACCTAGAAAAACTCATTCATGCATTCATCTCCAGCAGGTCTTCTAACTGGTCTTCCCAAAACATCTGTTAAACAAAGTCAGCTTTTTCAGAATGCTGCTGCTAGAGGCTTAACAAGAATCAAAAGAACAGAGCACATCACTTCCTATTCTTAAATCTTTACACTGCTTACCGGTGAACTACTAGTTTATAAATCTCACAGTGGAATGGGCCCAAAGTACATGTTGGATCTCCTTTCGGTACAGACACCCAGCAGGGCTCTCAGATCCTTGGCAAACAGTCAGCTTGTAGAACCTCGGGTCAGAACCAAACAGGGTGAAGCTACTTTTAGCTACTATGCTGCACACAGATGGAATCAGCTTCCTCATGACCTCAAATTTGCCCCAACTTTAGTAACTTTTAAATCAAAATTAAAAACCTTCATGCATTCATCAGCCTTTGAATAAATGTTTAATATGCTGCACATTCTGCACTGTAACTGCCACCTTTCTCACTATGCCTTAGCTGAATAAAGATGTAAACGCCATTCATTTGAACCCACCAAGAAAAACACTGATGTTTTCATGGTGACCAATCTAGTTAGTTCACCTGTCTAATATATTCTAATACTATCTTTGTTTCTTTTCATACTTGATCAAACCACGTTGGAACCTATATAACAAACAGAATTCAACTTCTGACCCTTAGTTAATTGTTTAGAAGATTGTTGAGAACATTTCTCAGACGCCTACATTAAATATGGGTAAAATGGTTAATTAGACTTATGAGCAGCTTGAGCTGCCAGTCTTTCCTTTTCCTCCAGCATTCAAAACGTGGAAACTTTGAGGCCCTGAGGGCCACGGTTGGCAAACACTAGTTCACTAGATACGACTGATTTTTATCCATTGAATTTGTGGTTGATAACTTTGGCTTTGTGCCAACATTTAATTATTACCACGCAACTGAGCAAACGGGCCTGTTAAGGCCTGTGTTGTTTTAGCTTATCTAGACAAGCACACCTGCTCTGGAGCACTCCTAAATACAAATGAAAAAATCATGCAGGGTTTTTTATGTTCCTTTGGCTTGATAAGCATAGATACAACATAGTATTTCCACAATTACAATTGTTTTTCAGTATTGCACGTTTTGTCACTATGTTTCAGATCAGCCAAACAAAATTATTCTGACTAATCACAAAATACAGTTTTCGAAGTATAAATTCTTTTATTTCTGAAAATAAGCCAACAAACCAACCTGGACACACGTGGAAAAAGTAATTGCCTCTGGTATTAAATTATGAATTAACTGTGACTAACCACATAATAAAAAAAGAAAAAGCAGAGTTTAATTTCAATATTATCACCCAGAACTAAGCAAAGCTATGAAATTACGAAATCCCTTCAATAGAACCTGTCTAACAACATGACGTAGATCAAAAGATCTCAAAAAGCAACACATCCGCCCCCGTTCTGAAGGGTTCTGAACGTTCTGCAGCTGAAGGTTAGGTTGGATCTCTTCTACCTTCAGGTTTCAGTCACCAACTGTACAATTTAAATTTCTGGAGTTTGTTTATTTTGCTACGAATTTTTATATTTTGTTGTGAATAATTTAATAAACTGTTGCAAATCTAAATACATTGGCATGTTTTGCACTTTGCACTGTGCTGCTTCTCACAAAGGCCAGGACATTCTTGTCAAAGAAATTTTCTAATCAGAGAATATTCATCACAGATGAATAAAGATTAAAAGGAAAAAGAAAACGGAGGGCAGTCATGAGAAAGCTGTATTTACTCAGGTTATCATTGCCTGATTTTGAAATTTGTTAATGATCTGAAACATTTTAGAAGCAAAAAAGCAAATACAGAAAAATAAATGTGTAGTTTTCTCCAGTTTTTGGTCATTTAACATGAGAATAAAAATATCATTTCAGTTTTTGAATCCAAAGCATTTTATTATCCTGCGTAATCACATCTGCAGTCAGATTCTGACAAGGTCTGCAGTTTAGAGCTGCTTTGCATAAAGATTAACGTTAACCTTGAATGAATCTCTGAAGGGGAAAATAAGGGAGATTTTCTGAGAGGGTTGGAATATCTGAATAAGACTTGTGTCTGTTCCTGGTCTTTTCAGATGACTTTGATTAAAAATGAGAAAATGGTATGCAGTATGTATCTTTTTACTTACAGGAGGTAGTAAATGTGTAAAATACTCAGTAACTAGTCTGCAGCCAACACAGACCTTATATTATAATATGGTAAAACAAATTATTATCACACGATATGAAAACTTTCAACACACAAGCAACTATTCACACGCTACCCTCCTACCGGGGCAACCTTGGCACAAGTCCGACGTGTGTTTAGAGGATCTTATGCAAATAGCTGCATTTCAACGAACAGTGTTGACAGTCATTTGTACTTTCACAGCATTCAACAACATCAAATGAGTACACGAAGAAAGTGAGGTAATAATTTGCAAGTAGATTTTCATAATGGTTAGCATATTTAGAGATAAGACAGGTGTTCGCTTCAATCACGAAACGCTGCATAATGGCTGCAGTTGTTTGAGGTTGTAGCAGGATCCAGGACAGAGTGTTTACCTCTTCTTGAAATGCAAAACATGTGGAGAGAAGGAACGAGTAATTTCAGCAGTCCAGAGGAGCTTGGCATCGTGACACACCAGCTCCTGAGTCTTGAGAGTCACATTTCCACCTGAACAAGAGTCTGGTATGTGAAACGTGAAACCAACGCTTCCCCCGGTTCTCCATGGCAACCCCCTTACAGAAGTTCTCACTCCTGTTTGCTCCTTGGCCCACCAGCCAACTGCAACGTGAGCCAGTTCCGTCTGCAAGTTGATGTCATTTTTATTGACGATGGGACAGTCGCCTTACGAATGAGGAAAAAGTGTCTGCAGCCTCTGAGTTAGCTGGTGCGCCAGCCACATTGACATGACTTTAGAGAGGAGTCTGTGCCAGCAACTCCTCCTAAACTCTCCACCTCTCATCTCTCCTCTCATCTCTGCCAGCTCCTGTATTAGGTCACTGAAGTCTTGTGGTAAGCAGTAGTGAGGAACACCTCTGAAGGCCTTCGGGATGTCCCTACTGTGGCACAAACCCTGGAAGTAGACCAAGGCGACCTCTTTACCTTTGCCGTCTTGCAGCGCCCCTTCGAGAGAGGCCAGGGCAGCCACAAACACAGGCTCTATGACTGCAGACAGCTCCTTCTCTATACTCCTGTCCTCATCTTCAAAACATTCCACATTTGTCAATTTCTCTTTGTAACCTTTTCCAATCAAGTTTAAATCCTCTAGCATCACATCTCGCATTCTTTCATTTGCATTCGTGAGGCCCACTTTTTTCTTGTCATGCTTATCCATGTTGGCCAGTTCCAGTTTTCTCTTCTTATATGTTTTTTTGGCTTCAGGACTCCAAACAATCAGTATTTTCCCACTTGTTTTGCGCACGGCCTCCCACTTCCCATACAGCCACGGAATTGGGCCCAGATCTGCCACGCCAGCTCCATTACCCGCCTGCCTCTGTGAGGTTTTGGCCCACAGAGATGTGTGCACCGTAGCACCAAGCTCACCCTGAAGTACTGACGCCAAAGTGCACACAGCGGAGATGTGGGTGGACTGGCTCGATGAACACACCAGCAACAGCGGCTTCTGGATTATCAGTACACCTGAGTGAAAGGGAAGGACCACAGTGCAAAGAGATGAGACGATGAAGGAATGCATGCTCAATTATTGTCCAGAGTACATGTTTGTCAGAAATGTGTGTGCAGTGAGACAACAGTAATAACCTGCAGCTCCAATTTTAGTGGTGCGATAGATGAAGAATCCAAGTAATGCAGCGAGGACAGCAACTATCAAAAGTGCTGCAAGATAGAGGACCCTTCTCTTATGCATGTCTGCAGAAACACACAGCAGCAGGTTGATTATTTTTAGTGTCACAAGTTCTTTCATGTGGAACCTGACAAACAAGTACAATTTGTCATTTATGCTCTTACAATCCATGCACAGAATTCTTCTTCCCTTCTTTAGAGGATCTGACTGCCACACCTGCAGAAAGGGAAATGAAAATGTAAAAATATGAGACACAGTGAGAGAGAGAGACAAAGAGAGTACAGTATTGGTTTCTTCACCTGCACACATGGCTTATCTGCAACATTTGAAATGGGCAGCTTAATCTTTTTATGTCCTCCGTTCTTTGCCTGTAAAATGCATAAAAGAAGTCACATGTGTGGGGGCAGTTAAAACAAATCAAATGCATACAATACAGAATGGATTCAAACAAAGAAAATGCAAAAAATATTTATATTATAATAAATGTCCAAAGCTTTAATGCAAAATCAGCACAAATATTGACATCCTCCAAGTTAATATTTGTTTAGAGACTCTGGCTTCGGGACACTGCATCTGACTACAGCTCTGACAGTGACAGCGATGAGTTATACACTGTGTAACTGTAAATAATGTAAATATGTAAAAATGTTTTGTGTGAATTTGTAAATATTATTTCTGTAAATTTTTGGGAAATCAGCACAGAACACTGGGGGATGCAGCAAATCATTTATAAAAAAAAACCTTGAGGTGTGCAGATATGTTTTCTGTGCATCTGTGAACCATGTTGAAGGGTTTATTGTAATATTTCTGTGTTATAATGTTTTGCTTTTATTTTGACATTTGTTTTGATTTTAGATGGACTGAGACGTGTGTAAACATTACTTATAAAGGAGGACGTGATCGTTTTCAAAGTGATTTCAGAAAATGTAATAAACTGAACTGATGTATCTGGATATCGTCGTTGTCTTCCTCCGCTTATCCGGGTCCGGGTCGCAGGGGCAGCATCCCAACTAGGGAGCTCCAGACCGTCCTCTCCCCGGCCACCTTCAAGTCTTTTAGGACTTTTTTCATTTGTCCTTATTTAACATTCAAAGTGAATTTTCATTCTGATTTTATTTTAGATTTTCAGTTCACCAGCAGGGTACTGATGTGTTTTTATGGATCGTGCGTTTATCGTTTTTAGGCTTTACTAATTATTAGGATTTCTTTGTTAAAGCAGTTTGGTTTACCCAAATGTGTGAATCTGCACGTGTTTCCATATCAGTACCAACCATTGTAACCGAGAGGATCGGCCCCATGGGAGTACATCTCCGCTCGGTGAGGACACAGAGTTGTGCTGAGAACTTTGCTGGAATGGTGGAAGTAAGGTTCACCACAATGCTCCGCCTGCCTGCTTCAGTAGAAGTCTCCCAGGGTGGCTTTTCTAGCACATCCAATCAAAAACATGTAAAAGTCGTTAGATGAAAACACAAAAATGTAGCTATGGGCTAAAATGCAGCACAAAGTCCTGAGTGATGATGATCCTTTCTTGCATAGTTTGTTGCCTCCTGCTTTTCCACCTGCTTTTAAGACCTCATCCCAGGTTCTACATGGTATTAAGATCTGCAGAGTTCTCTGATGTCGTTCTTCTGATCTTTAAATCCATAATGTTCTTTACAGCCAGCTAAGTCCCAAGGCCATTTTCTGACAGTTGTCACCTCTCGATTATAGAAATGCTCTCAAAGCAGCCTGCTGTGACGCTGAACTCAGAACTGCTGTCAACATGAATCTGTGGTGCCCTCCTCAGGAGGGGACAACCAAAACCTCCTGAAGTTTCTTTCATGGCAGAGTGCTTTCTTCTGCTTCTCACCTCTCTGATAAGTAGAGTGAAAAGGGTTTCATCTGGACTTTCACAAAGCATCACCTCACTTTGGCTCAGGGACAAAAAAAAAGAATAAAAAAAAAAAATATTGAATAAATGAACAAAAACATACGTCAAATGAATTCATGTGCATCTGATTATTGCGTGATTCGATGGATACCAAGGTAATTATCACCACCTAAATGATAAGTTAACTTTTCAGTTATTTTTGAGGACTCTATAAAATTTTGGGAGTCGTAACTTTTGTAGGACACAGTAGCTGTGTCACCGCCAAAGATTAAAGCTGCGTTAGTGAATCTACAGAACCTCCTTGGGTATCTGAGTGGCTTCTGCTGGAACCAGTTACTTGCATTGCCACAGGAAACGAGAGGGCACTAAACACCAGTCGCCATTTTCTAGTTCCAAACATCTTTTGTTTTCTGTGACTTCAAATGTATTTTTTTTTGGGACTCTGGTAGTTTGTCCTAACGCTGAAGTGGTAGCAGCCAGCTGTTTCTCCTTCTCTGATGAACGGAGAACCTCTCACACCAGTGGTGTGCTGTTGCTAAATGGAGGACCCAGGGAAGTGAGGAAGTGCAGCGGTTCAGCCAGACCAACAACCGGACCGTCCAATAGTTGCTTTTGGTCTGAGCCGTGTTACTGGTGGAGGTTTTGAAACAAACGGGAGAGAAACACTTTACTCGTTTTTACTCACGATGTAGTGTGGCATAAATAGGAGGATCTTTGTAGAAATCTTGCTTCATCTTTGTGCGCATGCGCGAGTGGCTGGGTGGCAAAAAGAAACACAATATGGCCTGCTGTCAATACGCGATGTAAACTTTTAAGCGAGCTTGCGGGAGAAATCCCCGAAATATAAACACTTCAACGTCTAAAGACAGGAGGAGGTTTAGAGAGAAGCTTTAAATCTGTATTAAAGACAAAATGAAATTTATTTTAAGCCCGTTTGAGCTCTGGGATTACAGAAAACAAGTGTCCTCCCCCACAAATCTGCAGTGAGACATTTATTCCTATTCAACACCAAGCCCTGCAGCCTTCACTCACAAAAAATTAAAGGCTTTCAAATGTCTGGAGGCCTACGATTATTTTGTTTTGAGGAAAGTTGAGCTGATCTCATCTGAAAACAGAAAGGGGTGGTCATGCTAATAGCAGCTGTTAGCTCCGACGAGCAGAGCCACAGCGTGGTGTACACCACCTGCGGGTGATGTCCAAAGAAAACGGATAAATCCTCACAGCGACTGCAACGCCGGGTAATTCTTTATTAATCAGTGTCCTGATTTATTTCTTTATTATTATTATTACGACAGCGGGTTCAGATGCCTGAATCAGAACAGGGAAACAACATGACTGCATGGATTTAAATGGTATATGGTAAATGTAAATGGCCTGTATTTATATAGCACCTTCTTAGGGTTCTACAACCCCCCAAGGCGCTTCACAACACTATCAGTCATTCACACACTGGTGGGGATGAGCTACGATGTAGCTACAGCTGCCCTGAATGGCCTGCCGAACACAGGCGCCACCGGTCTCTCCGACCACCCCCAGCAGGCATGGTAGGTTAAGCATCTTGCCCAAGAACCTGCAACTTTTTGATTACTGGACAACCTGCCCTACATCCTGAGCTACTGCTGTCCCTGAATGTGAATTTAAAATATAGGAAGATGAATGTTTTTAAAAGCATCTTTTCTAATTAACACAGTCACGAGGACTTACCATGAACTAAAAGAGCCTAACAAACCCTTCATTGCTGCAGGAATGCAGGTTTTCTACAAAGTCCGCGTCACTTCCTATCATCTCTTTTGTTTACGAGGAAATTCCAATAAAACTTTTTATCAAGCCTCCAACGGACCGAACTATCAACCACACGGCAAGAATGATCCATCTGCTTTGCTAAAATGCGTTGTTTTTACCACACACTCTCGTGATGCAATGCGAGAAACATAAACGCTGACGTCACAAAAGATCCTCCAATGAAATGTTTATGACTAACTTGTTTTCCAAATTTGCTGTTGCAGCTTTAAGGCTCTGTTGTGACTCACCATCCTGGAAGCGGCATGAGATGTTATGGTTCCCTTGTATGGAAAACTGTAAAATAAATAAACAGAGTAAACAAATGGTAAACTTCTTGGCAGGATGATTTATTTCTTTGGATGTAGTACATACAGCTGATTCTTACCTGCACACACATCTGAGGATGTTTGTCCACTGCAGACGTGTCAAATGTCTGTTAGAGGAAGACCGAATATGTTCAGGAAAAAAAATATTTAAAATTAAAATCAACCTTTAGCACTTCAGCCTTTACTATAGGGTTATCTTGTTGTTTCTGCAGTGTAGAGTTGAGCACGGGTATGCAGAGATGTTGGTGCAGCTTCCAGCAGAGGGAGGCAGAGATGTTCAGATCTTTGGCGGGACACAAGTAGCTCCACTGTATCTGTGATGGACCATCAACGACTTCAGAAGTTTTCCAAACAGCTCCCACATCTGTTGAATGAATTCAATCAATCAATCAAACAATCAATCAATCAACTTTTATGAACAGACTCAAGGTCCAGAGACAATAAAAACAAACATAAGATAAAAACTACACAATACAAAGATACAAGGAAGTCAATATAAACACCTACACCAATAATGCCATAATTCAGACTGATAGTGTGTGGTACTACAGTCAACATTAACCAAGCACTTAATAATAACATTTTCAAATTGATTAACTCGACAAATAAACTTAAACATCAAGTTCCTCAACATAGCATGGAATGTACTGATCCCAGAAGAGACAAACAAGCAACTCGCACTTTCCCAACGAGGCCTCTTTAGTAATATTCTCAGACAATCATTATATGCTACATTGAGACGCCTAAGACTTGTTTGCTTATAGGAAGACCAAAAATGAGCTGTATATAATTGAGTACAGTGTACTTTAAAGGGTGTCTTTTTAACTGCATTAGTGCACATACTAAACCTACGCACTAACATATTAGCCTGTGCATACATTCTACGACATTGCCGATCAATATCATCATCATCAGCCAATTCATCATTAATAAAGTGCCCCAAATATTTATATTTGTCCGTCACAGGCAAAACATTACCACATAATTCAAATTGGGGAAACTGTAACCCTTTATCTTCTTTTGTTCTACAGGTCATGATGACACTCTTACTAGAATTGTTATTGATGTCAACATCCACCCCATACTTTGCGCAAATATCTAGCAGTTTCTGTAATCCCACACTACTAGGACTCAGGACGACAAGATCGTCAGCATACATAAGATGGTTGACTAGGGTTGACCCTGCCTTGCTTTACTCCATTAGTAGCACCAAAAGGAGCAGAAAATCTACTACCCCATCTCACCTGAGTATCCTGATTAGCATACCAGTAGACTAGGATTCTCAGAATGTACTTAGGAACCTCTCGTTGTCTCATTTCAACAAACAGTTTCAAATGATTTACACGGTCAAAGGCTTTAGACGCATCAATAAAGGATAATAACACAGACGAGTTGCCTCTTTGAAACTTCCTAATGATTTCTTTTAAAGCAAATATGCACAAATCTGTGCTAAACTTAGACTTGAACCCAAACTGATTAACTGTAGAGAAGATAAAATCCTTTAGCCTACTTAGTAGCACTTTTTCCATTACCTTGGATACAATGCTTGCCAATGCAACAGGCCTATAGTTGTCCATGCTACCTGCTCTATCGTTTATGACAGGGACCAGAATAATAGACATAATTGCATCAGGCAGAATGCCGTGTATCAAACAACTAGTAAAACAGATTGCCAGTAGAGGTAATAACCTAAAGCTAGCATATTTCAGATGTTCCGTGTATATTCCATCCAGACCACAACATTTACTGTCTGGAAGCTCAATCACTGCTTGACGCACCTCACAAGCTGTAACACTAATGGACTCTGTGCTGTTTATCACTGTTACATTCATTTGTTCACTACATATGCAGTTAAATAGAGCATCATAATGCTGTTTCCAATGCTCAAAAATATTGTCTGGTCCAGACATACCTTCAACACAGCGAGGCAAAACAGTTTTGTTTTTATTAGGAACTCGTATCTATTTCCAAAAATCCAAGACATTTTTTGATAGTATTTTCCCAGCCAAGGAATCAGACCTCATTGCTTGTTCGTTCTTCTTAATGAACCTAATAGCACACTTAAATTTAGGATGTGTAAGCTTTTTTTTTTCATATAGCAGGCCTTGTCTGGGTCTACCCGCTTGGGCCCATTCCCTTGTTACTTGGGCTTGCTCATGGAATCCAGCTACATGCACATATGTAGCTTCATATACAAACACACATAAAATGTTGGACTGAGGTCGATCTACCAGTTAAAGGGTTACAAAGACATGAGAGAAAAATAAAAAGTATATTCAGTTCTGGTTTAACACCTATGGAAGAAATCTTTTGATTTTTATGGCAGAAAAGAGGATTTAATATGCTCAGCCGTCCGTCCATTTGAGTAGCCAAGGGTTGAGCTACCAACCCCCTGATTCTCCTTCGTACAACCACAGCTGACTGCATTTGCACCCATTTATCTAATCACAGAAACTAAGAAACCAATGTTCTTTTTTTTCCCCTTAAAACAAATTGGTTTATGTTTGAATTGTTATACATTACTGAGAGAAATATGTCACCCTAACCTGTGACCATCAACAACCATTTAAATAACTGAAAGTACTACTAAATCATGTTTGAATCGTCTTTGTTCCACTATCAGATCTTCAATCATATGATGCTCTCATTGGCTTCTAGATTACTAAAATATTTAATTTAGTGAATTAAGACACTGGAATGATCTCTTCTTTCACAGCCAAAGTCTGAACTTAAAAAGAAGAACAATAATTCAGGAGGTAGCCTTGAAAATGTGCAAATCAGAATAAAGGTTCTGTTTGATCAAGTTTATAAAAGCAAAGACGACAGAATATTGACATTTCTTTGGCTGTAATCCAGTGAAAAGGAGTAAAAAGAATTCTGCTCAAATCAAATAAATTAATTAATTATTTCTCTAACTAGACCTTTAGGTTTTAAAGCAGACTTTGGCGCAGACATACACACGTTAGAGCCAAATAAAACAAAGATATATCACCAGGTCTATGTTTCATTCCAGGGTAAATAAACAGAATTATTTGCAAGCTTGGTGTCGTAATTGATTCAGAATTTTGACCACTGTGATTAGCTGTTAGCTCATCATTTCAACCAGAAAAAACCCTTCTTTCTTGAAACTGAGGCTGTTCAACGAGCAATCTACAACAGGCTAAAAATTAAGACTTCACAACCTTTCCACAGAAACCTACTTCTGTGATGTGAATCCCCCTTTTCCCATAAAGCATCATAGCTGGGTCAGATGTAAACCACTTTGTTGATTTAAAGCTTAGACCACTGCAGTCTTGATCGAAACACCTTTCACCACAGAATCAAACATTTTTATGATTGCATTTCCTTTTTAAGTGAACTCAGAAAGAGCTGACAGATGCAGAGGTCTTCAAAGGAAAACAAAACAAAAAAAAACTGAGAAAAAAATCTGCTTGTATGAAAACTCTGACAGGAAAGAAGTGTGCAAATTCAGGTTGAATGATGTGGTTTCCTCTGACATAAAATATCATCTGTCACACTCACCTATGCTGCTGTCATTTTGAAACAGGCACTTTTTATTTCTCAGCGCATCCACGTGTTTGTAATAAACCTGTTGGTGAAAACGGACACATCCATGCATGAAAAACAAGCGTTGGGCAACTTTCTTCAGTCCTGCTGAGCTCACCTCGATGCAGACACAGGGGAGCATGTGAGGGATGTTCAGAACAGCTGACTTGACCTAAAGATTAAAGAGCAAACACCAGACGTTACACCAGATTACATCTCATTTTCACACAGATTACTCAGCTTTGCATACTTACTACTGTTAATTGATTTGACACAGAACAAGAAAAAGCTCTCTTTTGGTAACAAATTCCTGCAAAGACCTCTGTTTCGGGATCCACAGTGATTGTGACGGTTTTCGAGGACTCGTTCACAGAAAAGCTGAAGTCTGGCTTGGGATCTATGTTTAAGACAAAATGAAGAGAAAGCTGATTAAAAAGTTTAAACTGCAGAGCAACTAAAATATGCTGATTTGTCATCTTTTGAAAATGTTGGCCAGCCAAACAAAGAAAGTTGCTACAAGGAAAAGAGGTCACATGACACGAACATGCCACAAGCTTTTAGCTTTGATTACAGCACACATTCGCAGTGGCTTTGTTTGAATACACTTCTGCAGTGTCACAAGGTTTACTTCAATGTAATGTTGCATTAATTTTTCACCACTATATTATATTGTTGAGGAGAGTCTAAGTAAAGCCTCCTCCAGCACATCCTCAAGAGTCTTAAAGGGGTTACGGTCTGGACTCTGTGGTGGCCAATCCATGTGTGAAGATGATGCCTCATTCTCCCTGAACCACTCTTTCACTATTTGAGCCCGATGAATCCTGTCATTGTCATCTTAGAATATGCCCGTGCCATCAGGCAGGATGGAATAACCTGGTTATTCAGGATATTCAGGTAGTTAGCTGACCTCATTCTTGGAGCACATCCTGTTGCTGAACCAAGACCTGACTAACTGCAGCAAGCCCAGATCATAGCACTGCCCCCACAGGTGTGTACAGTAGGAACTGATGCATCTGCCTCTACTTAGGCCCTGTCCCAATACCCACACTGCAGCCTATGGTCATATATGAAGTATTTCTAACATTAAGAAACAGCTATCTTTATCCATGAAGTGCACTTGGAGGAAGAGCATGATGTTAGGCTTCAAGTTTGCAAATAATTGCAGAGTTGGGACAGCGAGCACTGAGTCATCGGCCTGCGCCAGGGTGTCGTATCTCTGCAACTTCCTAAATGGGGATGTTTGTGCTGATTTGTTGCTTGAAATTAGATTTAAACTAAATTATATTAAAACAAATCTTCAAATGGCTGGCACATTGTGACTGAAAGACACAACAATACCATTATCAGTCAACAATTATTTTTTAACAGACCTTTAATGCATCTTTCCTGTAGAGAAACCTTTGACTGTAGTCATATACAGTGGGGCAAAAACGTATTTAGACAGCCTCCAATCGTGCAAGTTCTCACACTTAAAAAGATGAGAGGCCAGTGATTTTCATCATAGGTATACCTCAACTACGAGAGACAAATTGAGAAAAAAAAAATTCAAAAAAATCATAGTCCATCCATCTTCATCCTCTTATCCGGAGTCGGGTCGTGGGGGCAGTAGCCTAAGTCGAGACGCCCAGACTTCCCTCTCCCCATCTACTTGGGCCAGCTCCTCCAGGGAAATCTCAAGACGTTCCCTGGCCAGGTGAGAGACATAGTCCCTCCAACGTGTCCTGGGTCTCCCTTTAGGCCTCCTCCTGGTTGGACGTGCCCGGAAAATCTCACCAAGGAGGGGTCCAGGAGGCATCCTGACCAGTGGCCCGAGCCACCTCAATAGCTCCTCTCGATGTGGAGCAGCAGCGAATCTACTTCGAGCCCCTCCCGGATGACCGAGCTTCTCACCCTATCTCTAAGGAAGAGCCCGGCCACTCTGTGGAGAAAACTCATTTCTGCCACTTGTATCCGCGATCTTGTTCTTTCGGTCACTACCCAAAGCTCGTGACCATAGGTGATGGTAAGAAAGTAGATCGACCGGTAAATCGAGAGCTTCGCCTTCTGACTCAGCTCTCTCTTCACCACGACAGACCGGTACAACGCCCGCATCACTGCAGATGCAGCACCAATCTTCCTATCGATCTCACGCTCCAGTTTTCCCTCACTTGTGAACAAGACCCCGAGATACTTAAACTCCTCCACTTGGGGCAGGACCTCATCCCTGACCCGGAGAAGGCTTTCTACCCTTTTCCAAATCAAAACCATGGTGTCAAATTGTTAGACTTTTAAATAATTTATTTGCAAATTATGGTGGAAAATAAGTATTTGGTCTGTCCAGCACCAACTGTACAGGTCTGTGGGGGAAGTCTGTGATCTGGAGTTGCTGTTGATGGTCAGGTCTACGTTCAGCAACATTAAATAAGCTCATCTGACTACACACTGAATGGCCTCTGTGTATGAAATGTGCTATACAAGTAAAGTTGCCTTGCCCATGTTTTGACATGTTTATACATCAAAATGCCACTGAGTGTTTCTCTCACTGGTGAAAATTTTCTTAAATCTGTTTCTTTTTAAATCTGTGACACAGCTATGTGGTTACCATGGTGATCCAAATGAGCTTGGCAGCAACTTGAACATTTGTTTTGATCTTGGTTCTTTACATTGTTTACAAACATTTACAAAACATGGACATTTTGTTAAGGCTTGGAATATTAAAAAGGTAATTTAAAATTTGTCTGACTTTAAAAAATATATGTTTGAATATTTAGTTTCCACTGAATTAAACTAACAAACACCTGACTCTAAATCTGTCTCTGTGCCATTCATGGTGCCATTGCAAAGTCAGGATGAATGAAATTTTCAAAATTAAGCGAAGAGAGAAAAGAAACACAAAATACTTCACCTGCAACTTTGTGATAGACTGTGCAGCTTGATGATTTTGTGATGTAGGACACAGAAATGTTCCTTCCAGCTTGAGCCATGAGACAACCATTTTCTATCTTTCTCAAAAGATAAAAGCATCTAAATTTTGTGTCATCATATAAGAATCCTCAGGAGCTCATAAATCATCTTACCAGGGCGTATGGGTCTGAACGGCTCCACCCACATGGGATTCCCCAAATATTCTATAATGGAAACAAAAATGACCACATCTGTAATTTTCATGAGCTGAAAGTTCATTTTAACATTCAAATAGTTGCTGCCAAAATGACCGTTATAGACTCTGTTTGACTAAAAGATCTGCAAGGTTGGCTAGCCCAGAACTGTTTACACATAAATGAAAGCAAGTGAAAGACAGACTGAATGTGTGCTGTTTATTTGAAAATCATCAGAAAAAAATCTAGAACTAGAACTGCCTTGAATTTAATGTTTTTAAACATATTTTTATTCCCTGGCTAAAGTGCAACACTGTCCCTGTATTTTTAAATTAACTGTTCATAGATTGTTTATTTGCTGTTTAGTCCTAGCCAGTTTATGTTCTTAACGGCTGTTTTATGGCCTGTTTTATCTGTACAGTGGTCAACATTCTGATGAGCTACTTTGACTTCAGTTGATTGACCTTCTGATTGTGTGGATCTCCTTTCCTGAATGGCTTGTAGATCATCTCATATCCTGTGAGAACCGTAATCTTCGTGAACTCACTGAACTCTGAAAGGAAGAGGGGAAGGTTTCAGCAGTGTTGTCAAATACAAAAAAACGAATGCAAGTGCTTTGTGTAGAAAAACGTGTGGTGAAATATGTGGTTGAGAAACATACCCCCAGTTTTTATCCAGACTTTAAAAGTGATATATTCAGAGTAAGCTTCATCAGTGTGTTGTGGGACCCAAGTCAGACTTATAGGACACTGTCCCTCAGGACCTATGCAAAAAGACAACAGGACTAAGGTCAATGGACTGGACATTTGTTTTAAATATCCTATTAAAAAGGTCAGACTTACCTTTGTTGTTTACTATCTAAAATAAAAACAAGAAAAACATTAAATGTGAATAGTTCCACTGCGTTTTCGCTGTTTGGTTAAAAATAAAAAAACAACAACTGCAGCTTGGTTTTAATTTCTGCATAATAAATAATATGCACGAGACTCACCTTACAGGTTGGTTTACAGTCCGCCTGGAGCGCAAACGCTCCGACTTCACCAAGTAGAAATAACACCGTAATAAAAATCATTTTATCAGCTTTTACCGATCGGAGCTGACGGAGTGGGTCTGTGAGTTAAAGATCCGTCATGACAGGATGAGACTGCGGTGTTTCCGCCTGTCGGTCCCGCTGGATCCTTCTGTCTCACGCGTTCTCTGCCTCCTCCTCCTCCGCGCCACCTACACGCGCTTCCCCAGCTTTCTGCGGAGGGTTGAACCACTCATGAAGACGTCTTTTAACACAGTTTTACCCAAAAATAATAAAACAGTCAGCTTTATCTTATGAAATGAATCCCAGACTAGAAAACGTCAAAGCCAAATTTCTGACCTGGCTTTGCGTGTTTGTAGGAATCAGTGGTGGGCGGCCCTCGGGGAGGGTACGTTCACCTTTCTGTAAATAAAGGTGAAAGCAGATCTGCGCAACGTGACCTTCATACGGGAGCTGAGATCAGATATGGGGCCAAGTCATTGTTTTGCAAGTCTTTCAAATGGATCCTAGGTTAATTAAATTCCACATTACTAACTCAAGTTAAAACAAGCAAAGGTGTTTCAGTCCTGAGGGAATTCCCAAGACATGAAAGACCTGAGTCAAATGTCGTTTCCGAGCCAAGTCCAAAGAAATGCACATCTTGGGTCAAGTCAAGTCCCAATATAAACGTCCTGAGTCAAGTCAAGCCCAAAGGCATACAAGTCTTGAGTCAAGTCCCAATACATGCATGTCCCGAGTCATGTCAAGTCCAAAGAAGCCTTGGGTCAAGTTCCAAGACATGCAATTCTGAATTAAGTCAAGTCACATACAAGTTTTAAGTCAAGTCGAGTCAAAAGCCATGCAAGTATTTAGTTTAGTCAATTCCCAAGTTGTGCATGTCCTGAGTCAAGTCCAAAGAAGTCTTGGGTCAAGTCTCAAGACATGCGAGCCCCGAGTCAAGTTAAGATGTACAGGTGCTGGCCAGTAAATTAGAATATCATCAAAAGGTTGAAAATATTTCAGTAATTCCATTCAAAACGTGAAACTTGTACATTATATTCATGCAATGCACACAGACCAATGTATTTCCGATGTTTATTACGTTTAATTTTGATATTTATAGGTGACAACCAATGAAAACATCAAATCTGGTATCTCAGAAAATTAGAATATTCTAAAGGCCAATGAAAAAATGTTTGTTTCTCTAATGTTGGCCAACTGAAAAGAATGAACATGAAAAGAATGTGCATGTATAGCACTCAATACTTAGTCGGGGCTCCTTTTGCCTCAATAACTGCAGTAATGCGGCGTGGCATGGACTCGATCAGTCTGTGGCACTGCTCAGGTGTTATGAGAGCCCAGGTTGCTCTGATAGTCGTCTTCAGCTCCTCTGCATTGTTTGGTCTAGCGTATTGCATCCTCCGCTTCACAATACCCCATAGATTTTCTATGGGGTTAAGGTCAGGCGAGTTTGCTGGCCAATCAAGGACAGGGATACCATGGTCCTTGAACCAGGTGCTGGTGGTTTTGGCACTGTGTGCAGGTGCCAAGTCCTGTTGAAAGGTGAAGTCTGCATCCCCATAAAGTTGGTCAGCAGCAGGAAGCATGAAGTGCTCTAAAACTTCCTGGTAGACGGCTGCATTGACCCTGGACCTCAGGAAACAGAGTGGGCCAACACCGGCAGATGACATGGCACCCCACACCATCACTGACGGTGGAAACTTTACACTGGACCTCATGCAACGTGGATTCTGTGCTTCTCCGCTCTTCCTCCAGACTCTGGGTCCTTGATTTCCAAAGGAAATGCAGAACTTGCTTTCATCAGAAAACATAACTTTGGACCACTCAGCATCAGTCCAGTCCTTTTTGTCCTTGGCCCAGGCGAGACGCTTCTTGCGCTGTTTCATGTTCAAGAGTGGCTTGACACACGGAATGCGACACCTGAATCCCATGTCTTTCATGAGTCTCCTCGTGGTGGTTCTTGAAGCGCTGACTCCAGCTGCAGTCCACTCTTTGTGGATCTCCCCCACATTTTTGAATGGGTTTGTCGTCACAATTCTCTGCAGGGTGCGGTTATCCCTAGAGCTTGTACACTTTTTTCTACCACATTTTTTCCGTCCCTTCGCCTGTCTGTTAATGTGCTTGGACACAGAGCTCTGCGAACAGCCAGCTTCTTTAGCAATCACCTTTTGTGTCTTGCCCTCCTTGTGCAAGGTGTCAATGATTGTCTTTTGGACAGCTGTTAAGTCAGAAGTCTTCCCCATGATTGTGGTGCCTTCAAAACAAGACTGAGGGACCTTTTAAAGGCCTTTGCAGGTGTTTTGAGTAAATCAGCTGATTAGAGTGGCAGCAGGTGTCTTCTATATTCAGCCTTTTCAGAATATTCTAATTTTTTGAGATACCAAATTTGGAGTTTTCATTAGTTGTCACTTATGAATATCAAATTTAAATGTAATGAACATTGGAAATACATTGGTCTGTGTGCATTGCATGAATATAATGTACAAGTTTCACGTTTTGAATGGAATTACTGAAATATTTTCAACCTTTTGATGATATTCTAATTTACTGGCCAGCACCTGTATACTTACTGAATCAAGTCAAGTCCAATGACATGCAAGTATTGATACGTAAGTCCTGAGTCAAGTCAAAAGACAAACATTTTTTTAATCAAGTCAAATTCTCTGACCTGTATACAGTGGGATGCAAAGGTTTGGGCAGCCTCATTGATCTACATGATTTTCCTTTACAAATCGTTGGTTTTTACAATAAACATTGGTCTCCAGAATCTGCTGATACTGAGTGGAATCCATGCGTCCTTCAACTTTAACATGATTCTGTTCCTGCACTGGCGACACAGCCCCACAGCATGATGGAGCCACCATGTTTTACTGTAGGTAGCAGGTGTTTTTCTTGGAATGCTGTGTTCTTGTTCCTCCATGCATAACTCAGTTTTAGTCTCATTAGTCTACAGCACCTTATTCCAACATGAAGCTGGCTTGTCCAAATGTGCTTTAGCAAACCTCAAGCAGCTCTGTTTGTGCTGTGGGTGGAGAAGAGCCTTCATCTGCATCACTCTCACATACAGCATCTCCTTGTGTAAAGTGCGCTGAATAGCTGAACGATGCACAGAGACTTCATCTGCAGCGAGAAGATGTTGTAGGTCTTTGGTGCTGGTCTGTGGGTTGACTCTGACTGTTCTCACCATTCTTCACTTCTGTTTATCTGAGATTTTTCTTGGTCTGCCACTTGGAGCCTTAATTTGAACCGAGCCTGTGATCTTCCATTTCCTCAAGACAGCTGAAATCTCTGACACAGCTTTCTGGATCCCTCCCCTAAACCATGATAGTGAACAAGCTTTGTTTTCAGGTCATGTGAGAGTTGCTCTGAGACCCCATGTTGCTGCTCTTTGGAGAATATTCAGAGAGGAGGGAAAATTACAATTGGCCACCTTAAATACTCTTTCTCATAACTGGATTCACCTGTGTAAGAAGGTCAAGTGTCACTGAGCTTACCAAACCAATTTTGAGTTCCAATAATTAGTTAGGGTTAGGGTTTTGGAATCAATAAAATAACAACAGTGCACAATTGTATGCACCTGCATAATTTTGTTTATCACTTTCTGTAATACCACTTCTCAAATACCACTATGTGTGTTTCCCATATGACATATTTAACTGAAATGTTTTATCGTAACGACCAACAATTTATACAGGAAAATCATGGAGATTAACAAGACTGTCCATACTTTCACATCCCACTGTATAATCAAAGGTCGCTTTATGGAGAATTTTCATGCTTCTGTTCAACATTTTTGAAAAACGTTGATAAATAAAAATTCACAAAATATTTTATAGGAAGAAACGCTGCCATAAATAAACACTTTAGTAGTTTTTGTTATACTCACCTTCTTATCCAGACCCACATCTAAGTACTGAAACATCTTTGTGTTTTACCACTTTGAACCAAGATCAAAAGTTTCGAGCAAATATTCCTCAACATTTGAGGATGTTGAAGTGATAACAGCAGTAAGAATATGTGATTTTAATAATTTTCCACTAAAGCACCTTGGGACTTTGGATTGGTTTATTATCAAAGTTAACTGATCATGCTAAAATCTTTAGCAAAAATGGAATTAAAGTGAGCAGTTTTCTTGTTAAAACAGAACAGAAGAAATGCTTTATATATTTATACAAACTTTATTCCGTAGAAGAAGCACTAAGAAACACTGACCACAAAGTCTAAATTCTGTGTTCTTCTTTCCATGGAAAACCCATTAAAAGCAGAAGTTCAAAGATTGGAGAAACAGAATATTTGTCGAGTTAGATAGATTTTTGCTCTTTAAATAAACAAACTTGAAGAAAATGTGTTTTGGATGTTAAGGATACTCTCAAAATAACCTTAATAGAGCTGTTTACTTCTCAAAAATACTAGAACGGGAGATAAACGGATACAAGTTAGGGTTTTTCTGATGAACACACTGTTAGAGCTATAATCTTAAACAGGATGTTTGAAAAAATATTAGATTTCCCATAACATTGCAGCTCAAACCACTCACCAGTTGTTTCCACTCAGCCTCTAAGCTTTGCGGTAAAACGACAGGTGGGGGCATCTTGGTTTTTGATCTAAAGCATTTATTTTGTGACGCACCAGTTGGGTGGGGAATGTTTATCTCTTGTGGAAAGAATGAATGAAAAGTCTCGATCTGTTTAAGGTAATTGTCATAATAACCACCAGAGCTAAACCAGAGTTCTGTCAGCAGGTAACTCGTCTTAAAAATGCTGCTTTTAAACAAACAACCAGTCAGCCATGCTGCAGTTTACACATTAACATATTGTTGCATATGGCCTACCTGATGAACTCTACACAGGGTGGTGGATATGCAAACACTACAATGGGACAAGAGCTTTTTGTTAATTGCCGTCTAACAAGTAAAGCCAGATTACAACTAGTTTGTGTCTAAAAATGATAAAAGTCAATGATTATTGTAAACGTTTGTGTCTCTGTGCTGTTTTTACTTTCTAATCAACATTTTTCAACAAAACAAAACTCTTATTTAACTTTTGTGTGTATTTTAGCTTTTTTAATGCTTTTGCTGCTTGTGCTTGTTATCCTGTTGCTTTTTATTATTATTCCTTCTTAACACTGTTTTCATGCAGCTTCTTGCATTAATATGCTGCCTTAGTTACATGGCATTGTTGCATATGTATTCTATAATGTTTCTATGTCCTTTCTAGGTAGCCAAATGTGCAACTGGCACAGGACTACAGGTGAAAACTAGCCCATGGCTAATTCTGGCATGTTTCAGCATGTCTGAAGTAAATATGCACTGTCCTGATTAACAAATAAAATAGTAAATAAATAAATCAACATCTTTGTAAACGTCAGATCAGATGTTTTTCTAGATTTTTATTTTGTTTCATGTCATTTTTAAGAAAGCCTGAGGGTTTAGGATAGGTTTACTTCACAGGTCTCACGTTTCAGGTCACACAGAGTATTTCCCCTTCCAAGTACAGCAGGAAGTTCTCTTAAAAATGCTGTTTTTCTTTTAAATATTCAGGCATGCAGTAATCACTCATCATGGAAGCATATCAAAATAAATGAAAAACCTGTCAGCTTTTGTGCCGGCTGTGTGAATTTCCATCAGGGATGAAAAAGCATAATGGACCTATTGTGTCTCAATCAGGACAGGGGGAAAATACAAAACATTACAAAAAAACTAAAATATTAATGATATGAAAGGATGTAAATTACCTGCTCCTTTTTATGACTTGTATTGAGAAATGATGGAGTTATAGTTATTTGGGGAAAAGTATGCTAAGTCTCATGCATTGTTTTAAGAATATATGTTGTGAATAGCTCCCACAGTGCTTTAGCTCAGGATCTGTAAAACCGAGTTGTAGTCAGATTCGTCTTTGCTGAAGGTTGATTAGCTTGAGTAGTGTTGACTTAAAAAGTTAATCAGTTTTAGATTTATAAACAATCACTTCCTGAAAGCTTCAGTCACATTCCTGCTGTGGTTAAAGAGACTTTCTGAGAGCTCTGGTGTTTGTAGTAGGGGCTTGGTTTCTCTGTATAAGCACAGAGGTGTGGATGTCTTACATGTGTGTGTTGGCTTGCTAAATCCCTTTATAATCCTTTTAATTGTAGGAGGGTTACAGCTCATTCCAAATGACTTAAATCAGACATTGCTTTTTTTCCGGGAGATATATTTGTTCAGTGGATGAATTTAAATAAAAATAAATGTCTGGTCAGGTGTTTTTTTTAGCTCTAAGTCAAGGAGAGTCACTGTCAGAATTGATAATTATGTACAATTTATCATTTCAAGGGAACATAAAGATTCTGCAGGGCGTTATATAATTGTGGTGGGTGATTTGTTCACACTTTGTTTTGGTATAGATATGCGCACCACATTGGTATGAACTATCTTTTTTCACTAGATTGTTTTCTCAGTTGCCTGACCTCTCACGACATTACCTCATGGAGACACTAAATGTGTGTTCTCCTCACTGGATCGGAGCGCAACTGCTGACTCTTGTCAAACTTCAATTAGTCATCTACTGCTTAGTTGCTTCTGCCAACTATGTGGCAAACTGTTATTTCTGTACGTTTGAAAACTGACAAAAAAAAAACCTTATGCTGTGGCGCTTACAAGCCAATATCTTTTGAACCGATGTTAAAATTCTAGCGAAGGTCCCAGCTCAGCATCTTGGAATGGTGCTCACTACAGTTGTCTCACCTGACCAGACAGGGTTGGTGAAATATTAATGTTCTTTTTTTAATGTTAGATGTCTCTTTAATAGGGGTGCACCAATTTATCGGCCCCGATCTCAGGTTTTTTTCAAGATCTGTGATTGGCCAAAAACTGCAACCATTGCACCCCTGGTTGATGTTAAAGCAAATCATTGCTATAGGAAACTTTTTGGACACGTGTGTCAAAACAGGTACAAAGGTTTTGTTTTCAAAATCAGAATCTTACTGCTGCATTCGACACGGTGGATCATGATGTGCTGCTTGACTGCCTTAGGCAATATGTGGGGATTTCTGGTTTGGCTTTGCAATGGTTTAGCTTGTACTCAGCTAATAGAACCATTAGTATTAGGATGGGGGGTTTCCATCTGCTTCCTCCAGTCTTCCCTGGGGTGTCCCACAGGGTTCCTCTGTGCTTGGACCTTTACTGTTTTTGATTTATGTTCTTTCTCTGGGAAACATTTTTCATAGGTTTGGCATCAACTTTTATTTTTTTGCTGATGATCGTCAGCTTTACCTACCCTTGGATTCAGTAAATAATTCTGCTATTAACAATTTGGTAGATTGTTTGTCTGAAGTAAAGAAGTGGATGCTGGGGAATTTTTTGCCTCAATGAGGAAAAGACAGAGGCATTCCTATTTGGGCCAAGTGGCCATATTAACGCCACTTTACTTAACTGTGGATCGATCAGTTCCCAAGTAAAGGCATCAATTGTTAACCTCGGAGTAAAATTATATACTGCGTTGGGTTTTGAAGCACATGTAAATGGAATTGTCTCCTCCTCTTTTTATGAATTATGATGTTTGGCAAAAGTGAAACCATTCCTGACATGACACGATCCGGAAGTAGTAGTTCACGCTTTTATTACAACCCGCATTGATAATTGTAATTTGGTTTTATATGGAGTGAAGCAGGGCACCTTAGTTGGCAAATTTCTAATGGGCAAAAGGAAGTTTGACCATGCTACTCCAGTCCTGGCTGAACTGCATTGGCTGCCTGTTGAGTTTACATTTTATTTCAAGATCCTTTTACTGGTTATCATATCGTTGAATTGTTTAGCTCCATCCTACTTACAGTCTCTATTGCAGCAATATACCCCGGTATGGGCACTTGGTTTAGAGAACCGTCTCCTGCTGTCTGTGCCCAGAACATCTTTAAAGATGCGAAGTGACAGGTCATTTTCTGTGGCAGGCCCTAAGCTTTGGAATGAGCTACTTAGCTCTGTGAGGGCTTCCACTTCAGTGGCAGTTTTTAAAGTTAAAGGGACTTTTCGGACTTTAGAATTTTTATGCTCGCGATTTCCCCCTCAGGCCAAAAGCATAACGGCAGCTTCAATAGTAGGCTCGTGCACGAGGCGCGCATGCTGTACGTGCACACTCCTTAATGAAAATAACAGCTGAGACAGTCCCATGTGTGTGTGTGTGGCCCAGAGGACAGAGGACAGAGGACAGGAGAACACACAGCTAATTAATTAAATAATTTGGTTCTGTACCTTTCTCTTCAGCACAGCCGACAAAGGTTTCTGATGGGTCAGTCCTCCTGCATGCTCAGATCATTCCCTTCCCTTGCTTGAAAAATTGTTCCAAAATGAAAGTTGAACCCACATCTTTTTTATCTGTGAATTCAATGCCGTTCGGCGAGTCTCAAATAAAAATTTGGGCATCTTACTGTAAAAAAATATACCATTAATGTAAAAAAGAAACTAAATAAACTATGTTCACATCCAGAATCAAACCCAGGTCTTCTGCATGAGAGTCAGACATCTTACAAGGTAAGCTACACACCAGTAACAAAGTATCTGTAACTTTTATATCCTTGTTGACAGCTGAAACAACGTCAAACCAAAGAACGGTTCGGAGCGAAAATGGCTATTTTGTTGCGAATTTGCAGGAAATATCTAGAAGAAAGTTCTACAGAAAGTAGCTAAGCGTCCTCAGAAATGTAGCTAGGTTCGTCACTAGGCGTTAGGAACAGCGACAAAGTCGCTGAGTTGGCACTACCTCTCTTTCTGCTGCTAAAGCTACTGCTAGCAAATGCTACGGGCTATGCCTGAGCGTGAACGCACATGAAGCAGCCTGCTCAACCCGAGCAACTTTCTTTTTCTGTGATTTAACAGAAAAACAGTTAATCACAGTAAAAATGCCAGGGCTCATTCTACAGGACCAGGGCATTGCAGGAGAATGTATGAAGAAGAAATTTATTATTTCTATACATGTTTTGGCTGTCACACTTCCTAACCCTTTAAGCTGAAGACATGTTTATATGACTTGGTCTTTCCTTCCCCCCATTAGTATTGTAATATTTAACCTGCTTGTTGTTTTAATGTGTACTAATTTATTCTGTTTTAAACGACTTTTATTGTGTACTAATTTCTTTTAATTCTGTTGTTCAGCCTCTTATTTTCTATACAGCACTTTGGTGTTACTTTGTAAAGTGCTCTATAAACAAAGATTGAGTTGAGTTGATTCGCTGAAGTACAGTCCCTGGGTTGGTGAAGTTATGTCAGACATTTGGATAGGATTGGGCATGGACTGAGGGGATTGTTTGGTGTTGTATGGTGTTCGTTTGATTTTGATCGTGTTAATTGTTTGCGACATTTATTTTTTGTGGATTGATTTTTGTTTTGATTTGGTGTTGCTTTCAAGCCGGCTTTTGTCGTTTTGAGTTTGATCCAGTGTGTTGGGGTGGGGGTTTCTTGTTGCGAGTTGCCTGTTCTGTTTTGAAAATGTTAAAAAAGTTAAATGCTTAATGAAAAGACATTGATTTTGATAAACACACACGTTATTGTCCACCCATTACCTTTGAGCGGCGACAACAGCAACCATAACACACCTTCAAGTAAAAAAAAAAAAAAAAAAAAAAAAACTAATAAAAGAATTATTCTTAAAAATGATTTTATTAAACCTGTAGTTTGTATGCAATCTGTATTTTCATATAAAAGTTCTACAGCGATGAGCCTGAGACTAAAACAGACATAAGGAAAAGGTGTTTCAGTTTAGTTCTCATTATGAATGCACAGTCAGTGTGACACGTTACGTATTAACAAAACTGTTTAAAAAAATAAAAATAAACCTGCACAGTAAATGCTTTGTGCAGCTGGAGTGATCAGAAGTAGTTCATGAAGAAATGAGCTTGTTAATAAAAAGTCTGTGGAATAAGTTACAGTACTCTTGGTTGCCCCAGTCTCTGTTTATGCACTTCTGAAGTAGTGGATGATTAATGTTAATACATGCATGTGTCGTTTACCGTACATGATACACGCTTTTCCCTGTATACATGTACCTGTGAGGCTGTGTGTGTGTGTTAAACAATGGGGGAAGATTTGCATTATACTATAATACCTTTTTGACTTTGTAAACCATAATCTCATTTAGTTTTAAACATATAAAAAACACTTGTGATGATTATTCAATTGACGGCTCTCAACATATTTTCCCACCAATATTAGGACTTTAAAATTTTTCTTAAATACAATATTTTTACATATCTGATGGAATATGGCTTAGTGTGCATGATGGGAACAAAATAGTGGGTGTGTGCTGTCTCCCCACCTTTTGCTGCTGATATTGTTTTATTGTTACTTGTGAAATGAGGTCTGGCTCTCTACAAGGTTAGAGTAACTGAACACTAGGGAGACCCAGAGCAAGATTTCTGTGTTTTAGTATTCAGTCACTGTCACTGGTTTCGCTGCTTGGATCCCCCTGGACTTTGCTGCGGTGCTGCATGGCACGATGATAGGCCACTGACACAGATTTACGAATGTTGGACTTCCTGCCCTCCAGCATCTTCTCCTTGTCCAGCTCCTGGTCCACACCGAGCGGTACCAACTTGGAGCGCGGCAGCCACTGCCTGCACGCACAAAACACACATATTCTTCCAATTAGAGGTACAGGAAAGATAATGTACCTCAAAGCAGGTGTGTCCAAAGTTTGGCCCTGGGGCCATTTGTAGTCCTCCAAGTGATTTTGTGTGGCCCCTAATTGCAGTTCTAGGAAAGTGGAATTGTATATTCCAACTGGATCCTGATGCAGATTAACACATATTACTGTATGTTCAGAGTTTTATTAATACGAGGCCAATTTTGAAAAGTACACACAAAAAAAATCACTTCAAACAACACACACACACACACACACACACACACACACACACACACACACACACACACACACACACACACACACACACACACACACTATCCTGGTTAAATAATAAAACTCGTAGTTTTTGTTGACTCCCTGATTTTTAAAGGGTGTGAACATCTTCTGCTGCTTGAAACTTTTATTTCCATTCTTCAAACTGAACAAATTATATGCAGAGGACATGATGACCTAAAATACTATGTGTTCTTTCCCCCTTTTTGAGTTCTCAAAAACCACGTTTGCCCTATTTTCTGCTGAACGTTCTGTCATCTCGTGCTTCGGTGCAAATGCTGCAGTCTGCTTTGAAGTTTTGCCACAAAGTTGTATATGAGCCTACATCCAGTAAGATCAAAGCCCGTTCTGCTCGTGCATTGTTCTTTACAGTACATCGATTCATGCTTTTGTATGCAGAGAGGGGTAAACAAACTTCAGCCTAAACTCAATGGAAGACATTTTTACCCGTTTCATTACTGATACGGTAATATAATGTGATTCACTAAAAAAACGTTCAAGAGCACTGACCAGGTTCTCTTGTTGTCAAAGAAAAGAACAAGGAACAGGTGCTCCCGGGCCTCTTGGGTCATTTGCTCCCCCAGTTTTAACACATCCAAAGGTGGTACAGGTATCGGGACGCCGCGGTGGAACACCCCCTCTCTGGGCATCTTTGGATCGATGATCTGCAGGCATGAATGTCACAAATGCTATTAAAAACAGGAAATCTTGTGGGTTTTTATTTCAGTACTGGACACAGTTTAGATAAAGTGAGTCTCACCAAGGCAGGATACGAAGGATAACCTCTGCACTTGGCCCACACTAGGTCCAGTGCTTCCAGTGAGGAGTAGTCATCAGACGTCATCCAGCACCCAGACCTGTCCCGACTACGCACCACTGACAACAGGCCAGACAAGTCATTGTTAGAATAACCTGTGATTACCTACAGAACAGCTGCTTATCATCACACTGTTTCAACAACACGGCGCTCTCTCATTTGTAATACGAGTCGTTTTCTGCTTTGTTTAAACAGAACTTATTGTGAAAGACACTGTGTCATCAAGAGTCCTGTCAGACGCAAATCGTCTTTGAGCGACAGCTGTTAGTAGAGAGAAAGCAGAGTAATTAGTCTTCCTGTCTGCATGGAAAAGATGATGCAGATCAAGGAAGGCTTAAAGGTATGGAACGCTCATTTAATCAATACATTTGCAGTGGTCTCTAGTGGGAATGGATGCCATGAGAGTCAGCATTTTCAAGACGTAGAAGTCACAGTTGAGCAGACGACAGGATTTGGAGCCATATTTCCTGATATTTGGACATCTCTCCTCTGATTGGCTAACAGCAACACAACTCTACCACTGACTCGGTTTGCTCTGCAACGCTGATGTTTAATCTCCACAAATAACAAAAGCCTGGAGGAGTTGTGTGTTGTGGAGTTGCTAATGCTAACGTTTAGCTTCTATTAGCAAGACGTTCCCTGCTGTTTCCTGGACATTAACCCAACAACAGCCTTCCCCATCGTGAGTCAAGATGGGTGAATCCATGAATGTTAGTTTTCAGCGTGATGTAGATCTGTCCTTTCTAATCCGAGATACTCCCCATTTATTTTCTATCTGTGGCTAATGCACGAGATAAGGGTAGAGGACTATTTTTGCGTTCAGCCTGCATGTGAAACTGAGAGTGGCTGATTGTATTTCAAAAATAAGAAGAAAATGGCTTCTCAGTGAACTTGGCCTTTAAATTCCTGTTAGTTTGTGAAGAAACCACCTGACGGGTTTAATTTTACTTTATTTATTTAAAATAGCTGCAATGATCATGGCTTTAATAGAGGGCAATGCTCATCGTCAAGCAAGCTAGATTTTTTTTAGGTGCAACAATTTCAAATGTTTACAACAAACGTGATGCGGTTTCCTCCCAGCAAACAGACATAAAAGACAAAGCTGTAATCACCCTCACAATGAAGATGATCAAAAATCAGAATAGCTACAAGCACAGAGACAGCACAACAATCAGAACGTGATCTTCCACCCTCTAAACAGATTAAAACAAGTGTGTTGTAGATGAGTGTGTGTTCTCACAATGTGAGACGCTCCGTGAACCTCCGACTGAGTAGGAGTCATTTTCTGTGCCTGACGTTTCCTCGCTGCTGTCCTCGTGGAAGGTGGAGCGAGAGAACGAAGCCTTTCCTCTCCCTTGCTTTGAAGGTGTTGTGCTGGGGCGGTAGACATTTGCATTTAAAACAGTTAACGTGTTGTCGGTTTAAACGCTGAGGATGAATTTCAGCACAGCATTTCTTCAAAAACCAAACATGTTCTGCAGATAGAACTACAGGTTGATTAATTAGGAAAAATGTTGTCACTGAAAATAAAAAATAAAAATCCACATGGGCCATGCCCGATCCTTCTAAGGCAAAGGAAGCAGACCAGATTCATAAACTGACTCTAAAAGAAAAACATCACATCCACAGTGGTGAATAGGTCCTAATTCTCATCTTTAAGAGCAGACTGGACCACCATTGTGATGTCATCAGTAGCTATTACACAGAACAAAAATATAAACTCAACACTTTTGTTTTTGCTCTCATTTTTCATGAGCTGAACTCAAACATCTGAAACTTTATCTATATGCACAAAAGACCCATGACTCAAATATTGTTTTAAAATCGGTCCACACATGTTAGTGAGCATGTTTCCTTTACCAAGATAATCCATCCCACCTCACAGGTGTGGAATATCAAGGAGCTGATTAGACAGCATGAATAATGTACAGGTGTACCTTAGACTGCCCACAATAAAAGGACACCCTGACATGTGCACAGTTTTGCTTTATGGGGGGTGGTAGGACAGAAAACCAGTCAGCTCATGAAAAATGGGAGCAGAAACAAAAGTGTTTGTATTTTTTTCAGTGTACATACTCCATAAATATAAGTGTTGTCACTGATTGTAATGCTTTTCACTTTCTGCGTAGATTCGGCGGTGACAGGAATCACCTGGTTCTGTCAGACGCCGCGCTGCTGCTGCTGCTGGTTGTGGACTCAGAGTCAGAGCTGGAGCGAGGCAGACGAGGCTCATTTCTGTACACACGGAAGCTTTCGGTTACTGGTTGGTTTCCTGTATCAAAACCATTGCTTGGTAAACCTGAGGAGGGGGAGGGGGGAGCACAGATGGAAAAAGAGTCATTGTGTGATTCAAACTGAAGGTTGTTTTTAGTATTTGTGCATATTAAATCGCCGTCATCTGAACCTGGCAGCAGGTCATCGTTGTCGCTGTCGCTATCAGAGCTGGAGGTGGTGTGGGGGCTGCGGGGCCTCTTCCTCTGCCTGCCTGATAACATGGGTAGCTGTGGGGGGCCGATGGGGCTCTGGCTCACTCCTGCTCCGCCGTAGCTAAGGTCCCGGTTCTTTGGTGGGCGTCCTGGCCTTTTGGGAGGTCCAGACATTTTTGGGTTCTTCTTGGAGAAGAGAACAGATGTCCGACGGCCAACCTCTGGAGCTAGAGCAGACGAGGACTCTTAGATTCTGAGAGGCTCATTATGTTTATGATTGATCCTTCCTGCGCAGCACATAAACAACATTAATAGATGTTCTTAGACACACCCTTCCCACCGATCTCCTGGCTGCTGCTCTCGCCGCCCTCATCGTGATGTCCTGCAGAGGAAGAGTGATGTGGGAGAGATGGACACCGTTCTCCTGCTGAGTCCCGGACTCCCATGAGGGAGCTTCCTTCTCGTTGGTGTGCAATCTTCCTCCTTATCACGCTGATTTCCTTTCTCAGGGCCTTAGCTCTGCGGGACTGACCAATACTGTGCTTCCCTGAGTTCACCTCATCCAGACGCGCCTGCAGGTAATGCAGCTGCTCGTCCAGTGGCAGCCGCCGCCGGTTCTCTGGCAAAAGCAGGTCTGAGCGGCAGAAGGATCAACACTTAAACACACGTTCATTAGAAAAAACAATAAAGGCAAACAAGGTTGCTATTTTCCATTTCATTCTGCAACTGTATAGAACTTTTATTTTACTTGTCGAGGTTAAAATGTTTTTGTCGTTCACACAGAACAGCTGTTCAGAGGGTTTACTGTGTTTCAGGCATGTGAGCTTTTAAAGTGGGTGTGGGCTGAACTAGAAACCTTGTCATTAGTGAGCAACTGGTTCCTTTATGCTTTATCACCCACGGTATCTAGAGCCATATGATCAGGCCATGGGTATTCAGTGACCCAGAAACTGGGTTACGTTCACACTGCAGGTAAAAGAGCATCAAATCAGATTTTCTTTTCCAGACATGTGACCCGTATTAGATTTGTTGTGACAGTCTGAACCATACAGATCTGATTTTTTCAAATACGATCCAGGTCACTTTCATATGTGGTACTAAATCCAATACATATCTGATGTTTTTGAAAACGACTTCAGTCTGAACGGTCATGTTGCATTAAAGCTGCCTCCTGCATCACCAAGTCAGCAGAGGAGACGTTCCTGAGGAGAGGTGATGACAGAAAGATTCAGAGGTCTGTCTGGACATCCTGTCAAGTTTTGGAATTAAAATTAGAGGGGCGTGTGTGATCGGGAGGGGGCTGCTGGTGGAGTGCAGCGTCTCTCCGGTGTCTGTATGAGCGGGAAGGGGGTTCTCCGTGAACAAACTTAGAACAGGAACATTTTCAGGGAATACCAATGTGGGAAGATGGTGGGAATAAGAAGCAAAGTAGTTAACAGCAGTGTTTCCCAACCCTGGTGCTTAGGGCACACTGACCTGCATGTTTCTCACGTCTCTGCTTCAGCACACCTGATTTACATTGCTTCCTCAGGAGGACATCAAGTGCTGCAGATGCCTGTTTATCACTCATTCAAGTCAGGTGTGTGGCAGCAGGGAAACACTGGTGTTTAAAAGGGCAACAAGGAAAACATGCAGGACAGTGTGCCTTGAGGACCAGAGTTAGGAAACACTGCTCAGAGAGATGTACTGAAAGACAGAGGCGCCACCTGCTGGAGGAACTTTATATTTATTCCACTCTGAATCCTACTTTGTGCAAAATAAGTGCTTCGTTTTGTGTTCGACAACACTGCATACAGGCAAAAAAATTAAATAAAAAATTGATTTTAATTTCATGTAAAGTCTGACTAGAAATCCCGGTAAATAAAACCAACAATTCCTAAAACAGCATATTAATCCATTACATTATTCTAGTTGTCTGCGCACAACAAAACCATTCTGATGACAAATATACACAAATATTCAAAATAACACTTACCCTCTTCATTTGAGGACAACTGATGGTCTCTGTCTTGTTCCCTTTCCCTCTCCCTCTCTCGTTCCCTCTCTCTCTCATGTTCTCGCCGACTTTCTGGGCTCGAGTCTCGGTGGAGGTGCAGACCCGTCTCGTAGTCGAAGCCAATCCGTTCGGCCTGGCGCCTGGCTGCTCTGAGGACCAGCGCGCCCATCTCTCTGAGCCGCAGGGCGGCACGGTAGAACACGGTGTCCTTGGCGTTGTACTTGAGACAGTTGTTGACAATGAGGCCGAAGTCGGCCTCGAAGGCCTCAAACGTGAGGTAGCGATGGGACTCCAGCAGGTTCCACATCGTCTGAAAGTCCATGGGAGTGTCGATGTGCTCCAGGTAGTCTGGTACCTGAAGGAGAGAGATCACACTCAGACAAGAGGAATGACCTGAGCCGAGCTTTCACTACCAGCCCTACATCTTCAGCCTGAAGGATTATAATGGATAAAAGGAGACAAATCTTATGGGTTTGTAACCACATTCTTTTACCTCTTCTAGGGGAACGGGCTCAGTGAAAAAGTTGTTTGTGTCTCTATCCTGTAGCTGCACCAGCGTACTCCTCAGAAGCACCAGAAAGGGAGTCAGCTGCATCTCTAGCGCCATCTGCTGTACTTTAATCTAAACAAAAACACATCGTAACATTGAACAACTGATTCGGTTCAACGGACAGAAATGAACTACTCACCGTCTCCCTCTTGAGTTTCTCCCTCTTGCGGATGAGCTCCACCAGCAGCCGCGCTCTCTCCAGGTCATGCCTCAGTCTCTGCCATGCCTTCAGCTGCTCTTTTAAAGCGCTCTGTTTCTCCTTGCTGTCCCTCTGTAACATGCACACAAACACATCAATATATGCAGGCAGAAGGTGCTTAAGTGGTTAGGCTGAATCAAAACTAGGGCAAACGTAAAGATTGAACTAACCGGAGGGAGCTGTGCTGAGGGCTGTGGAGGAAGTGGGTCTGCGTGCCGCTGTGAGGGCAGGTGGGTTTGAAGCCGGCGCAGAAGGGGCACGCCGTTTCGACTTTGCCTCTTCAACGTCCAGTAGCTGTGAAGCCTCTGCATGAACTGACCTTTTCTGGGTACCGTCAAGTTACTAGTGATTTTGCTGAGCCTGGAGAAAAGTAAACACCGCTTTAAAGTGTATCTCACTTGAGAAAGTTATTTTGTTTGTATAATTTATCAACTGCATATACTACAAAAGATGCTTTTATTAAAACACACCTACCTGTGGGGAGGAATACACGGCACTGAGACTACTGGGGCAGCGGCTCTCCTCTCTGCTAAGATCTTCCTTGCTCTTTTCATCTTCAGCCTGGATTTGGCCTTTGCCCTCTTGGCTCGTTCAGAACTCCACCCCTTGGAGTCTTCGTCCTGGCCAAGGCTGGGCTCATCGTCGTCCTCCAGCTCCCCTTCGCTGTTAGACGACCCCATGCTGGCACCGCCCACTCCTCCTAAAGGTCGGGCGGATCCTGGGGGAGTGTGGATGTCACAGTATGCCGTCTTGCGGACGCTAAAGGAGGTCCCATTTGCCCCGGTCTCCCTGACAGGCTCCATCTTCATATAGAGCCCCGCCTGCTGAGCGCAGGTGACGTGGAACGCTGTGTAACAGTTAGCTTTGTGACACTGGATGCAGGCGCCTGAGCCGCGCTGTTTGCAGATGTAGCAGGTGAGCTTCCAGCGTGCAGGAGGGATGTGCTCGATGCTATCAATCGGCTCCAAAAAGACTGTGTTAGCGAAGCAGACCTGAGAAATGGCAGCAAACGTTACTTAAATGACTAAATAAAAAAGAAAGGACAAATTGGATGTAAGTAGTAGTGTATGCTTTTACCTCCGGGATCCAGAGGGCACACACTACATGAGCCCAGCGTCCATCGTCTGTCTGTTTGAAAGCTCCTCCTTTGTTAGGACACAGAGCACAGTCCACAGCTCTGCTGGGTGACTGAAGGCAGCGCCGACACAACCACTGACCCTCTGGGATGTAGGGCACCCCGTAGCACTCTTGGTGCACGGCCAAGTTACACATGTCACAAAACAGAATTACATTGCTATTCTGGCATTCGCCGTCATTACAGATGCAGCAGACGGCGTCCTCGTCAATCAAGGTGCTAGGGTCTGCCTGAGGGGAGGAGTAACAGAATGCATCAGTCAACAGCTACGTTACAGTGAGTGAACTATTCTTGCCCCTACAGATAAGTACAGGTACCTTGTTGTGGCTCTCAAAGTAGGACTCCTTCTCTAAGCGGTCCATGAGGTATTCAAAGACCTCCTGAGGGATGGGCGTCACGCTGTCACGTCGCCGTTTGTCATTCATGATGCCGAGCCAGATGTAGTCCTCCTCATCCATGTCATACTCCACCTCTTCATCCAGCTCCTCCACAGACTTCTCAATATACCTGAAGTCCAAGTTTACATAACAAAAAGACAAAGGAGTCAAATAGAGAAGTGAAGCTTTCTAATAAAACACAGTAGAAAGACAATATTACAGAACTTTTTCATATAAGTAAACAAAACAACAAGTATAAAATGAAATAATCATTTTAGTCCTAAACCTGTAGTAGGATAAAGGCCGGGGTGGGGCATCGGGCCTCTCTTGGTCCAGCTCTCTGAACACGGCTTCTGGGAGCTTGACTGCAAGACCAGATTGAGGGTTGTGATGGTGAGATAAACCATCCTTCTTCTTATCTTTACTCTTGTGCTTCCCAGTCTTTGGGGTGGCCTTTCCACCATTTGAGGACGGAATTTCTGAACGGTCTTTACCGCTTCCTCCTATTTCGCTGCCTCCGGCTCCACTGTCACTACCGTTACACACCCCTCCCCCACAGCTACCAGTTCCCGACGGTGGTGCATCCTCTGCATCACTGTCTTCCTCTGAAACCACATCAATGTCGTCAAAGATGTTAATGCGGTGAATGCGTCCCTGGATTTCTAGTTCCACCATGCGCTGCGTCTGGGCATAGGTCATGGCATCTCTTCCAGGGGACTGGGAGTGCTCTGACCGGTTGGGGCTACCTGGCGTGGTCCCTTCAAGACCAGGTCCTCCATTGCCGCCACCATCATCCGTATCCCCTGAGCCAGCCAGGGAGGCACGAGGAGGCCGTCCTTTTCTCTTCTTCTGGGGCATGGCCTGAGCAGGGGTTGGATTGTCGTGGTCGTAATGGTACAGGTGATACTCAATGCCACTGAAGCTCCTGTAGACTTTCCGGCAAGTCTCCACAGGGCACTCATACGGCGGCTTGGTGGCTCGCAGATTGTGACAGAATGTCTTCACATCAAAATCTAGTCCCATCTCGCCAGCAGCCTCTTCAGGGCCAGGTGTGGTTTAACTTTACATCTGGAATAGAACACAAGTGGGAACAATGAGGAGACAAGAAATTAAAAGCTGTGGGTTTAAACTACAAAATTACTTAAGAGTTCTGAGAGTAGTTATCTGCTTTTACACAATTTAATTACTTGCGTATTAAATACATGCATTTAAACTCTTCATTCTACTAAATCTTTTGGAGAAAAATGTAATATTCACTCTGCCAGGCTGAAGAGACAAATGTGAGTAAAAATCACTTATGGGAAAGGGTTTTACACTAGACAAAATAAAACAAGCACAACAGAAAATATTTTAATCTAAATAGTTCCATGCAATAATGACCCACAGTATTTAACGATAATTTCATGTAAGATCAGTTTTGTTTGAATGGCATTGCTCCACGCATGTAACTTGTAATAACGTGTCCCTACAGTGCTGTTGGGATATTTCTGTAAATGGATAAAATGTGAACACAATTCCCAGAGGGAAATATATGAACCCACTAACAGGTGCACTTTAAGACAACATCCTAACGAATTTCTGTCATGTTTGGAGTAATCGAATAAAACAAATAAGACTGCAAATGTAGAAATAGACAGAGGGAGAGAGAGGGATATATGATAGCTAGCTAGCAGGGAACTCTTCAAACATAATGCTTTTAGTTCAGCTAACGTTAGCATGCTTCCCCCAAACAATGACTGTAGCTGGCGCAATTAGCTAGCATGCTAACAACTGCTAGTAAACAACATTTGGTCCCTTTTCAAACTACACAGCACAAATAACAAGGTTTCCACAAACACGAGGCCACAAAACATTATTTTTCTTATCGAGGATTCTTTTATCCGTAATAATATTAACCCGGTGTACCATTTTGTTGATAATGTTGAACTATAGCTGTGCTCAAATGTTAGCTAAACAAAGGCAGATGTTATGTTAGCGCTACAACGCATTTTGATACAACTGATATGAAAATAAAATGACCCAATTAATGTTTTTAAGTTAGAAAGACTGCAGTTTGATTAATTATTCAGAGCCAGCGTTTCCCTCCATATTGACCTCACCCTGTGGATTCCATACACAAGGTAGCAAAATAAGAGCGTAACATTATTATTTTATAGGCTTTGCCACAGGAAAACGGTATTTTTGACCAAATTTAACTAAGAACCATTTACGTTAGGTCACCACTATACAGCTATTTGTTTTTGTAGCGCTTATTTTGCACCAACGTCACTTTGTTTTCTGGACACATTGGGCTATTATGGTGGATTACAACAACCACAGAATCGTGTCTTCTCACATTTCCCGAATGTCAATATATGCGCAAATGCAACCATTTAGTAAATAGCACTACATATCCCGGCTACTAACGTTATAAACACTTACTACTGCACGTTCCTCAAGCAAACTGCGCGCATCGGACACCTCAGACAGCAGCTCAGACGGCTTGCAGATCGATTTTAATTCATTAGATAGTCCCAGATGAGGCCACGGAAAGCATAGGTACATTGAAACGTTTTCATGGAACAATTTCGCGTCCATATAATTTCATTGTGTGGGGAATAATTTAGTAAATCGGCTGAACAAAAGGGGCAACCATTACTGTAACGCTTAGCCGTGGAGGCGGATTGACACATTCGCCACGCAAAACAGGCTTGCTTGACTGCTTTTAGATTGGATCAGACGGAGGGACGCAGTGGGCTGAACTCTCTGCTCTGATTGGTGCTTGGATTTGAATACGCTACGTGATTGGTTGTTAGAAGTAGAGTGGGCGGCTCCACAAAATCACCATCCAACCTAAGGGCTTCTCTGGTCTGCCTACACTTCATTAGTGATTTGGTGAAAGTAATTCACAGGCTCTAATTTTCAGTTTTAATTTGTCTTTTCTTACACAAGTTGTAGTTAATGTTACAAATTAAACTCCAAATTTGGTCCAGTATCATTCTGTATACGAGTCTGTCCATCAAAGATGATCATCTTCCTTTACTCAGAAATTTATTGTTTAAACTTTACTTAAAATAAAAAGTGTGTAAATCGTTTTATTCAATGAAATCAAAACTGCGAAGAGGTAAATAAGATACGACTTCCTGCTGTCAAATTATAACAGCATTGACTAACAGCTACACTAATGGTGTGCACACAATAATTAATCAAAACCATCAAGCACAAAATATTTATTTCTCTCTCTCAACATACAGTTTGTGATAAGAATGCAGCAGGACAAAGTGGGGTAAGCAGGCAAAAGCAACCCACACAGTTTAAATACCAGCCAAAGATAATCAGAGCATAATCATAAGGACAATGATTTCCAAAAAGGAGTGAGGTGTGCAGAGGAACAGTGTCAGAAATGCTCCTCCTCCGCTCATTACAGCTCTCCGTATGATCACTACATCCAAATGAATATGCCTGTATTCATCATTTCCTCCTCTGCTCTCCAACCAGTTAGCAGCTAGGAAAAGTGGAACATACCAGATACAAGTTACAGAGAACAGAAATCTCTTACAATTGGAAATATTTCACCAAAGCAGAAGACTCTGCATAATATCCTATAAAAGTCCAATTCAAACCGAATTGATGGAATAATATACAATAAAGTGACCTCGGCTCCACAAATGCTATCTTCCAACAGTCAAAATAAAATGTACAAATACTACAAGCTATACAGGTCACAGCTTTGGCAGGACTGGGATGCTGAAATCATTTGTGTGGTGAAGATGTGAGATCTTGAAACTTTTAACACTTTTCCTGTTCCTATGCTTTGCGGATCATGAAAATATTGGCCATGCTTGTCAGTGGTAAAAAGTACAGTTTGGTGAAACCTGTTATATACAGTGAAGGAACTCCCAACAGAATAAATGGAGACAATATGTTGTGCAAATCTCCCACATCAAGTTTCATGTTAATTTCACAATACAATGTTGAAAATAAATGCAAAATAAAACAGGTTAGGCTATCGTCACAAACAGCTCATAAAATAATCAACACATCTTGTAGCAAGGCAATAACACTTCTTTGCTACATTGAAAACTAGTATTTTGTACCATCATATGGGAACAAAATGCACAACTGTAATACCTTGGTAAAGTGCAGCATTAAAACAACAAATCACAAAAGGAAAAAACATCCAATTTAATGGGTGATTGCACAAAACCTTTTACATAAGTGTGCACCGAGTATTAGCCAAGTTGAAAGAACTTTTGAAAGAGTCAGATAGGTGGTTTGTAGTAATTATACTTTGCCTGGTAACTTCTGTCTCTTGCTTGGACTTGGAACTTTAACATTTCAGTGTTCTCCTGTTGCACACATCACAGATAAGGCTTGTGCCAAGGCCACAGTCAAAGCTCTATGAAAAGGGGTTAAATTGCACTTTTAGGCCTCAAGCTTTCACATGGTTTTGCTACATTCTGATCAAAACACAACCAGAGGCATCTACTGTAAAAAATGATTATGTACAGTATATATGGCTCTGAACACTCCCCATCCCCTATAACACTGCCAGCTCATGCGCATCCAATCAAAACGAGGCTCTGTCCCACTGAACCATTTGACCGGAACCAGTTGTTTTTGGCTGCTGGCAAGTATTCATTCCAGTAACCGTTTCAGTCCAAATAATTGTTTATGCAAGGCATCAGAACATCTCATCTAGATGGCATTCCATTGGTCAAAGGGGTGGAAAGTAAACACAAGTTGAAACATATTTCTGTTGTGTAAATAAAAGTATATATACTGTAGTAATAGTGCAGTTTTACAAGGGCATTTACATGTAAACAAAAATGATTAATTGGCATTAAAAACAAAAACCATACTTTCAAAAGAACTTGAATGTAGAAATGTTCTGCTTTAAAGAAGGAAATACACATATTAACCCATGTTCAAGGCACTGCACTCCTGCAAATATTTTAATCATGAATTAATTTCTGTTCCTTAATCTGAAAACACTAGTGTTGGATCCCAAAGTAGTGTAATAGATAAAACCTAAAGTTAAAACAGAAGCAACTGACAACCGTGTGAATTTAGCTGTAGTGACCAGATAGGACACACACTGACAAATTTTATGTAGGAACAAAGCCAAAAAGCACAAGGTATTCAGACATCACACACACACACACACACACACACACACACACACACACACACACACACACACACACACACACACACACACACACACACACACACACACACACACACACACACACACACACACACACACACACACACACACACACACACACACACACACACACACACACACACACACACACACACACACACACACGTTGTGTAAAGAATAACACTTAAGCATGTTCTTTATAAGATCAGACTATGTACATATAGGGCTCTTGCGAAGCCAAGATGGACAAGCCTGAAGACACAAACAGGAATTTGTTATCAGATCATGTAGTCCTCGTGGTGTTTGGACAGGGGCCATTTTTGGAGTTGTTCATGACAAAAGGAAAGGGTTGGATCCCTGGGTTAGCCATCGCTGCATACGACATCACTCTTGGAGCACCAATCATCCCCACAGGACAAGTCACACCAGGCCACCGCTGAGGATAAAGAGTACGGGGAACCATTCCATTATAGGAGCCCGCCGGTACAAGAAAACCAGGAGGCATCCCTGCTGAGGAGGCTGGCACCGGGGCTGCAGGCACACCAAGACCCACAGCTGCAGTTGCTGGGCCCACAGCTGAAGTTGCTGGGCATGAGAGAGGCAGGTGGAACTTGTTGGTAACATGGCATTTCACCTGGAATAGGAATATGAATTTGTAGAAAATCATGCAAAAAGACTGACTTAAATGTACTGAGAACTTCACACAGTTAATGGTAAATGGCCTGTATTTGATATAGTGCCTTCTAGAGTCTTGGGACCCACCAAGGTGCTCATTCACACATTCACACCCTGGTGGAGATGAGCTACAATGTAGCCACAGCTGCCCTGGGGCACACTGACAGAGACGAGTCTGCCGTACACAGGCACCACCGGTTCCTCTGAACACCACCTGCAGGGAAGGTGGGTTAAAAGTCTTGCCCAAGGACACAACAGACTGAGCGGGACTTGAACCTGCAACCTTCAGATTACAGAGCGAACACAACTCCTGTGCCGTCACCCACAGTTTACAACGAAGGACAGTTTTACATCAAGAATCTGTCAATCTGGGGTTAACACGACAAAGACTACTCAACTGCCAGTGACAGACAGCTCATGACAGTGTAAGAGGGTGTAATTTTGAGGAGAATACCCAGTAAAATGAACAATCTTCTCCCATAATGTTAAAAAAGTTAACTAAACTATTTATGTAAATGTTAATGTTGGTTTGCATCTTAGTGTCCAATCAAGTATTTTTATACACTTAAACTAAAAAATAAATATTAGGCAGCAGTCACTGGATAATTTGGTAATTGATTATTGTATTGATCCAGTCACCAAGTACTTGAATATACACGAGCCAGGCCAGTTATCAACCTGAAACCATTTAAAACCATGCTTTACTTTGAAGGCACCTGCAGCTTCACATCATTTAAGCCCTTAAAAACAGAGACGTCCCACAACTCAATACCTTCAAAGGTCTCTTTCACAGAGAAATTCTGAGTTGATAATGCATGCTGAATGTGAAACCTTTCTTCAACCCCCATTGTCTGCATTTGCTGCATAGACAAGAAAATGGCTGGGTCAGAAAATGCCACTCTCTTCTATGTCACAGGGAAAATGAGCATTTATGGACTCATCCTTGCCTTTCAACCACAGGAAGGTTGTGTTGATTTAGCAGCCAGGAGAGAGCAGAGCTCATCTCAGCTAGTAGAAGCTAAGCATTAGCATTAGCAACTCCACAAAATGGCAGAACACATTCAGGCTTATGTTATTTGTGGCGATAACACATCAACGTTGCAGTTTTTACCCAAGAAAGCAAAGAGAACAGAGGCGGCGGAAGAGTGAATTTGCTGTTGGCCAGTCAGAGGAGAGGTGTTCACGTATCATGAAGATTAATGAGTAGAGTGTGTATTGGAGTGGTCTGACTGTTCCTACGTGTAGCTTCCACTGTTGCCAATACTACTCATATTGTACTCTCGTCACTAGTTGTTTGCGTCAATCCCTGGCCGACTGCAGGCGAGTCGTAGGTTTTCAAGCAGTGCTTGAAGACTGTTGAAGGCTGACTTTGGTTGCGAGGTTGCTCAATAAGCTGTTGCAGAGCCGGTCACACTGGATGACCACAAACTTGCAAATCACCCCAAAGTTCACAGTTTGTCACAACTATGTTCACAAAGAATGATCTGTCTAAGTCGGCTGAAAAACACACAGTGTAGTCCGGGCTTAAGACTCACAGTTTGTATTAAGCCACACAAAAGAAATGAAATAAATGTTTGCTCTTAAATTTGTAGAGGCGATGGTGGCAGAGGAGTTAAGAAGAAATTATTTTTTATATAGTGCCTCTCAAAATCACAAGGAGCTTCACAAGAACAAAAATAAATCAAATTTAAACTGAAAAATGAGGACAAAAATGAACAAGAAACAGGTAATACAGGATCCCAAGGAAGGCAGAAATGGTAGAGACAGCAGCATGTAAATGGGTAGCGAGGAAGAATCACCAGAAGTCATAACCAAAGCCAGTCTGAACAGATGAGTCTTCAGCTGCTTTTTAAGGAGACCACTGAGTCCACTAATCTCAGGCTTAGGGGGCGAGAGATGCAGAGTCTGGGGGCCACAGCAGCAAATGATCTGTCACCTTTGGTCTTTAGCCTGGTAGGCTTTGATCACTGGACCTCAGGGACCTGCTGGGGGTGTAGTAACGGAGTAGATCACCAATGTATGATGTGTTTGTTCTTGTAAGGCCCTGGTCAGAAGCCGAGCACAGGCATTCTGAACCACTTGTAGACGGTTCAGGGAGGTTCTGCTCAGACACGTGAAAAGAGAGTTGCAGTAGCCTAAGTGTGAGGAGATGAAGGTGTGGAGAACTGTCTCAGGTTCAGAATGGGACTCAGCTTTGCAATGTTCCTGAGATGGATGAAGGAAGAGTGAATAAGAGAACTGACATGAGAATCCAGGGTGAGGGCTGGGTCAAAGGTCACGCCAAGATTCCTGAAAGAGTTTGGTGTGATAAGAAAGCTGACCAAGAGAGTCTCTGACTTTGGGAACCAGCTTGTCTGGGGCAAAGATGAGGATCTCAGTCTTATCTTCAGAGGATCATCAAGTCATCTCCAGTCATGTTTTTGTTCTGCTCAGCAACTGAACCAGGTTGATTCACTGTGCTGATTGAAATCACCTGGTTTAATTGCTGAGCAGAACAAAAACATGAATGGAGATGACTTGATGATGCCACAATGTCACACCTCTGCTCATCTTCATTCAGCTGTAGAAAGCTCCCACCATCCAGGTTTTGATAGAGTCTAAGCAGATGTGTAACAGCTGCAGCTTAGACATCACATGGGGCTTAAAGGAGATGTACAGTTGGATGTCATCTGCATACAGATGATAGGACGTTCCTTTAAAAAAGCCAGTTCCCTAACCAGAGGGTTGCAGGTTTATACCCTGCTCAGTCTGTTGTAGTCATGTCCTTGGCCTAGACACTTCTTGCCTTCATGAGAGGTCAGAGGGATCAGTGGCACCTGTATATGTCAGCTTGTCCTGGGGCAGCTGTGGCTGCATTGTGGCTCATCACCACCAGTATGTAAATGCATGCATGAATGCCTGAATGACTGATGTGTTGTAAAGCACCTTGGGGGGTTATGGAACTCTAGAAGACACTATACTAATAAGAATTGCTACACTGAGTTAAATATTGATTCACTATATCATAACACAAAATACTGCAATCATTCAGCGTATCGATATTTTCTTACATCCCGATTAATGAGTAAGAATCGTAATCCTGCCGTTTTCCACCTCCCCACTCCGCCAAACTTCTACATCATAAAACAGGAGCACAAAACTTATTTTTCCAATCAAAAATGAATCACAAGGTATTTCATGATACTAGCTATGACAGCTAATTAGAAAAAAACAAGTGAACGAGGCCTCTAATGCAATGTTAGAGTGCAGTAGACACCTAAAAGGAAATAGCAAACACTAAATGTCAGCGTGAAGACTTTACACCCACACACCCCTCCCCACAACACTTTCCCGCATCTCAAATCCAAATACCTCACATGCAACTGCTCCCCTCAGTGGCTGCCTGCTCTCAGTGCCTTGCGGGTGCCTCTGCGGTTTCATCTGGTTCAGGGAGGGTCTTGACTGACTGGCCGCTGCAACAGTCTCCTTTGTCCAGTCGTCCACCAGTTTGTGAAGATCCTCCGTAAACATGCCTCTCTTGTTGTTGCTGTTGTTGGTCTGGACCTGAGCGAGCCGGGTGAATGGCTGGGATGATGCTGCTGCTGCTGCAGTGAGAGGTGGCTGCATCTGACTGGAGGCCGTCTGTGCTGCGGTGGTGTTGAGAGAGGACCCTGAAAAACAAACTGCTCTTACAAATCTTTCTGGATGAAAAAAAAAACCCCTGACATCAACTGTCATCAATTGGCTGCAAAATGATAGAAATTAAGATGGGTAAGACTTAAGTCACGACCACAGAAACTACATAGCATTTGGTGAGGCCAAACCCGAATGCGTATAAAGTCACATCAGACATATTCTGCAAACCCAGCAGCCAAATGATCACAATATAAATAACTACAAAAAAATGAAAACAGTTAAAATAAAATGTCTGATTTGCAAGCAGTGACAAAATCCACAATCAAAAATGAATGCCATGCAAAACAAAGAGTGCAACAATCTGTAGTTTTAGTGCCCATGTCCTAAACAAATATATTTCTAAACTACCAAAACGGTAACAAGGACAAAGGAACAAACAAACATAAGGCCTAAAGTTCTGAGGATGGAGTTAGAAAAACAGAAGTAAATTAGATAGTTACTACTACTGCGCTCTTTGCCTAGACATAGTCGTTTCAGAGTGGACCCTACAAGGAGGTAAAACAGCACAAGACAGAAACAGTTAGGCCAGGACACATTTCACACCACAAGAATGTGGACAAGCTGCTTCAAAAGCACATTCAGCTATTAAAACAATCAGGGAGAGAGAAAGAAGACAAAGGGGTTTTAATAAAAATCTGTAGGACAAAGAGGAGCGAGCCATGGTCTCCTTTTAAAACAGGGTAATTGGGGAAAATAGCAAAGCTTTAAGATTAACGTAAAACTAATTTCTGTGTTTACTGGTTGACAGTCTTTATAATGCGATTTACAAATTGAAAGTGGATAAAAGTGTGAGAAAAAAACTGCTTTAACAATATCACTGTCCTTGTGAGAAAGCCTGTGAAACAAAACAAATACGGCGTTGCAAACTAGAAGGGCTAAACAGACACAGGAACCTTTCAGAGTCAGCACTAAAAACATGCAAATAACTCAGGAGAAGTCAAGAGGAGGAGAAAATAAGCAATATCATGATACAGCCCTTGATGTGGTGAAGCATGTCTCCATCAGCGCCCTGTTTGACGCCTGCGTCATGCACGTCTTCTCCATCCAAACATGAGGGACAGAAAGAGCAAAGGCCCTGCTGAGCAGTGACAGGTTGACGGACTTTCTCAGAATACACGGGGCTGCAGGACTGGGCAAAGTGCCTTCAGTTGGGCAATGTCATACAGCAAAAATAACAGAAGATGGAAATACAAGGGAAATTAATAGGGTATAAAGACTAGCAATTTCTCCCTCGCTAACACAAACACACAGGTACAGACCCGCCTTGTTTTAGTTCTGACCTCAAGCCCATGTTTGGACAGGACTAGCCATTCACAAGCACATTTGGACTTGTGATATGTATATTTTTTGTAAGCCAAAAGCACTGCCTTAAGCAACTGTATGAGAAGGAGGCGGCAATGTACCCACAGATAAATGGATATGATGATTGCCAGAGGAAAACAATGTATACAGCTGCCAAATAACTCATTTCAATTTTCAAAACTACAGCCTGAGTGTTAGAAAGCTAATTTTAAATTAGCAGTGCAGCATAGAAATGTTACCTTGGCTTAATTCTAACCACCTGATATTGAACGTTTGCATCTTGTTCGGTGATACGACTGAAGCTGAACCCTAACCCTAACCCTAACTATAAAATGAGAGTCAACGTGAGCCTGTTTATTTTAAATATTCTAAAACACAACTAACTGTAGTAAATGTAGGATTTAATATCTGATTACTAAGGTTAAATGTTACTTTCTAACCTTTGACAGTTTTTTAAAAGGTTTTCAAACTACATTATAGTGACCAGACATTGCTACCCAAGCTACAAGATCTGGTAGCAGGTGAACTAGAACAGTGGTTCCCAAACAAGGTGAGACTAATGAAAATTGTTTTGCTGTCCAAAATAATAGAACACTAAATTACTACTTCAAAGACAGAAATATTGAGATAGAAATGTACAGACTTCCTTTCACAAGTAAATCTGGGATTACAGAGTTTAAATAGCTGAAAATAATAAAGTAAAAATTTGTATCTTGATAAGAGGAAAAACAAACCTCGGATTTAGGAGGAACAATTTGGATTTTGCCCTGGCCATGGAACACTGGACCAGCTCTATACCCTTGGGGGGGGGGGGGGGGGGGGGGGTGTCCTGGAGGGTGTGTGGGTGTTCGCCCAACCAATCTGCATGCGTTTGGTGGATTTGGTGAAGGAGTTTGACCGTGTCCCTCGGGAGGCTCTGTGGGGGGTACTTTGGGAGTATGGGGTACCAGGCCCTTTGATACGAGATGTTAGGTCCATGTACAACCAGTTTCAGAGCTTGGTCCGCATTGCCGGCAGTAAGTCAGGCTAGTTTCTGATGACTGTTGGACTCCGCCAAGGCTGCCCTTTGTCACCGATTCTGTTCATAATTTTTGTGGACAAGATTTCTAGGCATAGCCGTAGTGTTGAGGGGATCTGTTTTGGAGGCCTAAGGATCAGGTCTCTGCTTTTTGCAGATGATGTGTTCCTGTTGGCTTCATCAGAACGTAATCTTTGGCTTTCGCTGGAGTGGTTCGCAGCTGAGGGTGAAGCAGCTGGGATGAAAATCAGTTCCTCTAAATCAGAAACCATGGTCCTAAGTCAGAAAAGGGTAGAATGCCTTCTCCAGGCCAGGGGTGAGGTCCTACCCCAAGAGGAGGAATTTAAGTATGAGCGAGGGAAAGACGAAGCGATAGGTGGATTAGTCTGCAGTGATGCAAGCCCTGTACCAATCTGTCGTGGTGAAGAGAGAGCTGAACCGGAAGGCAAAGCTCTCGATTTACTGGTCAATCTACATTCCTACCCTCACAAGCTTTGGGTAGTGACAAAAAAGATGAGATTACGGACACAAGCGGCCAAAATTATTTTCTTCGCAGGGTGTCTGAGCTCTCCCTTAGAGATAGGGTTAAAAGCTCGGTCATCCGGGAGGGGCTCAGAGTAGATCCACTGCTCCTCCACATCGAGAGGAGCCAGTTGAGGTAGCTCGGACATCTGTTTACTGGACGCTTCCCTGATGAGGTTTTCCGGGCACATCCAACCAGGAGGAGACCTAAAAGAAGACCCAAGACACGTTGGAGGGATCAAGTCTCTTGGCTAGCCATGGAACGCCTTGGGATACCCCCAGAGGAGCGTTTACATGCATGTAAGGAGGAGGGAGCGATGTTTCTGTGAGGTGCTTAAAGGAAACAAGGTTGGGAACCACTGAACTATGATGACATTTGCTGTCTGATATACAAACATTTCCTGGCTGCACACAGTTTTGGGTTTCCACCTACAGCCAGATTTATGATTTCACAGATATAAACTAACTACACATGCTAAGATAAAATATTTATCGGACCGACTACCTCTGGCTCTCAAAATCAAAATGCAGAACATAATTTTTGAGGTAAAAGGTGACTGGTTGGAGTAAATTAAATTAGGTGATGTAAATCAGGTGAGGAGGGTGAAAAATAATATTCAGTAAAAGAACTTTAAATAAAAGGGGTGAAGATAGAGGCAGAATAACCAAAGTAAATGGAAATGAGCAAAGGGAAATAGAATAGAACAAATACAAACAGATGGACAGAGACACAGGTCCACTGAGGAATCTAGTGCGTGGTTTGCTACTAGATTTATAGGTGACTCTCTCAGACGTTTGGTGGTAAACCGTCCAGCCTGTAAGAACCAATATAAAAGGGAAGAAGAGAAGAAACAAGAGAGACGCTTTGAAAAAGTGCACAGAGAATGGTATGCGAAACCCCCACCATCAAAAGCACCAGAAAAAGACACAGAGGACAAATTGTACTAACTACACATGCCAAAGCAACTATTCTAAGCTATTTTGTGTTACTAAAAACACGAAAGGCCCAATATTAGTATGAATATTACATTTTATTCAGCACGTCTAGCCAGAACTCTATCCTTATGGGGTGGTGGAACAACAACTCACTGAGTGTGGACAGTGAAATTAAATTCAGCTGTTTTGACCCTGGGATGAACAGCAAATGCAAGCGAGCAAATTGTTTAATCTATGGAGGAAAGATCAAAGCCTTGGCCTCACATTACTTAGTGGGAGTGCATCAGGGCATGCACAAATAGTTAAAAGGGAGAAGAGAGGGGGAGAAAACATTATTGATGTTAACCAGGTGGGGAAAGGAGAAAAACCATTTCTAAATAGTTTGAACAGCACCAATCCACAGACAGAAATATCCCAGACAGTGGAAGGGTTTCAAATAACCAAGTGGATCAAACTGTGGATTGGGGGAGTCCAGCCTCTTTAGTGATGGTTTTTTGGGTGAGGGGGTGTCTTATGCCACTTACACACTAGCATCAGCTCCACTCCATGCCGCTCCGCCCCGCCTGCCTCAGCCTGGCTGAGCTCGTTCCACAGTGCCTGAGGAATGCGGATGTGATTGAGCACACGGCCGTTCTGTGATGTCATGAGCGCATCTCCGAGCACGTGGGCGGGGCAAAAGAGTGTGGAGAAGTCAGCACTGTCTCCATTAGTAAACAAAAGCGGGCTGAGGAGTCTTGCTTTTGGAGACTCCGACTGATTTTGCATCCTGCTCTGCTGTGCCTGGCAGCATTGTTTGTGTGTGTGTGTGTGTGTGTGTGTTCCTAACAGTAGTGAGGGACAGAGAAAAACTGCTTCAGTCAGAGGCTTGTTAACTCTACAGCATCCAGAATGATGCCTAATGGTAGGCATGATTTTGAGCCAGCCAATCAGTCAACAGTGGGCGTGTCCACCCTGTTGGGCTCCAGGCAGACCGCCTCGTGAACAGGGCTGAAAAGCCGTCTGGTTGTGCATGGGAAAATTCAAGAAACCCGGTCCAGGCAGAGTGGAGCGGATGCTAGTGTGTAAGGGCCATTATTGAACTTTGCGGCTGATGTGAACATGTGACAATTTTCATGGTAAATGCATGTTCTGTGTATATGTGTGTGTGTTCATGTTAACTTTGTATGGCTGTGGGAGACAGCTGACCAGTTCTAATGCAAAACCGTATGTGTGGCGCTCTTATAGTTCTCCACACACACACACACACACACACACACACACACACACACACACACACACACACACACACACACACACACACACACACACACACACACACACACACACACACACACACACACACACACACACACACACACAATCTATAAGAGTACCTTGGCCAGGACCAGCCTGGTTGGCCGATCCGTCAGCATGTTGTCCAGCGTAGATGTTGTCGGAGGAGAAGGAGCCTTTTAAGGAGCAGGGCTGCTGGGTGTGGACCTGCTCTTGTGCTGCAACAGGCTGACTGCTGGAGCTGCCACTGGAGTGGGCAGAACCATCCGATAGAAGAGAGCTTTTTGCTGGGGAGCTGGATGAACTGGCACCACTCTCACCTTCATTTAAAAACCAAAAAAGGAAAAGCATGAGTTTCTAATCCTGATGCTATCCCAACATTTTCCCAAAAAAATTGTGTGATGGCAAATAAAAATGCTCAAAAATCCCTTCGTCTCAGCCCACATACCTTTTCTTTCAGCAGTGCTGACATTAAGGTTATTTCTGAGCTGCTGCACCATCGGATTGAGCAGTTTTCCAGCTTTCAGCTTGTGTTTGCTGGTCCTGCGCCTTCGACCCGTTGGGGGGACAGCATGCAGCAGGCTAACGCTGGGTGGCAGCGCTTTTCCCAGCTCCTTGTACAGGTGTTCAATCTCACTCCTCTGAAATGCCTGCAACTCAGAGATCTCCTTCATATGTCTAGTAAAGAAAAAAGAAAGACAAAATAAAGACAGTAACAAGTTAAATCAATTGTCTATTCCTCATACTCCAGAGATAAACATGAAAAACTGAAAAGGAATTTTTGGGTGAATACTTTAGTTTTTAATTTTAGGAAAATGGGCCAAATATGCTTTCAAGGGTTTCCCAACAAATAAAATGTCTGCATATTTATGAAGTTCATTACGACTATGACCCATCCGAACCAGATGCCCGAACCACTTCAATTGGCTCCTCTCGAGGAGCAGCAGATCTACTCCAAACCCCTCCCGGATGACCGAGCTTCTCCCCTTATCTCTAAGGGAGAGCCTAGCCACCCTGCGGAGAAAACCAATTTCGTCCGCTTGTATCCACGATCTCATTCTTTCGATCACTACCCAAAGCTTTTGACCATAGCTGAGGGTAGGAGCGTAGACAGACCGATAAACTGAAAGCTTTGCCTTCCGGTTCAGCTCTCTCTTCACGACATATCGGTACAACGGCCGCATCACTGCAGATGCAGCACCAATCCATCTGTCGATCACACGCTCCAGCTTTCCCTCACTCGCGGCAGGACCTCATCCCTGACCCAGAGAAGGCATTCTACCCTGTTCAGACTCATACCTATAATGAGCCTTTTTCTATGAATGAAACGTCTCTCATTACAGTATGTGTATTTGCTAGTGAGTGCAAGCATGAGTTACTTTACTTTTCTCTAAGTTTCTGCAGTTCTTTTTTCATATCTGCATCTTCAAATTCAGAGTCGTTGTCACTGCTGATGTAGGAGGAGTGGACGTCTCCTGCAGACGGGGAAGGAGTGTGACCATTCATCGCCACTGTCAGGCGGCTCGGAGAGTCGGAGCTCTGCTCGCTTTTGCTTCGACCGGAGCGTCTCAAGAAGGCCACTGCCCTCTTGACGAGGTCACTCCCACTGTGCTCGGACGGGGTGTGGGCTGGAGGAACAGGTTTAGCCAGAGGAAGAGCCATGCTGCTGCTGTCTTCATCAGCCGAGTCAGAGTAGAGGTGAGACGAGTGATGAGTAGAAGCATCAATAGTTTGGGCTCGAAGGATGCGATGCGGGCTGGCATCGGGGCTGGAGCCGGGAGTGGCTTGGTAGAAGTTTGGTGGGGCAGAATAACGACTAGGTTTAGATGTTGCTGGCTTTTCACCGTCGGCTGTCCCAGACCTGCTTACGGCCACACAGCTGCTCTCCTTCCTGTTCTGGATGTGGGACCCTCCTGAACCACTAGAGGGAGCAGCGGAACTGCACGTGCTGCAGCTCGTCTTCTCAGAGCAGCAAACGACATCTGGTGGGGCGGGGATGATCTGGAGACAGATAAACACATCAGAAATAATTTAAGTTTCACATCAGTAGTCCAAAATAATATTCCACCTCATATTATTCATGATTAACACAATTTAACTCAGTCAAAGCAGGTTCTCTTGAATGTCTTAGATCATGCAAAATCCACTTATTTGTAGCTTTTGACCATGTTGAGTTGCTCCTTCCTCGTGTAAAACACCAACAACGTGTTTTTTTGGCTTCACACATGCATTTTCTTGTCTCAGGTGCTTCTTTCCTTCAGCTTTGTAAATTTTTGCTAAGCTATTGCATTCAGCTGGATGGGGTTGTTGCTGCATCATCACGGCCGTCTTCCCCATCCAGTCTTGAATCGCTGAGTGGGACATGATGGCGTGAACTTGCGGTGGAGGCGGGATTTCATTGAATCCAAGCGTCTTTCCCGGTAGAAGTAACGGCTCACAAAAATAACTTGTATTTGACATTTATATAGTGCCAATGCTAATATTTTATCTAATATTGTGCCTATTTTTGCTCTGGAAGGTGCAAAATAGCATGATACAGGTCCTTTAACTGGTTCTTACTTGAAAACGACTTTTGGAGCTGCATGAACTGGAGTTGGTTGTCTCATCTTCTATGCTCTGTTTTGTCCTGCTGGAGGCTAAAACATCAATAAAAACTTTCAGATCACACAAAAGCATGTTTCGACTATTATGTGGTCATAAAAATGGACGTAAATAAAGCTACCAACCTGCCACTGCCGAGTCACTTAATGCACCCACACCATCTGTTCGCTCAGGAATCTGGGGCTAACGGAGGAGAAGAGAAGGGTTTGTGTGCATGTGTAGGAGGGTGTATTAATTTAAGTAGTGGCAAGTGATCCAATGCTGAAAACACCAAATCAGTGTGGTGAGGCTAGCTATTATCCTCCCCAGCATGAGTCACAGCTGAGATGATTTGGTTACACACACTTACAACGAGAGGAGATCAAAATGAGTTGTCATGGTGATGGCTGTGATTTTGTTAGCCTCCCATGTTTCTAAACTCTGTATCGACCTTTGCTTATGGAAGCCAAAAGTAAAATCAGTGATACAAAGCATGAAAACGTCTCTAGCATTATTATAGCTCCTTTTGCCAGACTTTAAATCACAATCAGTGAGTTTTACCAGTGGCTCCATCTTTTTCTTCGAGAGTGGTCCCTCTGCACTGTGGCCATCTGAGACTGGAGGAGAGCTCAGTCTTTCAGTGCTGGAGGTTTGAGGTTCAGACGAGGTACCAGAGGGTTGGGAGGGGGGAGGCTCCTGGTACAACAAGTTCCTGAGCTTCTCATCCAAAGTCTTAATGGTACGGTCCACAAACTCCACCTTACGGGGCCCCTCGCTGTCCGACTCGCCTTGCCCTCCACACTGTTGCTGGCTCGACGACTGCGGGTTTTGATGAGCGGGACTCTGAGGCTGGGAGGTCACCGTCCCAGGCTGCATGGGTGTGGCATAGGGCTGCTGCAGGACCACAGACTGTTTGCGGGCCAGCTGAGGAGGTAGATCTTCAGTGGAGCTAGCCTTCTTATTTGGCTGACTGGTTTGGGATGAGGTCACTGCACCAGCCATTGCTCCTTTATCAATGGCATTAACATCCAGAGAAACAGGTGGCACAATGGCACAGCACGGCATATCTGCTACCATAGACACAGCAGTGATGCAGGGTTCGTCAACAGGAAGGGAGTTATATCCGACGTTCCCAGCTGTACGAGTATGTTTAGACACAGCAGGCTGGGTCTGCTGAACGGCAGGTTCCACTGAGACGGAGGGGGGGCTTTGGGAAGGTAAAGATGTGACTGGTGGCATTCCTGCAGCTGTGTTGCTGTTGGACACTGCTGAAAACGAGCCAGACTTTTCACACTCTGCAGAATTAATGAGAACAGCGTTAATCAGAAACAGAACAGTGGGTGTGTTAAACAATCAAGGTCATGAAGAGGAACTAGGTGCTGTGGCTGTTAGCGTTACATCACTGCTCATCTTCCCCTTTCAGTCAGAAGGGATAAAATCCTGCACTTCACTTCTCCACAGAACCACTGCAGAAGCACTCTTATATAACTGACCTGAATGAAAGAGCCACACAGAGGCATGCTCAGATGCACAAAGAATGTTTATGTCAACAGCGGCGAGCTAGTCTCAAATAACCCAGCTAATCTTGACCTTTGTCATTACGAGCACACATTTACAATTCTATGTAGTATAAAATCCTTCTGAAGAAAACAGATACAAACAAAACATACCCTGAGCTGTAGAGGCGTGTGCTGAAGTATTTTTTTTGCTCTGCATGGGTGTTTCATCGACCGGGCAGATGATAAACCAGCGCTTGCCAGTGTGAAGGACTTTCAGAAACATAAGAGAGAAAAACTCCTAAATCCTCTAAAATACTATCAGGAGAGTTTATCACACTGTCGGATGATTTTAAAAACATTTTTAAGTATTTTACTTACTATCACAATAACATAATCAAAGACAAGTAGTTGAGTTAAATCTCAACTACAAAATCTTACCATTTTGTTGATAGACCAGCTGTGGGGTGCTTGGTTCTGAAGTCTTTGAGGAAAAGGGGGGAAAAATAATAGATTCACTGACTGCATGTAGATTAATTTTGTAAGCCTTTTAAAAAGGTTTCCCCTAAACAGCCAACGAGCTAAAAGAGATAAAGTTGGATGAAAATGTCACATCAGCAAGACTGGACATTTTTGGCAGCACAGCAAAGTCATGATGAGAGTGCTGCGAGGATGGAGTGTGTGTCCTACAAGAAGCACTCAGAGACAAATTGCACCCTTGCAGACATTAACTGTCAACAGCTTTTTCCCCACCTCTGCTCCCACTGCACCAGTTCCTTCAGTCGGTTTAAGGTTGCATCCCTGGTCAGAGGTCCTCTCACCCTCTGGGCCCTCACTCAGCATGTCTTCAGCCTTGTCCACAATGTCTTTCAGTTGTTCAATGAAGGCCTCTTTTTCCAGAGGCAGAATGAAATCATTTTCCACCTTAAAGGAAAAAAATAATAATTTGAATGTAAACATCTTAAATAACAGTGGTTATAAATCTGTAAAGGAAAACATGTACAACGAGGACAAGATCATTGTCCTCATGCTGGTTTCTAATATAAAAAACAAAAATAAAAAGACTACTTTTACATCTGTAGCTGAGTAAATTAAACATTCATTCCTTCACCAAAAGTAGTTCTAAAACTGCCACAAAACAAATGTATACAATCAACCAAAATAAGTTGTTGGAGTATTTATCTCATTAAATATTAATATATCTGAATGCGTAAGTTGAGCTTCGGACCAGAGAGAAAGAGCGGAGACAGCCAAGAGATTTTCTGCTGCATTGCAGCTGAAACCAACAGGGACTTTCTGTTCTGAGCAGTAGGACAGCGTCTGAGCCAAGCAGACTTCAAAAGCCTTGGCAACAATTGATGTGGTACCCCTCTGCCTCTCACATACCATGTAAGTTGCAATTTCTTCTGGTGCATCTCCATCCAGGTCAAACTTAAACGTTACCATTTTATGGTTGTGAGTCTCGAGCTGACACTCCACCATCTTGTCCCCTGTGTTACACACCTGCAACAAGGACAAACATAACTCAAACGTCATTAACTTTGTCAAAGACGAGCTATAAAAACACTTGGAAAATATTTAGGTCACTCACATTCAGCATGCTGAGCTTTGGTCTGTTGAGTTTTTCCTGGCGGGAACGGGTGCGTGTGGTTTTGCGGTGTTTGCGGACCTTCCCATCCCCTTTGCTTCCATGTGTCCCTTCACAACCATCACTCATCTCTCTTCCTGACATGGCATCGGAGTTGACACTGACATTGTGAAAGAAAAGGCACAATGCTCATGGAGTACAGGAAGCTTAACACCAAAGACACATGGTGCTGAGCTGTGGTCACACCCGCGCACAATACACATTAACAAACCACAAAAATGTGCTTCAATAAGTTCAAAACATGCCTAAATGTTATTAGTTTTTAAAACATTTGGGGGGGACACCGGGTAAGCTATGCAATTTAAAAAGATGCTTTTCGACATATTTGCTAATGCCAAGCTTTAAAATGTGTAATAAAAAGGGGTATGGCCAGTTTTGACACCAGTTTTATTCATGCAGTGAGAAACAAGTTCCTTGCATGACTTCTACACATTCATCAGCACCTAAAACCCAGGTTACATTAAACGTGTGTATCATAGCCAATAGGTAAAGTTTGCACCTGTCACAGCTCTGTCCTGCGCTGTGCTTTTCTGCAGCTGTATCCTACAAATGAAAAGAAAGAGAATACGTTATATAGAGAAATGGAGAATAGTGTTGCACAAACCGTTTTCCATTTTAGCCAACAATGTCGCAGGAATTTATATGGTATAATAATGCTGCATGTCAGTAGGACAGTATTCTGTGTAGCACGCTGAACAGACAGAAAATGTTGAGCGAGCTAAAAATGAACATATGTTTTCATACCTCCAGGTTGATTTCTGCTGAACCTTGGCCTGTAGCTCCTGCATTGAGCGTTTTCTGAGGAAAACTCGAAGCATCAAACTTAGAAGAAGCTCTCTGTGAGTCAGATGACTGCGGCACAGGAATTTGGCTATGCACCCGACTCTGGCTTTGGTTCTGTGGGGGCAGCTGGCACGGATTTATGTTGTCCAGCTGGGTAGCAGCAGTAGCTGTGTGCAGGTCTGTCTCATTCTGCACAGGTGGAGGGAGAACTGCAGGTTGTGAGAGCTGAGCAGATTGGACAGGATGAGCAGTGAGGACCGGCTCAGGATGGCTGACCGAAGCGGTCTGAGGAACCTGCAGCAAAAACAAACACAATATTATTAAATTATTATTATCTAATTGTATTATGTTGGGACAAATAGCATCCTGTTCAGATATATATCTGGATGTTAAATGTCAAACTTTGTTCAGATTCAGTTACAACAAAAACGCAACATGCATTTAAAAATAATCAACCCACTTAAGCAGACCCAACTCTAAACACAAATCATTCAAATTCCAGTCCACACCTTTTCAGCAAACACACTATATCTGCCTCACTGCAGCTGCCATAATTACCTGTATGAGAGGCTGAGAGCTGCCATTTGCAAGAAGGTGTGTGTTCTGGCACGAAGTAACATTTGTGTGTGTGGGGTGGGTAGTTAGCGCTGAGAGAAGTGAAGATTGTGTATGAGAGGCTTCAGATCTAGAAGCAATGTGTTGTGGGGATGTGGGTCCCACCATCCCCAGCATGGAGGAAGGGGAAGGAATGAGGGACACTGGGATGGGTGAAACTAATGTGTTCTCAATGTGCAGAGGAGACACAGGAGAGACAGAGGGGGTTACAGAAATGGTGTATCCAGGAGAAAGGTAGGTATGAGAAAAGGAGGAGGGTACAGATAGGTGAGGAGCAGTGCAGAAGGGAGGACAGGAGGATTCACAGCCAGTCACAGCTGTCATCACCTGGACTGTTGGATACTGTGAGGAAAACTGAAGGAGAAAGGAAGAAACAGGAAAATCACATCATCTAAAAGGTCCTAATAAAGAAGTCAGGTGCTGCTTCAGGGTAAGCTGCATCTCAAGTATAAAAATAAATAAAAACAACCTGTCGAAGTCCACAAAATATCAGACATGAAAAACTTTAATGATGAATACCAAAAATTACCAGGGATGGCTGTGGGGGTGGAAGTGAGGCTGAAACCTGCAGAGGCTGGAGTTCTTGGTGGACAGTAGTCTGAAGTGCCTGATTTGATGCACTAAAAGCAGACTGGCACGCGATCAGTCCATGGCCTTGTCCATCTTGTCCGATTTGTGAGATGCTCTGACCAGTAGAAACAATCTACAAAAAAAGAGAGATGGACTTCAGCGCTGACTCGGAGCAACACTTTCATCCTTCATTTCTGCAGTCGATTCAGATTCTAAAGGTTTGCATCTTTCTTCATATGCCTCTAACTGGAACTAGTCTACATCTTCTGCACTAAATAAAATAAGCTGACACTTTTTCTCTGGTGTTTGACTAAACTTACATTGTCTTTGTGGTACAAAGTAAATGTTGTAGAGAAACTGTACGTATTAAACATTTTTAAAATTAGGAGCCGTGTTGAAACTCACCTGTTGGCTGACATTAGCAGTGTGGCTTTGCTGAGAAGACACTGGAAGGTTCTGAGGAGTTACAACTTGGTTAGCTCCTCCATAGCCAAGTGAAGCACTGAAACATTGTGTTGATGGGTACTGGCTTAGACATGGTGCAGTCTGCTGAATGGCTGAATGTGCATAGCTCTGAGAGGCAGCATCAGATAAACCTGGTGCAAAGTAACCCAGATGCTCTGAAGCAACCTGCACAGCCGGGACTCCTGCGGGATGGGATGCATTCTGGTTTTGTTCGGGAAGTGTAGCCGTCACGATCTTGTGATTGTGCTGAGGAGACGCAGAATCCAAGAAGCTCTGAGCTGACAGGACATGCGGTTGTGCCGTTTTATAGTCGATGGTGTGCACAGATTCTTGGTTATGCTGATTATAAACCTGCCCACAATTCAGTGCCTGTTGAATGCTTGATTCAGTACTTTGATGAATGGATGCCTGCTGACTGTAAAGTGCTGGTGTGGAGGAACTGTGACCAGGCTGCTGACTGGACTGTAGAGTTGAAACGTGGGCCTGCTGACCAGTGCTGGGACCATGCGCAGGCTGACACTGAACTGTTGCTGCCGTGGCTGAAGGAGCTGATTCAGCAGGACAGTTAAGTACTGGCTGCTGTTTTGGCAGGGTGGTTGGGACAGTCTGATGCTGAACTGATGCAGGATAACCCGTTGCAGCCTGAGCTTGTTGTTGAACTGAGGCTACAGCATTATGGGAAACCTGCTGTTCTGGTAAAGGAAAAGTCACAGAGCCGGCTACAGTTGCCTGCTGCTGTTGGTGCACTGCTGCTTGGTAGCTTTGTGCAGCAAGTGGCACAGCCGACGCTGTGAAGCTCACTGCAGCTGGGTTTTGTTGCTGACTGTTTACTGAGCATAGGCTGGCTGAAGCTGGTGTTGAAACACTTGGCTGACCGGCGTATAGAGCAGCTGGGTAGCTTTGCCCGGGCTGAAGATACTGCTGTGGTGTGTGAACAGCTACGCCGGATGAGGGCAGGCCCTGGACACACGGCTGATTCTGCTGACCAGCAGAACTGGCCTAAAGACAAAAAAGACTCAACATAATCAGGAGAGGGTTTTCTCAACAAGTGACTGCTAGTACATGGTCAGACCAAATTTGAATATAATAAGATGAGTCAGAAAAATGTTAATGAAGCATCTCTTTAAACAATAAGCAGGCACTGGCAGGTTTGAGCTAAGTTGAGGGAACAAGGGAGAAATAAAAGAGGCTAAGAGGACGGCAACTGGATTACCACCCAGTCTTCATGAATCAGAGCTCATATATCCATAGCAGGCTAAGGAGGAAGACAGATGTCACATTGCTCCAGTAAAGCAGGAGAAATTTTAAAATCTAGGTCACTTAGTGAAGGGTTTTTGTTGAAGTTAATCAGAAGGAAAATGTAGACTGTTAGTTGTTGCACCACTCTCCCTTGACAGTAGCAAGCTTGTAAGACGGTGAGAGCTGGTAGTCTAAAAGGCAGCAACACTAGAAGTAGAAAGGAGATCAGACCAGCTTCATGCAGGATAAAAATGCACTTCCTATAGGCTGGGAGAAATCTACATAGCAGGTCTTTGCTTCATTGCAAGAAACTAAAGCAACATGTTGGCTGCTGGAACCTACCACTCCTGTAGCTGTGGTAGCTTGCTGATCTCTGGAACAGAGTCTGTCCCCACCCCCATGGAGGGACTCGGGAGACTTTACATTGCTCTTTTGGCTACAGTCCCCATCGCAGCTCAGTGGTCTTGAAGTAGCTGAGGAGTGAAGCGGCAAGGCTGTGGTGTGACAGGAAGCTGATCTGCGGCCAGTTATATTAAACAGGGACTGCTGTAGCATTGACAAATTTGAATAATCGCTTGGACTTCTTGGTTGACCATGACCACTGGTGGTCATTTTTCCACCCAACAATGGATGGAGGCGAGAGGCACACGGACAGAGATATGTTGGTGAGACAGCAGAAGAGCGATGGATGCAATCATGTGACCTTAACAGAAGCAAAGAGAGGCAGGCCTGGCATGTGGGGCTTCTGTGTAATCCATAAAGATGTTTTTGATTAGATGTTAGACTCAAAAGACTGCTAAGGTCAGAGTGTCTGCGAGCATTTGGCACAGAAATGCTTAAGTTCTCACTGGTGGCCTCTGTTAGTGATCTAAGACCAGTATCGCTAAGACGACGTAACTCAGAAGGTGAAGAAACGGGAGAGACTTGCGGCACTGGCAGAACACCCGGAGAAAGAAGACCATCCTCAGTGTGTGAGATGGGCTGAAGCTGCGTTTGTCTGTGGCTGTAGTCCAAACGGTTCTCTGGTACCATGACGGTGGGACTGATTGATCTCTGAGACTGAATGAAAGCATGGAGTTCACTGATTTGGTTTGCCCTTTGAGTGTCAATAACAGGAGCACTTCCCCTTCGTCCTGCAGTCCCCAATCGAGACCTGAGCTCAGGACTCAGCGGTGCCTGCCACACTTCGCCATTCTCAAAGGAGTGAGGTCGATCTGTCAGAAAAGGGCTACCGCTCTGGCACTGATGAACAACCCAAAAGCAAAATATGTTACTCAAAATGAACAGAAAAAATATATATGTTTGCTTTTCTTGAACATGTTAGGACTAAGTACGTCCAGAAATCTGCATCAAGTGTAGAAACATCGTCTGAGTGGAGGTCAGAAGTCAGATGGCTGTTGTGAAAATTCTATTTAATCTGAATATACGTTGTCCACATGGGTGTGTAAGCTCCTGGTACCGACCTGCTGTGTTGCCATAGTAATAGGCTCCAACAGGGACTGGTAGAGGACACTCTGCTGACTGCTGTGGGAGTCTGAGTACACAGTCGATCCCAAACCACTGTCGAGTGTGCGGTCTGCTGCAAAGACACATAAATCAAGTGCTCATAAAGAAGTCAAGGATTTAGATTTAGTCTCTGGGTGGCTGAGAACAAAACCTCTTACATGTAACTGAGGTGGTGCTTGTTGGCAGGTTATGCAGTCGGCAGTGTTGATCTGCGTCTGGCTCCTGTGGTTCAAGCATAAGAGGCTGTCCCACATGTGGCCCCCCGGCACTGACTACCTCAGGGGGAGCTACACTGGCCCTGTGTCCTGCATCACTTTGTTCTGCTGGAACTGCAACAGATGCCATTCTCCCTCGTCTCCATTTGATCAGTGCCACACGGTCTTTGATGGATTTCCCAACAGTCTTAGCGTCACTCTCATGGAAGAAGCCAGACTCCACCTGACAAAGGAAAGGGAACAGCGTGAAGATTTCCAGGGTATTTTTAGCAGTGAGCATGTGAGATAACAGAGGGTGCAATAAAAACAGGTGTGGGAGGAAGAGATGAGGAACAAGTAAGATGGAAAAGGAAATCATCATTGGGAGTCATTGATGAAAAAATGTCTTGGAAACTGCATATAAACAGTGTCAAAACTAAAATATCTAAAACTATTGCACTGTTACATAGAGCTAAATGGTTACTTGATAATAATTCACTATATTTGTTATATAACTCACTGATCATACCATACCTGAACTACTGCATTGAAATCTGGGGAACAACTTATAAAACTTACTCAAATTCTATTTACATCTTACAGAAAAAAGCAATAAGAATAATCACAAGGAGCAACTACAGAGATCTGTCCAACCCATTATTTATAAAATTAAAAACACTAAAATTCTATGATCTGGTGGACTACAATATTTTAAAATGTATGTACAATGCAAACAAAAGGAACGTACCTGCAGGTTTAATCAAAAGATTTACAAAAAGACATAGCAAATATGATTTAAAAGGACATGAATTATTTAATATACCTAGACATAGGATACTCATAAAGGAACATTTTGTGTCCATATATGGAGTTAAACTGTGGAATAAATTAAATACTGAAATCAAGAATGCAAAAACAACATTGACTTTCAAAAAAAGAGATAAAAAAATGAAATGTTTAACTTATATAATAGATCTGTAACATAAATGCGTGAGGGGAGGGGGGTTGGGGGATGAAAGAAAAAAAAAGGGAAAAGGAAACAAGTCTATGTATGCATATGTGTGTATATGTATGTATATAGGTCTATAACTTTATGCTTCTTTCTGTGTCACTTGTTTTCTCTCTTTTTTTCAATTCATGGGTTGAGGTTGTGTCGGCCAACCAGTCCAGAAACTATATTGTTCAAATTTTTTAAGAATCATACGATTGTTTCATTTGTTTTAATGTTATTTTAGTTAAAAGGGGCAGATAACATAAGTTTATCTTCTTTCCGTCCCCTTTTTCATTTTGGCTTGTAGCAATTTAGTTCTGTATTTTTATTTTAATGTCAATAATTGAAAAAAAAAATCTATTTAAAGGGGGTTAACGCTGTGGGCATGATTCTCTAGAAATTCTGCAAACTGCAGATTTGTTGATTGGAAAAGATTTGAGAATTCTAACAGTAACAATGAAAAAATTGCAGGATTTTGTTGTGCAACTGAAATTACATTTTGCTTACTAATTACATATAAATTGCACGAATAGCCTGAATTTTAACAAAAGCTGACAGGCAATGAGAAGGAGGTCCAACTTCCTGTCATGCAGCCTTTGGTTGAGGTTGTGTTGTGACATGGAAGCATGCAAAACCTGTAATCTTCACATTGTCTGACATCATTCATATGTGATCAAGGCAAAAACAGCTGAGAGGATTCAAGGGAAGAGAGCAGACAAAAGAGGAGGATGTGTGGGAGAGAACAACAATAAAAAGGAAGACTCAGGTTAAAATAGAAACATGAGGAAATACAGATCGTCAGTGTTAACTTTCATCACATGAAAAACATGATGTGGCAAAGCCTTACAGTGTTCACATCCTCCATCTCACCTTTCCTCTAGAGGTTAATACAGCAGCTCTTAGTAAAACATATTTATTGTCTCAATGAAATTGTCTCTTATCACCAATTTTTGAGCCTTAGATGAAACAGAGTTGGAAGATCATTTCAACTAAATCAGAATTAAAATTAATCTCCGATCTGTCTCATCGTGTATTTTGAGCACATTCCACAATAAATAAAAATATATTTTCAAACGTTCCTCAAACAGCTGGGTGACATCTTATCACGCACACAGAAAAAGTACTAGTTTCTGAATCCACGTGTCTCTTCTGTTTCTCTGACTAAGCACTTCAAGGCCAGTGGAACTTAAATTATTCACTCACCATTTCTTGTGCTACAACCTCAGGGACCTCCTTCTCCAAATCAAACGTGAACTCAATGGCTCCACTTTCCTTGTACTTCCCTTTTAACTTCTTGTGGTCCTCCACCCACAGTTTGAGTGCTATGGAGGTCTTTTTCCCATCATCATCCTCTGCTAGCTCCACCCTCACACCTGTGTCTTCAGCAAAGAAAGCATGGTTCAATAGGTCTTTGATGGTGTACCTGGAAGGAGGCACAGAAAAGTTCATGGCGTAAATAAACACTGCTGTCAGCAGCACAGTAATGAGGCAGAGGAGGTCAGATTAGTCACAAAAGATGAGAGAGCACCTTGTGGCTCCAATCAGACAATAGGTGATCAGTCACTCACCGGTCCTCTTTCTTTTGGCATATACACTCTCCAATTATCTCCTTGATTTCAGGATCCATGACCTTGTTGTAGCTGGCTGGCTTCACTCCCTGAGGAGAGCGGTGTAAACAAGCATTATGAACACATGATGAAATTACACCGTTTTGATGGCTAGTACAGAAAGAAGGGCAAAGGAAAAATTAGCTTTCTTTTTATTCAGCCCTCTTTTTATGACCCAGTCAGAAGAACGTATTCACATCCCCAGAGGTATGCAGCTGAATGCTGCCTCCATCTAGATGTATGTAGCAACATGATATCATATGCATTTTTGATTGATCTTCTATTAATATCCTGAAGCATTATGCAGAAAACAGTATCTAGAGACAGCCATGCTCTTGCTTTTCAATCATCACAATAGGAGCTGATAGCTGCTCTGCATTAATATCACATGAAATGGTCATATCATAGCATCTAACCCTGATAGGAATCAAGATGGGAAAATCAATACTCTTCATTAAATAAACACTTTCATCATGACTTCAGACACCTCTTGTTTCATCACACTTCACATGAAGAGGGAGGCACACTGAAAACAAAAAGGCTTTCTATAAACACAAGATTTCTGCAACCCTCTGTGAATTCATGTGGCTCACCAGTCTTCATTGAAATATTCGAGACAGAGAATTTATCCCAACAAAAACAGTTGTGATATGAAAATCTTCCTGCAACAATTACTCAAACACTTAACTAAAATCACAAAGTAGACTTGGCAAGAATAGAAATAAAATAATAAATAGTAGGGCTGCTCAGGAGGAACGTAGCATCAGTTAGAGATTTATTTTTGTCAAATGTTCTTTAAAGGGACTTTACGGACTTTTGAATTTTTATGCTCACGATTGCCCCCTCAGGCCAAAAGCGTAACAGCATCTTCAATAGTAGGCTCGTGCACGAGGAGCGCATGCTGTACATGCACACTCCTTAACAACAATAACAGCTGAGACAGTCCCGTGTGTGTGTGTGTGTGTGTGTGTGTGTGTGTGTGTGTGTGTGTGTGTGTGTGTGTGTGTGTGTGTGTGTGTGTGGCCCGGAGGACAGAGGACAGGAGAACGTGCAGCTAATTAATTAAATAATTTGGTTCTGTACCTTTCTCTTCAGCACAGCCGACAAAGGTTTATGATGGGTCAGACTTCCTGCATGCTCAGATCATTCCCTTCCCTTGCTTGAAAAATTGTTCCAAAATGAAAGTTGAACCCACATCTTTTTTATCTGTGAATTCAATGCTGTTTGGCGAGTCGCAAATAAAAATTTGGGCATCTTACTGTAAAAAAAAATATACAATTAATGTATAAAATAAACTCTAAATAAATTATGTTCACATTCAGAATCAAACCCGGGTCTTCCGCACGGGAGTCCGCCATCTTACCAGATGAGCTATAGCACCAGTGACATCTTTTGTATCTGAAATATTTATATTCCTGATGACAGCTGAAACAACGTTCAAAGAATAGTTTGGAGCGAAAATGGCTATTTTGTTGCTAATTTGCAGGAAATATCTAGAAGAAAGCAGCTAAGGTCCTCAGAAATGTAGCTAGGTTCATGACTAGGCATTAGGAACAGCGACAAAGTGGCACTACCTCTCTCTCTGCTGCTAAAGCTACTGATAGCAAATGCTACGGGCTATGCCTGAGCATGAACGCGCATGAAGCAGCCTGCTCGACCCGAGCAGCTCTCTTTTTCTGTGATTTTACAAAAAAACAGGCAATCACAGTAAAAATGCCAGGGCTCATTCTACAGGACCAGGGCATTGCAGGAGAATGTATGAAGAAGAAATTTATTATTTCTATACATGTTTTGGCTGTCAAACTTCCATAATGCCCCTTTAACCAAATTTACTAATTAAGCATACCAGTGAAGGAATTTCATTACATTATAAAAAAACAATCAATCATACAAACTGTTTTTTAAAGTAAACTATTCTACAGATTTTTTTTGCATAGTGTATTCCAGCAAGGCAGAAGATGAGGCCACATAATGTCACTGGGTAGTTTTTTTTTTTTACCACCTCAGTGACGTCAGCACCAGAGATTGGTAAATCCAACCCAAATCCCAGACTCCGCTTCCTCACTAGAAGATGTTCCAGTGGGATTGAAGAAGTCTACCGAGTAAGGTGGCCGCCCAGGCATTCTGGGGAAATGACACCAGATTCCACTGAACTCCAGTTTATTTCAAATATGATGACCTGGAGAACTTTGTCTAGCTGCTACCAATTTACACTTCACCTAGTTTAAACTCTGAATGCACACATGAAAACACAGAGGAATCCCTGGAATGACTCCTGAGCATAACATGTGATCAAAACATCTCTCCTCTGAGACAGAGGCTTTGATTATTGTTTTGTTTTGTTTCCTATGTGCCGCTTCCTTGGAAATGTATTTAAATTTAACAGGAACTGAACTCACACTTGTGACTTTGCGGTAAATCTGAGCTGCATTTTGACACTCAGAGTAGGGGTACTCTGATGTGGCCATCTCTAGCATGCACATGCCAAAGGCATAGACATCCACGGCTTCATCGTAGTGTTCCTCATACATCTCTGGAGCCATGAACTCTGGAGTACCTACAGAGACAAAGAGACACACACAGAGACAGAGTGACAGAAAACTCATAATCTGAATGAATCATCCAGGCTCAAAGCCACATGGTTAAGTCTCCTACCCAGGTCTCTTACCGATGACACTCTTTGCAAAAGAGGCAGCCTTAAGCGTTGCCAGTCCTAAATCACCAATCTTAACCGACCCTGTGGGTCCAGTAATAAAAATGTTGTCACATTTGAGGTCTCTGTGGATGATGGGAGGCGTTCTGGTGTGAAGAAAGTGGAGGCCTTTCAGGATCTGTCGGCACCAGCTCCTCAGCACCTTGGGTTTCATCACCTTGAAACGCTTCAGGTAGCTGAACAAAAAGAAACAAAAAATGTTGAGAACAGTTGGATTTTATCTATACGTCTATCTTTGAGAATACATACGTTTTTAGCGTTCCTGATGTCATGAGCTCGGTTACTAAAACAATGCACTTCTTTCCTTTTAGAGGAGACTCCCAGAAGTCGTAAAAACGAACAATGTTGGGATGCTGAAGGCCCTTTAACATCTCCGCTTCCTCCTTAAAACGCTGACGTTCCACTTTTGATAGCTTACGGTCCTGAAAAATATCACAAATATGAAGGAATATAAATAAACTCATAAATTATAATCAATAGGGAGATATGCTTGAGCATGATGCTTAATCACATGCAAGCACTCTAACCACTCTTGTTCGGTTTAAATCGATGTAACAAGTACCTTATTGCAAATTAAATGAGGCAAACTGACTTTAGACCGTATGTGCATAAAAATTGGTTACTAATTGTGAAGAAAAACATTCTAACAAGTAGGTATTTCCAAATAAACAAAAATAAACCCTGTTTTTTAGGGGTCTGTCTGCACACTCAAGCTACAGGTGATTTTTTGTGAAACACTCATATTAAACCTGTACTTTAATTTTGAACTGCAGCTGATTAAAGTCAGGCGTAAGGACCCGTTCTACTGTGCTGTGGTCTATCGTCCACCTGGTCCAAACAGTTCTTTCCTTCAGGAGTTTAGTGACTTTCTATCCTCCACTGTGAAGCTGTCCAGACTGGTGATTGTTGGTGATTTTAACATCCACCTTGATAATCACTTTGCCATGAATTTCTCCAGCCTTATGGACTCCTTCAGCTTTACCCAGCATGTTTCTGGCCCTACACACACCAGGGGGAACACTCTGGACCTTGTTTTTAGCCTGAGTCTAAATGCTGACAGTGTTTGTACTGAGGACGTCTATATTTCAGATCACCACTGCATATTCTTTTACTTGTCAGTTTCTGCATCCCCACCTCCTGCTCGCTGTCTGGTTAGTTCTTGTTTTCTCAATGAGAGCACAGCTAGCAATTTTTCTTCTGCTTTTGATCCACCCTGTTCTTCTGATAACGACCCAGACTCCTTAACTTCTCAGTTTAACGAACATTGCCTCTCCATTCTTGATAACATCTGTCCTGTCAGAACCAGATCAGTTCCTGTAGTGAACCCTACTCCCTGGTTTAATGACGGCCTTCGGAGCCTGAAGCGCCAATGCAGAAAAATCGAGCGCTTGTGGAAGAAAACCCATCTCCACGTCCATCTGCTGCACCTAAAGGATCTTCTGACATCCTTAAACTCTGCAGTCAGAGGGTTTCCTATTTTTCCAACCTGGTGTCCCAGAGCAAAGGGAACCCCAAAGTGCTGTTTAACACCATCAGCAGTATCGTGTCTCCTGCCTCTCCTACAGCCTCCATCCACTCTGTTGCAGACTGTGAGACTTTTCTGTCTTTCTTTGTGGACAAAGTCAATAAGGTTAGATCTAGCATCTCTCCTTCAGCCTTATCGCTGCCTCTCCCGACTCCAACCAGACCCATCATCCTAGATAGCTTTGCTCCTGTTTCTTTGCCTGAGTTAACCAAACTAGTTAACTCTATGAAGACCTCTGCATGCCCCCTCCACATCTTACCCTCATCTTTGTTTAAAAGTGCTTTTTAGTCCATCGGTCCCAGCGTGCTCTCTATAATTAATGCTTTTCTGGTTTCTGGTCAGGTCCCTGCTTACTTTAAGAATGATGTTATCCACCCGCTTCTTAAAAAAATTAGTCTTGACCCCTCTCTCCATAGCAGCTTCAGACCCATCTCTAAACTTCCGTTCATCTCCAAGATCTTGGAAAAGTTTGTAGCTAAACAACTTACAGCTGCTGTTGATGAACATAACATCTATGATAGCTTCCAGTCAGGTTTTCGTAGAGCTCATTCTACTGAAACAGCTCTTCTTAGGGTCTCTAATGACCTTCTGACTCACAGTGATGCAGGGGACAGTTTTGTTCTGGTCCTGCTGAACCTGACTGCAGCCTTTGACACCGTTGACCTAGCCTGGCCTGCCAGACTCCTCCTCTGTTTAACTCTGCACAAAGAAAGGGTCTGGAAACTCTCCTATTGAAATAACCCCACCCACTGAGAATTCTAACAGAGCTCATCAGCGCTGAGTTTGTCATAAACATGGTGACTTAAGTGGAGTTTGCTGCGGCTCTTTCCTTTGTTCTAAATTATTTGAACATGTCTTTAAAACCACAACAAGTAGAAGCGCTAAAAGCCTTTCTTCTAAACAAAGATTTTTGCGCTGTCGTCAGAGTCCAATTTTACTACAGCTAAAAAAACTTACAGTGTCGCGGACGTCACACACAGTGACGCTCAGTTTCTCATAAACAACGAAGACAGCGGGGGAGTTCGCTGTGACTCTTTCCTCTGTTCTAAATGACTTGAATGTCTTTAAAACCACAAGTAGAATTGCTAAAAAAAATAAAAAGATGTTTGCGCCGTTGCCAGAGACTATTTTTTTACTACAACTAGAAAACTACAGAGTCGTGCGGTACAGTAGGAATTCCCGTCTTTTTTCTGATTGGTCATTTTTGAGCTGCCTAGTCCTGCCCCTCAAGTGCCTCTCTGCTGTGAGTTACCGGACTCATTCTATGTACAAAATTAAACAGAGGATGAGTCTGACAGGCCAGGCTACTGTTGACCATCACCTGCTACTGGAGAGGCTGAGAGACTGGGTAGGCCTATCAGGAACTACTCTGAAGTGGTTCTCCTCTCATCTTTCTGAGCGCTCCTTTTCTGTGGCCGTCTCCAAGTTTAGGTCCTCCACCACCTCTCATACCCATGGTGTCCCACAAGGTTCTGTACTGGGGCCTCTGCTCTTCCTCCTCCATCTGCTTCCTCTTCAGCACATCCTGAGCTCCTTCAAAAGAATCTCCTACCATCTTTACGCAGATGACATCCAACTGTACATCTCCTTTAAGCCCCATGAGATGTCTAAGCTGCAGCTGTTACACATCTGCTTAGACTATCAAAACCTGGATGGTGGGAGCTTTCTACAGCGGAATGAAGACTGAGATCCTCATCTGTGCACCAGACAAGCTGGTTCCCAATGTCAGAGACTCATGGTCAGCTTGCTTCTCACACCAAGCCCTCTGTCAGGAATCTTGGCGTGACCTTTGACCCAGCTCTCACCCTGGATTCTCTTGTCAGTTCTCTTGTTCGCTCTTCCTTCTTCCATCTCAGGAACATTGCAAAGCTGAGTCCCATTCTGTGCCGCTCTGAACTTAAGACTGTTATTCACACCTTCATCTCCTACTGTAAACTCTCTTTTCACATGTCTGAGCAGAACCTCCCTGAACCGTCTACAAGTGGTTCAGAATGCCTGTGCTCGGCTTCTGACCAAATCCTCCAAACACACCCACATCACCCCTCTTCTCCTCCAGCTTCACTGGCTGCCAGTCAACTTCAGGGTTCATTTCAAGATCCTGGTTCTGGTCTATAGGGCCTTACACGGACAAGCAACATCTTACATTGGTGATCTTCTTCGTCCCTACACCCCCATCAGGTCCCTGAGGTCCAGTGATCAAAGCCTACTGGTTGTGCAGCACCAGGCTGAAGACCAAAGGTGACAGATCATTTGCTGCTGTGGCCCCCCAGACTCTGGACCTCTCTCCCCCTGAGGCTGAAATCAGTGGACTCAGTGGTCTCCTTTAAAAAGCAGCTGAAAACTCACTTGTTCAAAGTAACTTTTGTATGACCTTCTTCACCACTCTCTCTTTATTCTGCTCTCCCCACCTATTCCACCTTTCTCAGGAGCCACCGATTTCCCTCTTATCTATTCACTCCCTCTCTTTCTTTACAATTTTGAATCACAATTGTCTATTTTTTGCTCATTTTAAATATATTTTAACCATTTTCTAATTTTATTTTATATTTTAAATTTTTTGTTTTTGTGAAGTGCCTCGTGATTTTTATCTTGAGAGGCGCTATAGAAAATATCTCCTTGTAACGAATAAGAATTAAAAGTCTCATTCATGCAAATATTAGAACATGGCCGACTGGATGGGACAAATATATTGCATCTGAGCAGGCTGTGACAAACCACAGCACTTCCAGGGAACACAAACTACGGTCACACCCACAGCACGCAGCAGTCGTATGGCTATGTCATCGATCTCTCCCATCGGCCCAGTCTCTTTCACATGTGTGCTCACTTTCTAAACCACTAGCCCCCACAAACGTCTGCAACCCATCCCTTTTCTCTGCACCCCTCACACCTACCACTCCCTTTTTCCAACACTAAACATTCCCCACATAAGCTGAAACATCAATAGTCACACCTCTCTTTCAATAATGTCTCTCTGCAGCTCTTTAAAAGACCCCCACTCTGCATATGTAGTGTGAAGCTTCATTTTTATTTTTTGTTGGGAAAAAAAGTTGACATAGTCTAAGATCCCATCCATCACACAGACTGTTGACACCATCGCCTGACTGCAATGAAAGCATGCTAGTGAGATCTAATTATTCAGCCAGACTCAACTCCTTCTCAGATTAATCTGCAGGACTAAAATCTGCCAGAATAACAATGAAGCTGTGCTTTGATACAGCGCGTATAAACATTTGGAGTTACAGGATAAAGAAGCACGGTCTGTCCGTGTCCGTGTGTGTGTGTGAGAGAGAATGTGGCATATCACGTTTTGTGTGCAAGTGTGTGGGGGGTGGGGATTTTCACTGCACTGTTCTGAAGTTCCATGAATAATTCAGTTCTGCAGAGAACTCTTTCTACCGAGGCGAGCTGAGCGGTGGAGGGCTGGGTTATCCCCAAGCGCTCTTCTCTCGCACAGGAGCATCATATGATCAGAGGTTTACCTGAGACAAATGGGGCAACACAAAGGCACATAAAAAGAATAGCAGAAATAATTTTTACCAATGAGGGCTGCAGCCCAATCCTTCCAGAAAAAACAATTGCTCTCATGCCTCCCCCACCATCTCTCAGGAATCTTGCAGCTTTAAACATCCCTCAGCTCACTGTGGCTCCCAAGTCTCAGTCACTCTTTCCTCACACCCTTCCATTTGTTTGCTTGCTTTATGTCCCCCTCCTAGCAGACACTGAGGACTTATTATTCAGAAGCCACAGGTACTATAGGCTTGAAGGTGTTTCTTACTGCATGAATAAATACAAAAAAATACATTTGCAGAATGCAAAACATGAAGAGCGTTTCTCCCATCAACGGACCTCAGCAGAGAAATCTTTTATAGAATTTCAGCAACAAGAAGATATAGGTTTATAGATGACTTTTAAAATAACCTCCAGGTATACCTCATAGTATTAGCGTGTAACTATTTAAAAATATATTTGCTGGTGTAGATTCACCAAGAGCATGCCAACCCTGAGACTTTTAATTCTTATTCGTTACAAATTTTGACTTCTATTCTTGTTTTTAACACTTTTGAGGAGCTTCCACAATTCAACTTGAAAAGAATGGAGCTCCAAGTTTTCATGCTAAAGAAAAGGCTTGCCCAATCATGTGTAGCTGCATGAGAAAAGTTAAACATACACAAACGCAGAAAAAATAAACTAAGATATAAAACATCATCCGAAAGCTCCCACTAGATCTGTGTTAAGCTCTATTAGTACCACACAAGCACGCATGTACGCACACACACACACGCACACACGTTCATGTGAACAAAGAAATCCTAGTAAAAAGAACCATCAGTCCAGTTTACAAGTTTGAATTCATGCAAATATTAGAACATGGCCGACTGGATGGGAAAACAAGCTCATCAGAGAGGAAAATGGGCAAACATTCTTTTACCAAGAGGTTTTTAACAGGTTGAAGGCTCTAGTGAGCATTACTGACCTCAACAATAAACGTCAATGCAACCTAGGAATTTCTCTTTTGAATGTACAATAAAGAGCTAGTGGCTGGAGGCTAGAGGTTAGAAAACAGCTGGATGCAGCATGCAGGATACATTTATGCATGCTTGCACACATGATGACAAATCCACAGAACACATATGACTAGAAGACATCATCAAGCCTATAACCTGTTTTGTTTAGTGTCTCTTCAGGATTGTTTGATATACATTTATACCTTCAGCTGAATCAAGGGTCCATTGATCATAAAACTGAACACACTGAACTGCTCCTTCCACTTCCACGATCCCAGACAGAAAAAGTCCCAGTAGTTCTAGTAAATCATTACATATCTCAGATAAGCTAACTCAAGGGATTCACAGCCGCAGACATGAATGTGTTAGAAGCACGACATGTTTTTGAAACAATGCGGCCCTTCTTTACAGCTACATGTTCCCAATCACAATTTCATCCATTCATCATCTCATTCTTCAGTAGGGTCATGGGAAGCTTTAGCTCAACTCAAGCAGTCATTGGTCGAGAGGCAGGGGACTCACTGGACAGGTCCATCACAGGGACATGCAGAGACCAAAAACAATTCACACCTAAGCAAAATTTACAGGCTCCAATTAACCTGACATTTTTGGTCTGCGGGAGGAAACCACAGGACCAGAACACCCACTCATGCATGAGGAGAACACGCCAACTCTGAGCAGACAGGGGGCAGTCATGATTCAAACCGGTGACACTCTTGCTGATATGCAACAACGCACCACCACGCAACCTATCACAACACACCATGCCTTCTCCAACCTTCATCTTCATTTAAACACAAGTAAAACAAAGTTCATGATTTTCAACCGTAACTTATCACAATCAACTTTCCACCCTAGTATTGTTTCCCTGGATGGCACAGAACTACAACTCGTCAGTTCCTATAAGCTTTTGGGTATCTGGCTTGACAGCACAATTTCATTTGGCATTCACATTAATTAATTACTTTCTAAATTAAAGCCAAGAATTCAAGTGTGGTGCTCGCTGCAGAACCACAAAGGCGGAGCTGCACCAGAAGGTGGAGCTGCACCAGAGTCAGCCCCGCCCATTCCATCTGTGTCAGTCAGTCAAATTCCTTCCAGTTGTCAGACTTGTTAGCATTCTGGAACCAAAGAGGGTGTTATAGCTAATATCATCTAAAATGCAAGATTGAGGACGGAGTTGAGAGGTTAACTGAACAGTTTTTGTAAAGGTTCCATATAATTAAAAATCTAAATTTTGGAACTTTTTACCGTGTTATATTGTCATTTCCTCATAAGAAACACGCCAAAGCCATTTTTGGCCTCATTCATGCATTTTCCTCCCATCTCAGCTTCAATTTGGTCTCCTCCCCTGAAGCGGGTCTGGTCTTGGTTCTCAAATCTGGATATTCTGTGAATTTTCTGACAAATTATTTCTGAAATGACTTCTACTGAGACACCGGCAGAAAAACCATACATCCCATCTACAAAGACACACTGGATGGCACAATTACATGTGACGCCACTTGCCTATTATCAGATGTAGTGGTGAAGTGGTTGTGGAGTCAGATTGACATGCAGTTTTGCGCAGGTTCGCCTCCCGGTAGTGGAAGTATTAGGTAGTTTATAACCCTTTTTCTTCTTTTCTAGCTACACTTGCCAGTACTATGATTACAACAATTCATTGGTATACCGTTTAAAATATAATGACTAATGTGTTTGTTTTTTATTTATTAGTTTATTTAGCCAGTGTGAGTCCATTTGTGAGCAGAGTTTCAACTAAAATGCTGTTTAGGAACGACCAAATTCAAAGAACTTTTAGAGACATAAATATTTTGCAGAAAATAAACATTACAACTAAAATATGAACAAATTAAATGGTTCAACTGGCTAAATAGATTGCTGCCGAGCCCACAGAGAGTCGAACCAGCATCAGCAGAGGGGAAAGCAAAACTTAAGACAGATGATTTTGCCACTGGACTACCAGAGCCTACACAATAATAAGCCTTAAATGCTGTATAGGACACTATTGTTAGAGCGGCTGTGGGCAGATATTTGCTAAAAGAAACCTTTTCATTTTGGGATACAGTATATTCAGGCTTTGTCATGTAGCAAGTTATATTTATCTTGTTTAATTGGAGCATAGAACATAGCATTAACAGTTGTAAACTAGTAACAGCTGTAATTCATGTGGGTCAGGTTAGTTTGCGATAAAGTTGAAAAACAAAAACAGAAGAAGTCAGAGGGCTAGGCTGAGTTTGCGTGAATGGGCGGGGCTGACTCTGGTGCAGCTCCACCTTATGGTGCAGCTCCGCCTTTGTAGTTCTGCAGCGAGCACCCTCTCCAAGAATTGGGTTTCTATACCGCAACAGGTCATCCTGTACTCATTCTGCAAAGCAAACCTTGGTCAAAATAACAATCCTTCCCATCTTAGACTACGGTGACATCATTTATAGGACTGCTTCCAAAAAACTTCTTCATAAACTCAATTTAATTTATCACTCAGCAATCCTTTTCTTCCAATAACCAGCGCAATTTACGCTTTTAACTTAATCTCTATGGTTATTCCCAAAGCTTGCCCCTCTTTTGGCCACTCTTCATTCCAGTTTGCTGCTTCCAACGACTGGAATGAGCTGCAAAAACCACTAAAGCTCACTACCTACATTACATAATCCTGCCCTCCTAGCCTCCAGCCCCAGGAAGCCAAGCGACAACAGAGGTCAGAAGTCACACACATCCTGAAAACAAAAACCACTAAACAAATGAGTCTAAAACATTCTCAACCCTGATATGAAAAGGTTCATTTTCATTCACGATAATGCGATGCTTTATCGATACTTAATGTAACCAGTTTTTTTGCTAGAGGTTGCAGATGACCAGACTTGGAGCCAAATCTTCACTCTTTATTTTCAAACAATGAAAATAATCAGAATCATAGGAAATAATCTAGTTTCTCAAGCTGAAAGACTGATGATATATTGTTTTGGCCACAACCACCACTCATCTTTAACAGATGCTTAGTGCACTGGTTTATACTGTGTGTTTGCACTACCAGAACTGTCCAGCATGCGTGTGCCTCCTCATCACCGGGTTGGCCGACCAGGCCATTTTTAGAAACCTTCGGAGTACCTGGACAGGGTAGGTACACGGAATGGCCTGGTAGAGTCGCTGAGCGGAACCCTGATGTTGTAACAAAACTTGATGCAGGCAGTCATGAGCCAGCAGATGAAGCGAGCCCCATCGATCATGTGTGCAGCATGTTTGGATCAGCAGCTATTAGACCTGTTTGAGATATACAGCCATGCAGCCACTGCATACAAAACAGGATAAAAGGACACAGCTGCATTCAAAGTCCGACAAGGGAAAATTATAAATAAAAATGAGAAGTGACATCTGTGTCTTAAAGCCCAAATTAAATATCTGCACCATCTAGCTTCAATGAGAAGCCCTAAATGAGCCTTCAACAGCTAAAATAACTACTTCTCTTTTCATGCATGAATAACTTGAGCTGACCTAAACAATACATAAAGGAAATAAGTAACAAATGGATGTTGAACAACATTTGCTAAGGATAGAAACTGAATTGGAATGCAGTCATACTGATACCAATTTCCCACTCATGTCAAGCCTGACTTGCCAATAACCATTTTGGCTGACTCACATTAATTAAAAATAACACTATTAAGATAATACATATTTTTTTATCAGCGTGAAGATGATAAATTCTAAAAACTAGAAAAGTTTTCTCAGTTTCAGGTTGGCCGATGTTTTGGTGTTTATTTTGGCAAATTAAGGACAAACAATTTGCAGAAAATAATTTAATTGAAATCCTAAATTGATTAAGTAGAGTCAGAACCAAGTCATTCAACAAAAACAAAGGAAATGTACTCATTTCTAGAATGGCTGATAATGTTAGAGTAAAAACCATCTTTGCAAAAGAATTTATAGATTTTTTTGAGAACAAATACTATTTCAGTTTTTTTCTCATTACAGTCTAGAGAATAGTAGAGAATAAGACGTATATCTTTCAGACAGTTTTCTTGAGAATTATCTAATATCTGCAAACACTCCTGAAAACATTGAAAAAGTCTAAAACAAAAATATGCTATTTATAACTCTTTAAACTCAGTTTTAAATTTTAAATGAAACAGGAAATAAGCAGTGTTAGCAGCTATGTTTTTTCGTGTTGTGCTTTAGTTTGTCTAGAATGACAGCTGGCAGTGACATCTTCAAAACACACTGCAGCGTAAACTCCAAACATCCAGGCTTAATGGCGCCACAGCCACGCTGACCTATTGTAAAAATAATTGGGTAACTAATAATACTAGCTACAGATGGCTATGGTGCTACGATACACAGGATAGCAGATTTACTCATCTCCTCTTAAGTTGAAGGAAATAAATATCTGGGCTGAACTTGGTGGCCTGGCCACCCTTCTCTCTGAACATTGTACCAAGTGCTGCAGTGTGGGAGAAAGGAGGCTGAGAAGCCATCATTCAGCAGGATTCCTACATCCAAACTAAACACCACATAGGGAGAGGACCAGCAGGGATCATCTAATTCAAATGCATCATTGTGACTTAAATCCTGTGATGCATTTAAAAAAATCTGTCAAAAACTGCCTCATAAGCATGCTGAATGCTTCTGCAGACTTAAATTCTCTTTATTTCGACAGGTTGACTGAGTCCTTATTCATGAAGCAGGTCAGCTGTGACCTCAACACAGCATAGCTGTAGCTCACACTCTAGGTCAACTAAAAGCAGGATTAACACCAGAAGTCCTCAATCCCTCATTAGAAATAAGGCGCATGAGGTTTATAGTTTCAATAATTGGATTCAAAGGAAAACTGTTGCTATTGTTGTATACTAAAGATTATGCTACTACCTTTTTAATGCCCAACCCTGTTCCAGAACACGAATAACACATTCCTCAGCATAGATCTGCAGGAGGAAGTCAAAAAGTAGATTTGTGTTTGTTGTTCTTCCTTTTGAATGTGACTGAAAATGTTCGTCAGACCAACCTGCAGCAGGAAGCAGGATTATTTTTGTCATCAACCTTGCAGAAACATTGGACCAGAATGGAAAAGGCAATAAATGAGAACATTATAAAGGAATACTAACGTTCAGGAATTTTCTCTGGAACCAAAAGCTCAGGTGCTTTCTGGTGTGTAACACCAGTGTTTCCTTGTTCAGGGGCATTAACGAGTTTTTAGAGAAGTTTTTTTTTACTTTACATCACAATACAAATGAATAACATCAATAACAAAATAGTTCCTTGTTTCTTTTTGTTTTGAAAAGCTTTGTTAAAGCATCTGTAATGTCTACGAGGTTTAAAAACTGCAGGACAGAAACACTAAATACTGAATCAAAGAAAGACTTAATTCTTGATTTATTTTGCTAATAAGTGTCAAACATAATCTTGAGGATGTGTTTGCAAACAAAAAATAAGTCAGATTTATCATTTTAATAATTAATCAATTAATTAATTAAATGACATAGAAAATGTAAATTCTGCATCATCCCATTTCGACTGTAGAATGTTTGTTTTAAATGTATTAAACAGCATTAAATTCAACAAGCTTTTCTCAAAACGAAACTCCAGTTATTGCTAAATAAATATATCAGCATTATTACACTCTATTTTTTTAATGTCTGATAAAATACATAAAAGGGGTACATATAATGTTTGAATAAAACACATTGTGCAACTCCTCATGTCTATTTTTAACCACTTTTGTTGCAACTCAGTTGAAAGAAAATGGCCACATTTCTTGTTTTAAAAAGGTTCTGTCTGTAAAGCTTTTGCTGCATTCACATAAAAAACACAATAATATACAATCTGTGCAAGAAGGTAAGCACCCTAAACAACAGAATTTTCAGCTATATCATTATCTAATATGGAAAAACCATTTGAAGAAAAAATATTCTAAATACAATAAATGAGCAGATTTCTGCAACGCGAACAAGTAGCAATGTGTGGCCTTTTGTTTGTTTTACTCATTATTTAAGCAACTTAGCAAAGCACAGGTCAAGAAGACTGTGTAGTAAAAGTAATCTTTGTTTGTGCCCCAAGAACCTAAGCAGGAGGCCTGAACAGGATGCAACCTTATGCAGGTATTCATGCTAAACCCCCTCCAATGGGATTATTATTCCTAATGAGCTGTGGTGACACCCCCTAATGTAGGGATACGGAACAGCAGGATCAAAGGCCATTTGGGTTCAACTCCAAATGTGAAGTGCATTGCTGCAGGGTTCTCACTAAATCCTGATATGATCACTGGAGACAGAGCTGTAGCCATTAGTGAAGAGTGTTTACACTTTATGTAACACTAGAAGGGAGTGTGACTTGAGAAAAATGTCTGGCCACTGTAACATCTGATCTTAAATTAATCTGGGATCAAGAGGTCTACAGTGGCTAATCCCAACATGCTGGAATTTTGAAGCAGTTTTAATAAGGCTAAATTGAACCAAAGAGCATAATAATTATCATTAACCTAAAAAGATGTTGCAAGGAATTCCAAACAGAGGACTTTAGTGGGATTTCACAAATCTACCAACAGCTTATACAGCAAGTTCTCTGATTATAACTGTACTGCTTTGTGTTTATAATTTATACTTTTAGAACACCATCTAGTCATTACAGGACAAGTATTGTTGCAACAGTGCATTTAAAAGTTATGCTTTTATACTTTTAGTGGTTTGGTTCATGCATGCATGCTATAGCACAATTCTCTGGAATCGTTATTTCTCAGAATCTTTTTGCCTTTCAGAGAAAGTGGGACAGTGATCAGACTTTCTTTTTTTTAGATAAACTACATTTCAGTACATGGATCCCAATCCTCAGTTTGTTGTACAGGATTTCATTTGAACAACTGACAAAAACACAACATACAAGTGAAATGTTTGACACCAACAAACAGTTTCTGACTATGCTCTTGGCCTTCATTTAAAAAACTGGCAACTTTTCCGTCATTCCTGTTGGAGTTTTACCTTAGGCAACATTGTGATGGCTCCAACAGGTTTGCCTTTCCCTGGAGCCCTCCAGTTAAATGAGTGACTCTGGAATTCAAGCATGTGTGAAGATGGGACCGCTGCTATGACATTAGCTACACTCGCTGAGTCTGACTGCCCTCAGTGTCCTGAGCCACTGGACGAAAAATGAGTTGGAACCAATGAACAACTTGGGTATCTTGGACTATTTACTCTTTTTTCCAAATGAGAAACGAAGTAGAAGCTCTGATTGCTTGATATACACATGTTCACTTTAAATAGAAAGCCATATGCTACACTTCAGAAATTGTCTGTCTTACAACAAGAGCTAATCAAATCCAAGAGTAAAGTAAATCCTTGTGCTGTAACTAAAACAACTGTCCTAGTTACTGTTAGACTTCTCAGCTAGATTTGTTTGTTTGCCTCAGACTTTTGGTGACGCTGAGCTGCTGTGACTTTGAATTTATGAATAAACTAAGAAAGCTAAAAACTGCCTTGTTTATCCACCATAAAAGCACCACACTACATTAGCTAGCATACTAAACTGTTATACAGTAGTATATATGCACTACATTAGGAAATATGGCTGAAAAGGTGTCAACAATGGCTTGAAAACTGAACCCTTGGGAGCAAGCACTACACATTCCTGTATTCTGGTTATAGGTTAGGGGAGGGGCGCCTGAAGGAAAGGGGGTTGGACTTTAGAATTGTGTATATTCAAAAAGTAACCTGTTCTATCTTTAACAAGCATTAAACAATAATCTGCTGAAAATCCAGCTACTGACAACGGAAACAAGAAAAGCATGCAAACACTCAAGAAGTAACTTGTTTGCAAGAGTGTGCATAGCACCAAGCATTGAGATCTAAATCTTCATGCAGAGTCCCAACTGGCAGAAACAAGAAGTTTAAAAGTCAAATTCCTGTCAGAAACGACAGAAAAAAGAAAAAGATGAAATGTTTAACAGCGACAGCAAACTCTGGCATCCTCTCAGATCAACATCATTGCTTGAGCCAGGGCCATCTGTGTTGTGCTAGAAGTCTGGCACAGAAACAGAGATGTGAGGGAGATAGGCACGGAAGGAAGCGAAGGGTTCGAGGGAGGGAAAGAAAAGACTATACAAAAGTAGATATACATTTCTAGGCCAGGAAGTGACCATTAGAAGAAACTAAATTAGTAAATGTAATCTGGCCTTCTTTCAACTTCTATAGAAAACTAATATCTACCACAATTTAAGTCATCTACTCAGGGCAAAGACACAAGCCAGGAATGAAATCTTCATCGGGACAGTCTTAAGACATGCTGGTACCTGTGCCTGACAGTGTTGTTGAATTTGTCCAAGATCTGATGCGATTGTGGGCAGTATGGGTTTTTCTTGGCTTAGAGAACAGCTTTTGGTGTGATAAGTAATTCTCATATGACAGCAGGAAAGTAGACATAACGCTAACATGGATTCTGTATCTGCACCATCAATCCGAGTCTGAATTTCCTGATTGTGAGGCATACTTACAAAACAGCTAAGTGGCGAGTCTTTAGAAAAGTACTTTTTATTTATTTCAGTCAGTTTTACATCATTAGGGCCAGCATTCCTGGGCAGCATTGAAGAGATGCATAAGATCACCTGCCATATTTCATGGCAGAGCTTAGATCATCAAGTGTTTAGAAACCATCATGTTATTGTTTGAATGCTGGTAAGCATTCAAACTATTGTTTTCCTGTTTCTCTTTATTGTTTGAATGCTGTTAAGCATTCAAACAATTGTTTTCCTGTTTCTCTTTATTCTTCTGCTTCTTCTTCTTATTCTGCTTCCGTACACTTTTTGAACCTCTTCTTCTCCTTCAAATTTTGAGCTATTGCAACAATTTTATACCAAAACGTTCAGCTCGTTAAGCTCTTTCCGGCTATTACTTTTGGCATATATAACTTTAAAATTTTTCGAGTTATTAGGCTTTTTCTGCGAAAATTTTCCCATTGAAATGAATGGGATTGGTCAATTTTCAGCAAATTCCTATCACTTTTTTGACCTCAAACTCTATAGGGTTCCTTTTAACTTAGAGACTTCATTCAAAGTTTAACAAACTCACAAGACTTTCCTGTTTAACATATTATAGAGGCTTTTTGATATCTTTTACGGTTTTTCTAAAATCGCAGGTAGAAGTTGAGGTACGACTTGAAATTTTCAGAAAAAAATCACAAAAGTTATAATGGGGAAAGATAGGAGCAGTGACCCTCCCTTTCTCCATTTCTGGCGTTGTACCGAGAGAACCGTAGGTCCGATTGAAATGAGACACACACTGGCTTACAGCTAACAAAAATACCTTCGTTTTGAGCTACAAGTCATGACTGTACTCCAAACATTGTGGTTGTACGGTTCATTTGTTTGAGAAAATTCAAATTTAAAAAAATGTCTCTGCCCACTCTAAACTGAAAATTCCGCACTCTAACTTTTGAACTTCACATTTTCTGTGAACAACTCTTTACTACCCCCAGACCGTTTGGACTACCAAAACAAATTATAACTCAAAAGTAGGAATTTTTGTCAGCTTTTCAGAATGGGTTTCATTTTATCTGTAAGTGTTACCGTTCTTTCGCTACAAGCCTCAGAAAAAGGAGAGACCCAGCTTTTCTCTCATTGAAACCCATGTTAAAGGAGCAGAGATGTTCTCCTCTGATCGGCTTCAGACAGCTAAAATTTTCTTGTCATAGCTTCTAGACAATTCATGGTAGGCACATAAAAATACACACCGATGACCATCAAAGCCTTCTGCCGCTCACGCTTTTTGAATTTTTCAAATCGGTGCAGTACTTTTCAAATGGTGATGAGAAGTTTGACAGGTCCAATTTCACTTCTGAAGGACAGATTTAAAGGCTTCTCTCATTAACAGTACAGCTGCAGGCCTCCAACAGCCAGGGGGAAAAGGAGGGAAAACAGTGCTGCTCTCTGATTGGTTGAGAGTGTTCAACCATTTTCTGTCCAATCAGAATCCAGCACCCACACAAATGACACATCAAATCGACCAGTTTGGTCTCAGGAATCTTGTATTCAATTTTAAATGCATTATCTGTTACCATGGCAACACAAGGAACTACATATCACTTTAACCAAGGAATTAATATTAAAAAGCTGAATATTGAGCCAATAACAGACTCCTTTTTTTAATCTTTTTGAACTATCTGTACTTCAAACTAGAAACAAGTTCAATCTGATTGACCGTCAGAAGGTGGGAAAGTGCCCCGCTCCCACCCAGCCCCCTGATTGGTTGAGAGAGGTCAATCGTCTTCTGGCTTAATGGAATTACACACCCACACTTGTGAGACATCAAATCGATCGGCTAGGCCTAAGGAATCCATCCATCCAACCAACCATCCATCCATCCATTCATCCATCCATCTATCCATCCAACCAACCCACCAACCAACCAACCATCAATCCATCCATCCAACCAACCATCAATCCATCCATCCATCCAACCAACCATCAATCCGACCGACCGACCGACCCCCCCACACCCCCACCCTCCCTCCCTCCCACCCACCCACCCTTAATCAATTTCCCTCTGGGATTAATAAAGTATTTTTGAATTGAATTGAATTGAAAACTAAACTAGCAGCATAGCTGACATTTTAACACTAGTCAGAAGGCAGGAAACGCCCCCTCCTCCTTCGCTGCTCTCTCATTGGTTGAGAGTTTTCAATTGTCTTCTGCCTAAAAGGAAATTTGCACCCACAGATGGTACATCAATTCAACCTGCTTGGTCCCAGGAGTCTTGTATTAACTTGATATTGTGTTCTGCGTTACCATGGCAACGTGCTTAACAACAACATTTAACAACATTTTAGACACAAATGTATCAACATACTTTAATATAGAAATGTTATTCAAAGTTTAAAAAAGTCATGTGACATTGTACATTGTTTTGAAAATGCAGACTCCTGTCATCTGTTACCATGGCAACTTAAGGAACTACAAAACACTTTAACCAACTCTCATAGGAATGAATGTAAAAAGCAGAATATTGAAGCATTAACAGACTCCTGTTTTTGATCTTGTTGAACTGTTTGTACTTAAAACTAGAAATAAGTTCAATTTGATTGACTGTCAGAAGGTGGGAAAGTGCCCCGCTCCCTCCCAGCTCCCTGATTGGTTGAGAGAGGTCAATCATCTTCTGGCTAAATGGAATTACATACCTACGCATGTGAGACATCAAATCGATCGGCTTGGGCTAAGGAATCCATCCATCCATCCATCCATCCATCCATCCAATAAACCATCTAACATCCATCCAACAATCCATCTGTTATTTCATTAATCCAACCATTCATCCATCTCATATCAAATATAAACATATGTTAATCTATCAGTTTCAGATATCAGCAAATATTTCTAAATTCACATTTCAGCCAATTGTAAAAATGTACCCGTTAAACTATTCTCATTCAAATGCCAGCTGTTTAACATTTCAAATTTCGAGTTTTTATAAATGTTCAAAGATTAAAGTTTTCTGCTGTTTAGCATTTTTTTTATCCATTCTTCACCTATATTCTGAGCTTTATTACACTTGTTGGTGATTTTTGCTTCTAAATCTTTAAATTCATTCAGCTCATTTTGACAGTTTAGCTTAGTTTCAGCTTCACGCCAGCTATTCAGCAGCTTCAGCAATCCGTTTCTGAATTTGGCTTATGCTACTCATTTCACAGTTCAACTAAATATAAAAATGAAACTGTTAAACTAGTCCTACTCAAACAACAAGTGTTTAGACATTTTTGCTGTCCAGATTTTTAAATAATGTTCAGATTTCAGTTTTCTGCTGTTTAGGATTGTTTTGTCAGTTCTTCACTTTTTGTGCTTTATTTACATTTTGGTGCTTTTTGTTTCTAAATCTTTCAAAACATTCCGCTCATTTTAACAGTTTAGCTTAGTTTCAGCTTGAGCAATTAGTTTCTGAATTCAGCGTATGATGCTAATTAGACAGTTCAGCTAAATGTTAATTAAACTGTTAAACTAGTTAAACTAGTCCTACTGAAATAACAGGTGTTTAGACATTTTAGCTGTCCAATTTTTTTAAACAGTGTTCACAGATTTGAGTTTTCTGCTATTTAGGATTAGTTTTCTTGATTCTTCACTTACTTTTTGTGCTTTTTCTGCTTCTTTGTGCTTTTTGCTTTCACATCTTTCACTACATTCAGCTCATTTGACATTTAAGCTTAGTTTCAGCTTACTTCAGCTATTCAACAACTTCAGCAATCAGTTACCAAATTTAGCATATACTGCTAATTTCACAGTTCAGCTAAATGTAAAGATTAAACTGTTAAACTTGTCCAACTGAAATAACAGGTGTTTAGACATTTAAGCTGTCCAGATTTTTAAATAATGTTCACAGATTTAAGTTTTATTTTTTATTTTTTTGCTATTTAGCATTATTTTTCTCTATTCTTCACTTACTTTTTGTGCTTTATTTGCTTGTTGGTGCTTTTTGCTTCTACATCTTTCAAGACATTTAGCTCATTTTGACAGCTTTGCTTTGTTTCAGCTTCAGTTAAGCTGTTCAGCAGCTTCAGTACAGTTGTTCAGCAGCTTCAGCTTACAGTTTCAGCTATCCAGCATTCAAACAGCATTTGTGCAATAAATGCAATTTTTCTAGTTCTTCCATATTCTGCTTACATACACTTTTTGAACCTCTTCTTCTCCTTCAAATTTTGAGCTATTTCAACCATTTTATATCAAAACGTTCAGCTCGTTAAGCTCTTTCCGGCTATTACTTTTGGCATTGATATCTTTCAAATTGTTCGAGTCATTAAGCTTTGACTGCGAAAAATTTCCCATTGAAATGAATGGGATTGGTCAATTTTCAGCAAATTCCTATCACTTTTTTGACCTCAAACTCTCTAGGGTTCCTTTTAACTTAGAGACTTCATTCAAAGTTTAACAAACTCACAAGACTTTCCCGTTTAACATATTAAAGAGGCTTTTTGATATCTTTTACGGTTTTTCTAAAATCGTAGTATAGAAGTTGAGGTACGACTTGAAATTTTCAGAAAAAATTCACCAAGTTATAATGGGGAAAGATAGGACCAGTGACCCTCCCTTGCTCCATTTCCGGCGTTGTCCCGAGAGAACCGTAGGTCCGATTGAAATGCGACACACGCTGGCTTACAGCTAACGAATATACCTTCGTTTTGAGCTATAACTCATGACTGTAATCCAAACATTGTGGCCGTACGGTTAATTTGTTTGGGAAAATTCAAATTTAAAAAACTGTCACTCCCACTCTAACTAAAGAATTCAGCACTGTGCCATTTGAACTTCTAATCTTCTGTGAACAACTCCTTTCTACCCCCAGAACGTGTGGACTACCGAAACAAATTATAACTCAAAAAGTAGGAATTTTTGTCAGCTTTTCAGAATGGGTTTCATTTTATCTTGAAGTGTTACCGTTCTTTCGCTACAAGCCTCAGAAGGAGGAGAGAGCCAGTTTCTCGCTCATTGAAACCCATGTTAAAGGAAGAGAGATTTTCTCCTCAGTTCGGCTTCACACAGCTAAGAGTTTATCGTCATAGCTTCTAAACAATTCATGGTAGGCACATAAAAATCGGCACAGATGATCATCAAAGTCTTCTGCCACTCACGCTTTTTGAATTTTTCAAATCGGCGCAGTACTTTTCGAATGGTGATGAGAAGTTTGACAGGTCCAATTCCACTTCTGAAGGACAGATTTCAAGGGTTCTCTCGTTAACAGGAGCATAGGCGGAGATCCCAGGGGGGACGGGGGGTAAGCGTCCCCCCCTCACACAAAGTTGTCCCCCCCACAAAAGTTATTGTACATGTATAAATGCTATCAGTAAACCTGTATTGTCTTCTAAAACCACAACGTAAAAGTTAGTCTGCAAATACAAAACAATGTGTTTTTAATTGTTGAGAAATTATAGTCCCCCCCCCCCCCAAATTCCTCAAGTTGGTACGGTCGGTCCACACGCGCTGTTTCCAACGGGCGGGGCTGCCGGCTTTGCCTCGCTCACAGCTTCACAGCAGCCTGCAGGCTCACAGGAAGCGGGAATCAAAAAGCCAGCGGTTTCCAGCAGTAAGTCAATTATCTCACGCTTGTTCTACAAACTTAAATATGTATGTCACATGTGGTCATAAATGATGCAGGAAGATGAGAGACACAGGACAGGAAAATAGTTCAATAAAAACAAGAAAACAAAACAAAGTGTTGAAAAGTAAAATGTAGGTGGATTTATCTCCACTACACACATGTAATATTTATACATTTGATACAATTCAGATCACCTTCAAAACTCAGTCACACACCCAGGGCCGTTTCAAGACATTTTGGGGGCCAAGGCAAAATGACCCCCCCCCCCCCCCCACCACCACCACCACCAACCCCCCACACACACAAAATAACATACAAGAGAATTTAAGAGAATTTAAGGTGAAGCGCTTGCACATACTGTGTTATTGTGTGGTTTGTTCTGTGTGTAGAAACGCGTTCAATTTGATTGACCGTCAGAAGGTGGGAAAGTGCCCCGCTCCCACCCAGCCTCCTGATTGGTTGAGAGAGGTCAATCATCTTCTGGCTAAATGGAATTACACACCCACACATGTTAGACATCAAATCGATCGGCTAGGCCTAAGGAATCCATCCATCCAACCAACACACCAAACAACCATCCATCCATCCATCCATCCATCCATCCAACCAACCAACCAACACACGAACCAACCAACCAACCAACCAGCTCTATACACTTAAAACTCTGTACACTTAAAACTAGCAGCATATCTGACATTTTAATACTAGTCAGAAGGCAGGAACCACCCCCTCCTCCTTCATTGCTCTCTCATTGGCTGAGAGTTTTCAATCATCTTCTGCCTAAAAGGAAATGTGCACCTACATGTATGGTACATCAATTCAACCTGCTTGGTCCCAGGAGTCTTGTATTAACTTGATATTGTGCTCTGTGTTACCATGGCAACGTGCTTAGCAACAACATTTAACAACATTTTACACACAACTGTATCAACATACTTTAATATAGAAATGTTATTCAAAGTTTAAATGAGTCATGTGTTATTGTACATAGCTTTATTAATGCAGACTTCTGTCATCTGTTACCATGGCAACACAAGGAACTACAAATCACTTTAACCAAGTCTCATAGGAATGAATATAAAAAGCAGAATATTGAGCCATTAACAGACTCCTGTTTTTGAACTGTTTGTACTTAAAACTAGAAATAAGTTCAATTTGATTGACCGTCAGAAGGTGGGAAAGTGCCACGCTCTCTCCCAGCTCCCTGATTGGTTGAGAGAGGTCAATCATCTTCTGGCTAGATGGAACTACACACCCACGCATGTGAGACATCAAATTGATCGGCTTGGCCTAAGGAAGCCATCCATCTACATATAAATCCATACATGCTTCTATCTATCCATCCATCCATCCATCCATCCATCCAATAAACCATCTAACATCCATCCAACAATCCATCTGTTATTTCATTCATCCAACCCTTCATCCATCCCATATCAAATCTGAACATATGTTAATCTATCAGTTTCAGATATCAGCAAATATTTCTAAATCCACAGTCCAGCCAATTATAAAAATGTACCCGTTAAACTATTCTCATTCAAATGCCAGCTGCTTAACGGTTCAAATTTCGAGTTTTTAATAAATGTTCTAAGATTAAAATTGTCTGCTGTTTAGCATTTTTATCCATTCTTCGCCTATATTCTGAGCTTCATTACGCTTGTTGGTGATTTTTGCTTCTAAATCTTTAAATACCGGTACATTCAGCTTATTTCGACAGTTCTGCTTTGTTTCAGCTTCAGGTCAGCTGTTTGGCGGCTTCAGCTTACAGTTTCAGCTGTCCAGCATTCAAACAGCATTTGTGCAACAAATGCAATTTTTCTAGTTGCCATTGTGGTCAAATCTCTTTATCACAACACAGCTGCACAAGATCATGCACAACCTGAAGGCACACAAAGTGTGGGGCGTTACGGACTTCCCGATATGACCACAATACATTTGAGGTTAATTTCTGTAAAACTGACTGAAGTATCACCCTTTAGGTGATTGCCAATGTTCATTAACTGTGGAGCCCACCTTGACTCACCTTCAAAACTAGTCAGTGGCAGAAACACACCCAGTTATGTCTTATTGAGTTTCAGTCAAATCTGCCCAGTGGGTAATGGGGTAATAAGCTAATATTACAAATATGTCAATACACACACACACACACACACACACACACACACACACACACACACACACACACACACACACACACACACACACACACACACACACACACACACACACACACACACACGTTACATTTTACTTGTCCAATCTGTCAACTTAAATAATTAATTAGGGGTGGGCAATATAAACAATATACGGTAGAAACAATATAAAATTGGATAATGATACGTTTTTGGCTCTACCGCGATATTGCGATAACACATGATGCCACTAAGATGTGCACCCGTGCCGACATTGGAACAACAGAATGGCAGTGACTGCAAGCATGTAGCGGGAGGAGGAGCATTCTACACTTTTTGGACGTCTTTATTCTGCTCAGTGTTTCCCTTACATAGGCGTAGCCATGGCGGGCCGCCACGGCTGAAATCCCAGCGCCACGCCTACAAGATACCAAGTTTTATTGATTTTTTTTTTGCGCCATTTCCCGAAGAAGCAGCGGGAACTACTGTTGTTGCTTGTGATCACAGCCGGCAGGCAGCAAGGAGGAGGCAGGGCAGGGTGGTTACAGCTAGGGATGAGCCGGATACTCATTTCAGACTAGTATCCGGTACGGATAAAGCATTTTTGATGAATACGAGCATGAAACAAGTAAAACTCGTAAATATCTGTAATCGTGCTGACGGAAAACCCTCATTGGGTAATTGACTGTCTTCACGCTCTGTGACTGGCCAGTCACATAGAGCACCCGCCCCTCCCTACACACAAAACTGCAGCCGGGAGCTCAGTCCGTCCGGCCCATCCACGCACACACACATACAGTAACGGATCTCTCTGTGCTTGCTTCACTGTTGCTCATGTTTCTTCAGTATTCCCTAGGTTTTCTTCAGCTCGCCTCTTTTTCGGTTGAATATTTAAAGTTACTTTTCTCGTAACGTACGTGGTGCATTTGACAAGACAGAGCTGAAAACGACTAGTGCATGCGTCAGTCACTGCCTCCACTCCGGTCGAGTTTTTATTTTTATTTGTTTATTATTTTAACTCTCTCCCTCGCTCTCTCAATCAACATTGTTTGGTTTAACTGTGTGTGGGGAAAAATGCCAACAACGTTAGGAAAAAATCAGTTTAATCAAATTTAAATAAAATGGTTCTAGTATTTCATATTTCCTAGTTCCTACTGCATGAGTTCAGATGCAATAATTCATGCACTTAAATATTAATGTTCTGATTGTATTGAAAAACTCGTTCTGTAATAGCTCCTTTACTATTGTGATTAAAAATATTTAATCTCAATTCTGAGGCTGCTCTGTAAATAGTTTTCAAATAAACACTACAATAGCAACTTCTGATCAATCCATATCGATTGAAGATCATCTATTATTTAACATTTAAACTTATTTTCTGATTTTGTTATTTATCAAGAAACCCTGGTAAGGGATGTTTTTCTGTATTTGGAGCATCAGAAAAAGTTTTATGGTGGTGGTGACATTTTAAAGTCACTGAGAAACTGCATGCATGGAATTAGCTGTTGCGCTGCTAATACAGGTGCAGCTGCATATTTTTGCAATAAAAATGTTATGTTGTAATAGAGTTCATGCATTAGTTTTTGTTTGCTTTGAACCCAGAGCAGACATCACACACCAGATGACATCAACACTGCATACTTTAGTATTTGTTCATTTATCGTGAGTAATATCGATATCGCAAAATTAAGCACTGTTATCGATTATCGCAGGTTTTCCTAATATCGTGCAGCCCTAGTTTTCAGTGAACCACACCTTTAAACAAAATAACCAAACTGATGAACTACAGAGCAATAAAAGAGATGAGCACCACAAAATAATTAAATGTTTAAATAACACAACATGGCGGGGTGATATGGCCTAAATCAATATTGCGATATATTGAGGATTTCACCTTGATAACGATAAATTGATCGATAACTACAGGTATGCGCAGAAACAAAAGTTGCCCACTAGATGGGCCTGTCATGTGTATTACGTTGACTCACATTTTGACGTGATTCAAGGTGGTACAGCTTTTTAAAGGGACATGAACGTTGCCAACCTTCACACGTCTTTTCATTTTTTTATTATGAAATTTATTGACATGGGAAAAATTATCAATAAGTCAGAAATTTTGATAACGATAAATTTTAGACTTATTGCCCAGCCCTATAACACAACTATCAAATGAAACTATTATCATAAAATTGTTTTAGTAATTTAATTTACAGCAGCTCAAACTACAATCCATTAGATCAGGGGTGTCAAACATACGGCCCGCGGGCCGGATCCGGCCCGCAAACGGGTTAAATCTGGCCCGCGAGATGGTTGTGTAAACTTTATTTTCATACTTTAAAATGTAGAGTGAAAATAAACATATCTTTGTGAGCAAGTTTTCTCTGTAATGAGTATAAATAAAACAAAGCTGCGCTCAAGGCTCACACAAGAACTTGACTCACATCCTGAAGATGGCCGCCACTCAGGATGGGACTTCTGATATTGATGTGCTGGTGAAAGCTAAAAGATGTTAAGTAAAATGAGTCAAATATACTTTAAGTGCTGCATGAAACTGATCTTGCCTTGTGATCTGTAAGCTCTTTGAATCACTAAGGAATGTTTTTTTATTTATTGATTTTTAAATTTTTTTTCCAAATTTTCAAGTACACTTCAGGTGTACTATTTTGGATACACTGTCCTCATGCTCAAGCTTTGTTTTATATTGATTGTATTAAAACAAAGAAAACAATCTGAAGTTGTTTTTACCGGTCCGGCCCACTTGGGACTAGATTTCCCTCAATGTGGCCCCTGAGCTAAAATGAGTTTGACAACCCTGCATTAGATGCACTGATTTGTAGAGAGTCCCCAACCCTACCACCCCACCTAGTGGACACTTATGTTGTGTAATGTCTGAAGTCTGTCGCATTTCTGTCTGAGGTGTTTTTTGCATAGCAAAGCTGCCCTCCCTGTGGAGGGTAACTCTGAAGTGCCTTTTTTTTCCACCACCTGACTCAATCCTCATATAAACCCTCTGATTACTATTAAGGTAGCGCGACTCGGGTTGCGAATGACCGCAGTCACCAATTCTTGTCATGTGTCTATGTCTATGTATGTCTGATCTCAGAATTGGGTGTACTGAAACTCTAATTTCCCTCTGGGATTTATAAAAAATCTTTGAATTGAATTGAATTGTTATAGGTGATTACACAGCTGGTGCCATCAACCCACATAGAAGGAAAGCCAAAGTATGAAACAAATTAACAAGTAAGAGTAACATTTAGTTTCTTTGTTGAAACAAGATAAAAAAACGGGTGGAAATGTTAAATGATTGAGTGGCTAAAATCCTATTAGTCAGGCAGTTGTGTGAACGTTGTGGCTGGTCGAATGACTGTGGCTACTTCAAAAGATGACATCTTCTATGGAGTGTCCATTAGTGGATATTTTCATGTGTCAATGAGGAAAAAGAAAAGAGCTGTAATTGCTTCCTGTTCTAAGATCACCTGCAGCAGTAAGTCAAGCTGATGAAAGCATGGAAATGCTCACAACCAGTCTGGATGACATCATCCAGACTAAGCCTTAAATTAGCTCACACTAAAGCTTTTTCTGAGTGATCAGATGATTTTCTCTCTTGTGATAACACAGTCATTTTGTTATTTTAGATGCATCAGCAGTTTACGTTCTGTTATCTTGAGGACTATTGACGTTGCGTATTTTTAGTCCCCCTGCATTGAGCCCATTGACCGTTGTTCAGTTCCCAGCAGGCCAAGCTGCACCTCAGCTGCTTCCTGTCTCTACCTCCTGTTGCACAGAGGGAGGGATGTTTGGAGTGGAACCAGTTAGGACTGCTGGGGGAGAGCACCCACATGCAGCCACTCTGATATCTGCTCAGTGGCCGGACGTGTCACCAGGCCAAACTGTTACAACTTATATCAAGCTTGATGGAATTCATGTCATACAATTTTTCTAAACTGTGAAGACAAACAAACAGGAGAGGTTTACTTTCTTTCTGTGGGGGTCAGTCATGCCTACTACAGTCACTGTTAAGCTGCCTAGGAGACAGAGGAAGAGCAAAATAATCCCTCCAGCAGTCGCCACAGGACAGAAATAATTAGTTAATGCCTTAGCACTGCCTTATGTTTGTGATTTTCTGTCTGTAAAATGCAAGAAATTAGAATTTTAATGTAAAGTTTAAAAACTTGTGACATTAGGACAGTAGCATTTGTCTCCATTAACTTTTGTTGTAGCTTTTTCTTGCAGACTAAATAATGCAGTTAGAAGAGATACAGAATGAATGCACAAAAGACAGCTATATTACTATAAGAAGAACCCTGTCTGAGCTGGACATTCTTGCATCATTATTAAATACATGCATTTATGCAAAAGATTATACCAATACCAAAAAATGACATTTTAAATTAGGCAATGTCTTTACTGTCTCACTAGAATTTAAATTTAGAAAAAATAACTATTTGCTCGATAGATTTTTTTTGTTGACTTTCCAACAACTGATACTCAGTTTGTGAATGAGATTTAAAAACAAAAAATAAATGATTAGTACTTCACCTGCAGTTCGCACCAGGCCACTTCCACCCAGGTCTCCGTGTCCAGGCCTTTGTAGACCGTTTTGAAAGATCCTCTCCCGAGTTCGATGTCAAATTTAAGGAACCTTCCTCCTGGAGACGTGGAAACAGCTTTCATCTCCGCTTCCTCTTCGTTCTCCTCACTGGCTGCCTTGATGGCGACTTTACCAACATCGCTGCAGGTAACATTCAAAGCTTGTCCACCTCTGTCCTTGTCCTCGTCAGCACTGGTGCTCTCTGTTGCACTGTCTTTCTGCCCGCACTGACTTTCAGTACTGGAACACTCCTGTACTCCACAGCTAGTGCCCAGAGTCCTGTCCACGATGCTTCTCAAGTTTATGTTTAGGATTTTACTCCCGTTGTCACTTTCTGGAGCTTCAAAAGTCTGCTCATCTGTGTCTGAAAACCACAGACTTTTCCTGATAAATCTGTGATGCACAGTCTTCAGATTAATGGAAGTGCTGGGATCACTCCCACCTCTAACTACTGAGTCCACAAGATGGGCATTTCCATCAGCCATGGCCTCATACGTATTTACAGCCAAAGAACTGGGTACAGAGGAATACTTGGGCTCTTGGAGGACCTCGGAGTTGGGATTTGCGCCTGGCTCCATGGAGATTTAAGTTCAGTCACTTGGGTTTCCAGGTGCTTCGTGCCATGGCTTCAATTTGCAAACGCAGATTTACAGATGAATACCTGCAGCGCCCACCCGGTGACGCAGTTTGTCAGCAGAGGCCCTAAACAGCACCGGGGTGGGTGAGATGGGCAAGATTTCATCAGATTTTAAAGCTGCATATCAAGTCACGTCAATTCATTTGAAACACACAACATTTTACTATATGCACGCCAACAATAGATGCATGCAAAGGCGTTTACTAGCAAGCCTATTAATTAGTGCAGAATAATTACAACCACACTAAAAAAAGACTCCACTTACCTTGCTCCAACAGCGGCGGCTCAACCACCCAGACTCACCGACACACAGCGAGGAGGCGAAGCTGTCAGGTTAGCAAACACTCCATGACTAAACGTGGACTTTAAAAACGTCATATCTGAATATTCTACCCATTTTCATACACATGAGTTAGCCAAACACCGCCCCAGCTCAGGCTTGGCTAATGAACACATACCCCATGCTGACAAGGAGGGGGAAATGACTGATATGCTATAATTATCTCAAGGTAAATCCTCGCATCCCTGTTTTCGCAGACCTATGTCTCTCTGGTCCTTCTCCTTCGTAGATGCTGTAGGCACAGCGCGTCAAATACATAAAAGACAGGAATTTTTAGCTTCTCCGTAGTCACCTCCTGAAATACGAGTTGCATGGACGACCAATATGGTTTGTCATCGTCTCCTCTCAACATTAGGTTGGTAAGGTGGTGGTGTGGCACGCAAATGTGTTTCCCATTCAGTCCGCTTGGCTCCACGCCCCTGGTAACGGCCAAATGCACCGTCCAATCAGGCGGCACGCCGGGACAGCATCAGAGTCGTTTACGGAAAGCCCTCGTAACATATAATCATTCCTAATAGACATCCAAGAATCTTTAGTCAAAAAGACATTGGAATTATTTAAAGATAAATACAGAAGCCATTATTAAATAATTTTTACAGTCAAAAGACTGTTTGATATGGTTAACTGGAATATAATAATAATAATAATAATAATAATAGATAGATAGATAGATGATAGATAGATAGATAGATAGATAGATAGATAGATAGATAGATAGATAGATAGATAGATAGATAGATAGATAGATAGATAGATAGATAGATAGATGATAGATAGATAGATAGATAGATAGATAGATAGATAGATAGATAGATAGATAGATAGATAGATAGATAGAGGTGGCATAGTTCTTCCAAAAATAATGACATTAAGGATTTTGTAACTAAAGAAAATCTTCCAAACTATCAGAAATGTTATTTTGGGATTTGGATGCATTAAATAGCTGACATTTGTGTTGAAAAATCTGTTCAACCATTAAATGATCATTTGCCTTCCGACGATAGATAGTGATATTGTTATATGCACCATTCAATAAATCTATGAATGAAAAAAGTTATCTACAAAATTTCCTGTTACTGTTATTAAGGAAATAAAGATAAAACATCCATGCAGTGTAACCATAACAGCTATGCAGCTGTTGCTCTGTTAGATTTATGCATGCAAGTACTGTCCTCCATTTCTTTTCAACAGGGCAGTTTGCTGCTCAGCTTCTCAGAGTAGCAGCACCAGCAGCGGCTTACTCATGGAAAAATGATGAACGGCAACAGCAGTAGCAGAGGAAGTGGGGCTGAGGTAAGATATTTGAAGTAATTTTTCATGACAGAAACAGATAAAATCAGCGATGTGCTGTGTGTTTTTAAATGTTTATTTCCAAGAAAGCACATGCTCACTTATCTCTGCTGCACAGCTCACTATGCAGTATAGCTTTATTTTATTTTTATTTTTGACACATCATGAATTAAATTATATAATATTGCTAGTTTGTTTTCTATTTTTAAAACATCTTGCAGATATGGTAATGGAATTATGATTAAAAAATTTTGTATGTGTTTATTTACTTGGGAAAATTTAGCTCAATTCATTGGAATAGTCATCAACCTTGTAAAACTGTTGAATTTATTTTGAGAAATTTACAAGCTTACTTTCTGCAACCAATATTTATTAGGTCACTAAAGTATCCATTGTCTGTGTTCTCTGCACTTTTGTTATTGTTTTGCCTTTTCTCACTTCTTACATCATCTGCATGAAACTATACAAATGTTGCAGCACAGAAATGATGCTGAGTGATTGCAACTCGATCCTTGGGAACATTTAATCAGGGATCTTCATGTCTGCTGCAGGGCTTGCTGGGTTGGATGACATTTGGATCCGTCTGGCCTGCAGCAAAGTGTTGTGGCATCTAAGTGACCTTATAAATAATGAGTGCCTTTCTTTGTTATCACTTCCCTGGTTTAAATGCTCAGGCCAAACAGACACAAACACAGTCTTACTTCTGTTTAATGTCATCATGCTTCATTTAACTAAGTTTTAGGTTAACTGAATGGCTCACTGAGTCTTTATTAGGCACACATAGTTAATGTGACAATTGAAATTTGTTATATACAGAAGTTAATAGCCACAGTCAAGTGTGCATGTTTTACTGGGCAAGAAAATAGACGTCAGTAACAGCTCAGTTTGATTTTAAATGGATGTGCGTGCACCCATGTGTGCATGCATGTGTGTGTGGGTGTGTGTGACTGCAGAAGTAGGGAAGTGGAAGAAGGGAGATAGTTCCTTATGACTACCCAGTGGCCGGCGCTTACCCACTAGATTGAAAATGCAAACCCCGTATGCTCAATAAAACCAACAATTGTTCTCATTTACAGTGTGCCTCCTACCAGCGTTGATCAATAAAAGAGTCATCAATTCATGGTTGTGCTGTAGAGTGAAGACGTTACATGCAGACTTTCCACATGCTTTTAATATCGAGTCTGTTTCACCCTGAAATCCAACACTAATCAGATTTTAGCCCAGAGCAAACAGATTCTTGTCCTTTTATCTTTAAGGTTATTGTCCTTTTATCTTTAAGGTTATTTTCTTTCTCAGATGATTACAGAGCAGCTTTCTCTGGAACAAAAGGAGAGAAAGAAGTGTTTCACTTTCCAGCTGCTGTAAATGTAAAGGCTATGTTTTGAAACAGCCGTGCTTGCTCTGCTCTGTGTGAGGCCATAAAACTAAAAGCTCTATAGAGAATCGTGGAAATTAGATTTACGGTTGGATCGATGCTGCTCTGGAGAAGGGCCAGAGCTTGAGGTGAGTGAGAAGAGAAGGCTGCTGACGCAACATGACGGATGAAAAACAAAGAAGTGCTCATGTATGCAGGGAGAGAGAGGTAAGGGAAAGCCGCGTCAATGCAGTTACGTAAATTTGGTCTTTCAACAGCTAGTTCAATTAACTAAATAATAAATGCAGGGTCTCAGAGTGTCTTAAGTGTATTGTTGCTGTAAAAAGCCTTCTACATTTCAAGTCCGGAGCTTAGCTGGACAAAGCAACAGCTGAGGTGCTGTCTCTCAGTAAGTGACATGCAGGAATTTGCGCTGCATTAATCTGTGTGTGACCATGTGGGAAAAGAGAAAACATTCAGGATTAGGTGTGCGGGTTGAACGAGTTCAATTCTTCTGCCGAAAAGTCAGTCTGAGCTTTACATGGCCTCTCAGTAAAGTGAAAGCTGTTTTTTTTTATTAGATTTGAGGTTTGGGTTTAATTTCATGAATTTGGAAACTCAAACATACCCACTGTTCTGCATTGCAACAAGCTTTTTGGCAGGAATGTAGTTATTAAAATCTGACCAAGTGTAACTTTATTATCACCCACTGCAGAAGGGCAAACGGTGGGCAACCGTGTTTTGGCCTCATTCTGTGTGCATATGTGTTTGTTAGCACACAATCTCATGAACTAGTGGACTCATTTTTAAAGGTGTGGAAAAAACTTTTTTTTAATGATTTTTTCTGATGATAGTTGATCCATGCAGGCTGAACTTAGCTTCTGACAGTAAATAAATGGTGAAACACTAGGGGTGCCCAATCCTGGTCCTGGAGGACCGGTGTCCAGAACGTTTTAGTTTTAACCCTGTTTCAACACACCTGATTTCAACCAGCGAGCTTCTGCAGAGCGTGACGAGTTGCTGCACAGGCGATTTAACAACTGAATCAAGCATGATGGAGCAGAGAAACAACAAAATCTTGTTGGATACTGGTGTCGGTACAAGATCTGCTCGGGTGCAGGATCGGCTCGGGGTTCTTCGACTTCCGATGACGTCAAAGTAGTTGATTGGCTGAACATGAAGCTTACGGAAGTTACGTTATCACGTTATGACTTTGATTGGTCAGAACAGACTTGTGGTCGTAGTCTTAGCGGTTGTAGTCCTTTAGTCCAAAAATCAACACTTTTAGGAGATAATATGCTTGAATTTCTAAAGGAAATGTAAAATATAAGCAAATGATAAACAGTGACCCTCAAAAGCTCTTGATGTTGACGAAATGGGGCAAAATGAAATATAAGAACTTTATTGAAAGACACCAAGCAATATTTTGAGTCAAAGAATGTATTTAGATAACAACTAAGGAAATATACAGACGAAATCCACATTAATACAAACAGATATGGCTTCACATATAAGAACTGTTCTATTTTTTGTCAGTCCGATGTTGGTTTTATGCAGTTTCACATTCTTTACAAAACAAAGATGGTGTTTTATTAATAAATTACAACTATAAAGAAAACATTTAGGTGTTAACAAACAAGAATTTATTAACAAAACTGCTGATGTCTTTCCAAAACGTATGTGTGGAAGCCGAGTAGATTTGCAGTAATGTGACGTCATCAGCAGTCGAAGGACCCCGAGCCGATCCTGCACCCGAGCAGATCTTGTACCGACACCGGCCCTCCAGGACCAGGATTGGGCACCCCTACGGATTTGAAAAGCCTGACAGCTCTACATCACACTGTCATTTAGCATTCATGGATTCACCAATCTTGACTAACAACAGGGAAGGCTGTTGTTGGTTTAGTATCCAGGAAACAGCAGAGAACGTCTACACTAGTAGAAGCTAACTGTTAGCATTAGCAACTCCAACACACAGCAGAACTCCTCCAGGCTTGTGTTATTTGTGGAGATAAAACATCAGTGTTGCAAGTCAGTGGTAGAAGTGGTAGAGTTGTCTTGCTGTTATCCACTCTGGGGGAAAATATCCAAATAAGACTCAAAAAGCTGCCATCTGAAGCTCAGCTCTGATGGCTCATTTCTAAGTCCTGGAAATGATGTCCCAGTGATGTACCTATTCCTTGATGACCACTGGGGATTGGCACCAGTTCTCTGTGACCTTCGTGAGGAACAAGCAGTTAGATGGATATTTGCAATAACTGAAGTCAACCTTGACCGTCCGTTAGAAAAAAATCTCACAAATCAAATGATAGATTTGATGAATCTCTGTGGATCTAATGTAAATCTGTGACTGACTGGGAGTTACAGCTGTAGTATTAGCCCCTAAGTGCAATTAGCAAAAGCTAAAACTGGCAAATTTAACCAACAATGAGCTACAATGTCTTGTGGCGGCAGCTGTATTTTTCTAAACAAATAGTCTGAGTGCTAGTTGTGTGATGTTGTGTCAGGTAAGGCATAATATCATTTTTTAAGATTTGACCTAAGTAACTGTCAATCCATCCGTTCTCAAAATAAGATGATCTTAGTTAAAAAAAAAAAAAGCTCAGGCACGGGTGTGTGACAAGCTGTCCTTTAATGGCACACCTTTAATGAACTCTAATCAGCTTTTTCTTTTCTATGCCTGGCTCGGTGTCATCCAAATGAAAACTTAAACAAATATGTCTTTTTTCTGTTGTGTTTTATAGTTTTCTCCCAGCATTTAGTTTTAAATTGTGTTTTTAACCTATACCATTTTTTAAGTTGGAGTGAAAGGGCCCCACTTAACTGGTTCAGGTCCTACTTGTCAGACAGGCAATTTAGTGTCCGCATTATCAAGTTTTCCTCTCCACCTATGCCACTTCGCCAGGGTGTGCCTCAGGGTTTGATTCTGGAGCCACTCCTCTTCTCAATTTACCTGCTGCCATTGAAATGATTTTAGCAAATCTTGGAATGTGTTACCACCTTTACGCAGACGACTGCCAGATTTATTTGGCTTTAAATAAACCGGATTCAACTTGTCTTCTCGTTGACTGCATTTTGCAGTCAAATGCTTGATGTCAGAGAATTTCCTTTGCCTCAATGTAAACAAGAACGACGCCATTCCTTTCCACTAAATCCGTAGCATGCACCTGGTGACTTCTCTCTACCATTTCTAAATTTGAAGTCGTGTGTAACCAGTCTGGGAGTGAAACTAGACTCTGATTTGTCCATGACTTCACAAATTAGTACTACAGTCAAGTCTTGTTTCTGTCAACTGCATAGCATCACTTGTTTAAAGTCAATAGTCAAAAGACCACATGTGGAGTCTGTTATTCACGCCTTTATAACCTCACGTTTGGACTACACCAACTCAGTCCTTGTTGGTGTCAATGTCTCCTCAATTGAGCGTCTCCAGAGAGTTGAAAATACAGCAACTAGATTCCTGACAAACCCCTCTAGACGCTGTCACATTTCACCCATCCTTGCCCATTAGCACTGGCCGCCTGTTGAATACCACATCCAGTTTAAGGTTTTAACTTTTGTTTTCAATGCCCTGAATGGTCCAGCCCCTGCTCATCTGTCAGAACTGCTCAAACCTTATGTACCTCCCAGAACCCTGAGATCAGCAGATCACCTGCTTCTGTGCATCCCAAAAATGAAATATAAATCCTGTGAGGGGCGGGCCTTCGCTGCCCCCAAACTTTGGAATGCAGCTCCCCCTCGGTGTTCGACAGGCCCAGTCACTGTGTCGGTTAAAGTTGGTGCTGAAGGCCTATTTTTATCCTTTAACTTTTGATCAATAATCAGGCTTTTGGTGTTTTACTCTGTGGTGTCTTCCCTGCTGACATGGACTAACCTTTTAGTATATTTTTTATGTTTTTAGTCATGGCCTTAATTTTACTCTCGTATGTTTAAGTCTTTTAATTATTTGAACTTTCATCTTAGAAATAAACCTGGTATGGTAACTTGATACTATTTCTCACATTGATTGGTCAGCACCTTGAATCAGCAGCCATACAATTTAGTTGTGCTAATGACATGATCTGTTATTGTGCAATGACAAATAAAGCACTCTATTCTTTTCTTTTCTATTGAGAAAACAATATTCCAATCATTGGCATTTACTCTGATTTCTTGTTTGTTTTACATGTTTCATTCACTGTAGCCAACAGCCAAATGATCTTATCACTTTACCTTTATTGCACATGATGTAAAACTACAAGTATTTGTTAGGAATGTTGCTTTTTTTATTGGGGATATGGGGTAAAAAGTCAGCTGCTGTGTTTCTAGACACAGTGACTCCAACCTACGGTCTCACAACACGCATTATCTCAATGTGGTGTGTTGACGCAGGGATAAAGGCCTGCCTTTGAAAAGCATGTGTCAGTGTTTGAGAGGAGAATGGCTGACCCTGACACGTCACGTCAGAAGGCCGTGGCCCAATTCTCAGTCACAAGAACGCTGCACCACAACGCACCTACTCAAGTTGAATGTAAAGACCCATGAGAGCAGGAGAATGTAATGAGTCGCAGAGTGAGCCATGACAGCGTAAAGTAAAAACTATTTGAGTATTCAGAGGGTTTTAAAAGTAAGTTTCAGGATTTTATATTAAGCTGTGGCAAAATATACAAGTGAATTAAAAGAGAATTCATCAGTCTTGACTGGTTTATTTTCCTCTGAGATTGTATCAGGCCAATACCAGCCAATTTGTGTAAATGTTTTGGAGACATTAATTCAAATTAAAGGGCACAGCTCTTTTATTTTTATTTTTTATGTTATTTAACTTGGACTAAACAGCTCTCACCCGTGCAATGTATTGGTTCATCACTGCTTGCCGCAGGTGCATGAAAAAACTTTGGAGGCTGCGAACAATGAAATGCGTGCAAAAGAATTGTGATGGTTTTAGGCTGACTCTTTTAAAATCTCCACTTGTGGTGTTAAGGTAAATTAGGACATTTTTAACCAAGGTATTAACTAGTTCAGCTGCTGAACTTCAAACAAAAGTGCATTATTATTGTTTTTCCATGTTTTTGCTTGTTAGCAAGTCAACTATTTATTCAACATCTGCTGACCCAGTATGATTTACTCTTTTCAGTACAGAGTCCACTAAGATGCTGCAAACCCAGACACAAAACCAAGCTAATCACCTGTTACATAACCGTCGCCCACACAGGAATCAATTCAGTGGAAACCTAATACTATTAGGTCTACTTGCTGATCATTCAGAGAGGGGATATGGCAGGTTAGCTTGGAGTGTGTAGTAAATAAGCTGTGGTTAAAGCATGCTCACTCTACAGTGGCTAAAATGTTGAAAAGTTGTCATTAAGTTGGATCTGCTGCTCACTCAGTAATCATGTGGAGTGGTTTCCCACTGAAGGGTTACTCTTCGTCATAATTTCAAGCATAAAACAACCAATCATCGCTGCTTTGATTTATAAAGACGACAAACTGCAGAGCAGAAGAGCGGCTCAGGGACACAGAAATGGAGGTCTGACTCTAGACAAGGTGCACGGATGATTTGAAACCGGCTAGAAACTGTGCGTTTATACTGACTTGATCCTGTTTACCACTTTGCCAGGTTCTTTTTTCTACACTATTGCTTCAGTTTTCAAGAGTCAGTCCACATTAATGGCTGCATGTTGTCCTAATTAGCTCAGAATGGCAACCAGATCCTCACCATCACTGCTCAAGAAGCAGATTTACTGCTGGCCCCACACACACGCTGCCTTTTCTTTTAGTTGAAGAGAATAACATGGTGTGCTTTTCTTTTTACTTCCATGCATTCTTCTCAGGCATTATCTCCAAATCATAAACACTTTTTTCTTCCTGTTCCAGTCACATTCTTCTTTCGAGGCCACCCATTCAGATGGTTGGCCTGTCCGCCCGGCCCTTCTGAACAAGAACCACTACACCAATAAAAAGAGTGCAGCTGAGAGCATGCTGGATGTGGCTCTGCTGATGGCCAATGCCTCCCAGCTCAAAGCCGTGCTGGAGCAGGGGCCTGACCCCACTGTCACCCTGATCAGCCTCTCGCTCTGTCTGCAGGTCACAGTCAGGGTCCTGCTCATCTTCATAGGTGAGAAACTGAACACACTCATAACTCTTTCCTGTTTCCATTTTCATCCTTTTACATCTAATCCTCTTCACCCCCCCCCCCCCCCCACCCTCCAGCTCTTGAAAAACAACCCATTGGCTTCCAATCTCTCGCATGTAACCATGACAACCAGGTCAGAGTTCACCAGGTTTTAGCCCTTCAGTGTGTATGAGTGTCAAAGGAGGGAGGTCACTTCAATTTTCTGCTGCATACATGTGGATCTGTGTCGCCGGTAAATGTCTGTGAATGTGATGGAATCAACAGAAAACACCAAAAAGACTCACAGAATCAGAAATATCTGTTCACACGCTCAGATGCTGTAGATATCGCCTTGTGCTCAAACACCGGGGGAACTGGGGGTAAACGCTATTGCACAGGTTAGATTTGATGCCCTTCAACAGGGTCAGAACTTTGGTGAACTTTGCTCCAGTCACAACGAATCAGCTCAGCTCCACCGGCATGAGTAAATAAAGGGAGGCATGTAGTTATTTTCCACATCTGCAAAAAAAAAAGGTTACAGCTTCCTCCTTCTGAATTTGTTATCTAAAAACTTAAATAGATTTCTGAGCAAGTGACATGTTCATTATCTATAAATCTCTGCAGGAGTGAGACGATTTATTAATGTCTGTTGAAAAAGGAGGTGCTGTTAATCATCACTAACGACTTGGATATCTTGTTGGACATCATGTGAGTCCGCATACATTTGTTGACCCTCTAATTCCCAGACCCTGCCATCCAGAGCCCAGTCTGCATCCACTTCTTCCCTCACTTTTCATCCTTTGGCTTCTTTAATTGTCCAGACCCCCCCCCCCCCCCCCTCCCAATCCCAGTCTGATAGACCCAGCGATGCGTGATGTGAGTGGCCTACATACTGCTCCCACAGCCCCACCCTGACAGATCACACACACACATATACACACACACACACACACACACACACACACACACACACACAGTCCATGCACTTCTTGACCTATAATAGTTGGCGGTGAAAGAATGTACACTCACACACAAAGTGTCTGTATAAGGACAGCTACTCCAGAGATCACACACACTGCGCTACACACCAGTTTGTCCGTTGCACTTGTTTTTATTGATAATCACAGCTGTGTCTTACAGCTCCCCAGTGTCTCCCTCTCTGTCGCTGCTTTGGTCCGCTCTCACAGGTTAACTCCTTCTTCTTCATCGAGTTTAATGGCGGGTGGCATCTAACTGCTAGGTGCATTTCCGCCACCTACTGTGCAGGAGTGTGTCGGAGTAAGAGCGAGAAAAAAAAACAACTAAATTCTATTCAACAGACCACAGTGCTTTAGATACCCAACAACCAACTTATAATTCCTTTCTTCACCATTTAACAAATTCCTTACAGTCATCACTCCACCTCCTATGTCTCTTATGGGCCATTCCCATCTGTACCGGGTCGGCCCGGGCCGGGTAGCCCCAGTCGGCCCCAGTCTGGCCCGGTTGATTCCACACATCCTTGTCTTGAGCCCATGTGGGCTGATTCTACCCACCAATCAGAGGCTTGCTCTAACCCCGGCTTTCCACAGGAGCCGTCAGCAGCACGTTACTGCAGCAGCACGTCATAGCTGCTGATAGGAACCGCTGTGGTCAACAGAACCTTTTCCACCGGAGCCGTCAGCAGCGCGAGTCGGCCGCGTCTCAGGAGCAGCATGTCGCGGCCTTTACGCGCCGGTTCTATTTTCTACGCGCGACGCCTCTGAAACGGGTCAAGTTCGACATTTTTGGGGAAGGAAAGACAGGAAATCGGATGGGGAAATGGAGAGAAGCTCCCGAGATTTTCAGAATAAAGAACGTACTGCTTTCCGGTTGCTTTACTTTTAAAAAACGTTACTAACTGTGCGGCCCCGTGAGAAGTTATCACCTAGCTAGCGGTCTCCTTTTTTCTTCAGGTCCGTATTGGCGATTATAAAACGGACAGAACATAAAACACAAACCATGTTGTAATTTTCTCCTGCTTGTTGTTGTGTTTACTGACGAAGTCACTCGTGTGATTTCGTGCTCTGTCGGTGACGGCTGCTCCCCTGCTGCTTCGCGTCTCGTGGGAAGGGCCAAGCAGCAGCTCACGCGAGCAAGACGTGCTGCTGCAGTAACGTGCTGCTGACAGCTCCCGTGGAAACCCGGGGTTATGGAAGGTGTGAATTTGCGGTCAGCAGTGGGTGTGTTGGCCCTGGTCGGCCTGAAGCAGACCCCCTCGAGAAGAGGGCTGAGAATGAGCCTTGGTTGGCCTGGAAAAATACCAGGCCACCCAGATATGTAAACAACCTACGCTACCCGGCCCGACCCGGTACAGATGGGAATGGCCCATTAATTTCTCCCTGAGTTGCCCTCTACTTCCCTCATATTTTATGCAGTCACACAAAACATGTTCCACTGTTTCTCCAGGTGAACTCCTGTCTCCTCCTCCAGTCTTTTATACAGAGGAGCACTGATTACTGATGCGCTCCAGCTGTGCAGCGGTGCCCTCTCATTGACACACCCACTCCTCTCTACCCGGCAGATATGTTTGCACTGCCACAGTGTTCTTACACTTATTCCTACCGACCATCATTCATCAGCTGATGATGTGACAGTAAAGATGACAACTCTGTTGAGTCATCAAAAATTAATTTAGTTATATTTTGTTCCACACATAAAAACTGCCACACAGGAAATAAAAGCTTCCCTCGGACCGTTTTATTCTTCCTCTGTATTGTTCTATGTGCACTTTTAAAAAGAGACACTTGCTTTCTTTGCTACTGTAACTCTATTGGATCCACAATGCTGACTTTGCTGTTTGAACCTTAATTTCCAGACAAACACTTTTTTATTTCAGGGGTGTTACATTTTGATTTGCAAACCCATTTAAATGAAATAGGCCCTCAACCAAAGCAGGAACAAAACATTTTAATTCCCTATGTTATGGCTGGTGCCGTTTGTTTTTTTATTTCATTTCTCACTCCTCTGTTTTTTACCCCTCCTGTGTGAGAGGAGCTGCTTTGCATCTCCTGGCTTCTCCCACACTGAGGTCCCAGCTGGTGGCAACGACAATCAGCAGCTGAATGAGGGTCTCACTGCATTAAAGCCAACCAGCCCTCCTCATCAGGGAGCAACAGGCTGGACATGTGTTTTCTGTCCTGTTGGCTCTTTGGCATGCGTTTGTTTAAATCTCTTTTAGCCAATTTGTGTCGTTTGTGTGCAGGGGGTTCCACGATATGAACATTAATTCGGTTTGCAGAGGTTTCCCTGATTTGTAGCGATACTGGCTAAGTAGTTTATTTAATTTTACCATTTTAGTTGCTGCCGATTACTCCAGTTGTTTTAGTTAAGTCTGATTAGCTTTCCTTTTTGTAAATACTTTTAAGTAATGTGTCGTCCTTGTTACCCCAGCCCCCCCAGACAGCCTGGATCGTAGCAAATGGTGATCCTGATGTAACCCTCTATTCGATTGGCCTGGCTGTGTGCAGTCCTTGACTGCACTGAGTGGCTGCACCTATGGGTGCAGAATAAAAGCCTGCTTGGTGCAGCTTCTGAGGAGATGAGACTGATCATGGATCACCTTTGGGAGCTCTTGCCTGTGTGGCATTTTAGGTGAGGCCAAATTTTAATAAAGACACTCTTTAATTCACACCATGTGTCCAGACCTCATCCTTATGTTGTGACTAGGGATGGACAACATATCGGCCTTAATATCGGTATCGACCGATGCTAGTCATTTTTAACATATCGGTATCGGTTCGATAAATAAAACCGGGTCGATATTAACAACCGATATTTTTTCTATCTTGTCTCCATTTGTTTGGCTGTTTCAGTGTGTGTGTGTGTGTGTGTGTGTGTGTGTGTGTGTGTGTGTGTGTGTGTGTGTGTGTGTGTGTGTGTGTGTAATTGTTTAGTCATGAGAACAGTGAACGAAATAATCTCAAAACCGTAAATGTGTGTTGTGTTTACATAATAAAGTAATTTCAGCTTCAATAATTTTCAGTCTATACAAAATCTGCAGATTTTAGAAGCATTAATGTCAGTATATTTATATCGGCAAATATCGGTTATCGGCCATAACAGTGATCTTAACATTGGATATCAATATCGGCCCAAAAATTTCATATCAGTGCATCATAAGTTGTGGCCCCATGCATTATCTTGTAAAACATACAAATCTGTCAAATTAAGTGTTGTTTTAAAATAATTTAATAAAAAAGATTCCTTCTTCAAATTCAGCAAAAAGCTCAATTATTTACTGTTATTTCAAGGGTGTCAGTTAAAAATAAATTGGAATATCCTGCAGTAAAAAAAACCACAAATTAAAGATATGCAAACCTCACGTCGAAAATGTGTTTTATTTGGTAATGGTGTGATCTGAACAGTCAATTGAATTGACATGAAAACATAAAATCTTTGTTTTAGAAAGAAAATGGGAAATTTATCAAAACATCTGTGAAAACACAGATTTCTGCCCCTTTCTAGATTTTCTTATTCATACACATGAACTCATTGAACCCAGAATGCATTATGCGTTGGAATCAATAGTGTTTGTTCACCGAGCGTGTTTGTGTTGTGAAACGGTGTTTCCTGGTTTTGTTGACAGTACGCTGGAACCTGAATGATGAGCATAAACACTGGAAGCTGAACTCCATGGAGAACCTGGCTACTGCCCTGGTTTTCATCATCATGGTTGTCAACATCTTCATCACTGCACTTGGAGTCCATCAGCCAAACGACAGAAACTGATCAGGAGCACACACAGGCTCTGAGTTGCATCTTTACTCTTTGCTTCCTGACATCACCAGTGCATGTTTGGCCTTTTCCTCTTCTGACCTCTCTATCCCAGTCCCAAATCTGACCCAGATACACGCCGACCCCTCCAGACAGCCACAGAAGTGTCCCAACAGCAAACAATTTAAACAAAATCCAGCCATTTACCAGAAAAAAGAGACTTTGTTCTTCAAACAGAGCCAGAGCAACATGTGTGTTGCTCAAAACAACAATGGTGACCCAAGCATCGACCAGCCAAACTGAACACACTTCTGTTTGTACCTGCACCTATGATGCCTGATTGAGACTTTTTAGTGGGTCTCCTGACCCTAATCACCCAATCATCTCTGTCCCGTAGGTCTACCTAAATCCCTCTGCTGTGAGCAGACAGGACTGGGTCTGTGCCTTGCTGGACTAGCAGCAGCTGGTGAATCAGAGTCAACACAGCACGGCCCCTACAGAACTGCTTGTTATAATGGAAGCTCTAATTAACCCGCGTTTCCGCTGTCACCAAAACCTCAATTAGTATTCAAGCCAGTGCCTGTTTTATACACTTCACTGGCTGAAATACACAACTACAAAAATGAAAAGTAGAAAGAGTTTGACCTGATTTTGATACATTATCAGGTTAAAATCTACGTGACAGATAATGGATGTTGGTGCAACTGCCACAATCTGACGTTATTGGATGACAAACCTACATCCAGTCTTAACCTTTTCCTCCTCCTCCACTATGACTGGTAACCGTGGAAACAGCAAGGGGCAGGTTGATGATGCAAACTGATAGATCAACATTAGGCATATCTGAGGTGCCTGCTGCTTTAATAAAGTGACTCTGTGATGGTTTGAAGTCCAGAATATGGTGATCAACAACAAGTATTCTGAAACAAGTTCATCACTGGCCCTCTCTCACAATAATGTGGATGCCAGTGCTAACGGTAGTGCCTCTTCCCCTTTTGCGCCATCCTCCTTTTCTTTGTCAGTTTTGCAGGATTCAAATCATTTAACAAGTGATCAGTGTGTAATACAGCATTTTAACTCATTCACTAAGTTTATTTCTTAATATAAGATCTCTGCTGCTGCTGAGTATCACTGATACCAACACCAAAACATTTTCAACCATCCTCAAGCCCCATTGATAGGCAGCATGAGAAAGCAGTGCCCTCTAGTGTATTTACTGATGTTGTTCAGTCTGTTATGAATGTGTTAAAGTTCCATGTTGACAGAGCAGATTAAACATTTGGTCAGATAGAATTCAGTTCAGATATCCTGTTTTACCCTGGAATTATTATTCTATAATATTCAGATATCTGTAAATAATTAGGCCAGTGTTCACCTGTGTGTCTCCTAATATGCAAACCCTGAAAACATTTGTTTGTTCTTTATTTATGCAACAACAAAAAAAAGTTTGCATTGAGAAAATTAGTAAAAGACACTAATAAAAACAGTGTAATTTTTGCAACAAACCTGTGCTGTATGTGGTATTACATGCATTAATATGTGGAAATTCAAATACTTTTTTCCAGCTTTAATATGCCAACACAATCTGAGGACTCTGGTCAGATCTGCAATAGCTTACATAAGAGCATGAAAGCCAATCTCCTAAAACAACCTTGATTAATCTCAGACTTTAAAGTGTGAGGATCTGAAAGCAGCTCTGCACACATTCAGGTAACTTTGCAAACAAAGGCAGGAGTGTCAGTTTTCAATTAATATTTGCTTCTGGTGAGAATGTCAGTATGTCAGCAGAGCAGCAGCAGCAGAGCAGCAGGCTCTCATTCAGCTGAGCTGGCTCAATTATCTACCTGAAATAGTAGTTTTACCAGCCACCAGGCCCAGCTGACACACCACACTCAGGCTTTAGCCTCTACTCCGGCCAATAGGCCCGGCCCGGGACAGGCATCTCGGTGCCAGCCACCAGGCCTGGCCTCAAGGCTCCAGACTCGGTACCAGCAATCACGCCTGGCACAGGATCAAGTTTCTAAACTACATCACCAAGACAGGCCCAGGCTATAGCCTCAATACCTGATCCTGGTTCCAGGTTCAGCTGCCACGCCCGGCCCAGGCTCCAGCCTCAGCAGCAGCGGCGGCAGCAGCAGCAGAGCAGCAGGCTCCATCCCTGGCTTTTGGGTCAAGATGCCCTGGCTAAGGTTCCACTATCATCTGTTGAATGTGTGGAAAAGAGGGAAGCAGGAAGAAGAAGAGATCAAAAGAGTTGAAGCAATAAGCTCCACTATTGGTTTGGGTCCAGGCCTCAAGCAAGGCCTGAGTTTCACCACTGGGCCAAGACTCCACCATCGGCAGCAAGCAACTCCCTAGATCTCTAGGACCAGGATCAACCATCAGCCTCTAACGTCCGCTGCACCTCCAGCCACGGGAAAAAAGCTTGTTAACCAAGCCCTGGCCTCTTCATAAGCCACTGGCAAACCCAGGCTGAAGCTTCACTACCAGGCCCAGGCTCCATGACCAGCTAGCAAGGTAGGCCTTGATGTACCACTGTTCATCAGTTCTGAAACTGCCATCTGCAAGGCTCTGAAGCTCTTCTATAATCATGGTTACCAAGGAAGTAAAAAAAGACATTGAAGAACTGAAGGCTGCCATGAACATGATGGATGTTTAAGCGCCTCTTGATTTTTATCTTGAGAGGCGCTATAGAAATCATATTTTCTTCTTCTTCTTTTTCTTACACTGCATATGTACTATTGTAAATGTTTTTTAATGATGTGGACCCCAGGAAGAATAGACTTCACTATGGTGAAGACTAATGTGGATCCTTAAATAAACAAATAAATCTGACATTTGTCTCACAAACAGCCTCCTTTTCAAAATCACAGATAATGTGTGATATAAAAAACAGCAAAACAACCCTAGCTCAAGAGTATTACCCAAAAATATATTTCATTCTAAATAAGTTGTGTTGTGGTTTAAATTATAAACACAGCCACAAAAGGAAGAGGAAAAAAGTCACACATATGAGAGTTTGGAACTCTGTTTCTGGAGTCTCTGGTGCAAAGGTCAGTGCACCTGTTCTGTCCAACCTGAACCCATGATCGCATGCAGACAGAGATAATCCTGAACCAACTGACTCAGACAGCAAACACTGAAATTAGGAGGCATCAAACTTTGATTTAAGTCAACTTTATTCACCAGAGCCTTCCCACTATTGTGCATACTTCATATTAGCACAAAAACTGTTCAATGTGAAAGCACAATGACTCATCGTTCCCACTAGATGGTGGTGTTGTGTTTCTAGGGAGAGAAACAAGTCTCAAAAGATCTCGAAGTGCATACAGTTTTTTCTTTTACACGCAGTTTTGAAAATTGGTTTCATGTTTTCAATATGTTATCACAGGTGTCCAAACACCACACTCAATTTGCATAATTCATAGATTGTTTGCAAGCCAGTTAAAACGTACACACTTCTGTCAAAAATATTTACACACATTTGTGATATTGCTATTACTTTTGATTAAACCAACACAGTTCTCAATAATCAGACACCATTGCATCCAGTTCTACACTGCCACGATAAATAAAATACACATTTGGAAACAGACTAATTTTGGGAAATAACATTTGCTAGATATTTGTCCAGACATTGTTATGTAAGGGATCATTTAGATGAAAAAGGTAAAATAGTGACAAACCCACATTCTTCATGATTATAGAGCCAATGTACGCAGACATGCTTGCTATGAACTACCAAGCACAGCACAACACTGATGTTGCAGATTGAATATTTCATGTATTTACTATATTTCAACACTCACAGTATTTACCATAATGAGTTAAAGTAATCAGCCAACAAATCAATGAAAGAAAAAAATCTGTTGACAAATAAAAATCACTGCATGTAGACAAAGTACTGTAAAAGCAACAAGAGAACTGTAACTATACATCATCTCTCTGTCTGGCTGGATCAGGTCATAAGATTTCATCCACATCACACACCATGTCTTCATTGGCAAGGCACCATTGGAAGAATTACCTCGTGTGAAAAATCAACCCCTGCACAGAAACAGCTTCAATCTGATCACAGGCCTGCTCACTGGCCTGAATGAGGGGCATACAGAACATAACATATTGTCACTTCCAGTAATTAATTCAAAGAAGGCAGGAGCTCGTAATGTGAAAACAAATCATTTATTACCATCCAAATGATCCCGGATGGAATGAGAAAAGGATGCTATTTTGGAAGCAGACTTCATCTGGATCGAGGGGTTCAATTGTGCAGCCATCCTTCAATTTCTGCTGAGAATGCTAACATTGGACAGCTAGAGGCTCCAAGCTGAAGTCCTCAAGATGGACCAAGGTGATCACGTCTGCAAAAATACTCATCACGTGTGTTTTGAGTGCAGCAATTCAGATTTAACAAGGGATGGCTTGATCAAAATTTGTGATTGGAATACAGCATGTGTCAAACTCAGGCCCTTGGGCCTGCAGTCTATTCATATTTGGCCCACAGATCATATCGACTATGTATTAGAACTGGTTCACTGGCTCATTTGCTGCAAAGACTACAAATCCCACAATGCTTTGCAGTGTTAGTGCATCAACCAAAGTGCCCCCTCCTTTCCTGTTCACAGTCATTGGCATCATGCCAGTGATGTTGTCTGCAGCTCCTCAGTCTGAAACAAACTGCAAATACTAATTTTACTCAATGCTGAGTTTACTCAGTGATTTGCAGACTTTAAAGTCCAGAAATTGAGGTTTCTGCAGCTCAGCAATCAGTTTGCAGCTGACATGGAAAGATCCCCAACCAACCTCCAGATGGAGATAATTGAACTCCAGTTTAGGGACACACTCAGGGTGTTTCTCAAAGCCAAAGAACCTTGCCTTGATGTCTTGGCCCCGCCCCGGTTGCCTAGGAGATATGTCATCAGGAACCGCCAAGGCGTATTCCAATGTTCATGTTCTACCGAGGCGTATTCTTTGTTTGTTAGCCGTTTAGCTAGCTGAGCAAGGATACACGTTGGTCAAAATTTTCCCTTATTCACAGGTTATATCACATCAGCAGAAGCTTCTCAAATGTTCTATCAGATAGTCAGTGCCTTTTCGGGCAAAAAACCAACCCACCTAAGCTAAACAGCCTTTCCACTGGTGCACTGGATGGAGTTGGAGTGTTGTACTTCATGTAAATCTTTTTGACAGTTGGAAACTGATTCAGAATCTCAAGCTCATGCCCTGACCTTGTATAGTCAGTTACTTCATTTTCTGTGGAGAAGGATTCTCTGGGTTGGATCTCAAAGTCAAAAAAGTCCATCTCATCTGAACTGGCTGGAGGTCTTGGGGCACGTCTGCAGTTGCAGCAGCAGTTGTATGACACTGTGATAAGAAGCTCCTTCACCTGCACTCGGCTACACTCATCTCTCAGCCAACGCAAGCTGGAAGACGTCCTTCCTGGCTCTCCATAACAGCATTAAAGTGAGTCTTGATGGCCTGTAACATACAATAAGATGTATCTAAGAATTTATGTATTTTATTATGTTATATTTATAATAATTTTCTCTTAAAGATATTTGTGATAATAATTTGAATGAGATTCATTTATTTTTATTTAATCTGACCACTTAATTTTAATCTTTTGTTGATATTATGATTAATGTTCATCACTGGTAATTGTTTTTAGGTTAGGTTTTGTATTCTATCATTTTAAAATTTGTAAACACAATTTAACACACAGTAAAACATTCATATTCCATGTTGGGTGTTGAAATATATATATAAATAAATAATAGATTACTAAATCCATCCAATGCAAATATTAATTTATAATCTTACCTTGACAATGACGTCTGGAAGGGTGGCTGCCATTTTAGAGAGGTCGTCTTTCAGGGCAAGTGTCTTTGACATCAGACTTGTGAGTGTTGGTAGTAGAGCTCCATAAGTGCACTCATCTCCTTACAAGATGTCCAGAGCTACCGTCAGGGGCTTCATCACATGCATGCATTCGTTCAAGAACTGGTACTCCTATTCAGTAAAGCACCTGATTCGCATTTTTACACACAATGGATTAAGTTCATTTGAGGGTATAATGAGGATTCTTGAAATTGCTTCATACAGGGAATTCTACCTTGTGGATGTAGGAACCATTGGCTTCCTGCGGATGATTTCCTCTACCTGTTCAGCAGCTAATGTCAATCGACTTGCTTTAGTCCAAAGAGCTGTAGGATTAATCTACATACTAGAATCAAAACTGTTCCTATTCAGTTTTAGATTCTGAGAAGGACCAGGCAGATTAATCTATGAAGCTTAGATCATATATAAATATCCCGGATACTTATATAATCAATCTAAGTTTATGCACCAACCTGTTTGGTCTATTTTTAATCCAAAGATTAATGTTTAATTTAAGATAATTAAATTGAATTATAAAAGTTTATTTTTGAATCAGAAGCTAGGAATCTTTGCTTTTCAATAACCAGAAATAATTTTACCTTTCTGTGTTTCATTTCAATAATGAGGCAAGTTTAAAAAATGAAGAATTTTATTACTAACAATTCTTAAACTTTAAGATTTGAACGACACTTATAAATGACAATTCATGGATGACAATTTAATGACAAATTTTAACAGCTTTGATATTAAACTTGTTTTAAAAAGGCAAACCTGTGGCTGGATGAAAGCTAAATTGGAAATACGAGTTTGGATGAATGAATGGATTTCTCAGAAGGTTTCTTTCAGAGAGATGAAAGCGTTCTGGCTGGAAAAGATGTTTTGCAGCTACCTGAGTTGTTGACTTAGAGAAACACATCAAACACAATCTGTCGAAGTCTACCTCACCCAATCAGAAGACCCCCTTTTGGATCCAAAGTGTACAGGTGGAGATGTTTCCTCCAGACACGAGGTTGGTAGAAAAACCTCTGGCATGACCAAATCGGTCCTGAGATGTCTCCTTGGGTCACTCGACTGGTGGAACTATTGGCGTCTCAAAGTCCATAACTCTGAAGAAGTTTCTCGTCTTAACTTAACTCAGAAATCAATAACTTCTGGAAGGAGTTTTTCGTCAGCTGGTTACAGTTTACGTTTATTCTTAGCTATTCTGATCAGCGTGACAGAACAGCTTGGCAGAGGATCAGGGCGGCCGTTCCCGTCTCCTCAGGATGGTGTTGGTTCAATTACTGACTCGAAAGCTGGTGGAGGTTAGTTTACAAAGACCTCAGAACACTCCCACTCTCAGCAAGAAAGCTTTGGTCATGCGTCAAAAACATGTGTTGGCAGTTATTGTTTACTCTGGATAAACTCTGTGTTAGATGGATAAGGTGTAGGGATGGGTACCGAATTCGGTACTTTTTAAGGTACCGACCGAATTCCATTGTACCGACCGAGCACCGATTCACTTTGTTTCAAACGGTGCCTCGTTTCGGTACCCGTCCTTCATAACGAGAACTTGCCAAGACAGCTGCGCATGCGCAAGAGCGTTATGTCGTCGGTCCCTGCGAGCGAGTTGTAAACAGAGCAGCATGGTAGAAGGAACGCACGCTAATGCTTGGGTCCACTTCACTAAATGTGATGGGTAACTGGGTCATGATAAAACCAGCGACAACGATCTAATTGAGACATCCTCATCTTAATCTGCTCCGGTAGGTAAATAAAATGTTTAAGATAACGTTACCTTGATATGTTAGCTTCTGTTTCGCTAATGGTGTGTTCGCTTTCTCCTCAGAACTCAGAATTTCCGACTAGAACATGAACGCGCTCTAAAGTTTGGCTTCACTTTACTAAATGCGACGGGTGATTGGGTGAAGATAAAACCAGCGACAATGATCTAAGTGTGAGGCATCATCGTTTTAATCTGCTCCAGCAGTTAAATAAACTGTTAAAGAAAACGTTAGCTTGATATGTTAGCTTCCATTGCCACCGTTGTTATCAGCTAATGGTGCGCTTGCTTTCTCCTCGGAAATTCTAACTTCCCAATAGGAAAAATCAAATGAAAAAAGACGGCACAAGGAATGAAGATACACAGTAAATTTAGTTCACAGTAAAGATGTTTGCTTCAGTATAATTATCAGCTTATAAAACTACAAGGACGATGTTAATACGAACAGTTGAATATTATTTATCGTGATATTTATCAAATATTGTTATATATTGAGAAAAATATATATTTAATTATAAAAGAGAATTAATATAATAAACACTCAAAAGTATCGAAAATTGGTACAGTTAAGTACTGGTATCGATTCGTAGGTACCGGGAATTAGTACCGGATCGATTCAAATGTCATAGGTACCCATCCCTAATAAGGTGGAAGCTGACCTTCTGATTTGCTGAACACATTCCTGTCATCAACCATAACCATAATTAATCATTATTATACCCAAAGCATAATCATTCATTTCATGTAATTAAAATACATTTATACTGAATCAAGTGATTATTTATGATGATTATAATAAATAGTAATAAAGTCAAAGAGTTTTATTAATATTATTGTTTAATTGTTATCGTGAACTTGAAGTGTCCTTCTTCTGGGACGGAACAGCAGCCGATAAAATGGTGATGTTCTTCCAGACATCATGACTCCTTGGTTAATCTGTGGCCTTGAAAGTTACTGTTTGACCCAGCTTGACCCAGCTGGGTAAATGTGACCTTTGCCACAAATTAGAGAACCTTGATGACGCTACAGAGCAGAGCACTTCGCCATGCTGCTCCTTTACACACTCTTGGTTTCTGGACTGGAGTTTAGATGTTTCTCAACATCACTTGTTTATATCAGGTTAATGGTGTGTGATGCACATCTGTAATGTGGAGGTAGGCTAAACTGACCTTAAGTAGATGGGGCTGACAGAACTTTTTTCACATCTGTAAAATTTGGTTCCTCCTCATCATCCTCTTTTTCAAATTCAGACTCCAAATCACAGGACTGATACACTCTGAATGCTTTGGCAAAGTTGGATGCGTTATCTGTTACTGTGGCAACAACTTTGCCATGCAACCCGTATGTGGAATGAATTTCTTCAATCTCTGCTCCAATCACATCAAATGTGTGACTGCCTTTGATCCTCTAACATGCAAAGGCTGCCTTGTTGCGATGTAAAGAGGAATTAATCCAGTAAACTGTTACACCCAAGAAACTTTTGTTATTCACCATCCAAATGTCAGCAGTAGTGGAAACAAAATCTACCTCTTCAAGTGTTGCCTTCAAATTGGAGTTCATTATGTCATATTCTCGCTCAAGGTATTCTGAGAATGACTTTCTCTGGGGTAGTTTGACACCACTTTTAGTCGGAATTTTGTCTATGATGCGTCGGAATGATTCAGAATCCACAGTGGAAATCGGTAACATCTCCTCCACTACATAGCCAGCAACAAGCTTTTTCAGTTCGGCGGCACCAAGTCCGGCAGATTTTACATCTATTTTCATCTGTTTACTAGCAGTAGGGCCGTCTGATGTAGAATCCACGTTAGCCTAACCCTAACCTTAATTAAAACTTAATTCACTCCATACATATAAGACTGACCAGTAGAGCTCTGTAACATTGTCCTAAAATGAGGACCAGCTAAATGTCTTTACCATTTAAATGTCCTGACTGCAAACTGAGGACATTGGTCGCAAAACTTATTTAGGTCCTCACTTTGATGTATAGAGCAACACACACACACACACACACACACACACACACACACACACACACACACACACACACACACACACACACACACACACACACACACACACACACACACACACACCCATCTGTCTTTCTATCATAGTGAGGACCCTCCAATGACTTCCATTCATTTTTGTGATTCCACTATGCCTAACCCATACCCTAACCCTAACTAACACATAATTCACACCATATCTCTAACTGTATAGTAAGCTTCCGGTATGCTTCTAAAAAAAGGTGAGGACCAAAAATGTCCTCACTTTAAAAAATGTCCTCACATTGTAGGGAAAATGGTCAGAATGGTCCTCAGTATGTAATAAGTACAAGAACACACACACACACACACACACACACACACACACACACACACACACACACACACACACACACACACACACACACACACACACACACACACACACACACCTCCCCTAGATCAGTTTTTAATAATTTGTTGTCTAATTTCAAAATTGTCATCTTTAACGGAGTGACTGAGAACTTAATCGGCAAACCAGAGCAAAGTCATCAGACGTTAAAATTCAGCATCCTGTTAGAATTCCTGGTGAATGAAACATTATTTCACAGAAACGTGTACAATCATTACTGGAAGATTAAAGACGTCAATTTTAAAAGAAAGAACTGATAAAAAGTGACATCCAATCTGGTTTCCTGTTGTATTTTTCATTTGTTTATTCTCAGTAATGAACTTGTCATTTTTCATCTATTTTTGGTCCAAAAACAAACATCCATCTCTACAGCTTTCTACAGGTTTGGGGCTAAAAGAAAAAAAGCCCATCTACTTTGCAACAATAGAATTTTTACATCATTTTGCATAAAAATCGAGATTATAATTTGAGGACCTTGGTGCTGCGAGGTGACTACCAAATATTCATGCATATTAACGCACTGCACTGAACAATTGTCCATCCATTCTTGTAGAAAAGCTGCTCTCACTGGGACAGACAGCTCATATAGCTTAACCAAAATGAACTTTATGAATGCAGAAATGCCAACAAAGTCCTTTCAGATCAAATATTATTAGCGAATAAAAACAATCCTAAATTTGGAAAAGCAAATAAAATGTTCTACTGATGAAGACAGGATAAAAAGTCATGAAAAAGTTAGAAGAGAAAAGAGAGCAGCTCGAGTTTAAAACAAGAGAGCTCCTTAAACTAAACGCTAAGTAACAACAGACTCATTTTACTTAAGAAAACACTAAAATGTTTGCAACAGATGAAAATAAACTTCTTCAACGACACTTGAGAACAGAGCAGAATATTCCTGTGACAAAACCCTCTTCTGACAAACCAGATTACCAACCTGAATGCTAGTCTCTCTTCAGGAATCGCGTTGTCTTGCCCTCATTAGATAGCTAGATTATGTTAGAACATATCAATACTTAGACAGACAGACAAATCATGTGTTGAAACCGTAGGGATGTCATAAAGAAAAGGGGAAGCAGCCACAGTGCTTCACAGAGGAGCAGATCAGGATGTAAGTTGATATAAAATCTCCTGCTTTTGTCAGTCTTGAAGAGAGATGGCTGTAGGGTGGTGGTGGCAGCAGCTGGTAGGTCAGCAAAACTGGAAGTCACCTGAGAAGGCTGCGGTGGCTGCGGGAGGAAAGGGTTTTCTTGGAAGGGGGCTCAGAGTTCTAGAGAAGCTGATGAAATACTCTCAGGAGTAGATGGTGATGACTTCTCGTCCTCCTCCACGCACCAGGAGAACCCTGTTCAGACCTTCAGTGAGCACCTCAAGGAACTCCATATCTGAGGTGAGTAAATAGTGAAGGATTGTTTTTTTAAGGTTACAGATCTTGCTACTTTAAACCTTTGAGAGCAAAGGCACAGTACACGATAACGTATTAGCGTTGGCACTATTAGGATGTAATTTATCTTAAATACGACTTATTTTCATCAGCCTGAAGTTAAACCCTGCACTCACAGAGTACAGACGCTTCTCTTTTTGCTCCCTTATCTTTTTTTCCCAAGGCTTTTTGTCCTGTCTGCCCACAGAGCGTTTCTCTGCATTTCTTCTGAAAAACCCTATTTTTAACTATGAATTTCAGGAATTGGTCATTCAACGCGATTGATAAGACTTTTTCAATAATGAGAATGGAGCAGGGGGCTCCCACATGCCCACAGTGGACACACCCGGCGGGGTATATGCTGGATTCCTGGAGGGAGTGGAAGATCGTATGCCTCTCCCAGCTGTCCATTGAGGACGTCAAAGACGTGTGGATGTTTGGCCTGATGATCACTGGATTTCTTCTGATTGGAGTGGGAGGATATCTGGTTTTCCGAAAAATTGGGAAGACGGGAGCGATTGGAGGGCAACCCGCACCCAAGGAAAGCACCGTCCGTGTGGAGACTTCTCAGACTGGGACGTTACTCGAGGTGAATCGTAAGCTGGACAATGTTCTAGCTGCGATACCGGTATTAGTGCGCAAAATGGATGTCATCTCGGAGAGGGTCACCGGACGGTATGGAAAAGTTTTAAAAACCTAAATTGGCTTCACTGAAGGACTGGAATGATCAGTAAAGACTGAAGGCAGAGAGGAAAATTATCTCAGCCTGACCCAAACAAAGTCTTGTTATCCAAATCTGACGCCAGAGCAGCCTCGAGATGTTGACAACAAACCCCCACGAAGGAATGCAGACGGATGCTGTGACAACCCCCCTCCCCCAACCCCCACCCCTGCGCCTTCAGATTGGTGGACTTCAGCCAGGCGAGGTCATCAACCTGCAGGAGTCAATGTGCTCTGCGCTTCTCCCGAGAACTCCCTCCCACCTGTGGCTACAGTGGCTGAGCGCCGTACATGGCTGCTCTCGCTGGGGAAAGAGGATCCCAGCCCCCCCCCCCCCCCCCCCCCGCCTTCCTATCGGAGTATCTATGTTGTGTCGTCTGAAGTCTGTTGCTTATCTGTCTGAGGTTTTTTTTTTTTTTTGCAGAGCAAAGCTGCCCTCCTGTTGGGAGAGTAGCTATGAAGTGCCTTTTTTTCCCTCCTCCCAAATCAATTCCTCATGTTACCCTCTTATTTCTATTAAGGTAGCGCAACTCAGGGTTGCGAATGACCACAGTCACCAATTCTTGTCATGTGTCTTGCCCATGTATGTCTGATCTCTGAATAGTGTACTGAAACTCTAATTTCCCTCTGGGATTAATAAAGTATCTTTGAATTGAATTGAATTGAAAACGCTTAGTTTCAGTGAAACTCCACCCATGCCTGCAATGACAAAACGTAACAGCATCTTGCACGTCATATGACATATTGGCTATGGTAGTCCAGTGGTTAAGGCATCTGTCTGAGCACTCTAAGCACTAGACGACCAAGTCTGCTGCATGACAGCAGTCGCCTAAGCCACATATCCTCTGCTGGCCAGGGGAGACAGGTTTCAGACCAGAGACGCTTCCTGGAGAGGAGCAGGGCCTGATGACTATTTTCCATTGACATTTTACAGGATTTTCAAAATAAAACTCACAATGTGCAGCTGAAACAGGAAAATGCAAGAATTGCTTTATTTTTTTTAAATAAGGAAATAATTTCACATGGTAAAAAGCTCCTAAAGTGGATTTTGCCCCAGTAACTAAACACCCTGGGGAGTCATGATATCAAAACACATTTTATCTTTTGCACCTCTTAATTTCACAATAAATTCTGCCTGAAACAATTAAACATCCTAATTTTCATTTCTCTCCATTCTCCGGCCAGAGCAGTGAAGGATACAGTTTTCATCTCCCACCCTGTTCTTTGGTGGTCCAGGCATGTTGAGCAGGACAAGTTTAGCCTCTTTGGACTTCTTTGTGATCACCTCATTGAGTCGCATAGCAGTGTGCATCCGTCTCACATCGATTTGGTTCCTGGATGATTAGGAAAATAATAATAATATAGCAGTTTTCCTCATTAATCAGCTTTAGTCCAGCTTTTAAATCTGTGCAGCTTTACTTACAAGTTCTCCCATTCTCTGCAGCATGATGAAAGAAAACAGCATGTGGATACATTCAGGGTCTTATCACACACAAAGAAGCATCGTTCTTTGTTTTTGCTTTCAGTAACGTCACATTTATTAAATAAGATTCAATTAGTGCAAAAGATCCAATCTTAGTTATCAAAACAAATTTATTGAGTGTTTATCGTAAAAATGCATTCAAATATTTTTAGATTTAATTCTGAGATTTTTATTTACAGTCAACACATTTTTAAAGCATGGGCACTCTAAAGAGAAGGATTTCTGCACAAGAGCCGTGTATTGGATTTGGTGTTGTTTGGTGCATTTAGATGTGACTTACGGCTTCATATTGAGAAAGTCTCTTCCTGCCTCTGGTGTCGATGCTGATTGGGTCCTCCCTTTTCCTGCATCTTTTTTCTCTGTCCAGGTTGCTGCAGGGGTGTGGCTTGATGGAGTGGTGGTCTTCTTACTGTAGATCAGCTGTGCCTGTTTTGGGTGGGAGACAGCCTCAGACTGAGAGACAAAACATGCAGCATGATGTGTGATGGGGTGAAAGAGTGAGAAGAGACACCTGTCAGTAAAAGGGAATGTCTACATGAGAGAAATCACTATGTAACCACCAGCAGAGGGTCAAACAGTTCTGTTTCATCTATGACAGAGCAGGGGAGGACAAAATACTTTCTTGTCTACAAAGAGTTCACAGCAGATTTACCTTGTCATCTGGTTTATCTGCTGGGCTGCCCCCCTCTTCTTTGCTGTGCTGGGGTTGCAAAGTGGGTTTGTTTTTACGCCGGATGGATCCACGGGATGAATCTGTTATACTTTGGATCTGCAGAAACAAAAAGCATGAATCTATTTCTAATTTCTCTCTGGAGGTTTTAGTTTTATGTCAGATCAAAAACCCCAGACAGGACAAAGCCTGGGAGTTTCATGCCCGTGACGAGCTTCCATCATCTGTACGTTTTTCACTGTAGGTTAAAGTTGGACAGACTACAATCAGTTGAAAAACTAAAACAACACATGAATTTATACATGTAGTGCCTCAGTAGTGCATGAAAGGTAGGGACGCTACTCGTCACAAACATCTGACTTGCAGAAGTCCATCGTGGGAGCCTCAGGAATGTCCTGATAAACCACTTTTAGTTCCTTTATTACAGCCTTACTAACTATAACACCACAAGTGGGCCTTATAGAAGGGAATAGAGAAGGAAACGAAAAGGGCCACTTTAACGTGGTCGGAGCACATGCCAGAATGTTAGCCTGCATGTGCGGCTTACAGCACTTACTCACTGTGCAAAGACCTAGCTTGGACGTCCTACAGACATGGTCTGGACCGACAGACTCAATATAGACATGGTCTGCATGTCCATGTAACGTTGACTGTTTGCAGGGTATTCTCATCATCACACCGATCTCTTCTTAGAATGTGCTGCAAATATTTTACTTTCCTCAGCACAACTTGATTTGTTAAATAAAAATATGGAAAGTTCAGCTTCTGGTCCTTTTTAGCTGCAGCAATGATGAAAACAATCTTTATGTAGTTTTAACATGATGTCCCGCTTGTTATCATACACAGACCCTGAGTTGTTGATGAATGCCAGCACTGTATGATTTACAAGGAGGTCGCCCACCATCCAGTCTTGCAATTATTCAGTGCAACAGATGAATCATCAAGGTACAAATGACAGATAACAAGCAATTCAATTAAGTTTATTTAGATAATTTATCAAAGTATTTAATACATTAAAATGTGAAACCCTTGAAAACCTTTTATCAATCTCTCTCTCTCTCTCTCTCTCTCTCTCTCTCTCTCTCTCTCTCTCTCTCTCTCTCTCTCTCTCTCTCTGTGTGTGTGTTTATACTGGCTAGTTTAATTGCATTTGGTTTTATTTTATTCATTGGAGTAGTTAATACATCAACTATGAAATCTAAACACATAAACTATGTTGTAAACACTAACACAAAAGCCATAGTAGACTCTAAAATGTCATGTTTTATTTTTGAAGGATTTTATAGAAGTAGGTGTACAGACTTTTTTTAGTAGAGGGTGTGAAAAAATTATGTATACTGAAATGCCACACACTAAAGGACAACCATTAGACTTAATTAATGAAGATAAATCCATTATAGAGGGAATGTAGCCATCAATCAAATCAAATAACAGATTACAAGTAATTAAATAAAATGTATTTAGACAAAAATTAGTTATTAAAAACTCTTTCTATTCTAATACTGGTTAATTTAATTTAATTTAATTTTATTTTATTGGAGCAAATGCAATTATTATAAAATCCAAATGCATTGTTTTTCTTGTTTAAAACAAAAATGTAAAACTTTAAAAAACATTTATTTGTGTGTTAATTAGATGTAGTTGGGTATTTATTTGTCCTGAACTAATAACCAATTATTTTATGTTGGCAAAAGGAGATCTGAGGCACTCAGGAGGTACAAAAATAAAAAGCCTTTATTAGTACATGGCTTAAATTGTTAAAAACATCAATGCCAACGCGTTTCAGCCCACAGGGCCTTCGTCAGGGCTCAAAATGTTTGTATACTCACTCACCCCCATGTTAAAAAGGCCAATCAATGACACCTGCCAAAGCTGGGCAGGTAGACTGCATTCTGATTGGATGGCCAGTACAACACAAAAACTTTTTACATCTAAACAATCCTATTGTAAGGATGAATACTTACAAATATGAAATTTCACTTCTAGAATTTGAGAAAAAATTATAAATATGGTACACAAATTGTAAGAAAACATGAGATTATAAATAAGGAGCTAAATCTAATTCTCCATTAAGACCTGGGAAATTAGTAGCTTTTAGTGTGTAAATCCAAAATGATTCTCTTTGCAAGAGTTTTTTAAGCCTATCTCCTCCTCTAATTGAATTTTTTAAATGTTCAATCCCTGTGATTTTAAGAGAGTTACAGCTTCCATGATTTGTGTCTTTATAATGCACTGCCATAGGATATAGAGGATTACCAGATCTGATTGCTTGTTTGTGCTCTGCAAGTCTTGCTTTTAACTTGCGTTTAGTTCTTCCAATATAGAAGCAACCACACGGGCACTCTAGTCTGTAGACCACGAACGAAGTATTACAGTTGATGAATGTATTAATGTAAAAAGTACGTCCTGTGAAAACATCAGCAAAACAGTTAGTGTTAGTCATGTTGTCACAGTGAACACAATTTCCACATTTATAGTTGCCTTTTCGAGTTGATAACCAGGTTTTTGTTGCTGTGGAGGAAGGTGACTTTGAACAAGTTGATCATTTAATGTTGGGGCTCGTCTGAAGCTGATAGTAGGAGTATCTGGGAGAGCTTCCCTAAGAACACTGTCACTTTTCAGTATGTCCCAGTTTTTTGTAATTATTTTTTTGATCTTGTGGGCTTGATCACTGAATTGGGTCACAAAATAAACACCATCTGATCTTTGTTGGTTTTTCTCTTTAGGTACCAATAGCTGTTCTCTTGGCAGGCTTTTAGTCTTATTATACGCTTTGAGTATCGTTCTTTGCTGGTATCCTCTTGTTGTAAAGCTCTGGCCCATAACTGTAGCATTTCTTTCAAATTCTTCTTCTGTGTCACAAATACGTCTAAGTCTTTGAAACTGACCAGTGGGAATGTTGTTTATTAACCATGATGGATGGAAACTGTCTGCTCTGAGGATTGTATTACGGTCAGTAGGTTTTCTAAAAATAGAAGTGTGTAAATCTCCATTATCAGATTTTGAGATTTTTATATCTAGGAAATTAATTTCTGATGAGGAGAAGTCTAGGCTGAGTTTCAAACTTTTGTTAGTTTTGTTAAGATATGAATGGAATTGAAGTAGTTCTGATTCTGAACCAGACCACAGCAGAATAATGTCGTCAATGTATCTTCCCCACCACATCATCTTATCAGCATAGACATTACGATCAGAGTATACATATGTTTCTTCCCAAAGTCCCATAAAAAGATTAGAGTAATTGGGTGCAAAGCATGCTCCCATTGCTGTACCTTTTTTCTGTCTAAAAAATTGGTTCTGAAACAGAAACGCATTGTTACATAGAGTCCACTTCGCCAGCTGAAGGATGAAAGAAGAAGGAGGCATATCTTCTGAATGTCTTTGGTCCAGGTAATAGGTTAGTGCTTCTAGTCCTTCTGTGTGGTCAATGTTAGTGTATAGCGCCTCCACATCCATAGTAACAAGAAGTCCAGGTCCTATGTTCCTTATATCATTCAGTTTGTTCAGTACTTGAGTAGTGTCTTGAACAAAAGAAGGCAGTTCAGAAACAAATGGTTTAATGAAAAAATCTACAAACTGTGAGGCTGGTTCTGTGATTGATTCATTGCCACTAATTATTGGTCTGCCTGGTGGATTCTCCAAGTTCTTATGGATTTTAGGGAGCATGTAGAAGGAAGGAATTCTTGGGTGCTCATTCAGTAGAAAGTCATGTTGTTTTTGTGAGATCCATTGTTCATTTTTAGCGTGTAAAAGCATCTCCTTAAGTTCAGTCTTTATTTGCTCTGTTGGATTCATTTGAATGTGTTCATAGTATTCACTGTTATCCAACTGTCTCTTAGCTTCTGTGACATATTGGTCTCTGCCCCACACAACTACCGCTCCTCCTTTATCAGCTCTCTTGATGATGATGTCTTCATTAGCTGATAACCTCTTAATTGCATCTCTTTCTTTGTTTGTGAGATTATGCTTCGTTTTATTTTTAGATGCAAAGAGTTGATCAACTTCTTGTGTAACTTTTTTGTAGAAGACATTCAGAATCTGATTACATATGTTGGGTATAAAGGTAACATATGTAATCAGACTCTGAATGTCTTCTACAAAAAAGTTACACAAGAAGTTGATCAACTCTTTGCATCTAAAAATAAAACGAAGCATAATCTCACAAACAAAGAAAGAGATGCAATTAAGAGGTTATCAGCTAATGAAGACATCATCATCAAGAGAGCTGATAAAGGAGGAGCGGTAGTTGTGTGGGGCAGAGACCAATATGTCACAGAAGCTAAGAGACAGTTGGATAACAGTGAATACTATGAACACATTCAAATGAATCCAACAGAGCAAATAAAGACTGAACTTAAGGAGATGCTTTTACACGCTAAAAATGAACAATGGATCTCACAAAAACAACATGACTTTCTACTGAATGAGCACCCAAGAATTCCTTCCTTCTACATGCTCCCTAAAATCCATAAGAACTTGGAGAATCCACCAGACAGACCAATAATTAGTGGCAATGAATCAATCACAGAACCAGCCTCACAGTTTGTAGATTTTTTCATTAAACCATTTGTTTCTGAACTGCCTTCTTTTGTTCAAGACACTACTCAAGTACTGAACAAACTGAATGATATAAGGAACATAGGACCTGGACTTCTTGTTACTATGGATGTGGAGGCGCTATACACTAACATTGACCACACAGAAGGACTAGAAGCACTAACCTATTACCTGGACCAAAGACATTCAGAAGATATGCCTCCTTCTTCTTTCATCCTTCAGCTGGCGAAGTGGACTCTATGTAACAATGTGTTTCTGTTTCAGAACCAATTTTTTAGACAGAAAAAAGGTACAGCAATGGGAGCATGCTTTGCACCCAATTACTCTAATCTTTTTATGGGACTTTGGGAAGAAACATATGTATACTCTGATCGTAATGTCTATGCTGATAAGATGATGTGGTGGGGAAGATACATTGACGACATTATTCTGCTGTGGTCTGGTTCAGAATCAGAACTACTTCAATTCCATTCATATCTTAACAAAACTAACAAAAGTTTGAAACTCAGCCTAGACTTCTCCTCATCAGAAATTAATTTCCTAGATATAAAAATCTCAAAATCTGATAATGGAGATTTACACACTTCTATTTTTAGAAAACCTACTGACCGTAATACAATCCTCAGAGCAGACAGTTTCCATCCATCATGGTTAATAAACAACATTCCCACTGGTCAGTTTCAAAGACTTAGACGTATTTGTGACACAGAAGAAGAATTTGAAAGAAATGCTACAGTTATGGGCCAGAGCTTTACAACAAGAGGATACCAGCAAAGAACGATACTCAAAGCGTATAATAAGACTAAAAGCCTGCCAAGAGAACAGCTGTTGGTACCTAAAGAGAAAAACCAACAAAGATCAGATGGTGTTTATTTTGTGACCCAATTCAGTGATCAAGCCCACAAGATCAAAAAAATAATTACAAAAAACTGGGACATACTGAAAAGTGACAGTGTTCTTAGGGAAGCTCTCCCAGATACTCCTACTATCAGCTTCAGACGAGCCCCAACATTAAATGATCAACTTGTTCAAAGTCACCTTCCTCCACAGCAACAAAAAACCTGGTTATCAACTCGAAAAGGCAACTATAAATGTGGAAATTGTGTTCACTGTGACAACATGACTAACACTAACTGTTTTGCTGATGTTTTCACAGGACGTACTTTTTACATTAATACATTCATCAACTGTAATACTTCGTTCGTGGTCTACAGACTAGAATGCCCGTGTGGTTGCTTCTATATTGGAAGAACTAAACGCAAGTTAAAAGTAAGACTTGCAGAGCACAAACAAGCAATCAGATCTGGTAATCCTCTATATCCTATGGCAGTGCATTATAAAGACACAAATCATGGAAGCTGTAACTCTCTTAAAATCACAGGGATTGAACATATAAAAAATTCAATTAGAGGAGGAGATAGGCTTAAAAAACTCTTGCAAAGAGAATCATTTTGGATTTACACACTAAAAGCTACTAATTTCCCAGGTCTTAATGGAGAATTAGATTTAGCTCCTTATTTATAATCTCATGTTTTCTTACAATTTGTGTACCATATTTATAATTTTTTCTCAAATTCTAGAAGTGAAATTTCATATTTGTAAGTATTCATCCTTACAATAGGATTGTTTAGATGTAAAAAGTTTTTGTGTTGTACTGGCCATCCAATCAGAATGCAGTCTACCTGCCCAGCTTTGGCAGGTGTCATTGATTGGCCTTTTTAACATGGGGGTGAGTGAGTATACAAACATTTTGAGCCCTGACGAAGGCCCTGTGGGCTGAAACGCGTTGGCATTGATGTTTTTAACAATTTAAGCCATGTACTAATAAAGGCTTTTTATTTTTGTACCTCCTGAGTGCCTCAGATCTCCTTTTGCCAACATTTATGTGGATCCCTTGGCTGAAGAGCACCAGTGAGAGCACCAGATAAGATTTCTCACACCCCTGCAGCACTTCCAGCATTTTTTCTATTTCCAATATTTTTATGTTTGTCAATTTTGAGTAGAAATGACCAACAATGGTGAAATATTGTAAATAAATATTTCTATTGTATATGCAAATCTCTTCAGACATGCTCTTCTTGGCCAGTCTTCTTGGATTCCAGACATAAAACACTTTCTGCTTAAACATTACCATGATAATAATAAAAAACATTGAGTTTTTCTTCTAACCTCTCTCTCCATCTCATTCTTGGTCAGATGCATCTGTTTGAGGATCTGCGATCGCTGTTCCATTATCAGCGTCTTCTCATAGGTGTAGGCTGAGATGTCATTGTCAAGCTTTAAGAAGAAGTACTTTAGTTTGTGACATAGACGTCATTTCTTAAATCAGACAATTCACAACACGAGACTCCAGTGGGTAGGCGGGGTGGTGGTGGTGGTGGTGTGTGTGTGTGTGTGTGTGTGTGTGTGTGTGTGGGGGGGGGGGGGGGTGCTGAGACCCTGTTTTCCCCCAGAGAGAGCAGCAGCCATTTGGGCATGCACTCTGTGAGAGGGAGATCGAGGGAGCGAAGAGCACATTGACTCCTTCAGTTGTAGATCTCGCCAGGCTAAAGCCTAATTTATACTCTCCGTCAGCTCCACGAGGGAGAGACATGCACGCACAGACAGAGACAATTTGCCCTCATACTTCTCCGACTCCTGGAGAGTGTTGCAAAGCAATTCCCTGCCGGGACAACAGAGGATATAGCGCTGTTCTGTCATGTATCCGGTCCAAGATAATATGTTTATATTGTGTTTTTCTGTATTTAAGAGACTTTTTCCACACAGACAAACTAGTCCCTTATTTTCCTCCACCTCTTTATGCGCTCGCCACCTCTAAACCCACATTTTCCGTCATTTCAACCTATGAATAAAACGCTTGCTGCATATCTTTTCACTCCTCCAATCACGGTGAAATAAAACGATGATATTTTAGAGTTTTTCCACTAAGTATTCTACAAGCTTCTCCATGTCTACCGCTAGATATCCTTGCCTCTATTTATGTTTTTGAGGGTGCAATGGCGGCTTCCTGACCAATCACAAGCTTGCGCTCTCAGTTTCAATGGACGCATGTTTAGAAAAGAGAGCTCAACTCCGTCCGTCCTTGCAAGAGCTCTCCAGCAGGCTCGCAAAGATGTATTATGACTTTGCATGCGTCTGTCCCGACGCAGAAGGAGAAATATAAATCAGGCATTAGACCACCAATCCGAAGGCAGGGGGTAGGTCGGGTTTTCACAGCATCAATCCAGACAGATGTCCTACCATCTCCACCACCTCCACAGCAGCATCGATGCGCAGGTGATAGAGGAATATGAGAAGGTCTTTCTTCATCTGGATGCTGTTGTCATCCATTTGTGCTACGGTGAAAATGCGCATCTTGCACTTCCTCCAGACCTTTGACATAAAACAATAATTTACACTTGGACGAAACTTTGTAGACTGCCTTGAAGAGCTGTATTTCACCATCACGCCCTGATCTGTACTGATTGCTTTTCTCTACAGAATACACACATTCTAGTTCCCCACCTTGTGCTGGCGCAGTAGGAAGGGTAGGAGCATCAGCATGCCTCCGTCATGAACAATCCACCACACATCTATGTAGCCCTCTGTGAAGCGCTCTCCGTTGGACGGGTAACTGGAGATATTTTTAGGGACCAGTAAAGCCAAACTGGCTATAGTGGTCTCTCTAACAACCTCTGAAAAGGAGAGGAAAATAAGACATAATGACAAGAAACTACTAAAAAAATCATTAGCAGTGCCAAGAAGCTGAATTAGACTAATCAAATGTCAGAAATCACATTGTGCAGCTACATCACAGATAGCAGCACAGACATGAACATAAGTGTTTTGTCACAGGTCAGTTCAGCTTTAGAACTTATCCTAACTTGGTTCCGTTTGGTTTAATAATCACAACAAATCATCTTTCTTACCAATGAAGTTTCTAAACTGCTGGTGGAACTCTGGCTGTTTCCAGTTGTGAGGCCAACTGACCATCACAGTGTTGTGCTTCAGACCTCCAAGTCCTCCACTCTGGACCAAATGGGACGTCCCATCTCTCAGGTTGGAGGAGATGACTACCTGAGAAAAGCCCTTCACCTTTTCTGTTTCCATCAGCTTACGCAAAGACTTGAAACACAAAAAAGATCAGTGGGAATTATAATTTAAACCTGATTCTATGTGATGGCGCCATATGAGATGATGTGTGTCCATTAGAGCAGTTACATACCTGATCTGCCTTCTGGGTTTCAGTGTAATTGTTGAGGAAGGTTCCTTGAACAGAGGTACCAACGATGGTGAGACCTCTTCCTGCCTTCAGCTGACTGGTCAGAGAGAGCAGACGGGGCTGCTCTACGTTCTGCTCAGCATCCACGCTCACCAGAACCAGAATCTGAGGCCTTATGAATAAAACTGTTTACTGAAGTACAAGAACAAGGCAGTGGAGACTCTACAAGCAAAATGAAAACAGTTATTTTAATACATCCAAACACAGATAGAATCTACCTCCAGTTCTTTGTGTGTGGAGGTCCCTCCTCCAGCCTCATCAGGGCGAATCGGGCAGCGCTCAACGAAATCCCTCGTATACCATCACCCCATTCTTTCTCAGCTCTGTCTCACATCAGACTAAAATTGATCCCACAATGCGTCTTTAAGAATTTGTGTATAATGACATCACCTACCCACAGAACTCTATGTATTTGTAGATGCAGGTGGCGATGCCCATAGCGACTATTGCGTAATACCAGGAACAGATGAACATGAGGGACAGACACAGGCTCATACCCAGGAAAGACAGAGCCCTGCAGATGAGAGGACATCAGTTTGGTCTAACTGGACTTAATCAGCATCACACCACAGAACAAATACAAATGAGCATAATCTGTGAGGACAAATGAGATTCAGGTTGCTATAGAGATTAAGGAGTCCTGACTGCCTGCATGTTGCATCTTGAAAACTAGCTTCCAAAATTACCAGTGATAGAACTTAAAGCGCGGCCTCCAGTTTGGTGTCCTCAGCAGAGTCTGCAGGGCACAGGCCAGATTGACGAACATGTAGCACATCAAGAAAAACCTAAATGAAGAACATCAAGGAAGAGAACTAATACAGTTGTCTGGATGTTGGCTGCAGCGTCTTCACTCGGCTGTTCTTACATGGAGAGGATGGGAGCGACTGAATCCAGGGAGGCAATGATGATGCCGATCTCACAGATGCTGGCTGTAAGGAGGAGAGCCCAGGTGGGCTCCCCGTTGGCTTTGCCATGTCCAAAAACCTGCAGCAACACAAAAGTACCAAACAAACAGGGCTTATAGAGATAGATTTGATTTGTTTCTGCAGCACATTACTATTAATGTGGGGGCTCATCTGGGATAATCCATCTCGTGAAGGACTTTTAATGGCACATGATTTTCAAACTGTTTTTATCTGTAGGATTTTAAAGTGTACCTGGGTGTTAAGCTGTGTCTTCTTCCTTGTGAGTGTGCCCTTTTATTTTTCTGTGTAGTTTTAGATTTGGTGAACTTTGTGAAATGAATTCCCTTGCAGGCTTTGTTAGTTGTGTTTTTAGTGTTGTGGTGATGGGGTTTGTGTTGGCCGTCCACCCAGAGGCCATCTCGAGAACACTCCGGGGTGCTGGGGGGTGTGCTTCAGCCAAGGGCAACCTCTCAACTCCACTTTTGTCATGTTTAATCTGCCCGCCTTAAATAATCCACATGAAGACTATGTTGGAGCTTAGTTAGATCTCCTGTAAATAGCTAGCGGGAACTCTTGTATAATTAAAGGATTCAGAGAAAAAAATCATGACAAACTTGGTAAAAGAGCGTGGAAGTTTGAAAGAAAAAAAAATGTGTGATAGAACTTGTTTTAATTGTTTTTTATCTTTTAAGGGAGGGGGTGTTATGGCTGGTGCCTTTTTGTTCAGGGAGCTGGACTAGCTGCACTCTGACCAGTGTCTTCTCCTGTTTCCTTAAGTCAAAGATAAGCAATAAGTTTGAGCACACACTCTGAGAAAAGGGATGATCCCATCTCTTGCAATGGCTTGGAGCAGACGTGGAGCTCCTGTCAGACTCTGAAGTCCTGCGCCGCAGGTGGAGAAGAAGGAACCAAACACGATCACCCACGGAGACGGCCATGCCAAAGTACCAATCACCAGGTTACCATTAACCCCTTCACCAAACCTGAAGGAAAAGGTCATAATGCGAGGATGTGACACACTGAACTCTAACTAAAATTTCTCAGGAAAATATGCCTAAATTAGATTAAAAAAGTAAAAATAAAAATACATCTGACAGCTTGGTCTTCTAAATCACAGTGACTGATTTTTAACGCTATCTGAGCTGAACTTGATTAGAAATATGAAACAAACACTAACTTTGACTTCAAGAAGTCATTCACTACACGCTAAGATGTGCTATAGAATTCAGCAAAGTAGTCCAGGGGAAAAATATCCTAAATATGAACAGAAACTTGTACAATCAGACTTACTTGTCTCGTAGTACCACTCCTTCTATACAAGCACCAAACAGCACCACACACGACATGTCTACAAAAAACCGTTAGGACACATGCCTGAGAACATCTGGTGCCAAGATAATGAGTGGATGGTTGACTTTGCCCTGTTTTTCTTTAATTTGCTGAGAGACACAGAAGGATACACACAGTAGATGTAGTGGTGATGGCTGCAATGGTCCCAATCGGAATCGACTTCTGAGCATCACGCAGGTCACCGGAACGGTTGGATCCGGCCATGATACCTGTCAGTATCATATGTGGAGAAGAATTTAAAAGCACTCCACTGAGAAGTCTTTAGTAAAGATTTACTGCAGCAGATGCAGCATCTAGCAAATGAATGGAGGGTTTATTGTACACTGTAGAACAAATGTGTTCAAAGTGTGGTCTGGGGGCCAATTGTGGCCTTCAGAACAAACGTCAAGCAGACAGGCAACATCTGGGTTTTGAACCTGCAAACCTTTTGCTGCAAGGCAGTACTGCTACCAACTGTGCATTCATGTAGTCAGTAAATAATCTGTAGTTAAATTAACCCATACAGCATCCCAAATAGGAACATTTTCATTACATAACTGAGATAACCTATCATAACTTTATTTATCAGACAAAAATTACTACACAAAGTGCACATAACATTTCTTATATTTCATCATAATTTAGAGACAATTTTTGTTAAATGATTACCAATAAACACTTTAAAGGGATATTTTAGATATTTAGAAGCGAGTTTCAGTGGAAATATTAGAAACAGTCATTGCCATATCCATCATAGACCTTTGAACAACCTCAGTTTGGAGAACAGCTATCGGATCATTGAGGGGCCAATTATAAAAATGATTTCTGCTGTCTTAAAAATCCTCAACCCTTAATGTTTAATAGAATTTCACTCATAAACTATTTTATTTACTTTTGCCTTGTTGTTGTATGCCACACTTTATTTACACAAATGCTAAAACTTTTCATGCACCATGTGGCACTTTCAGCAGGAATATGAAATTACTTTTAAAAACCATGTAATGCAAAACAAAAAATAGCATTTGTTTAATCCCTTTGATTCCTGAACTCACTCAGATCAGCTGTTAGTTTTTTTTTGTTTTGATCAGCTGAACTCTATTGCTTCAAAAGGAGATTGTTCAACGAACCATCTACAACAAATTAATAATTTATAAATGTTCCAAAGAATCCAGTTTCAAAACATCTGGACTATTTCTTTAGTTGTTACCAGGGAGTCTTTAGCTACCTTCTTAATGCTCACCTGTGACGGATGGGAAGTATATCCCCACCAGCAGGGTGAAGAAGCTGGTGATGTCAGCCAGGACATAGCGGTTGGTGTTGGAGACGGGACTGTCAGGATCTACATTGGATGCAAGACCTCGCTTCTCTAGGAACATCCCTTTTTCCAAATAGTTACCAAACAGATTTTCTAGGGAAGACAGAAAAGATCACCAATAAATAAAACCTGCACTAAATCAGGCATGAAAATAACATTTAAACAGTAAACCAACCTGCCAGGATCCCACTAGTAACTCCTGGGATGCCCTGTATCTCTGTTACATCGTTGTTGTTGAAATATTCGTCACACGTGGCGTTTAGGGATTCAGAATCACAAAATGACCTCCAGAGTTTGGTAGTGACAGTCTCATTGTCCAGTTCAACAATTTTTGCACAGACATCGTATGATTTAGAAAGGAGTGTTCGATTCCCAAGAATACAGACGCTGCAATGAAAACCAACAAAAATCCTCATTATCACACAGCCTCAGCTGACCGGCTGAAAAAACGTAAAGCTGGATTGAAAGAGTTGTGTACGGGAAGACGGGGGGCTCAATGGCTGTTTTGATGATTCCGGCATAAACAGCCAGGATGGAGAGGATGACGCAGGCCAGGAAGACCAGCGCTAACTTGTTGACATATTTGACTCCCACAAACACAACCAGGGCCATGAAGCTCAGCACGATGGTGCCGTAAACTCGCATGTTGTTGAGCAGTGCGATCTCTGCCTCTGGTCCCTCCAGGCCTTCGATCTTGAAAATGGCCGCTTGTGGAATGATGTAAATCTAAAAAAGAAGATGGAGAAGGTAACGCGGAAGTGATAAAGCAAATTGTAGTGACATTTGAAGGAAAAAATATTTAAACTCACTGCCTGCTTTATTAAATGAGCCTGCTTGTTCAGACAAAAATTATATTTAAAGTGGCAGCATTTAGTTTTCTAGATGTGGTGAAGATGACTTGCTGAATTCCAAACTGGTTATCTTAACAGGGGAAAATGGCTGTTGGTACTAGACTGATTGGGTCCAATAATTTCAGAAACTGACCAAACCAGACCAAATGATAAACAAAACAAACAAACAAATGGACGGACGAATGAACGAACATGCATGAAAGTGTTACCAAATGTTCAAACCCACTCACCAGGAGAATTTCAATACAGCCAAGAATGTACATGGCTCCAGCAAAAGTGGTTCCCAGGTAAAAGCAGATGCCCACCGCTCCACCAAACTCAGGCCCCAGAGAGCGAGAGATCATGTAATACGAACCTCCAGCTATTAATCACAAACACACACAGCATTCAGCCCACTGATCTGTCACACACAAACACAATAACACAAGCCCTCAGTTGTCCTCTAACCTGGAACGACTCCATTTGTTGCAATGGCGCTCATGGAGATGGCTGTGAGCATGGTCTGGAAGCAGCAGCAGACAACAGAGGGGAATTACTGAGCAGCGGCAGTTTGGAGAGACAAATCTAAAAAGGCTGAAAGCAAGTAAATCTAAAACACACAAGTCAAGAAAAGCATCCACCATCAAGTGAGACTGGCTTTGGGTTTTGTTTGTGTTGGAGGGGAATGCTGGTCTCACTTTGTTTGTCAGATATACTTTAGTTATTTTGGGATTTATACAACTGTACATTCTTCATTGACTAAAATGAGGTGCTGGTTAATTTTGAAAGTGTACATCTGCATCCTGAATCAGAGTTCACAGCTGAATTTCATGGAAAGTTCATTTTAAATGAACAACAAAAGAGAAGTAATCCAGTATAACAAAGCAGTAACATTTTCAGTTTAGCATACCGTCGAGCAGCACATGAAGACGATTATAAAAGAGCCAAAGACGCCGCCAATCCCGACCATCCACGTCATCCGCAGGAAGAGGATCACCCCAAAAATATTCTGGATGCATGGCAAGTAGACTCCCATCAGAGTACCCAACTGAGGTGCCTGAAAACACAAAACTTCTACGGTGAAAAACAGGAAAAGCCAATGATCTGCAAGCTTGCAAAAGATGTTTGCACCACTGGGTTTAATTTGCAATGATTTAAAAGCATTCTCTTCTCAGAGCATCAGGCACAAAAAGGTTTGTTTTACAGTAAAATAAACACATCTACAGATTTGTGTCTGACGTTTTGTGAACGTGTGATGTCATTCAGCTGTTCACTTCCAATGCAGAGCTCTACCTTGACAGGCTTTTTAGATGGGCGTGCCCCTTCCTCATTATTTTCAGCCTCTTCGTGCTCTTTGCTGCCAGTCGGTAGGTTGGAGTAGTTGGCCAGAGTGCTGAGTAGAGAGGAAACCATTGGGCTGGTATCCATCTCTTCCTGCAGCACAAACAGATGGGGATAAATTAATCAAACCTATGCATTCACATTCACACCAATTCTGATCTTATACCACCAACTCTGTTCATGCAAGTTCATCATTGAGGATCATTGTTACCTCAAACAGAGCCATGCTCTTGCTGTCATATTGCTGACTCTTTTCCACATCAGTGGCTGCACTGTTGATAAAAGGGCAGCTTTCTTTGGGGATTCCGTCACCTGGAACACACAATCGCCAGTCAACAAATGTGAAAACCCCTGGATGAAGCATGTACTCTTGTCTAGACCAGGAGATGAACTCACTTTGTATCAAATTGAGTACATCATCCTACTGTGACCGATCCATGAGCTGGAAACGTTCAATATTTTTGTGTGAGCACTGAGCAGACATTTTACTGGACACTAATAAATTCACAGTAGGGTTGAACCATGTAGTGTTCTATTATTGTTAAAATTATTTAGTTTCACCCACTCAATATAGCTTCATGAACAGCCTCATTTAGGACAAATAGCTTTTATACCTTTAGAATGATGAGCTGTAAGAAGAGTTCTGCTGTCATGAAACAACACTCTCCAAGATGTCTCGGCAGTTTGTGATGATGTGATTTTAGGTTGATTTTACATTATATAGTTATTTACATAAAGTCCTCATTATTTACAGGCACACATATAAAATGTAGCACTTCAGTCTCAATATGGGTTTGTGTCCAGCAAGAAGCAAAAAAGCTGTCACAATCTTTTAATCAGTCAGTGATTCAGATCTCAATGAGGACAGCATTCCCCTCCTGCTATATTTTCTTTACAAAATGCTCATAAAAGCAGAAATTCTTCCAAATGGAATGCAGCCCTCATGCAGGAGAAAGAGGGAGTATGGTAAGAAAATACACACTTCTAATTCTTTATCTTTTTATCCAGAGATATCTTTTTAATTATTTTTGTTTTTGTTATGGTCTGCGTCTGCATCTCCCCTCATGTGTCTCCTTGTGTTCCCCATCCCTCTCTAGGTTCTCCTTTTGAGTCTCCTAGCGCCCTCATGTGTCCTTGTCTGCGTCTTCCTCATGTGTCTCCTGGTGTTCTCCATTTTTCTCCGGATCTTCAGCCTCTAGGTTTCCCTCCTCAGGTATCCCCCTCCCAGGTCCTGTGCTCCCGTGGCCCCCCTTTAGTCACGCCCCTGTAGTTTTTCTTTCTGTAGTGTTTTTCCTTTAGTTTCAGCTCCCCCCTTAGAATATTAGTTATGGTTGCTGCCCTTCTGGTCTTTAGGTTTTTCTCTTAGGTCATTTTCCTTTAGCTACAGCTGTTCATGTTATCAGTCCCTCTAGTGTGTTTTTCCCATCAGTGTTGAGGTTTTTCTCCCCCCCTTAGATTATTAGTTATGTTCCTGTTCTTCTTGTCTTTAGGTTTTATTCTTAGGTCATGTTAGTTTCCTTCCTGATTAGTAATTGAGTTAACCTGGTCTCTCTCTCCCCACACACCTGTAGTTCATCTCCCTCTCATCCTCCCCAGTGTATATATCCCTGTCTGTGTCTCAGTGTATGGTTGGTCCATTGTTCTTGTCAGTCTCGTCTCGTTCCTGTTCCTAGCTTCTAGTGTTTCCAGAGTTTCTAGTGATTTCAGTGTTTCCAGTGTTTCTAGTTCTCTAGTGGTTTTTTTCATTACTCAGTTTAGAATTTTGGATTTTTGGTTTAGGCTCCCTGCCTCTTGGACTACTCCTAAATAAAGGATTTTATTTTCATCATCCACCTCCTGCCTCGCTCATCTGGTTATCTGCATCTTGGGTCCTAAACATCCTCCTACACCAACTTGTGACAGTTTTGTTTGGTACTTAAGTTGTGTTAAAAATCCTGTTTGTCTGATCTCATCAAATGTTATCAGTAATTATCACTAATAGCCATGATTACCTGATTTATATTCATTTGAATGAGTCACCTAACTGAGACTCAGAAATCAAACCAATGGAAATTGATCCAATATTCCCCCCATTTCCCATCTTTACTTAGTAACATTTTATATTTCTATAAAAATAATCAAGGGAATATTTTTGTACAACTAGTTTAACTTGTACTGTAGTGTTTTTTTTCCTCAAAAGCTGAGTGAAGCCTAAAGTCCACAGCCTTAGGATGTACACGCTACACAAATGGATCCACATTCACAATGTAAATCCTGACAATATATTAGGATTAAGGACTTTGGGAGGTTTAGTAGTCTGTCTGGACAGTAATCCTGCACAGGTAGGATGCTGGTTCTGGTTCTCGGCCCTGACTTTAGAAATAACAATCAGCTCTGCATGTAAGGGCTTAGCTGTGCTGAATTTGTCCCACTGATTTAAAACAGCAGATGCTAAACTTTTCAGCTTCAGACCCACTAAATTTAACAACAGCTAAAAATGGCAACAATGTAGACTATGGACTTTGCAAAGGTTAAAGCGGTAAATAATGAAAACCCAGACAGCTTCAAGTAGTGTTAAACTATGACTAATGTTTTTTGACTTTTGCAACATTTATGCTCAAAATAAGGAGTCAGAAGTTTATTTTTCATTTGGTGCAAAGATCATCAACAACCCCAACTTTGGGAAACACTTAAATTTAAAATACAACTTGAACACTACCCTGGGGCAGCAACATTTTTTTTGTGAGGCAGAAGTAATTTCTTAACAATAGTTTATATTATAATTATTTGTCATTAAATTCTAGACAAGTGACAGCAGAGCAAAACCAACAGAGATAATTCATTCTTATTCTTGTTTTGAAAGGATTTTAGCAAGTCATGTACCTGGGAGCTGCTTTTGTTCCGCCTCAGGATTTTAGTTTAATTACTCAAAAACATTTCAGAGCCACAAACGTAATAAACAGAAAATGGTAAGGAAATAGTCAAAGGCAGGCCATTTTCAAGACTAGCTTGAGAAATCCAGCTCCATTGCACTCCAAGTCCATTATTGTTTTATCTCTATGATAATTGTTCTTGTAACCAGTGGTTCATCAGGTCTTTTTACTGATTCAATTACAAAAATAGGAAACATATAGAATAGAATAGAATAGAATTTTCTGAAACCCCCTCATTGGTGAAATATCTTCATTAAGGCAGCACATAGAGAATATGAACACAAATGCAGGTAAATACACAAAGGCAGTAGACTATTATTGTACACTTCAGCAATAAAAAAAGAAAAAAGAAAAGAAAACTGAGTTTCCAAGAAGAAACAGCATAGACACAGACTGCAAATGTGAATCTGGGTATTTCACACCTAGCGAATAGCACTGATGTTAGTGTGAAAAGGTATAATTCCAGTACCAGTTAAACAGAGGAGTTATCTCTTATTGCAGTGGAAATGAATGACATACAGTAGTGTTCTGTTTTACATCTTGGATGTCTCAATCTACTGCCAAAGGAGCTGTCCATGGCCTCCACAGTGGATTGCAGTGGGTGAGAGGGGTTTCCAGTGGAGGTCAGATTAACCAACATCCTCCTTTCACACACTTCCTCAACAGAATCCAGTGGACAGCCCAGAACCGAGCTAGCTTCCTAACTAGTTCAGCCTCTTCATGTCTCAGTCAGACCTGCCTGCACCTCAACAGATCACAGCAGAGTGGGTAACAGAGCCAACAACAGAATGGTAAAAAGAGCTTAGCAGATGTGAGTTACGAAGGATCTCGGCCTCCTCAGGAGGTGGAGGTGGCATTGGCCCTTCTTGTACAGAGCATCTGCATTGTTGGGCCAGTTCAGCTTACTGTTGAGGTGAACACCCAGGTACTCAAAGGTATCCACCACCTCAATGCCTGCACACTGGATGTTTGTTTACTGGCGAGTGAGGAGGAGAGTTTTTCTGGAATCCAATCACCATTTCCTTTGTCTTACTGGTATTCTAGCAAAGGTGGTTATGCTCACGTCAGTCCACAAAGTCCATGATGACTGATCTGTACTCCAGATCGGTCCCCTCAGACACACAGCTGACAATTGCATTCTGGAGGTGACAGCTGCTGGTGTTGTAGGTGAAGTGTGAGGTGAAGAAGGTGAATAGAAATGGTGAGAGCACCGTGCCCTGTGGAGCTCCTACTTCACACACCACCTCAGATGTGCAGTTATGCAGCCTCACTGGCCTATTGTGGCCTGTTGTTGAGGTGGTTGATGATCCATGCAGTCAGACGTTTGTCCACTCCTGTACTCCCCATCTTCTGCTGCAGTAGACATGGCTGGATGGTGTTGAAGGCATTTGAGAAGTCCAAAAACATGATTCTCCACAGCTCATTTTTACATTTCGAGGTGAACTGGTGCCTGAACACTGAGTGCAGGCGTTGGCTTCTTCTGCATCATCATCCACAGCAGAACCCAAATAACTTCCTTCAGTCCTTCAGATTAAGAGTCTCAAACATACACACATATCTCAAAAACCTGAAGCTTATAAAATGGTCTTTTATTATTATTCTCATGTAAAACTTCGGCTGCAGCCTGAAGGAAATCTGGGAAGTTATTTGCAAAGTCGTGATCAGATTCATACAGTGTATGAATAGTTGAATAACTGTTAAGTTGTAAAGCACCTCGGGGGGTTGTAGGACTCTAAATGCTTTATAAATACAGGGCTTTCATCCTTTCATATACCATGAATTTAACTTTTACTCAAAGCATTGTGGGTATAATAGGTCAATGCTCCAGTGCAGGCTTAACAGACTCATTTTTTGTCTGTGTAAAGATTTTAAAGTTCTTGATCCAATTTCTATGAACTGTATTATTCATTTCCCTCATTTTTGCCCCTGAAGGACTGACAGAATAAATAGGCAAAAAGAGTCAGAGAGAGGATGAAATTAAATTAAACAAATTACTTCATGGAATTAACCTTAATTCCTGCAGCGGGCGAGGTGAAGTGAATGATAGTGAGGCTGTCATGCAGCTGATTGGTGCATTTCTGTCACTAGCTGAGGTTAATTTCTATACTCCTCTGAAGCCTCCAGCAGCTGCTGGATAATCCTCTTGAGCCTGTGTCCTGTTAAGCTTTAAAAAGCTTGTATGAACTGTCCATTTTTTAATAACCGTGTCAGATCAAGGGTACAAATCTCCACTGAGCATCGCCTCTCATCTGCATGCTGTGGGGAAGCTGCAAAGATGGCATCAATGCAAACGCATCTTCCACTGGAGCAAAATCCTGTTTCTGAGCTGTTCTGTTCTTGTAAAGCAGTCAACATCCCCTCACCCATGCTTTCATTGAAATGGTTTTAGTTTGGGCTTTTGGAAAACCTACACAAATGAACAAAACGGTCATGTGCCATTTCCCCCTCACACACTCCGTTATGCCTATCTTTCTAATAACACACAAAAATTGTGTTTCAGCATCCTAACCATTAAGCTAGGCCTCTCAACCTAATTTATTGGACATTTGTGATAATTCTGATAATTTTTTTTATAAATAATCTAACTGACTGTATTCAGAACATAGTTACTGTAACATATTACATGTTTAGATTAAAGAGACTGAGAGGTGAACAGTTTAATATTTAATATTTAAAGTGGCTTATCTGATTTCCTTTAAATGAGCTGTTGCTTATTGGGTGTTGGTTCTGGCCATTCACTTTGTTCTGTTTATTTAGACAGAACATAACAAAGCCTCCTCCATGCTTCACACTAGGGACAGTGTTCTTTTCTAGATATGCTTCATTTTTCTGTCTGTGAACATGGAGCTGATGTCCTTGGCAAAAAGTTTCATCTGTCCATAGGACATTCTCCCAGAAGCTCTGTGGCTTTCCAACATGTAGTTTGACCAAGCCCCCACAATGCTGCTCTAAAATTGAGGAAAACCCGGAAATGAAATAAATTGCAGTTCCACCCTCATCCGCTGGGGGCTGGTGTCAGAAGTGAGCAAATCCTCATTGACTCCCATGTTAAAAATACCAATTTCACAGCAGAAATAAACATGTTTACAGCCTGGTACCAAAACATGTTTTTTGTTTAAACGATCTAGTTTACACTCATGACAACTCTGAGGGGGGTGAATTTTTTTCTCACTCTTCTGTTTAAGTGTATTAAAAGCCTAAAATTCTGTATAATTAATGAGCATCAGACCCACGTGACCGCCGCCTCAGGCCCACGTGACCACAGAGCTCTATGGAAAGGCCTCAGTAGAGCCTCGGTCTGGCCTGGAAACTGTTCCGGGATTTTGAGTCTCTGTGTGTGTGTTTTTTTTTTTTTTGGATATTTTTTGTGCAATTGTTGGACAAAATGACTTGCTGTGGCGTTAATTGCACTAATAGAGCATCCAAGGAGTCTCCACTTCATTTTTTTCTGTAAGTAAAATTATATTTATGTATTTTAGGTCACTGCAGAGCTGAGCCTAGATTTTAACATGTACTGTTTAACCATGAAATTTAAATGTAACAGGGAAAAACCTAGTGCATTTAACACAATGCTGCATTTTAGAAAATGGGTTGAAATATAACAAGTTGGTGGAGCTGGGTTCCAACTATCGGCTTGTGGAGCTCTCGGGAGACCTCTGTTTTCCACCTGGTTCTCCCCTTCCCGCAGCCCGGCGCATCTCTGTCTGATCGCGGCTTCTGTTTGATGCGCGGGCTGACGGCTTGTGGAGCTCTGGGATGGAAACCTTTCCACCCGGTTCTCCCCAGATCGCAGCGGCACTTGTCTGTTGTCAATCAATCAATCAAACTTTATTTCAGACAAGGGATATGTCCATAACAAGAATAAAAAAATAAAAAAATAAAAAAAATAAAATACAAACACATTCTAATTACAAACCGTATAGGCAGTTGCTCCAATGTTTAAAAAGGACTGAGGAGTACCTCGTGTCACTGTAAGATAAAGATGACAGAGCTCTAACAACCGCGTTAGCTGACAAACTCAGTCGGCAGATGAATTTGTACATGAAGAGCCTCAGAAGCGCATGAAAAGTTGGGATGTTACTCGTAACAAACATGTGACTTGCCGAAGTCCATCTAGGGAGCTTCATGAGGATTCTAAAAGCATCCTGATAAGCCACTTGAAGCTTCTTCATTACTACCTTACTATAGTTGCACCACAAGTGGGCTGTATAGAGAGGAGTACAAAAGGAACGAAAGAGGGACACTTTAACAGGATCTGAGCACATGCCAAAGTTACGTGCCAGTGTGTTAGCCTGCATGTACAGCTTACCACACTGCCTCTTAATGTCCTCGTCATCACAGAGGTCACTTCTTAAAATGTGCCCCAAATATTTTACTTTGCTTACCACTTCCAGGACCTGATTTGTTAAGTTAAAAGATGGAAAATTAAGCTTCAGGTCCCCTTTAGTAGCAGCAATCATAACCACACTCTTTTTAGGGTTAAACAGGATGTCAAATTGCTCACCATACTTAGCACATGCCCTGAGCAGCTGCTGCAGGCCTGCGCTGTAGGGAGACATGAGGACTAGGTCATCTGCATATATTAAATGATTTACCAGTCGGTCACCCACCAAGCATCCAGTCTTACTATCATTCAGAGTAACAGACAACTCGTCAAGGTACAGGTTAAAAAGGACAGGTGACAGAATCCCGCCTTGTCTGACTCCATTTGATACGGAGAAAGGTTCAGACACTTCTGTCCCCCACTTTACCTGCATTAGTTGATGAGAGTACCAGAAGTGCAAAATCCTAACTAGGTAAGAAGGGACCCCTCTGTTTTGTAGCTTGATGAATAATTTCTGATGATTGACTCTGTCAAAGGCCTTAGAGGCATCTAAAAAACACATAAAAACAGAAGTATTATGCCTCATGTATTTGCTTACAGTTTCTTTTAAAGCATAGATACACAAGTCAGTACTAAGTTTACCTTTAAAACCAAACTGATTCTCTGTCGTAGTTATAAAATTTTGCAGTCTTTCCAGCAAAATATGCTCAAACACCTTGGACAACACACTAGCCATAGCAATAGGCCTGTAGTTATCAATACAGGAGATTTTTCCAGTTTTCTCTTTGACTATAGGGACTAAGAGAACAGATAACATATGGTCAGGCAAGATTCCATGCTTCAAAAAGCCGGTAAAGCACAATGAAAGTAACACCTGAGCTCTACAGCTAGCATACTTCATGTGCTCTGCTGATAGTTGATCCGGGCCGCAAGCTTTGTTTAAAGACATTTTCTCTATAGCGAGACGGACTTCATCAGCTCTGACAATCATACCATGATTGTAGTTAATGTTGCCAAGATTGAACCTTTCACTATTTACACAGTTAAAAATTCTGCTAAAGTGATTCCTCCAGGCTTCAACAATGTTCTTGTTTCCTGATACCCCATTTATAGATGCAGGTAGCAGCTGCTTACTGATACAGGAGCGTTTTAACTCCTTCCAGAACTCTGAAACATCATTATTCTTTAGTTTGTTCGCTAAGGAGTTTGCCCGCATTGTTTGCTCATTTCTTTTAATATAGCGAACAGCATTCTTGAACTTAACGTTCGTGGCTTTCTTAGACTCCAATATTGAACCGGATTTTGGTTTACCAGCAGCTGCCCAGGCTTTATAGGCTGCTCTGGACTCAGCATGTAACGCATAAGCATGCTCACTCCATCCTGGAAGCGGTTTAAATTTTGTTGCTCCTTTTTGGCAGAGGAACTCGCTGGCAATAATCAAGCTGTCCACAATATTTTGATACAAAGTGCATAAGTGCAGCCTGTGCTCCATATGTTCACAGTTAACATCTCTACACTGTAACGTTTCTTTGTGGACACTAACAGATCTCAGACTACAATCTGACAGTAATGAATATTTCCTAATATCCTCGACTGACACTTTAGCCCAAGTAAGCTTCTCTGTGTGTGAGGGGCTCTGGTGTTGGAGCAGCACAGGCAAAGATTCACAGTTTACCACTAAGGAAACAGGGATGTGATCAGTTGTTGCCAGGGAGTATAAGATTTCCACCCTGGATATGCATTCATGTGCATCCTCAGTGCATATACAGTGATCAAGCCAGGAAGTTGAGTGCCATGCCTCACTGACATACGTGTGGCTGTCTGCTGGCAGTCTCTCTTTGCTAGTTAAAACCAAGTTATTATTTACACAAAACTGAATCAGATGTTGCCCAAAGGTGGAGCGAGTGTCTGAAATATCAGCATTCATATCACCAACAATAAAAACACAATTAAACTCACACTGACTGATAAATGAGCTTAAAAAACCAAGTTTCGCCAGATATTCATCTTCATTCTGCTGACTCTCATATGGCATATAAATATTTAAGATCATGAATACCTTCTCATCCATAACAATCTTTACTGCTATGCACCAGTCCACATTTAGCCTGACAACAGAAATAAAAGGATCATAATCCTTGTGCCATAGGATGGCCACGCCTCCAGGTATCCTTCCTTGAATAATTCCAGATGACAGATCAGTAGTGGACTCCCCAGCACCAAAAAAATTGCAGTGAAAGGAGTTTAACCGATCCAGGTTCTGTTTGGGCAGCATTGTCTCTTGCAGACATAAAATGTCAACATCTTCCAAAAGTTTATCGACAACAATACGACGTGCCCTATCCCCAGCCCCGTTACCAAGGCGCAGGCCACGGGAGTTATATGACACAATTCTCATGCTTTACTGGATGCTCCCTGAGTAAGTGGCTCCCCACTGGGCCCACCCGCAGCTCCATCTGCAGCCACAGCTCTGCGCTTCTCATAGAAACGCCTCACGAAGGTTCCTTCAGGCCACAGTTGAGGATCATACAGTTCAGATACCTCCTCACATTCTGCCGAAACTTTAAAGGAACTACATCGGCTCTGGTTGTTATTAATCTTTTCACACCGCACCTCACGATGTAGTTTTTCTTTAAGATAGTCAGCCAGCACACTCGGCATAAGATCAGGGCAGAACTTCGTTGCGAAGACACTCACCAGTTTCGTTTTTAAAACTTTGATCCTTCCTCCGGCACAGGATCCCACGACAACATGCCTCTTAGCGAAATTCCGTTTAGGCCTTAGTTGCGCAGGGCCGTCGTCATCTGGAGCCCGCTTTGGACGGCGTCCTTCTTTAACAACTTGACTCCAGGCAGGTGAAGCGTTACTCGGATCCAAACCCCCCACATTATTTGAAACCACCGGATCCCTCCTCACCGTTCGGGCACCAGCCCCACCGCCCGAAGCAGGTGATGAAGCCGTTTGCACCTCAGCAGTAGCTCCGATCTGCCGCGCCGTCTTCTCCATCCTTTGACACGTCACCAGCTGATCGGAACAAGGCGGGTTGCCTCCGCCGTTCACGCCAAGTTGCTCTACCGCGCCCAGGCGATCACTCATGTTAGCTGTCACCACACGGAGATTTTCGCAGACACTCGTCTGGGTAGACATCGCTTGCGTCAACAGAGAAACATCAGTGCTTAGCTTCTCAATTTTACCAAGCAGGCAGGAGACATCCATACTGCTAAAAGTAATTGTGGGAAGCTCGTCCAGATGATGCGACACAAAGCGGGGGATGTTTTCGCCGGCCTCATTAAGAAGCTTCAAGCAGCTCTTCACGTTGTTAACGTCCTTTTGAGGGCCTTTGTGCGTTACTAGACGCAGCGTTGGGCTCGGGCATAAATCATGGAGGACCTTCTTTGAGGCCTCAATCCACTCCGAACCAAAGTGTTTCACAGCAAGCAAAATGATGTCATCATGGCATAACGTTTTCATCTTAACAACAAGAAAATTTAAAAACTCGTCTTCAACAAGAGTCTTGCCGTCAGAAGTGATTGTGCGGCTGCCAGCTTGTGGAGCTCTCGGAGACCTCTGTGTTCCACCCGGTTTTACCCAGTGGTCAGCCCGGCGTATCTCTGACTCAGAAGCTCTGGTGTTGTGCACAGTTAACTCCAGTTGTAGCTAGGTTGCTACCTCCATTAGCTTAGCTCCCACCTCCACGTTAGCTTTGGGTTTGCTTCAGGTTAGCTTGTAGCTAGTTCGACCGGGTGTCGTCAGTTGATCCCAGCCTTACAGCCCCACCCTCAGCTCCTCCTCTCTTCCCTTTTTTGGAATTGTCTGGGCTTGACGGAACCTGTGACACAGTCAAAATGGTAGTGGTGGCCATCTCCCATTTGGCCTCAAAAATGTGATATTGGAGCCTATGGAAAGGAGATGCCCAGTATATTTATGTCGATGAGTTTGACATGTTCCAGTATGGCTTTTTTATGATTTGTTTCCAACAATGGTGTCCTCCTTGGTCGTCTCCTATGTAGTCCACTTTGGCTCTAACAAGGACGGATGGTGTGATCTGACACTGATGTTCCTAAAGCTTGGAGTTCATCTTGGATCTCTTTAGAAGTTTTTCTGAGCTCTTACCATTCAGATTATTTGTCTCTTTGATTTGTCATTAATTTTCCTCCTGCGGCCACGTCTAGGGAGGTTGGCTACAGTCACATGGATCTTGGATTTCTGAATATGCAACTGTAGTCAGAGGAACATCTAGCTGCTTGGAGATTATCTTATAGCCTTTACCTTTCCTCTGGTCTATGCTGAGTGTGGTACACACCATGTCACCAAACAACAGTGACTATCTGGAGCCCTAACAAGACTGTAGACACATGTGATGCTGATTAGTGGACACACCTTTAATGAACATGTTCCTTTAAGTCACATTATTTTCAGTCTTTTCTGGAGGTACCATAGTTTTTGTTCGGACCAGTTTAAAGGGACTTTACAGAGTTTTGAATTTTCATGCTCACGATTGCCCCCTCAGGCCAATAGCGTAACGGCAGCTTCAATAGTAGGCTCATGCACGAGGCGTGCATGCTGTACGTGCACACTCCATAACGAAAATAACAGCTGAGACAGTCAGCTCCGTGTGTGTGTGTGTGTGTGTGTGTGTGTGTGTGTGTGTGTGTGTGTGTGTGTGTGTGTGTGTGGCCCAAAGGACAGAGGACAGGAGAACGCGCAGCTAATTAATAAAATAATTTGGTTCTGTACCTTTCTCTTCAGCACAGCCGACAAAGGTTTAAGATGGGTCAGTCCTCCTGCATGCTCTTGAAAAATTGTTCCAAAATGAAAGTTGAACCCACATTTTTTAAATCTGTGAATTCAATGCCGTCCGGCGGGTCTCAAATAAAAATTTGGGCATCTTACTGTAAAAAAATAAACCATTAATGTAAAAAAGAAACTCTACAACAACTATGTTCACATCCAGAATCAAACCTGGGTCTTCTAATCTACACGATAGCCCGAAGTCTTACTAGGCGAGCTAAAGCGCCAGTGACGTCACTTGTGTCTGTACCATTTAAGAACGGTTTGGAGGGCTATGCCTGAGCATGAACGTGCATGAAGTAGCCTGCTCGACCCAAGCATCTCTCTTTTTCTGTGATTTTACAGAAAAATAGGCAATCACAGTAAAAATGCCAGGGCTCATTCTACAGGACCAGGGCATTGCAGAAGAATGTATTAAGAAGAAATTTATTATTTCTATACATGTTTTGGCTGTCAAACTTCCATAATGCCCCTTTATGTTTTATGTTTTTATTCATTTCGCAGACGCTTTTATCCAAAGCGACGTACAATTTTTATAACCTATAGGGCATGTTGTGATCTGTGGGGGAAACTGGAGTACCCGGAGGAAACCCACGCATGCATGGGGAGAACACGCAACTCCACGCAGAAAGGCGAGTTTTGAACCTGCGACCTTCGTGCTGTGAGGCAACAGTGCTAACCACTGCGCCACCATGCAGCCCTTTAATTAGTTAATTTAAAAATATTTAATTGAAGCATGGTTGAAAAGCAGTGTCTGACTTTCAATGGTTACATTTTATTGAATATTTATTTATTATAACTTTTGTGATCAGTTTGTTTCTGTGACCGTTGTGGAATTTTCCTTTCATTGAGTGAAGGGTACCAACAATTTTGTCCTCATTTGTAGGTGGAGGAGAATATTCTCATGTTCAGCCTGCACAAAAAACTCAGAGCGACCAATTATAATCAGAAATAATGATTAAAAGATGTTATTTTCAAAGAATAACACCTTCAAACTAAACCAAAGATTTAAATCTGACTTTTTAGAAGAATGCTACATCCATGTTTGGAGGGTGTGACAAAAATGCAGATTTTGCTTTGGAGCTTAATTCTTTTTTATTTGTTCATCATTTAAACTAAGCGCCAGGTATTGATGAGCCTGTTTTAGGTAACACAGACAAATCTCACAAAGCAAAAGTATAATAATGATTTAACCCTACATGACCCCAGGCAACGTGTGTATTTTCCCTCAGATCTCGATCAAAGCTAAACTTTGTGAAGCATGAAATACATCAACAGATAATTTAGAGATGTTTCCTCAGGGCTTTTGTTGTTGAAGGCCTGGATGTCTGTGTGGCTTTAGATCATTTCACTAAAAGGCTTAACCTGTTCCAAAAGCTGAAGAAAACATTATGCACACACGCATTCCTTAAACGAAATTACGGAGAAAATTACCAGAAATGCAACACATCTGAAAATTCAAACCAGCTTTCACACAAGCTTTGCCAATCAAATTGATTACAGCTCTGCTACTCCCAGGGTATCGTTGGCCAGTTGGAACAGCAATTTGTTGAGAAAAATTACCTAATCTGTTGAGCTCGGCTTCTAATGAGACCAAACTGTTCTTGTGTTTGTTAGAGCTTGTTAGCTAACATGTGCACACAGAGAAGATGTCAGCTTCTGTCAAAACATTATTTACAAGTCACACCATGTAACTTTTGTAAAGTGTGGTGTTCATTTAAGTGATTTTGATCCTGTTGTGTGCTGGCTAACAGTCAAAAATAAAGATCAAATCTTGTTCTGAAGGCTTCAGCTAGGACTCTGTTTCTGGAAAACAACAGTTTATCAAATGCTTCACAACAAGATGTAAAACATTCAGCTTGTGATGCAAATTTTCCTTTCAGACAAACAGAAAATATCCTGGTAAATTATGTCTCGTTCACAAACAAACTCAAAGTTCAAAGGAACAGTTGTGATATGGGTGCAGGAAGAAGCTTAAATGAAACAGAGTTCGAAGGTAAGCAACTGAATGACAAGATGAACATTAGAGCAGTCGAGGAAAAACAAAAGCTTTTCCAGTGATTGAAGGATTGTTGCAGAAAATATAAACGAAGAAGACAAAAAGAAGCAGCAGCAGCAGCGGTGAAATGGTTTGAAACAAGAGTGCATAAAGGGAGGCAGATTGGGACAAAAAACTGACATTATAGAAGAAACCCATTGGGCTGCAACTGTCTGTGACAGGTTGTAAATGGTGTTCACGAGGTACACTTACTGTAAAACGCATCTAAAACCTTCAGGAGAATTCACAATTTCCTTGAGTGAATCAAAATACTTGGGCCTCGCTAGACTTTTGAGCACATTCAAAAAATAATGCAAACATTTTATCCTGAAACAAATAGTGCCGATCGTGGCTAAAGAAACCAGTCTGGAACCATTCTCAACTTAGTTTTTATGCAATGTGAGACAGTGCAAGGTGAGGTTGTTGGACATCCATCCATCCTCTTCCGCTTATCCAGGTTGGGTCGCGGGGCAGCAGCCTAAGCAGAGAGGCCCAAACTTTCCACTCCCCAGTCACTGCGGCCAGCTCCTCTGTGGGGATTCTGAGGCGTTCCCTGCCCAGCTGAGAGACACAGTCCCTTCAGTGTGTCCTGAGTCTTCCTTTAGGTCTCCTCCTGGTTGGAGGTGTCACTTCAACTGGCTCCTCTTGTAGTGGAGGAGCAGCAGATCTATTCTGAGCCTCTCCTGGACGACCAAGCTTCTCAACCAATCTCTAAAGCCAGGTGGACACTGCAACCTTTTCACTCGAAGTGTTTAACTTCAGCTCAAACTGTACGACCATCTCGCAGAGCTCTCACGAGTCACGTGCTCAGTTCTCGGTTGCAATCTGACTGCTCACACTACGTCTGGAAGCACCACGTTGGACCTTCAAATATGCTAAAAATAGCCGTTTTTACACAAAACATCTGACTTTTTATTGTGTTGTCATTGATGTATGTTGCCCTTTGGGAGTGCCGTAGGAGGAGGACACACAGGGATTTATGGAGTTGGAGGAGGAAAACGAAAGAAGGAAAATAAATCAATGTCTTATCAGTTTAATTTGTTATAAACATGACAAACACGCTTTCTTGACAATCATTGTCATTGTGTGTGAAAAAAAGTGTATAAATAGAAATGAACGACATGTGTTAATAGGAAAATAGCTGGCGCATCATGCTGACGCGTGTTTGTGCATGCGCCGTGAGCGGATCGGGTACTTTTTGGGTCGTGGCCGCACGCAGCGCCGCATCAACAGTGCGATGCACTCACGAGGGTCAAGCACAAAATCAAACGCATGATAAATCCACGTGAGCTCACGATTGCTGATCGGGAGCTGGTCACGTGGTGTTAATTGCATCTCATTGCCCACTGTATACTACAGTGCATATAGTGCAACATTCACCCCGATCTCGTAGAATATTGCACGAGGGGAAAATCGGCTTGAAAAGTCGTACAGTGTAGGCTATGCCCGGTTTAAGGGAGAGCCCAGACACCCTGCAGAGAAAACTCATTTCATCTGTGATCTCGTTCTTTCAGTCACTACCCAGAGCTCATGACTGTAGGTGGCGTTGGTGGCCAATGCCAAGAAACTGAAACATAGTAGCAATAGTAATACTGTTTCTTCCTAAAATGCAAATCCATTTCTTAGTATTTTAAACAAAAACATTTATAATGATGCAATTATTGCAGAAAAAAATTACTCTGATATTGTACTGCTTATTCCCTCCCCCCACCCCCCCACCCCCCACCCACACACACACACAAATTTAGGATGGGATTTTTTGCCCCTGACTGGGAGAGGTGATTACAGAACGAGAACTAGGAGAGAAAATGTGGAGAACCATGCACAGACCATTCCCATGTCATGTGGGCCTGTTGATATTTTGGAGAATTTCGGACTGATGTCCACGGAATACTACTAGATATCTTTAAATGTGTAATTTCTTTTGAAATGAAAACTATACTTTGGATGTCTTCCACATGAATAGAGAAAAACTGGTAAATATTTATGCAGCATTATATTAGTGTGGTGGGTTTCTTTAAATGGAAGAGGTGACGGCATTACTAAATCAGAAACGGGATTCATAGCTTATTGGAAAAATGGGCCTCATAACGATCAAAAACCTAGAATATTTAAGGAAAAATTCAATATTTTTTTCTAATGAATGAATGAATGAATTTTCTGTTTTTGCATGTGTTTTTCAATTTAATTTAGCAAAAAACGTTATAGCATGTTTAAGTTGCCTGTGTATATTGTACATTCCAAATAATGAAACTGATAAAATACAAAAAGAACCAGGAGAGCTAATGAGTTGATGGGATGCAGGTGTGAGGAAGTTAAACAGTCCAGGAACACAAAAGGAGAAAGCCATCATAAATAATGCTAATCAGATAACTGCTGTCATGAATCAACTCGTGAGGCCTGTGGGATGTGAAATCCGCACCAGTCTGGTTCATCTGCACACCAGGAATTAACCGCAACAACAATGAGAACCCACTTTGAGGACACCCAGATATTTCTCTCATTACAAACATGTCACCAATTATTAGAAACTAATATAAATGTGACCACATGGATGTCAGCAGGACCGCACGTGGTGGGAATAATTTAAAAGTTCTCCTCACATCAGTTTACATTAAGTGTCACAAGAAGGAGCGGGCAGTGCCTGACCGTCCTAATCCAATGCTTGAAGAGCACAACAGAACATTTGAGCAGAATGACAATAACTCACATATACATTAGTATCTGCCCCCTCACAGATTTCTTCTGATTTAGCTTTTTTTGGCCACACATTTAAATTGTTCAGTTCAATAAATAAATGAACAGTTTGGTTTTGACATATATCAAATCACTTCAGAATAACCTGTCTAACATGAAGCAGGCTAAATGATCTCAAAAAGTAAAACATGTTCCAAAGCAATCTAAAAACAAAAGAACCAAGAACGTTGGTTATGTATTGTAACCCCAGATTCTATGAGTCTAGTCGCAGCCCTTAAGCGAGCTGCTATTGGAAGGGTGATCTCAGCATCAGCCAATCATGAAGAGCTTAAATGTACGCCTACCACGTGGGCACCCCTTGTGGGTTATATAAGTGGAGCGACTCCATTGCTCGCCTCCGATGGCTCTTAGTCCTAACAGAACCAGTGGGGCCAAGTGGCTTAAGGGCTGCGACTAGACTCATAGAATCTGGGGTTACAATACGTAACCAACGTTCTATTTCGTCTAGTCTTAGCCCTTAAGCGAGCTGCTATTGGAATAAAGCGCAGCTGGATGGGTTTACGCCACACTGGTTAGCTCAACCAATGGACACACCCAACATGTCTCCTTTTAGTGGGGGTAGCTCAGCCTCAGCCCAGGGCTTAAAAGGCTGAGGCAGCCAGAGAGAAGAGTGGGGCCACCACTAAAAAATATCATCCACAAGAGGATGAAATTCATTCAAGCAGGGCTAATGAGGTGCCATAATGCGTTCACTCAGCCTGCTGAGGTCCAAGCACTGAACGAGTGATGGATCCTGAAGACACATCTCGTAAATAATAACGAGTAAAGGAACAGGGTGAAGCCCATGAAGCAGCCTGACAAATGTCTTCCATCGACACACCACTGTGGGGCGCCACAGAAGAGGAAATCCCTCTGGCTGAGTGAGCCCTGAGTGTCTCAGGAGGATGCAGCCCCGATGATGTGTAAGCGAGTGAAATGGCGTCACATAGCCAGAGTCAAAGGCGCTGGGCCAACAGCGCGTGCCCAAGGGAAGACTCCCTGTAGTGCACAAACAGGCTTTGTGAGCGGCGAATCCCTGAAGTGCGTGACACATATCGTGCGAGCGCGCGCACCGGGCAGAGAAGAGGGGAAGCCATGGACGTAATTTTGGGTGGGGGGGGGGGGGGGGGGACAGGGGGGACATGTCCCCCCCACTTTTTCCAAAGTCAAGCGTTGACCCCTGCATTTTTCACCATCCAAAAACAATATTACGCTATATTAAATTGACACTGGTTGAGCTCTAGGACCAAGCAGAAAACAACTGTTTGTGTTGAAGCCGGTTTCCCATTAGAACATACTGTAAAGATACACCCTCCCACCCCCGTGTCCCCCCCACTTCTAAAGTGAAAATTACGTCCATGGGGGAAGCCGCCTCCTCCTCTGAATTATGGGGAGGAGGAAAAAGTCCAGCCAATGAAATTGACCTGGATTTGAAGGAAGCATTAATGTTTTTCGGGCACAAAGGCTGGGTTGGGGCAGAAAACAGCAGACCCGCCATCTGCCCGGATCCTGAGGCATGCGGGAGCCACTGAGAGGGCGGTTTGGTCGCTCACTCTCGTGACTGATGCCAATGCCAGCAGCAAGGCAGTTGTAAGTGACAGGAACTTGAGTGAGACCTGGTCCAAGGGCTCAAATGGGGCTTCAGATAAGCCACGCAGAACCACCGTTAGATCCCACTGGGGAATTAGCGGACGGGACACAGGTCTGTTCCTTCTGACACCTTTTAGAAAACGTTTTGTGAGGGGATGATCGAAAACAAACCTATCACCAAAACCCTGATGACAGCATGAGATAGCTGCAGCATATGTCTTAACAGTGCTGAATGCGAGCCCCCTGTCCGTCCGTAGCTGCAGAAACGATAGGACATCCGCCAGCTGGCAGGAGAGCGCTTGAACATTCCGCTCTGTGCCCCAGTTCTGGAAAGCTGCCCATTTAGCAGCGTAAGATGCAATGGTAGAGGGCGCCCGCGCACTCTGAATCGTGATGACCACATCATGCGGCAGCCCAGAAACCCCTAATCGAAACCGCTCATCGGCCAGACCCACAGCCGATGGCTTATTTCCGGAGGATGTCTGATTATCCCATCCGCCCGGGGAGGGGTGTCCTCCCTTCGCGGGAGTCTCCACGGGGAGCCGGACAGTAGCGCTTTCTGGTCCGGAAGCCATGACGCGGACAAGTGTCTGGGAGCCACCAGAATTACCGAGAGCTGTTCTGACCGAACTCGGTCCAGGAGAAGGGGAATCAGAGGGACTGGTGGAAACGCATAAAGGAGCGTTCGAAGCCCGGGCTGGTGTGAGAAGGCGTCCGCTCCAGCGAGGTTTGGTCCCGGAGACTCAGGGAAAACCACAGGCGACACTGAGCGTTTTCGCGAGCCGTGAACAGATCCACACGGTTCCCCGAACTTTATCCAAATCTGTGATATCAGCGCGGGATGCAGACGCCAGTCGGAGTCGCGGGGACCCCCTCTCGACAGGATGTCTGCCGCTACATTCAGGATCCCCGGAATGTAGGTGGCACAGCAGGTGGACATGTGCCCAACACAGTAAATCTGTGGCTATGCGCAATAGAGGGGGGGATCGAACTCCCCCTTGGCGATTTATGCAGGCTGCCGCCACCTGGTTGTCTGTGTGAACTTCGACATGACGGCCATCGAGAAGGGCAGCGAAGTGCATGAACACATTCCTCATTGTCATAAGCTCCAACACATTTATGTGCTCGTGCGTGTGGGAGGGCCAGCGATCTGCCGCGTAACAAGCACGTGCCCTCCACCCCAGACAGTGACGCATCCGTAAACACAGATACGTGTGACGCAGGACGTCCGATGGGAATCCCGTGTGAGGGGATGCAGGGATTCCCCCAGTGAGCGAGGTCCCCGCCCACTGAGGGGGGAACCCTCAACATACGTCTCTTCTGACGTATCGGGTGTACCCGGAGGCAGATGAACCAACTTTGCAAGGGCGCCTCGAGTGCAACAACCCCAGCAGCACCACCGAGTGGGCTGCAGCAATCATGCCCAGAAGTCTCATGACTAACAGGGCTCTCACGATCTCGCGGGGTTGCACACGGGAGATCACCGTGGTGAGATCTGCCGCTCTCACCGGCGACGAACGTGCTCTCATTAGAGAGGCGTTCAGCTCCCCCCCCCCCCCCCCCCCCCCCCGAGAAACATAATCGACTGGGATGGAAGAACAGAGTTCTTCCCCCAGTTTATTGAAAACCCCAGGGTTGACAGATGCTCTGTTAACCTCCTGGTTTGCACTGACGCCCCGTCCTCGGACCGGGCGCATCGGAGCAGATCGTCCCGGTAAAATAAAACCCTCGTTTCCGCCGTGCGCAGTGGCTGCAGCGCGGTCTCCGGACATTTGTAGAAAGTGCGCTGGGCTAGCGAGTAGCCGAAAGGGAGGCATTCGTGCGCGCGTTCCGACAGCGGACGTGTGCTCGAGGTCACGTGAGCAACGTCTGAGGATTGGTTTCGCGCCCTTACCGCCATCGCTCGTACCAGAGAACTGGGAGCGACCCATGGAGGGCTGTGCTCGAAAGAGCAAGTGTGAAACAGCTGGAAGAGGCTGATCCGCACCGCAGAGCGTGGAGTCCATGAAGGACGAGTGGGAGCCGGGCCCGTGCACAGGAACGTCAAAGTGCCAGCGGATGGAGCCGCGCAATGTGCGCGCTTTGCGCGTGGTCGCGACAGCGCCATGACATCCCGTCCCACCCAAAGTTGTGGGGGAAGCGGGATGAGTCGGGCCTGGCCGTAGGCTGGGGGCGGTGCGCAAATGGAGCGCACCCTTACAGCTACCCGTGTAACATGACCGAGTCCGACTGTGTGAACATGCAGATGTGCTGCAGTGCTTGGTGCGGGGAACATCATGTGTGAGGATTCGGCAGAAGGTTCTGCAGAGGACTGTAGGATTGTGCTCTCGATGTGACGTTTTTTGGGTTTTTATTTCAAAACCAAAATAATTCACAGAGTTAACATTGCAGCCATAAGCACACATATTCCCCCCAACGAGTCGTTTTCGTGGTTGTTTTTGGCGAGGTTCCTGTGACTGCCAAGGCTGTGTCTGCTGGCTCGTTCGGAACCGTTGGCCGCCAACTCCCTGGTCCCGCCTCAGCGGGAGGCCGGCTCCGCGGGGCGGGCCGTGCAGCTGGGCGCATGGAGTTTCCGCGCCGTTCGTCCCATCCTCTGGGGGAACGGCCGGAGTGCAGGCTGACCGAGAGTGGACCAGGTCTCGCACCGTGGCTGAAAGTTCAGCTGCTGAGCCCTCTAGATGATGCTCGTAAGATGGGGACCAAACAGAACGTCAGAGGTGATGTGGCCTTCCAGCATCTCTCTGTGCAGGTGTTCAGGAATGGAGGGCAGGGCCATGAGCCACAAGGCCGCTGGATAAGGGTCTGCCAGGCAGCAATGCGAGCAGAACCGGTGAGTACAGCAGCGCACAGATTGAGGATGGCATCAGCAGTTTTAGTAATGATGGTTTTTGACTCGACAGGAGAGTCAAGCTCCTCCACCATTTTGGAAACGCCAAAGGCGAGAAGGCGATGTTATTTCCTGCAGCGCCGGTCTGGAAGGCGCACTGGTGTGCGCGATCGGCGAGCTGCCTCAGCAGCTGGTCATGCTTAGTGGGAACTGCTCGCGGTCCAGTGAGGTGGTTCTTGACGCCACACAGCGAGGCCAAGTCCGGCTCCAGTGGAGGAACGGATGGCCAGCCCTGGTCGGAGAAGCCCTCGACCTTGGTAATGGGCGCATATGTGGAAATTGGCGCCTCGAGCCTGGCAGGCTCGGAGAAGGCGGCGGACCAGCAGCTCATGGCAGCGGGGAAGTGCGGCCAGACGGGGTCTGGACAGCGCGTCTGTGTTGCCCCAAAAATTCCCACCAATTCATCCGCCTCAGGGGAGCCGGTTCTGGAACGGCTAGCCACCTGCGGGTCGCAGCCGCGGAGATGATGGCGGGCAGCTCCTGGAGCAGTGCTCTAACTGCTGGCAGGGAGGAGCGAGAAACCACTGGGGCAGAAGGACCCGCTGAGCGAGGCTCGTCGACCTCCGTGTTGTACAGGAGGGAATAATGGCTGCGGCAGCCAGCCTCGTCGTGCTCCTCACGAGGCTCGTCGACCTCCGTGTTGTACAGGAGGGAATAATGGCTGCGGCAGCCAGCCTCGTCGTGCTCCTCACGAGGCTCGTCGACCTCCGTGCTGTACAGGAGGGAATAATGGCTGCAGCAGCCAGCCTCGTCGTGCTCCTCACGAGGCTCGTCGACCTCCGTGTTGTACTGGAGGGAAAAAGGGCTATGGCAGCCAGCCTCGTAGTCGACCTCCGTGTTGTACAGGAGGGAAGGGCTATGGAAGCCAGCTTCGTCGTACTCCTCGCTGTCGATGACATCGTCCAATCGGTAGGAGCCAGCCGGCTCCTGGCCGACGTTGAAGAACCGTAACGCCTTGTCCAGCGAGTACGTGCCAGCCACCGGAATTTCCTCGTCGGTGGAGGGGGTGAAGTACTCGACCCGGCGGACCTTTTCAGCCACGGGCAGAGCGGTACAAAACGGGCACGAGGCCTGGGGGTCAAGGCCAGGCCAGCGTGGTGAGCCCCGAGACAGACCTCACACTTGGCGTGCAGGTCGCCGCTGGAGATGGAGCCCGTCTGGCAGGCCGGGCAGGTCCTGGCGTCGCTGGACATGGTCGGTGAGTAGATTTTTCTTGTATAATTGCTCTTAAAAGAAGCTCTTAAGCTTGGCGTGAAGAGAAAACGGAGGCGAGCAGTGGAGTCGCTCCACTTATATAACCCACAAGGGGTGCCCACGTGGTGGGCGTACATTTAAGCTCTTCATGATTGGCTGATGCTGAGATCACCCTTCCAATAGCAGCTCGCTTAAGGGCTAAGACTAGACGAAATAGAACATTTGAAGCACCTAAAGGGTCTCACTTGGTTAAGGTTGAGGTTATAATTCAACAATAATAAAGTGTCTGGGGTAGAAGTGGTATCTGGGAGATTTCCAAGGCCAGAATCTGTGCTGAATAAGGAATGACACAAAGGTTTTTCTCACATTTGTGATCAAAAGCATCGGGATTTTCTCCAAGACCTTTAGGAAATTATTCTCCTGTGTTTACTCAGATCACACTTGCCTGAGGTTGACAAGGAAAAATGCCCTGTTTATTCCAACAATGCATTGTTCCTGAATGACAGCAGCAGTTTTATCTGCATGCGTCAACCCTGCAGCTGCCCGTCCCGGATACAAGGGGGAAAACAAGCGACTCATGGTCCAAAGAACAGGCAGGGGAACCACTGAACACTAAAATAGATCATTTATTTGAAGGAGCAAAGACAACGCTAAAAGTTCAAGTCTTCAGAGGCTGAAGGAGTAAAAAAACAACAACATTAAAGCAGTCATAAAAACTGTCTAACACCCTGTGCATCACCAGGGGCGGGACGGAGTTCAGTACAAGGAGCCACCTCTTGGCTCCAGCGGGCAATGTTGACCCACGTAGCTGGGACCAAGTCTGCTCCACCTTGTCCTTTGGGTGTCAGGCACAAAGTCGACCTCCTGCAGCAACCTGTCTGTGCTGCCGCCATGGCTCCAGCATCGTCCCCTCGCCCACTGGCTGCTGCGCACACTGCCAGTCTCTCCGCAGCCCCCTGGCACAGCTCCGCTCCTTGGACACGTCATGCCCTCTCGGCCCAAGACCCTAACAAGACGCAGAGGAACCAGCACCAAAATTGCGCCACTCACATTGGGGAGGAGAGGGCAACCCACAATCCTCCACACTTGGCCACTTGTCCACATCCCGGGACAGTGCTCCAGGTGCCGATCTGCATTCCAGGGTGGTCGGTCATTCGTGTCCTTGCCAGAGACGTCACCGTCCAGTGTCCGTCTCTTGCTCTCAGACCTCATGCACATCTCTGGTGTCTGCTGCTCTCCTGGACTCTTTCCTCAGTTCCTCTTTTACCTAGTTTTGAGTCCATTGCACCTGTGGGGATTCCACATCTGTTCCCATTTGTTCCAATTAGTGTCTCTGGGAGGTACCACAAAGGGAAAAACCATTCAAAACACAAAATAAGCATGTCAACAATAACACAAATCATGCAACTTCAAATACCAAAATGGCAAATACAAACATATCATGCAACTTAAACTAAATCCAAACTTTTCCACTTTGTGACACATGCACTAGCTATGCATGCTAATGACTGGAGCGACACTCTCAGAGAAATCACCACAGTGGACAATCTGCATTAATGTATGTGTAATCAGTCAAATTGATTCAGACTGAAACACATGTGGATGAGCCTGCAACATCTGGCAAACAGATTAAATCCAGTGGTCTGTGGTTATGATGGAGGGCAGATGTATGAAGCTAACTTCATGGGATAGGCCCCTTTCCCCTTCATATTTAACACAATCAGCCCTAATTACCAGCAGTGTTGGGAGTAACGCGGTACAAAAGTAATTAATTACTGTAATGCATTGCTTTTTGCTGTAATGTGGAAATGTAAGGCATTACAGGGAAAGATAATGGTAATATTTACTCGGTACAATTGTCAGTAACGCGGTAATTAAGATGCATTTTTAAACCCAGAATCAAGCTGCGTTTCTTAAAAATTCAAATTGCGGGAAACCCGAAAAAAGTTCCAGTATCTGTATATATGACGTCATTTATGGACTCAGCTTTGCAGGCAGAGAGGACGCAGCGGTAACGGCTCAAATGCTGCAGCTGCGTCCTGCACGCGGCCGCAGTAACATTCACAAAATCGCTCCACTAAAACAAAATAATTCACCTGCGATCGTTCATATCAGCGCATGTTCTCTGGTATTCTGTACTTTTCTGATGTGCTTTGCCTCAGCTGAGTTTATCTGGGCTCCGGTGATTTCAACTCATTGCTGCTGGAGCGCCGCACATGTGAAGATCCCTTTGGCTGATTAGTTAGAAAGTAGGAAATCTAGGAAACAGTTTTTCTGGAAGAAGGAGAAAACATGCAGCATGCAGGAAGGTCAGAGAGAGAAAGGGCAGGAAATTATTCAAATAAAATCAAGAAAACAAACTAAGTGCTTGAAAAGAAAAAAAAGTAGGTAGATTTATCCCCAATTCACATTTTTACCAGTGAAAAGCAATAATATACATAAGCATTTAATATTTATACATGTGATAGAATCAGATCACCCCAGAAGTCAGTCCCACATCCAGGGCCGTATCAAGGCATTTGGGGGCCAAGGCAAATATAGGCTCGGAGCCCCCACCACCTCACTCGCTGCTCAGTTAATCTAAGATGGCAGCGTGCTGAGAGTACAGATTGTTGTTGCTTTTATTTAATAAACAATCCTTCTCAAGAACTGTTTTTAACAGCAATCCTAGCTCAGACACCACATCACCTTCCACTGGATGTGTCATGAGTTCACCATGCATCAGATTGCCAAACTTATACTGAAGTTTTGTTGAAAGTAACTTAGAGTAATGCAAAAGTAGTGTAATGCCTTACATTTTAAAATCAGTAATATTGTAATGTAATGAATTACTTTAAAATGAGGGTAACAAGTAATAAATAATGCATTACAGTTTTGAAGTAACTTGCCCAACACTGATTACCAGAGTGTATATTTAGTCCATAAAAACAGAAAATAATCCTGCTTTTAGCCTTTAATATAACGTAACTTTGACCGTTTGGTGAATTAAGCTAATGAGATGTAATATGCTTCTTAATAAGATCCAGAATTTTTTGACAGAACCAGAATATTTTTCTTATTTGAATTAAATAAAAATCTTCTTTTGGTATAAAAATATAAAATCTATAGTAAAGATTTTTTTCCCTCTCTTACTTTTTCCGCAAGCTAATGCCTCATATTTGATTCAGGTATTAAGTAACGTAGGGCTTTAATTTTATTTATTTGTGTGATTTATTTCAATATTTGGCTTAAATGCTAAAGGGACAAAATAACTTACCTATTCAGTCTGAGAGATTATGTTTGTGGTCTCTGAAAGCACTTAGTGCATTAAGAAACACAACTCTAGCCTGATGGAGCATCCCAATCTTTTCACTAAGCCTTTCAGGTTTTTAGGTGTTTTTTATGTCACTGATTCAGCTCAGATTAAACTAGCCAGAATCCCACTCTTTATGTCTGACGTGATTTAAAAACTTTAAATCTTACTGCAGTTTGTCTTGCTCTTTGTTTTGCAATAAAAATATTCTCTCTTCTGCAGCGATAGACAGGTGGAAATTGGAAAAGAAACTCACTGGAAAGGTTGAGTGAAGTGGTTTGTTTTTAACACCTGCAGCAATAAAGAGGTTGGAAAACTGAGCAGAATTCTTACAGTTTTCACTCCTTTTCACACACAAGGCTGTTTCGTTTCATTTCATTTTATTGAGATCCTCATTAGCTTCTGACTAAGTGCAGATGCTAGTCTTCCTGGGGTCTCATACATTTTCATACACTTGTTTACATAAGACAATACCCTATACACACACACACACACACACACACACACACACACACACACACACACACACACACACACACACACACACACACACACACACACACACACACACACACACACACACACACACAATGGCTGTCATGTTGGTTTTGAGGTTTAGGCTTGTTGTAACTGCTTTAGGGAAAATAAAAACAAATGAAGTCACTAGTTTTACTGAGGATATTGTGTGAGTGTCACCTTGTGAAAAAAAAAACTTTTTAAATAATCACTCTTCTCTGACCTGCATCACTCACAGACCACATCATTATTTAATAATACCAATGAACGTTTTTCTGAACTTCTCTCAGAGATAGAGCTGAAAAAATCCCAGGGATGTGAAGATTGTTTCAATAACACAAAATGAGCATTTCAATAACAAACCACCAATGATAAACGCATTAGCCTTACAGACTCTGACATCTGCATTGTGTGATCTTGGATCCAACTATCATTACCCACTGTCTGCCCCCCTAAAAGTCATCAGCTGGATTTAACTAAGCAGGTAGGAGCCTCCTATTGGATGATTACAACATGGGCGATTATCTTTCAGCTGGCATCAAGTTATTTAACCCCAACTGGTTACTTCTCATTTCTTAAACAACCTTATGGAAAGACATCTGGTGGTCCAGATGGACCCTGTTCCAGAGTGATGGAAGGATCAGGGTAAGAAAAGAGGCAGATGAAGTGATGCACCCATCATGCCTAGTGCCTACTGTACAAGCCTGTGGGGGCAGTGTTATGATCTGGGGTTTCTGCAATGGGTCAGGTCTAGGTTCAGCGACAGGATGTGCTCCAAGAATGAGGTCAGCTGACTACCTGAATATCCTGAATGACCAGGTTATTCCATCTTCCCTGATGACACGGGCATATTCCAAGATGACAATGCCAGGATTCACTCAAATAGTGAAAGATTGGTTCAGGGAGCATGAGACATTGTCTTCACTCATGGATTGGCCACCACAGAGTCCAGACCTTAAACCCATTGAGAATCTTTGGGATGTGCTGGAGAAGGCTTTGTGCAGTGATCAGACTCTACCATCATCAATGCAACATCTTGGTGAAACCTTAATGCAACACTGGATGAAAATGAATCTGGTGAAATTGCAGAAGCTTATTGAAACACCGCCACAGACAATGTATGCTGTAATCAAAGCTAAAGGGGGTTCAACCAAATATTTGAGCGTCTTACTATCTTTTTTTGGTGGTGACAGTTTTTTTTTGGCCGGGCGGTGTGTGTTTGTGTTTTCTGTGTTATGTTTATAGTGAGTTCACTCATGGGCCTGCCAGCCTTTTCACTAACTCAGTGAGCTTTGTGGTGTGATGGTGTGAGCTCATTATTAATTTAAAGAGGTTCAATATGTTTGAAATACTCATGACTAATTTTAGGAAAATCTACATGACACTGAACTTAAATAAAAAGTTGTGTGTTTGTCTGATAAAACAAATCCACAGACTAAAATGCTTTTTGAATAACATACTTCAGAACAGCTGTTGTTATGTTGTTATGTTTTCAGAAATTGATTTGTAGCCTAATTGTGTAGCAAACAACAACCTAATCAACAGATAACTTCGCTCTCTGACAAACAAAAGGATCATGAAGTTCCTGCAAAAAATGAAGGCAAATCTGACGATTTTAAACAATGTTCCCTGCTTCCTCTTAGCCGCCATAAATACGGAGCATTCCCCAACAATAGAACAGCCTTTATTGGAAGTGGCATTTAAACATTTGAGAGGACCTCGGATTATCTACGCAGAAATCGCAAAACAACGAGCCTCGAAAATATAACAGCCACAGAAGAATAATAGAGAAAAACAGAACAAATGTTCAGAAACAATACGACCCATCGATACGAGAACTCACAGAAACCAAATGAAAAGACAAAGAGTTGAATGCGAACCATCATGAACCCCAAAAGACAGCAAGGGTCTAATGACAAAGAATCAGAGACGGATGATTGGATAAAGGTTTGAAACATTGAGTCATAATGTAACTCCGAAATGACCACACTGGCTCGGCTTCCTGACGACAGGCGCTTCTCTTGTTTATTAAACGCCGTGAAAACTACACACAGAAAAACAGTAGCTTCAAAACTTCATTCTTTGAAGATAAATATATGCTTTAGCAAGAAAAAGAAATACCTCGTGGCCGCGTGCCACTTCGGAGGTCCAAATTCAGTACAATCAGTCTTCCTGTTTCTAATTAACACACAAAATAAGTACAATACTACACATAGCAAATATTTACAATATTACACACAAACACAACAAGTTACCTGAGTAATTGGCAGCGCAGGTGCTGCAGATGGCTCAGACAAAGCGGTTTCCCTGTTTCTCGAGTAATTGGCAGCGCAGGTGCTGCGGATGGCTCAGACAAAGCGGTTCTCGTGCTTCCTCATACACATACAAGTCACATCTCACATCTCACATCACTTCTCGCGGTAACTCGGTGAGGAAGATACCACTTGTTCCAAAATAAAAGACACAGATTTACGATACAAACAAATATTATATATTCTAACTTCTGGAACCAAATTTGAGTAATTTTATGACACTTACACTCCCACCAAATCACCCCTTACTTTCTTAAGGTGATTTTCTAAGTAGTGTCATTGTTAGAGTCTGTTTTAGTATACTCGTCAGTCTCAAGTAAGGTCACGACTTTGTGAATAGGTCTTTCTAGATAGATTATCCTTGTCAGTGGTTTTCCTTTGTCAAAAGTAGTTTCACTAGTCTTTAGTTTCACCTTTCGAACCTTGTCATCTGGGCTCTTCAGAGCTTCTACTACTAGGGCAAGCTTCCATTTACATCTTGGAGCGTTGTCATCCTGTAGTATCACAATGTCATTCATTTGTAGGTTTCGTGTAACTTTATGCCACTTCTGCCGCTGTTGAAGATTTAATAGATATTCTTTCCTCCATCTCTGCCAAATTTCATTTGCCAGATATTGTACTCTTCTCCATCTTTTCTTCAAGTACAAAGCCTCTCTGCAAAATGTTCCTGGAGGGGGGGAGAATAACTGAAGACTTCATTGTTAATATGTGATTGGGAGTTAACGGCTCTGGACCTGAGGGATCATTGAGATGTTCCACACTTAAGAGTCGGCTGTTAATGATGGCCATTGTTTCATAAAAGAGTGTTCTTAGACTAGTTGTATCAAGCCTGCTGGAGGGCTTGTCCAACATTGCTGTTAGTATGCTCCGTACTGTGCGAATTTGACGCTCCCAGATGCCTCCCATGTGACTGGCTGATGGGACATTCATCACAAATTCGCATCCAATGGCTCTTTGGGGTTCTTGGTCCATATGTTTCATGAGTTTCAGAAACTCATTTTTGGCGCCAACAAAATTTGTGCCTTGGTCACATCTTATTTGGCGGACAGGACCTCTTATGGCTATTAGAACCCGAAGAGCATTCATAAAAGCATCAGTTGATAGATCCTCGAGTGTTTCGATGTGCACAGCTCGTGAACATAAGCATGTGAACAATAATCCATATCTTTTGACTTCCTTCCTTCCTTCCTTTACTATGAATGGACCGAAACAATCAACACCGCAGTACGTAAAAGGAGGAGCTGTTTGTGTTCTTACTTCTGGCAAATCTGCCATCTGTTGAACGTTTGTTGCCTTTCGGTATCTTCTACACTTAACACAATGGTAAATGTGTGAAGAGACTAAACTTCCAGATCCTAAGATCCAGATCCCATTTGCACGCAGTTCATTGATAGTCATGCCTCTTCCTTGATGATGTACACGTTCATGATAGTGTTTGACGAGTAGAACTGACAAATGGGACTCCTTTGGAAGAATTGCAGGGTGTTTTACATCAGGATGCAAGGACGATTGGGATAATCTACCCCCTACCCTGAGAACTTCTGATTTATCAAGAAAAGCGTTCAACTGCTTTAGTTTACTTTGCTTGTGCAAAGAATTTCCATGTTGAGATTTGATTTTCTTTATTTCCTCAGAAAAAACATCGTTTTGCACTAGCTTGATCATGAATAGCTCAGTGTCTTTTCTCTCTTCAAGATCAGTCTCTTTGTTTGTCTTTTGTTGAATACCTCTGTACTCTTTGATGAATCGTTTTAGTCTGGCTATAGCTCTTACAGCTTTCATCCAACTGGAGAACTTCTTTAGACGCTCTAGCAGTGGGTTTGCTTCCTTTGAACACACTGAATGTGTATGACCTCTACCGAGTTCTGGATCTGTTTCCTCAACTTCTCCCACCATTTCCTCTTTGACTGGAAGATCTTGTCTCAAAATGTCTTCCTGAGAGACTGGATTGTCGTCCGTTGCATGCTCGGAGAAATCAGATTCCAAAGCCCTTATTACATCAGCTGGACTAACTTCCTTTACTTGAGTTTTGCATACAAAACACACTTGTTGCTGGAGGTTCACTGTGGGTTGTGGCGCAGGAGTTACTTCACAAACAATGATCCTGTGACTTGTGCCAATGACATCACTGTCATTTTCAATCTGAGACGAGCAGCCAACTATGCTCCAGCCGAGATCAGTTAACTGTGCGTATGGTTGGTTGTCCTTGCCCGCAATAACCTTTCGTGGTAGGAGGGCTTGTTGACAATTGTATCCAATAAGTAGACCAACTTTACATTCAAGCAAAGGAGGTAGTTTATCTACTAGGCTTTCTAGATGAGCCCACTTTAAGGCAGTTTTAGATGTTGGGATATGTGATCTGTTCACAGGAATAAACTCCCTTGTATAAACTGGTGGTAAGGTGATTCTCTTTTCATGTGTATACCCCCTCACTTGAAGGTTTACCAGCTTCTCACATGGTATAACTGTTGATTTTGCAGACATGGTGAATAGTTGCAGATTGGTTTTACTTTTATCTGTGTCAAGATCTTGAGCTATTTCATCTAAAATAAAGGATGTATCACTCTGAGAATCGAGCAGTGCATACACCAACACTTCCCTGTCAGGGTCGTTTCTAGATGAAACCCAGACAGGTAGTATAGAGGATGTTAACGTATTTGAGGTGGCTTGAGTTGCTCTGTTAGAGATTGCCGTGGCTGGTTCATCTCCTTCTTTGGCGTTTTCTTCGTGTTTGTCTTGAGGGTTATCATCAGTTGCAGGTATTACTCTTTTACATTCAACAAACTTGTCGTCGTGAAGACACGTTGGATGCCTCCTTTGACATTTTTCACATGTGCTTCTTTTATCACACCTTTTCGAAAGATGTCCACCTTTCAAACATCCAAAACACAGCCTTTCCGCTTGTACAAATTTGACGCGTTCTTGGACAGTTTTTTCTCTGAACTTGAAACATTTATCAAGTGAGTGACCCCTTTTCTTACAGAAAAAGCAAATTACAGCATTCACGTGACCTGAGGGGGTTGAATGGTTCGAATTTACTGTTAATGTTTTTGCTTGAATAACTTGGTTACGTAACTGTTTTGGTTTACTTGTTTCCAAAACCTTCAGGGCTTGCATTGAAGCTATGGGATCGCATGCTAAGTCAGCTTCAGTGGATACAAAATCCACAAATGAGTAAAATGGTGGATACTGTCCACTAATATTTTTTCTCATTTCCATGGCTGCACGATTCCATCTTGTCGTCAACCAGTCTGGAAGTTTCAGCAAGAGTTTCTGAATTTCCATACAGTCATTGAGAACATGTAAGGACTGTATCTGTGACATTGCAGCTTCACAACTTTTAAGGAAATCTGCAAAATCTCTAAGCTCATTTCCATCCTTTGAGCTTATTTTAGGCCAACTGTGAAGCTTGTCTCTAAAACATTTTCCCATGATGAACAGGTCTCCAAAGCGCTTTTCCAACACTTCCCAAGCTGCATCGTATGCTGCATCTGTGCCCACTAGGAGAAAGCCTTCAACTGCTCTCTTTGCGGGTCCACCAAGGTACTTCCTGAGATAGTAGAGTCTTTCATTCTTTGGAATGTTTTTCCTGTCAATCAAGGTTTCAAATGACAACTGCCAGTCTTTGAATTTTAGAGGATCACCAGTAAATAGTGTAGGTTCTGGAGTTGGCAGACGGTTAGCGCTTATTGCTTCAGCTAGAACGCCAACTAGATCCAGATTAGACTGTGGCTGATTTGCAGCAGCAGAAACTTGTATGGCTTGAGGGATAAATGGTGGACTTGATGCTTTGAGTGGTTGGCTAATGGTCACCTGAGGTGGTACACCAGGATTTCGTTGAGATTGTTTATGACTGTAGGAACGTTTGGAACAAATGCAGGGCTTGTGGCATCTTGGAGATGAGCTGTAGTTGTAACTTGAGGGGGGACGTTTAATGGGATTCATATAGCTTGGGTTACACTCTCTGCTTTAATGCTCTGTGATGAGCTCTGACTTCCAGAAACACTCTCAGCTTCATCATAAACCTTTACTCGAGCCTTTGCAGCATTTAACCTTTTAACTTCATCCAAACGTTTAATCTTTCTACGCTGCTCTTCTATTTCTTGCAGCCTTTCAAAGTGCTCACGTTCCAATTTCTGTAGCTTGGCTGCTTCCCTCTCCTGTTCTTCCATTACAGCTTGATTCTGGTCCAATGAGGACTCTGTTAAAAGATCTGACTCAACTATACTTGTAGCCTACTGGCTGTAACAAAAAACACAAATTCTTCCCGCTTCTGCTGAATACTAAAGGCCATTATAACTAGAATGATATGAGCTGATTAAGCATCTCTATAAAAACAATGGCAGCTGGATGAGAGGACAGGAAGAGACACGAACGAGTCAAACGTAACCAATTCATGAGCTAAAGATGTTTGTCCTGTGTTGACCTCAGAAGGACTTGTGCTCCAAATTGCCAAATTCAACAAGAGAGTTTTTAATTGTAAATTTGCAAAGAATAAAAAAAAATGAGCAGATGGAACTTTTATCATCATTTTAGATATAACGAACATACACATTTACACCCATCAGAGGAAATATAAAAACCAGAGTGATGGTGTTAGATTTGTTATTTATTTAAACACACACAAGTTCAATGAAAGTAGAACGTTCAGCTTCCCTTGAACTGAGGTAATCGCAGTGGGCACATGTGTGACCTGCCTTGGAAACACAAACTGACGCAGCATTGACACACTCCACTCATCACTCGGTGCAGCTTTTGTCACTCACCCTGGCTGTTGGGTCCCCCTTCTCCCTCTTCACAGTCCGTCATGTTGTTCAGCCTCCCCTCGCCTCTTCAACAGGCTGTGAGTGCTGAGTGAAACTCGCTCAGAAAATTTGCTCTACTTCTGCAGCTTACTAGGTATTTCTTGTGGGTACTCGGATAAATTAAAAAAGCAGTTGGAGTTGGAAAGCTGCGTGTGTCGTATGTTCCTCAACCTGTCGGATGCCCTTCATCTCCCATCAGTAGGAGAGGCTGAGAGCTGCTGCAGGGGGAAGAGTGATGCTGGTGCTCCGTGTCATTCACATGCACGCTCTCTGTCTCTGCACGCCACACAACCCCCCAGTCAGTTTAAGCCCAGTGACTACAGTCATCATGTATTCTGAAGGCATTATCCCTCCCTCTTTCCCTCCATCATGCACGGTGACTATCATCCATTTCATCATGATGGGAGGATGGAGACAGAGGAGGTGCATGTCAGATGTCAAAGTTCTGCTTCCTGAGATCAAAAATCTCCTTTGATGTGCTTTACAGACAGAAGACCAGATTCCACTTCATTACTGTGCATTCATCCTTCCCCACAGCACCCCGCTTCTCCTCCAGCTTCACTGGCTGCCAGTCAACTTCAGGGTTCATTTCAAGATCCTGGTTCTGGTCTATAGGGCCTTACATGGACAAGCACCATCTTAAATTGGTGATCTTCTTAGTCCCTACACCCCCAGCAGGTCGCTGAGGTCCAGTGATCAAAGTCTACTGGTTGTGCAGCACCAGGCTAAAGACCAAAGGTGACAGATCATTTGCTGCTGGGGCCCCCAGACTCTGGAACTCTCTCCCCCTGACCCTGAGATCAGTGGACTCAGTGGTCTCCTTTAAAAAGCAGCTGAAGACTCACTTGTTCAAGCTGGCTTTTGTATGACCTTCTTCACCACTCTCTCTTTATTCTGCTCTCCCCACCTATTCCACCTTCCTCAGGATCCACTGATTTCCCTCTTTCCTATTCACTCGCTCTCTTTCTTAACATTTTTTTTAATCACAACTGTCTATTTTTGCTCATTTTAAATATATTTTTAAACATTTTCTAAGTGCTTTTTTATATTTTTACATTTTTTGTTTTTGTGAAGCGCCTCGTGATTTTTATCTTGAGAGGCACTATAGAAATGATATTTTCTTCTTCTTCTTTTGTCAGATTTCCCCCTTTGCTGCATTTTTCTTTTAAACTTCTTTGTGCCGCAGTGGGCCTTTGTTCAGGAAAGAGCTGGAGGCTGCACTTTATCACTCTGTGAACTTAACTCTCACTAACTCAGCCGTCTGGATCTCCAGGAGGACTTTTGGACTCCTGGACAGCGTGGGAGCCAACCTTTTCAGTTTGGGGCATTTTTTTTTTCAAAACTAACGCAAAGACGTTAAAATCAAAACAAGACGTGAGGAACCTGTGATTGTAAAAGTCTAAATGTGTATTCAATTTTGATTATCAATTTGTAAACAGGCCATCATTCATGTTTTATACGTACGTTTAAGTAATCCACACACCTGTCAAGCTAAAATTATCATGGCCAAAACACAACTGGTGTTTGAACTTAAAAAAAGAAAGAAGAAGCTTCATCTTTTTTTAATGCATTCATATGTACTCTTTGATAAACTCATTCCTGAGTGGGCAGTCTCAGAGTTCTGACAGATGTTTAAGGAGATTTGATTAATCATACCAACAGAAACTAGTTCTCCATGATGCTTAAGGGCCGACCGAGGGTCGACGCTCAGCAGAGGTTAATACCATCTCTAATACATCTTAAAGACACAAGCCTGAGGTTAATGACATCCAGTGACTCAAACAAAACCCAAAGTCTGATCCTGTGGGGTCCTGAAGAAAACTGCACACCTTCAACACCAAACCGCAGACCAGAGAAAGGCTTTTCTAAAAATTCCCACAGAAATGAAATCAATTAACCAGACAGGAGCATGTATATATGCATTTATTTGATGAATTTTTGTTGCACCGCTTTTTAAATGATCTCAACAGAGATTTATTTTATAACGTCACCTGCTCACACATCTGTGACAAAAGCAAATGACACTTGATGTTTGTAATGCTTTTAGAAGATTCTTTTAAAATAGATAAATTCTTCTGCAAACAGGAAAATGTACAACCTCTGCCGACAACAAAAGGTTTTATGGGACTTTAATTGTACCCGTAGACGTGGGTACAAAATGGCGGTTCCCACCACCTCCATCTTGGCCATGCCACACGTCTTGTCACCACCAGACAATCCAAAAATGGAAAAAGAGGTTTTCCACGACCACCAGACGTGCCTTTCCACATGGTTGTTTAAGAAATGAGAAGTAACCAGTTGGAGTGAGAGTGGGAGCAAATAATTGACACCCAGAAACTCTGAACCAATGTAGCTAAAAGCTAACTGAGCTAACCCCTGAAGCTACTGGGTGTTTGGAGCCATTGGGGTTAGCTACTAATTACCTGTGCAAACCCGGAGCTAACCCAAAGCTAATAGAGGTAGTCGGGTGTTTTTAGCTAGAAAAACGTGGACTCAGAAGTGAAACATTAACTGAAAGAGTCGGTGTTTCTGTGGCTTCCCTCAGAGCTCTGGAGGCAATCAGCATCACAGCCACACAGTTCAGCTGCCCCGGTAGATGGGAGCAGCATGAATAATGAAAAGCACTTTGAGTGTCTTTATTTTATAAATCAAATCCACTATTGTTTTAATTAAATGGTGGGAAGCCCACATGTGCGGACCAGGGTACCACTGTGAAATGCGGGACACATGAGGACTCCACAGTGAGGGGCCCAGGAGGGGCCACAGGGGACAGTCCATATATATGGGCCAAGCCCTGTTGGGCCCCTACATGACCCCACATGATGAGACTCGTATGTGCCCTACATTTAAGACAGCTGTGGACAGGGGCATCGGACTGGGGGGGGGGGGGGGGGGGGGGGGGGTACCGTTTACCCAGGGCCCACTGCAGGGAGGGGCCCTGAGACAGCTTTGAATAAAAATGTTTTATTGTTGTTGTTTTTTCCCCCCAACTTACTTAATGTCTTAATAAACTTCCCTTTACCTGGATAAAGAGGTTAAGAAACTGAATTTCGCCTTAAAAATAATAACTGAATAATCTCTGAGACATCTATCACCCCTTAAAAATGTGCAAAGTGGTTTAGTCCACACCAGCGGCCAGGGGCTGCACGGCTGCATGTACAGCTAATGAGACATCGCAGATGCCGACAGCCAGAGCTGGAGGCAGGAGAGTCAGTCATGTCTTTTCCCAAGAAAGGGAAATCTGGCTTCCAGAAAAGAAAAGAAAAGAAAAGAAGGAGAAGGAGAAAAAGTTAATTGAACAGAAGCAAGTATTGACTAGGTTTTTTGTCACCAGTTTCAGTTTGCTAAAAGCCCGTTCACCCCCAGCAACAGTCACAGGTATGTGCAAAATATCCTCAGTCCAATACAAACTTCTCCAAAAATGCTCTGTAATTGCATCCTGTAGATGGCATTAAGCAGCTCAAGAGGAGACCGAATGTGGCACCATATATTGTTCTCAGGTGTAGCATCTCATTCTCAAATTCAGCTGTGAGATCCTTGTAATATTTTCTCATCAGTGCCTGGCATGATATCTTCATCTGCTCTTCAGTCATGTCTGTCATGGTTCATGACGTTAAGCTTTGCTGATATATATTGATATATTAAATACATATGACATGAATTAAACCAGGTTCTCTCTGTGAATGTAATGTACTCTAAATTTTATAATCCCTGCATTATCAGCCAAATTATAAGGTTGTCCGTTTTCAAGATCAAATATAAAGAAATTTAAAATAGGCTTAAAATATCTAACCAAGTCAATAACAATCCTCTAACACCAGTGTCATCATGCTATACGAAAAACAGTGGCAGCTTCTCATTCCTGAGATTACCACGAATCCATCGATACCAAGTTTGTCCTGGTCCATGACTGGGAAGGAGCTGAAATATCCACACAGAATGAACCTGTTTTTACTGCGAGGTCTGCGAATTAATTGGTGGCGGCCGCCCGCGATAATAATTCTGATTAATATATATATATTAATTAGTGTTTTCACTGATAACACCTAATTAATTTATATTTGATCTTGATGGTGAAAGGAAAGGCGTTTAACACTGAACACCTAACATGAATGCAGCTTCTGAGAGCTAGCTAATATCAGCTAAAACTGTGTTCTGCTGCTGCTGCTCACCGTCCTTCTACTTGCTTCTGTTCAATTAACTTTTTCTCCTTCTCCATCTTTTCTTTTCTTTTCTGGAAGCCAGATTTCCCTTTCTTGGGAAAAGACATGACTGACTCTCCTGCCTCCAGCTCTGGCTGTCGGCATCTGCAATGTCTCATAGCTGTACATGCGGCCATGCAGCCCCTGGCCGCTGGTGTGGACTAAACCACTTTGCACATTTTAAGGGGTGATAGATGCCTCAGAGATTATTCAGTTATTATTTTTAAGGCGAAATTCTGTTTCTTAACCTCTTTATCCAGGTAAAGGGAAGTTTATTAAGACATTAAGTAAGTTGGGGGGAAAAAAACAACAACAACAAAACTGTCATGCTGGGCTGCAGCTTTTTGACCCACGACATGCAGAATCATGCACGGAGACAAAGGTAAGTAAAAAAGGTTTATTATAATGTACGAAGGAGATGATGGTCTGAGATCCGATGGTTCCGGTGGGGTTCTAGAACAGAGACTGGAGTGAGTATATGCAGGTTTGACCATGAAAGAAATGAGTTTGTAGCTTACAGTTTCCTGGTTGTTGGTAAGGCTGAGAGGGGTGGGCAAGTCACGGCTGGCTGAGCTGGTAGAGCGAGAGTCAGGTGAGGCTGGGAGCTGAGTACCAGAGTTGGAGGTGTCCGAGATGGCAGGTGGGGATTGGAGAGCAGGCGGTCAGGGGTGAGCGACGGGACTGGCAGACAGGGTTGGAATCCGGTGAGTCTTCTTGCAGCCGATGGAGGCTTGGTTGGTGGAGGAGAAGTTTCCTGAGGAGGTCGGAGGAGAACAGGACAGATAATCTCAGGATGGCAAGATACACAAAATAACAAGTTTTTAGACATGAGCTAGGTGCTGGCAAAGTTCTACCCAATGCTGAGTATCTTCCGGTACTGATGAGTTGTCCCAACGCTCCTTAAATCCCCTGACCACTGATGAACAGATAGGTAGCAGCTGCTCTCCAGCTGCTCTCCAGACACACCCACCTGCACACAGAAGACTCAGCACAACACAGTTAGATTCAGCAGAAACCATGACAAAAACATTTTTATTCAAAGCTGTCTCAGGGCCCCTCCCTGCAGTGGGCCCTGGGTAAACGGTACCCTTTCCCCCCCCAGTCCGACGCCCCTGCACTCTGTGTGGATATTTCAGCTCCTTCCCAGTCATGGACCAGGACAAACTTGGTATCGATGGATTAGTGGGAATCTCAGGAATGTGAAGCTGCCACTGTTTTTCGTATTGCATGATGACACTGGTGTTAGAGGATTGTTATTGACTTGGTTAGATATTTTAAGCCTATTTTAAATTTCTTTATATTTGATCTTGAAAACGGACAATCTTATAATTTGGCTGATAATGCAGGGATTATAAAATTTAGAGTACATTTGATTCACAGAGAGAACCTGGTTTATTTCATGTCATATGTATTTAATATATCAATACATATCAGCAAAGCTTAACATCATGAACATGACAGACATGACTGAAGAGCAGATGAATATATCATGCCAGGCACTGATGAGAAAATATTACAAGGATCTCACAGCTGAATTTGAGAATGAGATGCTACACCTGAGAACAATATATGGTGCCACATTTCCACACATTCGGTCTCCTCTGCTTAATGCGCAGGATGCAATTACAGAGCATTTTTGGAGAAGTTTGTATTGGACTGACGATATTTTGCACACTACCTGTGACTGTTGCTGGGGGTGAACGGGCTTTTAGCAAACTGAAACTGGTGAAAAATTATTTGAGATCAACCCAGGATCCCAGGATAGACTGAACAGCCTAGCTCTTCTTTCTATTGAAAGCCAATAAGCCAAAGGATTGGACTTTAAAGATCTCATAAGTGATTTTGCTAACATGAAGACCCGTCAGTGGGCATTTACTGGAAAATAAATTCCAGGATTTTTGTTTGAACACATTGTTGGCAAATAAAAATAATTATATGTGAAGTCTGGGCATTTCACTTTTATTATGCTGGCATTTGTATTTGCTCAATATAGAGGTTAAACTAAGATCATATTTATTATCTTGTCTTATAGCATGACAAAAAATGTGTAAGAGAGGTATTAAGTAATTGAGCATGGGGGCCCACCTAGAAGACTTGTACCTAGGGCCCAGAATTTGGTGCTACGCCCCTGGCTGTGGATCCCACTGTGGCAACCCTTTGCCAAGTTTTTGCCCAGGAAGATCCCACATGCGGCCTGTACGGGCATGTTTGTTGGGATGGAGCTTAAGCCTGATTTATACCTCTCCATCTGCGTCGGTGCGGAGACATGCAACTCTATTATGCGTTATCACAAGGGCTCTTCGGCGGGCTCACAGAGGGTGATGGAGACATGCCCAAAATTTTAAACATTCGCTGAAATTTACGGAGATAGCTTGTGATTAGTCAGGACGTCGATTCCTGTACATTCATCACCAGCACTGCCGTTGCCTCGTTAAAAATTAAAAAAATGTTTAACGGCAGACCCAGAACAGAATAAAGAACGCATTGTGGAAAAAGTCCAAAAATTTGAAAGTTTATTCATCCGTAACTTAAGGAGTATAAATTACAGAGCAAACGTGGATGGAAATGATGGGAAACGTGGGTTTAGAGGTGGCAACCGCATGAAGAGGTGGAGGTGAATGAAGGACAAATTTGTCTGTATTAAAAATCTCTGAAATATATAAACACATTTGGTAAATAAGTACTGGAGTTCCAACCACACCCGCTTCCCTGCTGTTTCCTGTGTAGCACGCAAGTACTTAACTGCACCATGCACCAGTTTTGACAGCGAACGGCTCTTCAGTGCTGTCACCCAAGTTATTGATGAGAGGCGGAACCGTGTTTGTAGCGATAATGCTGAAATTCTGATTTTCATTCAGAAAAACCTACCTCTCACACACAAGGATGAGTGAAAACTAGTGCAGGAACCCTGTCACATAGCCCAGTCAACCTTCGTGTTTCCTTTCACTTAAAGTTTTTGCACTTCATGAGAAGACACTTTTTTGTTTACTGGACATTTGTTTTAATTTGCACATTTGGTTACTTGAATGAGTAGGGCTGATTGAGCTTAGTTTGTTACTTTATGGACTGTAATAATCAAGTTATGGCTACTAGCCAGTTTCGTGTAGAGCTCAATTAGAGCAGGGCTTGAGCCCAGTTTATTTTTAAAATTTTACTACAAGTAGGCTAATTACTGGCCCTGCTTAAATGTATGTTGGAGTGTTTTGTTTTAACTTTTGCAGCTGTTTGCACTTTACCTTACAGTTGTAGTGTTATGTTTACATTTTATGATTCAGCTGCTATTGGAGAAAAAATAAATATGGCAATTTTTTTTCATTGCCTAACTTGAAAATGAAGCAGTTGCCATATTTTTCATAGATAAGTGTGCATGAAAGGAGGTTTGTGATGTTGGTTACATAAACTATTTCTTTTTTTATTAGGGGGACCTCACATATATCGGTATCGGTTTATATCGGTATTGGAAATGAAGAGTTAGATAATATCGGATATCTGTAAAAAAGCCAATGTTGACCATCCCTAAATGTGCTATTGTGGACCAGATACATGAGTGTTATGGTGGCAGGACACCACAGAAAAGTGCTATGCCCTCTGTTGTCCCGGTGGGGAATAGCTTTGCAACGCTCCGCTGCCTGCGTTGAAGTTTCCGACACTCCATGTGCGTCTCTCCGTTGCGGAGCTCACAGAGAAGTATAAATCAGGCTTCATAATAGCGCTGCATTCCTCCACCTACTCCTGGTTGCTTTCTGAGTACTTTCCTCTGAGAGGAGACCAGACCCAGAACTTGCTAGAGGGTCTGTTCTGGAAAAACATTCAGGATCCAGGAGAAGCTGGAGAGTGTCCTCAGGAAGAGGGATGTCTGAGTTTTAATTCTGGATCTGTTACCTCCACAACCTGATCTTGGTTAAGTCAAAGGAAATGGATAGATAGAGATTAAATGAAGTTGATTTCAATGTGACTTTTGTAATTTTGTGCAACATTGTGAGAATAGTGAACTTTTTTATTTCCTAATATATCCCTGGATGTGTTTCTGAGATGTTCTCTAAATTACAAAACTTTTTTTTGGAGAACTCTAGAAGTGACTGGATACTCATGATTTCATGCATCGTGGACATTAAATGTTCTAGCTTTGCTTTGGTCTCCAACATCTCACATGTATCTGCCTCATTAGCTGCTTAATACTCTACTTTGCTCTTTTTATTTTAGTTGATTGATCATACGAAGCAGGCAGTAAACAGCACATGGCGGTTTCATTTATTAAAAACGGTTGTCTGCTCTTCGTTGGAAGAAATCTCAAGTTCTTAGAAATTTGTGACTGAAGATTAAAGTGATGAACAAACAAAATAAAAATCAATTAATTCTAGAGATTAGAGGTTGTAGAATTTCTTTGATTCCAGTAATTCTGTTAAACAGTAAATAAAACAGAACTCCGTGGTTTCTCTGCTGCTTTGCAAAAAGGAGGCTGCATGTCCTAGGTGTTGCTCATCACTTACCCACTGAAATGAATGAATGAATGAATGAATCCACCGGAAAAGGGTGGCTTGCCAACTCTGGGTTGGGAGGGAGGTCCTACCTCAAGTGGAGGAGTTTAAGTATCTCTGGGTCTCGTTCACGAGTGAGGGTAGGAGGGATCGGGAGATCGACAGGCGGATTGGTTTAGTGTCTGCAGTGATGCGGACGCTGAGCCGATCTGTTGTGGTGAAGAGGGAGCTGAGCCAGAAAGCCAGGCTCTCGATTTACCGGTCAATCTACGTCCCAATCCTCACCTATGGTCATGAGCTTTGGGTGATGACCGAAAGAACGAGATTGAGGATACAAGCAGCCGAAATGAGTTTCCTCCATAGGGTGGCCGGGCTCAGCCTTAGAGATAGGGTGAGGAGCTTGAACATTTGGGAGGGACTCGGAGTAGAACCGCTGCTCCTCCGGATCGAAAGGAGTCAGCTGAGGTGGTTTGGACATCTGGTCAGGATGCCTCCTGGACGCCTCCCTGGGGAGGTGTTTCGGGCATGTCCTGCCGGCAGGAGGCCCCCGGGTCGACCCAGGACACGTTGGAGAGGTCACATCTCCAGTCTGGTCCAGGGACGCCTTGGGGTCCTGCCGGAGGAGCTGGTGGAGAAGGCCGGGGAGAGGACGGTCTGGAGCTCCCTAGTTGGGATGCTGCCCCCACGACCTGGACCCGGATAAGCAGAGGAAGACGACAATGACAAATAATGAATGAATGAATGAATGAATGAATGAATTTAAGGTAAAGCAGCAATCACTTGGTACTTTACTTTGACTTCTTCTTCGCTTGTGTCACTGCTTGTTGGTGTGGACGGTATGAATCATTACCTAACTCACCGTGATCAGGCCCTGTCAGTGAGAGTAGCTTGTTGGCTGGGCTATGATTGGCAGAGAGCCTGAGAGCCATCTTCATCTGGCCCAAGCGGCTTTAGCTCTTAACACATGAGCACCTCCCACCCACCTCGCTTGCAGAACATGTGACCCTGAATGCCAGAGCCGTCAAACTCAGTCACCCCTTTGTTGTCATGCAAAAACACACCACTGAATGCAGAATTCACATCAAAAGAAAACAAAAAGCAAGAAAAGAAAGCACGCATGCACTCACAAAGATGTGCATGGCACAGACACAAATACCCTGCAGTGAACGTCCTGACGGCCTAATCCTACAGATTAAGGTCATGTAGGGCTGGAATGAAATCCCCTTTTTTCTTTTCTCAATCAAGCACAAGGGTCTGCTTTCAACTCTAATGGCTTTATTCCACGGCACAGCTGCAATTAAAACACATCTGAAGTCTGTCACACCTCAGAGTAAATACAGACAGAGATATCTGATGTGAACCCACCTTCACCGTGCGTGCAGACCAAATGCAGCCTGTTCTGAGGAAGGGCAGCACTCTGAAACATCTCAGTGAAAATATTAAGACTCATTAGCATACATACACATTAGTTCACACACTCGTGCACCTAATCAGGTCAAGCTGAACTATTAACCATTTAAAGACTCAAATATAAAATAACACTGATCATAATCCAAAGGGTTCTGTCATGCTGAGGGTTGGAGGAGTAGGACCCAATGTGCAGATACCCAGAACGACAAGAAGCAGGAAAGGATGTAAAATTAAACATCTTTATTAAGATGGTGAGTCCAAAGAAAACCTAGTGGGCCACGAAGCCAAAACCTAGAGACCTAAGATGGGGGAGGACAAACCAATGCTGACACGAACAATGGGCCAACCACCACACTGTGACACAGACAGGGTTATATACACAAGGGAGATAATCAGGGAAACAGGTGACAGGTGTGTGGGGAGTGAGAGCAGAAGAGATCAGGTGAGACTAATTAACTGATGGGGGAAAAGACTAGGTAAAAATCTATTTGTAGAGAACTAAAGATAAGTGAACTAATAAACCTGAAAACTAGACAGAAGAAAACACTAACAAGGATGGGATAACAAAACCTGAAATCACAAAGGGGAAACCTGAGGGAAACCAGGAGGGAGCTGAAGTCCTAAAGGGGCACAGAAACCTAAGGGTAGAACCTGGAGAGAGATGGAGAACACAAGGAGACACATGAGGGAGACGCAGAACGCAGACCATGACAGGTTCAAATGAAAACAACTGGGCTTCTTTGGTTTCTTGAAGATGTTTGACAAAGCTCCTCGGATGAGAAGCAAGGAGAAACCAAAGAGGTCCAGTTGCCTTCATTTCAACTCTTTGGATTACCATGACCTGGATGACTGAGAACCTTCACCAGCACACTGATAATAATGTTGAAATATATTAAAAAAATTGAACTATTTATTCATATTGATTACTACAACTATAATATAATCTTTATTACAATCTGTTTTATTTTATTATGTAAGTATGCACAAAAGCAATAAACAAAGCTGTGTCTACTGCAGCAGAAGATGAGGGGAGCAGGAGTGGACAGATATTTGACTGCATGGACTAAACTCTAGTCCAACTACCTCACCAACAGGCCACAGTGCGTGAGGCTGCAAAACTGTACCTCTGAGGTGGTTGTGTGCAGTAGGGAGCTCCACAGGGTATGGTGCTCTCACCCTTTTCATTCACTTTCTACACCTTGGACTTCACCTACAACACCGGCAGCAGTCACCTTCAAAAGTTATCTGATGACTTTGCCATTGTCAGCTGTAGGTCTGGGGTGAATGAGATAGGTCAGTCGTCATAGACTTTGTGGACTGGTGTGAGCGTAACCACCTTTGCTTGAACACCAGTAAGACAAAGTAAATGGTGATTGAATAAAAAAAAAAACACTCCTCCTCACTCACCACTAAACATCCAGGGTGCAGACACTGAGGTGGTGGATACCTTTGAGTACCTGGGTGTTCACCTCTACAGTAAACTGAACTGGTCCAACTGCACAGATGCTCTGTGTGAGAAATCAACATTTCACAAGTCTTTGTGGCACCATGCTTGTGCTTCCAGGTAACTGACAAATCGACTGACAAGAAACAAGATTTTTAAAGATTTATTTCTAATACAAAATGCTTTGTGCTGTTTTGGTGGGATGGAGAAGACAAGAGAGGAAGATACTGTCCTTTCAAACATCACAAAGGTAAAAGGAAATCCGCGAGGCTATTGTTGATGCATGTTGAGCTTGTTTGCTTCACAATTAGAACATATTGTTTTTCTGTTATTATCGTTTCTCTTTTGCAGACGCCTTAGAAAAAATGCAGCACAACGTGTCAGTGTCCTTTTACAGGTAAGATTTATTCTTGTTTTCTGCAAAACTAAATCCAACTAAAACAATTTAATGTTTATCTTAAGAACCGTGAGTATTTGATGTATACTTTAATGTCTATGCATATTTTAATGATGTTATTTCCATACATAATAAAAGCTTCATATTTAGTTTTTCCAGCATCTCGAGTGAGATGGATCCTGCCACTTCTCATCGGATTAATGCTGATATGTTTGGCCATACTTGGAGCCTATTTAGTACAAGGTGTCCTAAAAGGTGAGCCTCTCCTTTGATCTTTCTAAACTTTCTCTATTAAAGCATCTTATTGCAAATTCTGCTTTTCTCTCCGGGCTACGTTTGGAAGTGGTTGAAAGAAGATGATGTAAAAGGTACAATTCTGTGGACACAGTTCATTATTTAGTTCATTCATCAGTAGAAAAGTACAAATGTCTACTTGTTTCTCATTTTTGTTTTTCTGTTGGTGGAAGTTTGCATTTTGCTGTGCGTTGTTTTGGGTTTTTCTTAAGAAAGTAAAATAAAATGTTCTTGTTTTGAATCAGTCCCTTGAGTCAGATATGAAGGTATTTTATTTTGTTTATTAAAGTATTTTTCGTAGATAGTTTTAGATCCAACAATATGCAGGTAAACGTTTTTCATTAAGTTGAAAAACTTCATCAGATTTATGTGACTGAGTCAGCAGAAAGCCTCAAGAAAAATCCATCAGTTTTGAAAATGACATATTTGACATTTTACAGAGTCCTGGACGGCGTGGAAAGTGTAACACATAAAAAGAAATATTGTTCTTCTTGTTGTTGTTGACAGCTGAAATAAAGCTTTCTTAAAATTGTATTTGTTTTATCTTTTGTGTCATCACAACCCCGTTCCCTGCTGTGGTGTGACTGATGTTTTGATCACAGAAGCCATAATTGAATATTTTGTTGTGTGCAGGTGCTGTGGGTGGAGGCCATGTGGTCCTGCTGTACCCGTCTGATGATGACAGGCATCTTCCAGGCATGCTGTGTCACCTGGGCTCATCTCTTCAGGCCCTGGGCTTCACTGTGTCGCTGGACCTCTGGAGCCAGGCTGAGCTAAGTGCCTTGGGCCCTGTGCCATGGCTCCATTCCCGACTGGACCAGCTGCAAAGACAGGGGGGTAAAGTGGTGTTAGTCCTAACCAAGGCCACCTGGACCCGGGCTGAAGAGTGGGGAGCCCTCAGCAATGACGGGGTGGTGAACAGAGATGCGGGGGAAGTGTTAGGAAGAAGCTACCCTCCGTCTTCACGCCGAGTGGATGTTTTCGGAGCTTCGCTGAGCTGCATTCTTGCAGACTATTTACAGGGCCGGGCTGGTGAGAGGCTCATGCTGGTGCAGTTTGAATCCCTCCCACCCGAAGGTTTCCGTCCATTTCCGTGTCTTTTTTGTGGACTTCACGTTTACAGTCTTCCATCCCAGAGTCTGGGCTTTCTGACTGAACTTGCTGGCACCAAGCATATTGCTTCAGCATCAGCCAGACGGAAAAGGGCGGGTAGGCTCAGAAAGGCATCTTGAGCCCTGGCACAGAAGCTGTCAGGGTTCACTGCAGGGACAAATGTCTTCAGACTGGCTGGTGTGTCTCAGGGTTGTGTTGGTGGGGAAGTGGAAGACTCAGGGGAAACTGTGCCTCTACAACCAGATCTTACACCCCTATCCAGCCGAGAGACAGAGCCCAGGGCTGGTCTGATGGAACAGGTCTGACAGCTATGATTCAGCTATGGGACGAGCTGCTCATGGTGTCAAAAGTACTTCAAACTCAAACTACAGTGAGTCATGTTCTTCCAGTTCAGTTTTGCCATTTGCAAGTCATAAGAACCTGTTGTAGCGTGATGAATTGTCCTGTTTTTTGTCACACAACCTCCCTCTCAGCCGTCAACCTCCTCTAGGGAGGCACCGCAGAGCCGCTCAGACTCCATTACCCAACATCCCTAGCGCCAGGCTTCCGTTTCACGTCACCCGCCAAACCTATATAAGGAAGTGCCGCACAACGCCGGCTCACTCAGTCATCGTTCTCACCAAACTTACTAGAGTCTTAACCAGATCAGCTCTGATCACGAAGCCTGTTCAGATCAGACCAACCAGATCAGACCAGCCAGATCTCAGAATCCTGCCTGCTCGTACAGATCAGCTTCAGACCAGGAGTCGCCGTGTTCAGCTGTGTCACCATACAGCTGAACACCCGGCTCCCAGATTAAACAGCGTGTCCATTAAACCTGGCGTCAGTCACTCCGCGCTTGGGTTAAAAGCCACGCCACATCCAAACTCTTGCCCCGCTCGAGTCACCTCGTTACAGGATGACTGAGTCCACAGTTAACCCAGCGGAGTTTGATAACCTGCGTGCTCAGGTCAACCGGATGGAAGTCACGGTGGAACGCCTGGCCGCCAAGGTGGATTCCATCGCCACGGTGGTTCTCCAGCTCTCTGCTGCGCAGCAGCAGCAGACCTCCAGAGACCGAGACCAACCTGTATTCAGCCTCCCGGAGAAATGGGATGGAACGCATGGCTCACCTGAAGGACTGTTAGCCACGTTAGCCATGACGTTCGAATGTCAGCCACACCGATATGCCACACCCCGCTCCCGGGTGGCAATGCTGGTCTCCCTCCTCACTGGCCGAGCTCAGGAGTGGGCAGCCGCCATGTACAATAAGAAATCGGAAGTCTGCAATGACTATGATATGTTCGTGAACGAACTCAGGAGGGTTTTCGTTCCCCCCAGTGGCGAGACGTCAACGGAGACGCAACTCCTCCAGCTCCGGCAAGGAAACCAGACGGTAGCGCAGTACACGTCTCGGTTCCGGACCAAGGCGGCCAAGCTGAGATGGGGAGACGACGCGCTAAAGGCGATCTACCTGGAGGGGCTCTCCTCCCACATCAGAGACGGGATGATCGGACAGGAGACCCCCGGGACCCTGGACGAGGCAGCCGACCTCGCTCTCCAAATGGATTTGCGCCTCTTTACGCGCCGACCTGCTGAGCCCGCGGCAGCGGCAACCAACGATCAGTCCCGCTCAGTCAGCCCACTCACTGATGAGCCCATGCAGCTGGGACACTTAAACCCAGAGGAGAGGGAGAGGCGCTATAAGGAGGGGCTATGCGCCTATTGCGGCGCACCGGGCCATCGGCGCTTCTCTTGTCCTTCCCGGCCGGGAAATGCCGTCTCCAAGTAGGCAGCAGCAGAGGGGTCCTACTTGGGTCGGCCGGAACCCCCTCGACCCGCACCATGCTCCCAGTAACACTTCATCTCGCCCAGGGGCCCGTTGAGCTGGAGGCGCTTTTGGATTCTGGAGCAGCGGACTGTTTCATGGATAAGGATCTGGCGGCCCGCCATCACGCCCAATCTGCACCCGTCAAGGACCCACCGCCTATTTTACCTGCCCAGAGGTTCGTTGCAGCCCTTCACTGGCCAGTGGAGGACGCCATCCGAGCTGCTCTACCCACCGAGCCCGCACCGGCTGACACACCCTCCAACCGACTGTATGTGCCATCCACCTGCCGGTCTGAGGCCCTAGCATGGGGACATGCTTCCCGTTTGGCTGGCCACCAGGGGGAGACCCGCACCCTCCAGTTCCTACGTCGGGCCCTGTGGTGGCCCTCCATGGCTAAGGATGTCCATGAATACGTGGCTGCATGTTCCACCTGCGCCCGTTCCAAGACTCTGAACCAACCCCCGGCTGGCGACCTCCATCCTCTTCCTGTTCCCCACAGACCCTGGTCCCACATAGGCCTGGACTTCGTCACGGGGTTGCCTCCCGTCAACCAGCTCGACACCGTCCTGACCATCGTGGACAGGTTTTCCAAGGCGGTCCACCTGGTGGCTCTTTCCGGCCTGCCCACCGCTAAGCAGACGGCCGAAGTCCTTCTGGAGCAGGTGGTCCGTCTCCATGGGTTCCCTCAGGACATTGTCTCGGATAGAGGGCCCCAATTCATGTCCAGGTTCTGGAAAGCCTTCTGCCGGCTGGTTGGTGCCAGTAGCAGCCTCTCGTCTGGCTACCATCCCCAGACCAATGGACAGACTGAACGCGCCAACCAGCAGCTCGGGCGGTACCTGCGCTGCTTCGCCTCTTCCCAACCGACCACATGGCCAAAGCATCTCTTGTGGGCGGAGATGTCCCATAACCTCCACGTCTCCTCGGCTACTGGTCTTTCCCCATTCGAGCTGTGTAATGGTTACCAGCCCCCTCTGTTCCCTCACCAGGAACCGGAGACGGAGGTTCCTGCGGCCCAGCTCCTAGTTCGACGTTGCCGTCTCGCTTGGATCCGTGCTCGGGCTGCCATCACACGAGCTAACACGGAGTACTCACGCCAGCATAAGCGCCGCCACCGGCCTGGTCCGACCTTTCAGCTGGGCGATAACGTGTGGGTGTCTACTCGTAACATGCGTCTGCCCGCCGGCTCCAAGAAACTCAGCCCACGGTTTCTGGGTCCTTACCCCGTGGAAAGGGTCATTAACCCCGTGGCTTACCGCATCCGCCTGCCCAGGTCTCTCAAGGTTCACCCCGTCTTCCACGTTTCCCAGCTGAGACCGGTCAGGACCTCTCCTCTCGCTCCCCCCCCTGTGCCCGCTTCACCGCCTCGTGGGGTGTGCGGTGATGGTGTTTATGGTGTGCGCCGCCTGCTGGATGCCCGTCGCCGTGGCAGGGGATGGCAATACCTGGTGGACTGGGCGGATTACGGACCGGAGGAGCGCTCATGGGAACCGTCGAGGGTCATCTTGGACCCCTCTCTCATAACGGACTTCTGGGCTCGCCGCTCTGGGACTTCTGGGGCCGTCCCTCGGGTGGGGGGTCCTGTCACACAACCTCCCTCTCAGCCGTCAACCTCCTCTAGGGAGGCACCGCAGAGCCGCTCAGACTCCATTACCCAACATCCCTAGCGCCAGGCTTCCGTTTCACGTCACCCGCCAAACCTATATAAGGAAGTGCCGCACAACGCCGGCTCACTCAGTCATCATTCTCACCGAACTTACTAGAGTCTTAACCAGATCAGCTCTGATCACGAAGCCTGTTCAGATCAGACCAACCAGATCAGACCAGCCAGATCTGAGAATCCTGCCTGCTCGTACAGATCAGCTTCAGACCAGGAGTCGCCATGTTCAGCTGTGTCACCATACAGCTGCGCACCCGGCTCCCAGATTAAACAGCGTGTCCATTCAACCCGGCGTCAGTCACTCCGCGCTTGGGTTAAAAGCCACGCCACATCCAAACTCTCGCCCCGCTCGAGTCACCCCGTTACATTTTTGACCTAAAGGTCTTGCTCTATTTGCTCTGCTCGAGCAGAGACATAAAGTTTCTGACACAAGCCTGATGTACAAGATATGGGCCAAGGTCTTTCATGCACTCTGCTCATCTAAACCGCTTGCCTCCCTCTACAGCTCAAGAGAAGAAAGAGAACTCTTTTAAAATAATAATCAAATAACATTTGTTGTTACCAATAATAATGTAAGCCCAACGTTCGATCAATCTGTGAAATGACAATGTTAATTACTTGATATTATAATTCTGTGATCAGTAGTATTTTACAAGTAATATAATCTTAAACATTTGCACTAGTCACTGATGACACGTAATGTTAGTCACACAACACATTTCCTTTGTCTGATCCAATCAGAACCTTCGTTTCTGAAGCGAGGCGTGGTTTTCTGTGGTGTTTGTATAATCCCTCCTTTGCTTGTCAAATTCTGATTCGCCAGTAAACCAAAATATGACAGTTATAAAAACTATCCCACGCCACCTTTTCTTTAGTTCAACGCATTCTAGAGAAGTCCTGGACAGGCCTTCCGGACTTCCTCTTAAGCAAAAGAACCTCGACAAGCTGGATAAAATCTGTTGCACGTTACACCTGACTGCAAAGGTTCCTTCAGAATAAAAGCTGAACCTCACGGCCCCTTCAGGGTCTCGCTGATGCCAATGATAACTGTCGTGACCTGGAAGCATTCCAAGACTGGCTTGGTCAGCAACCACTGCTTTTCTACCGGCTTTGGTTCCAAAGAGGGTCCAAGAGTACCTCAACATTCTGGATCTACACGGAGGCTTCCCCTGGGGTACGTAGACAGACAGATGGCGTCTCATGTGGTTATGAATGTCCAACCGTAGTTTAGAGCAAACCATCTCACTCCCACTCAGAACTAATTGCTTCTCCGGATCCGCTGGTTCTGATAACACATTCCACACATACACCATTATCAGTCTTATTCCACCTTAGTTCCATCAGTACACATAGTGTTTGAAGTTAGTCTTGTTTAAATTGTTTAGAAATAAATCTCTTGACTATTATAAACCTGACTCTCTCTCTTTCTTTGAGTTAATACGAAGTGTTGTTCAATCCCTGCAATAAAAAGTTCCGATCTTCTGGTTAAAACATTCAAAGAGCCATCAGATTGATATTTCATTTTTTTATGGGATTTCACATTCTATGGTTCATAAGTAAGATGTAAACAACTCATTCTTTACACTGTGAAAACAGGGAAAATGCAGGTTTGCAGAAAATCTTTTTTATTGACAAATTGAGAGCTATATGGCTGAAAATAATTTATAGCATTTAGCCCTGAAACGTGGCGAAAAGACGTAAGATGTTAGAGGAGATTGTTTACGACGAAAAACTAAAAAATGCAAAGGAAGCATCTCGGTGAGGTAAACCGATGCTCATCTTGGCTGTTTCCAGCCACGCGGCTGGGTGTTTGTGTTTTTGCTACTTTATTTGTGTATAATATTTAGTTGCAGATATAACTTAAGAGGAGTGTGTGGAAAAAAATATAACCACTATGTTTTGTATATACTTATACAATTCTGTAAAATATGTAATATGTTTAGCTGTTTATCCATGAAAGGGTTGTTGGTCTTAAAGTTTGTTTAAAGGAAATGAATAAAGCATTTATGTTCTTGCTTGACAAATGAATTCTTGCTCATATTTTTGCAAAAACACTATTTCTAATTTTTGGTTTTAGAATGGGGCTTTGATGAGCACTTTCAATGTTTGAACATGTGTGTAATTGTTTGTTTTATAAATGCCTTATTATTAAAAATAATACAAGCATTTGTTTGCAGCATTCAGTTAAAACATGCACAACAAATAGAAACCCCAGCTAATTCCAAAAATCTTTGCAGCATTACAGGTTTCCAGCATACTTGTGCATAATCAAGAATGCAAAGTAACCATAAAGGAGGGAAAAATACATAAACAAAAAATGAATAAACCTATTAAAGCAGCAACTTGTGCGTTAACTCTGTTTTATATATTTCATATAAACTGTATATTTACATGACATTTGCTTTTTTATTTTTGTTTAAGAAATAACATTTTTAACCCTTGTCACACCGTTTAACTTTTGTAACAACTTTGATCTTGGTGCACTGCACAAAAACGGGCTCTGGAGACCAAAGTCTTTAAAATTGCACAAAATGTTGTAAGTTACAATTTTGTTTACATGAGTTTCACCCTTAGCTTCAATCCTTAAAATCATAATGAAAGTTTTGTGTGTTTCTGTGATATAACCCCTTTAATACAAGGTTAAGCACCTGGAATGTAAAAAAAAATTGAAAAACTAAAAAAAGGAAATTATTTCTTGTGATGTGTCCAAAGGTCTTGTTTTGGGAGTGAATTGTCAGAGCCTTAAGTGTCACAAATATGCATAAAAATGTTGTTATTTGCTCTTAATTTTTTTTATGGTGTCAGATTTCCTGAAAAAAAAATCACTCCTTTCTCCCTTGTGCACAAAAAGTGCATTCAATTCAATTCAATTCAATTCAATTCAGAAATACTTTATTAATCTCAGAGGGAAACTGATTGCTGCATAGAATGCAGTTTTAAAATGATAAAATATGTCACAAATCCCATTATTCACATGAATTTCATCCTTGGCTTCAGTTCTCACAAAACTAAATTAAAAAAATGAGTGTGTTTCTGAGGTTTAACCCCTTCAATCCCAGGTTTATGGTAAAAAAAACTGAAAAATGTAATAATTTGTCATGGTCTGTGGCCCTCTGTCCCCAGCCTCCTCCTGTTCTCATCCAGGTTCTCCTGCTTATTTCTTTCCCCATTTAGTTTATTGAATGCACCTGCCTTCCCTCCAGATCTCACTCACACCTGTTCCTCGGATCACCTCCCTCTGTGTTTAAAAGCCCTGTCTTGTCCCTCAGTGTTTGTCGGTCGATTGTTGTGAGTCAGCGTTGTTTTGTTCCCTCGTCAGGTTCTAGTCTTTGTGCTCATTATTGAGCTTTTTTTTTTTTGGCTTCCTGATTTTCAGTTTTCTGGATTTGATTCCTGCATCTAAGTTATTTTTGTTGCCACCTTAATAAAAGGATTTGGCCTTTTTTCAACTGCTCTTGCCTCAAGTCATTCTGGGCTTCTGCGTTTTGGGTCCTAACTTCTCCTGCTCAGCGTGACAGAATTTTTGTGTGTTATGCACAGAGGATGTTCTTTGTGAATGAGCCTTGGTGTGGCACAAATATGCATAGAAATTGTTCTGTTGACTCTGTATCTCTTGTGTAGTTATATTTTCTGATAAAAGTCGCCTTTCATCTTGGTGCACAAAAACATGATCAAACCAACCTTCATATTTGAATATTATTACAGAAGTGTTTCTTTTTTACATGAATTTCATTCTTAGCTTCAGTCGTCACAAAACATGACAAAATATATTTGTGTTTCTGAGATTTAATCCCACAGGTTAGACTACTATTTATAAAAGAGAGGACTCGAGGTGATTGGGCGACGAAAACATACTTGAAAAACCAGACTGGCATGATGTTGCGTTGTTAACCAGCAGGTTTGAGTGTTGGAATCAATATCAGCAGACCTGGGATAGTTTCCTCTGAGAAAGAGTCTAGCGACTCGGTTACAACAGGTGGGGCTGGAGGCGCACACAAAGTGCCTTAATCTAAGGATGATCTCAAAGCCAGTTTTTTCCTGGAAGATTTACAATTTTCAACTGATTCCTCCAGTGAGTTGGCCATGCCAGCCGGTTCCAGTACTGGGCCCAGTCTTGAACAGAACTAGTTGATCACCTGCAGCAGCAGCTGATGCCAGCAAAGAAGTCTTTCCTTCTGTTCCTGACCACCTTGTTGTTCTCCTCTAGCTTCTCCCTGTCCTGTGAAACCATGAGCCTATTTTTCTTCCATTTTCTTTCCGCTTCCTGCAGTCACACCTAATATCTCTGATTTATTTTGCCATCCATGCTCTGACCTGGCCCTATGTTTCTAGTAGAAAGAGAAGCAATCTGGTTCAGAACAGATTCACACAATAAGTACAATTAATACAATACAAATGTACAAATAATGTAGAAGAAGGCTTTTGGGGTTGATGGATGCTGAGTATAACTTTGGCCATTTAGTAGAAAAACTTCCTTTTAATGGCCTGTAACTAGACATATAACTGCAAATTATGTAACTGCTGCTTAGAGTTAACAGGGATTTTAGTCATTTTTACCAGATTTTTGAAAAAAAAAATCAAATAAATAAACAATAGAACTTATACAGGTTTTTTTGTATCAAATTCAAATAACACAAAAACCAATCATTTTTATTGTTTATTTTCAAACATATGTAGAAATGTTGATTGTTGCACAGATTCCACAGAAACCGGTGATTCCAACAGACTGATTGGATCGTTCAAGACGTGTTTTTTCGAGGAGGATTTTGTTTGCAGGTAGGATTTTTGAGAAATAAATTATTTAAATGCTTCAGTGACACAATCTGAATATGCTAGGATGACTTTAATTCAAAATGTTATCATTTTAATTGAAGAAGAACTCTGAAGAAGACATATTCTGTCAAAATGTTAGTTATGTTTGTTTTGCACCTGTTAAAGTACTAAGGACCAGTGTGTGTGAGTGTTTTGTAGAGCCATACCCTTAAAGTAACCCAATGATTTTGTCTTTCAGTCATGGACAGGGTGAACTTTAAAAAAGCGGACCCAGTTAAAAAGTAAGCACCAAAGCTTCACACACACCGTCACTACATTCAGACAAACTGCTTTAGCTATTTCGTCACCACACAGCACCTTTCAGATGTTTGTGGTTCTTTGAGGTTGCCTTGTGCTTCTCTGCCATCTTTGCAGATACCACGATTACAAAGAGACATGGGACGAGCTCCGCCTGTGCGACAAAAAGGACGACCGGATCCAAATTCGAAAAGAGGTTGAGGTGTGAAATAGAAATAGCCTACAGTTATTTCCATAGGGCTAATCTTTAAGAGCCTCTCTCATGTAAATGGAGGTTACGGGCCATCAGAACAAGTACCTCACATCAGCTGTTTGATTAGTTAACACCCACTAGGAGACGTATCTCCTCCCCATCCAAAGTTCCAGAACGGGCTTATTTGTTGTTTTTAGTTTTGGGGGTTTCAGTCTGAGATGACTTTATTTTAAACATGACATTTAGTTTTTCTTTTCTTTTGTTCTCAGAAAAAGTTGGCCTACCAACCGCCAGGGGCAGGCCAAAAGGCCCCAAAACAGCCCAGTCTACGCCCCCAACACCAGCTGGCCGGCGGTGGCTGCTCACCTCCAGGGGGAGTTGCACCAGCCCCAGAACAAAAGTGATGCTTCAGTGTTCTTCACTAATTTAAACACAGATAACTTCAGACTAATATTATGGGATAACTGAACAACATTCTGTGATTGTGTTTGAAGCATTTGATCCCTTTAAAGAAAACCATGAAAATTCAGATGTTTAGTGTGTATGTGTTTTATTTAATAAAATAACTTTGCCGAACCAACAGAATAAACTAACACAGAGACTGACAGATTTAAAAAACCTTTATTTTCTGTTTTTTTAGTTTTTTTCTTGTCGGGGTCATGCACATTTTAAAATTCAAGTGATGCTTATTTAAAACTTGTGAATTTGGTTGTGTTGAATGAAGGAAGGTGCTGTCTCAAGGCATGCAAAGGATGTTTGGACCAGATTTTGCAGTGCCCCTGATCGCTTGGCTCCAGGGCCTCTTTCAAGGTAGCTGACCCTAGAGTTTTCCTGTAGCAAAGCAGGAAAAGATAATGGATCTCAGGTCCTTGTATTAAACAGCGGCATCAGCTTCAAACCACATGACATTGTCCAGCTGTGCGGTGCATACTCATTTTGTATGTATTTTTACTCACATCTGTCAGTGCTGCCTTAAAATGTCCAACACCAGGAAAGCAAACAGCGCGGCTTTCGTGTTCATGTCTTGCACTGTGGCCATTGTGGGCACTGGCTCAGCTCGGGGTGTAGTGGGCCCACACGCATTTGGAGTGAACTATCTGAAATGTGCAGCTCTGGTGGATTTTTAATGTTTTGTTGCCTTTTCTCCACCGTAAATATATTTGGGCTGCAGTGTTTTCTGTTTGTGTGTGTCTAATTTTAGCAGTTCTCCTAAGCTGTTTAACTCCATTTCTTATGTTTATTTGATGACAATATGACGCCAGGAAGAATAGCAACTGTTATAACAGTGGCTAATAGAGATCTTAATAAAAACAAACAAACTCCACACTTTACTTGTCTAGTGGGTTGTGTGCACAGGACCACATTCAACACATTTGCACATGTAGAGCCTGTGAACTGTAAAAACAATGATTTTGATTCAAATCAGATGTCAAATCAACATTCAGAAATCATTGTCTAGAATATGCATGTGCATAGTTTAATGCAACCTGTTGAAAATAAATGTCTATGCTTTAGTGTATATGTGACTGTAGCAGGGTTCTGGTGAAGTAAAAACTGTGCATTGTTGCACAAATGTTGAAAGACGGCAACATAATCCCCACCCTGCAGACCAACGCAAGCTTCTTTTTTTCAGCGGGGAAAGCAAGTTAAAATTTCGTTTTACGATTGAGTCAAGAGAAGCGAAAGAGAGAGAATGAGGAGCCTGGGTCATCGGTTTCACTCTGCCCTCTGTCAACTTCTTCAACATGGAGATGCTTACAAATCCTCCCTCACTTGGACACAGGAATAAGATGGAAAAAAAATAGAAAGTTACTCTCCTCCTTCTCCTTACAGATAATCTGTTTCAATTAATAAAATACCATCACTGCAATTTGAGGAACTATAGTTGAAACTTTTGTGGATTGGAGCTTATGGTCATGATTTCTTTAACCAAACTTTTTTCCTGTTAATTGCAGGTCAAATATTGCGATTATGATGAGAAATCATGATTTTTTAAACAGGCTTATACCCTACAGTCCTACAACTATGGAAAGCAGAGTATAAGCCATCTAAAATATGCTGTTTTAACGCTAATTATTTACCAAACAATTTGGGTGGTTTATTGTGAAGAGTTGAAATACAGTGATCCCTCGCTACTTCGCGGTTCGTTTATCGCGGATTCACAACTTCGCAAATTTTTTCTCTGGAGCCTTATTCAAGGGAAATTTGCCGATTCGCAGTATTTTTCTATGCGAAATATCAAGAAATTCCTGTTTTTTTCCATCAATTTCATCATAAAATGCACTTTTTGTAATAAAGCTATAAAAAAAACCAAGTAAAAATACAGTACTATGTAAAGGGAGGGTTTTAAAAGTCTGAATACTGAATACGTACCTGTTAAATAAATACTGTAAATATGGTGTCCCTACTTCGCGGATCTTCACCTATCGCGGCCAGGTCTGGAAGGCATCTACTGCGATAAACGAGGGATCACTGTATATTTATTTTATTGTTTAAAATCATATATGCTATTACATTTCCGTATGTTTGTGTCCTGTTTATTCGCGCTGGTTCACTTTTGTTTATTTTCTAACGATTTACAAACAACGAGCCCCCATTTGTAGGCGAAGCGCTGGAATGTGTTTTGTGCAGCGCGTGCAGAGTAGGGAGGAATGCCTAAACCACGCCCCTCTCCTCCATATGCTCCAATCAGAGCGAAGAGACAGTTTCAAGGCGCCCGCAGGGCCCCATCCGCGCAAAAACAAAACTGTGAATAACTGTAAAACCCTCATATTACAGCCAACTACGGCTTACAGTCGGTTTTCTTTAGTTTAAGTGAAAGAGTGTTACCGTTTACCGGAGGTTCTGCTGGCTCGTTATGGTCTTCCGGGCAATGTTGTTTATCTGTAGTAAGGGGGGCCTTCTTATTAAGAAGGAAGCTGCCTCCACCTCTTGAGGAGGTTGAGGTCCTTCTGAGTTTATTACCATCTGCTAAACTATTTTTTAAGACTCTGTTGTTGGCTCTGTTACCCCCTCTGCTGTGGACTGTTGGGGTGCAAGCAACTCTGACTGAGCCAGAAAGAGACTGAACAAGCTAGTTAACAAAGATAGCTCAGGCCTTGCGCTGCTAACAAGATTCAGTGGAGGAGACGTGTGAAAATAGGATACTGGTGAAGATGACCTCCATCTTGGAAATCTCCTCCCACCTATTGCATTCCACTGTAGAGATCATGGACAGCTGCTTCAGAGGCAGACTGAGACATCACAGATGTAAAACAGAGCACCACCATAGGTCATTCATCCCCTCTGCAGTAAAAGTGTATAACTCCTCATTTTAACTGGTACTGGCATTATCCTGGTACACAATAACATCAATGCGATATTTAGAATGTGTTTAATACTTGTGCAATACCAGATTTACATTAGTGTGTCTGTGTCCCTCATGATCCATAGTACAGTGGCTGCATGGTGGTGCAGTGGTTAGCACTGTTGCCTCACAACACGAAGGTTGCAGGTTCAAAACTCGGCTGCGGCCTTTCTGCGTGGAGTTGCGTGTTCTCCCCATGCATGCGTGGGTTTCCTCCGGGTACTCCGGTTTCCCCCACAGATCACAACATGCCCTATAGGTAAAAAAAAAAAAATTGTAAGTCGCTTTTGGTAAAAGCGTCTGCTAAGCACATAAACATAAACATACTTCTTCCTTTTCTCGAAGCGTATGTGTTGCTGTATTTAATGAATATCCCCAGTGATGGCTTAACAAATTCTATTCTATTCTATTCTATTCTATTCTATTCTATTCTATTCTATTCTATTCTATTCTAAATACATAACATTAGAAATGGTTTCTATAAGCTGACGTGGTTTAGGTGAATCTGTGACTATAGTACAAAGGGTGAAGAAGCACATGGCTTTAGTATTGTAGCGGATGTTGGATAATTATAAATAATTTAGAACACAAGTTCCATGAAATATATTTTTACTCTGTTAGCACTTAAAATTTTTTATTTTTATTTTTCCTGTTAGCACTTTTAAGAATTTTGGTTCTTTCTTCTACTAATTCTCTTTAATTGAAAAACAATAAAAATAAAATAAAAACAATTACAATGTCATTATGTTACTTACATAATTATGGTATGTCTATTTGCATTAAATGGCTGTCTCATCTTTTTATTTCCATCTTTAAACTCAAAACCCCAAACGACTTCTGCACATTTTGTGAGAAATGCACTGTGAAATCAGGACCCACAAGTTGAGTGCAGAGTGTAAAATTCACTTAGTACTTGTGACTGACATTAGGATGTGTTGGCAAGGAAGAATAATGAACATTTAAATGCAGAAATAAACATGCATGATAACCTTTACCACCATTTGTCAACTAAAGTTAAGGTTTTTACCAGAATGCCAGCAGTAATTGCTTTAGGAGTGTGCCCGTCTGGTGTGTCTCTGTCTTTAAATGAGCCCCTTTTATCCATCAAAACAAGTCCACCCTCAAAGATTGAGCTGCCTCTGTGACATGAACTTTTTTCCCCTCTCTCCAATCAAATTGGTTAAGCAGTTTAGTAGAAAAATGTCAAACGGTGTAATCCTTTTTAGCAGAGCAATCCTCTCAGAATGATGACATGCTGCTTGTGTGAGGAGGAGTCAGCTGCCTGAGGCTGAAAACGCTGCTGGCAGTGTGAGATAGGTGAACAGGAAGGGATTCATACCGGCAGCTACAAAATATTCACTATGAAGGGGTCTTTTTTCAAGAATATAAACCACATCCATTTTTTCTTAGAGCTGAGACATTTGTTCTCATGGTGCGGGGCCTCGTTCCGATGCCCACACAGTAAAAAGATGCAAATGTTTATGTTTATGTTCTTAGCAGACGCTTTTACCCAAAGCGACTTACAAATTTATTTATTTTTTTACCTATAGGGCTTGTTGTGATCTGTGGGGGAAACCGGAGTACCCGGAGGAAACCCACGCATGCATGGGGAGAACACGCAACTCCACGCAGAAAGGCCGCAGCCGAGTTTCGAACCTGCGACCTTCGTGCTGCGAGGCAACAGTGCTAACCACTGCGCCACCATGCAGCCTTTATGACGACTTTAACCCTTTGATGCATGGATTATGAAATCTTCAACCATGATTTTTTAAACAATTTTTTTAAATTCATCTTTAGGTGTGAATGAAACAAATTTCAACAAACATTTTTTGTAACATTTTGTTAATTTACAAATAATTTATTACATGTCCACCTCAGTGGAAAGCGTGCATTCTGAACATTAAATATGATGGCTTGACTCACTGAAGTCCAAATGGAGGGGCTCAAATGCAACAAAGTCTTCAACAGCTGTGCTTAATAGCAAAATAAATAAATAACCATTTTGAGTGCCTGTCCACTGTAGTGACCATTATGCATCAAAGGGTTAATCGTTTTTGGCAGTGAATGAGTTAATGCCTCCCAATATAGATCATTACATTATTTAGAAATATTTTCAGATGTTTACAGTTTTTTGTTGTAATTCATAATAATTATATGATCAACTCTAATAATTTCTGACTCTGTTGGTTTATTTTTCTGAGCAGATTTACTGTCTAAACCTCCTTTCAACCCTCTTATTTCAACAGAGTATTGTAGCAATAAAAATGTGAATTATGTAAATATCACTGATGCAGTGCATTTGTTTCCATGCTGAATTTATGGATCAATCAAAAACAATAGAGGATCACATACATCCTTCACAGAGGAGAGAGAAAAACATTGTGATGATGAAGGCTTCTAAATGTAATTTCCTGTTAAAGAGTTTCAAATCGCATGAATTGTATCAAGTCAAAAATCCTTTTCAAATCATTAATGAATTGTCAGCAGGGATGAATTGTATCAACAGAGGGTTTCACCGTATTGTTAATGTATTGTATCGTATAGCTGGCAGCGTGTCGAGATATGAATCAAATCTGCATCAGTGGTGGAGATTCACACCCCGGTGCACACAGGGTTTAAGTTTACTTTACACAGGGATGAATAAAAAATTCCAGCTGTCTTGACCGCTGGTGAGTTTATCGATCTTCGTTCAGCTGCAACTGGAAAGAATAATAGTTGAAAAAATAACAATGTAAACTTTTAACTTCAATACAGAACTGATTTTGGTGTGAAGATTTTAAAACACTGCACAAACCACCAGAAAACAATACAAAAGGTGTTGGCAGCACTCACCATTAGTTCAGTATTGCTGCTGAGCAGAAGCCCATCAGGGTGCTACCGATACCTGGTTTTCATTTATAAATTAATCAGACTGCCCTAGCAATACTGTAATCCAATAATACTTTCAGGTGATTCATATTTTTTGTCAACCAGTAAACTAAAACTCTATAAAGTGTAAAAAAGTAATTGTACTTTTAATAAATATTTACACCCTTAAGTTGCAGAAATCACGCAATAATATGCCTGCTTATGTACATAACATTTCAAAACTAAAATGACTTGATGGATTTCAATGTTTTCACAATAATTTCTTTCAATATTTTATAATTGTAGGAGGTGTTTTTGCTGCAGGCCTTCAAGAAGGGATTCGGTTACTGCACAGCCTTCCTGCTGTGCAGGCTAACACCCAACAGATGGCGACACAGACTGTTCTGCCCCTTCCTAAATGTCTCCTTTTATTTACACTCTGCTTTATTTAATTACTGACAGTACTTACATTTTCATTGCAACGAGTCCTCTGTGTTTGCATTTTGAACTCCATTCATCAATTATTTTTGTGATTTCCCCTCAGTCTTCTTGCACATCTGCTTCCTTGCGGCTCTGCTCCCAACTTTTTTATTGTTTTGCAATAACGACAACCCTCTGGAATTTAAATTTGGACATTTATCTGGTGGTGTCAGTGGTGGTGCTGCTGGTGGGGGAGCACTTTGTAATCTGAGTAAGTGTGAGAAACCGAGAAAGAAGCCTTCTCATCTCTGTTTCCTGCTGTGCCTTGACAAGTCCCAAAGATATGGTATGTGCTTTATGCCAGGAGGGTATAATTTTATTAGAGAGCAGAGACAATAGAGATGTTATGAGGCAGAATGATTCATGCTTCTTTTCTGAAGTGTTCATGGGCCACATTAGAAGCACATTACGCTGCGGATCATCAAAGTGCGTTTCTTTTTCTTGCATGCATTTCTCTAAATCTCTAATCAATACCAAAATTAGAATATTTAAAAAAATGTATTTAGTCCTTTGTTTGTATACAACAAATACAAGTTTTTAAAATAGTTCTGGGTTGCAATCGAAGCAAAATGAAGCAACAGAAAGACAAATATGTGGTAATCTGAGTTTTAACCCATTTAAAGATTACTGATATTAACATACATCAAAAGGCTGCATGGAGTAAGAATGATTTTATAAACACTATTTTAAACAACAGTCAATGTTTTCAAACATTTTGGTTAATCTTAAATAAGTTATTGTGAAACTCCCTCGTAGCATGCATAACCAGGAGGATCTATGGTTATGGCTCTAACTATCAGGTCCACCAAGCTTTATAATGGAGGTGTTTATAGAATCAACTTTATGTGAAATTAAAACAACAAATACTCACCTACAAACTGTCAGAAGACAAGAGGCAATAATCTCATGTTATTCCTAATAAATTAGCTTTTAATTTACATTAAAATAACATATTTACCCTTAAATTAAGCTGAGTAAAAGTGAAACCACCTAAGAGATTTTCCACAAAACAAGTTCCAGGGTCGATTGCTCCTTGAGCCCACCTCTGGCTCGATCAGGATTTTGTGCAGCAGATGTGAAACCATAAACAGCAGATTGGCAGTTTTTGAGTGGAGGCTTCATTGACCTAATGCTTAAAGAAGAAAAATTATTTGGTTTGGACCTGATCACCTACAGGACATCACCTCTATAAACATCTAACAAAAGACAGTAAATATTTAAATGTAGATCTCAGAAAAAAACAACAAAATAATCCTACCCTGTGACTGGATTACAAAATTGTGTAACTTGTGGACCACACATTGCAATCCGTCATTTATTTATGAGTAGCGCTGCTGGCAAAGCCTCAGTAAACTCATTTATCTTTTAATAAGTTGCTGCTTAGAACAGCAGTGGACCCCTGCTGTTCTCTCCCTCTGCAGTTTGTTTCAATAGCAACAAGCATGTGTTTAAAAATAAACTTATCTCTCTGTATAAAAATCATCTTAAGATCAATTGTTAGAGAAGTATTACCAGTGTTTTTATTATTTTTTTTTATTTGAGAGTCAAAATTCCTACAGCGTGAATGTGGCTTTCATTTAGTCCTTTTGGGACCAGTCCAGTGATCATAGGTCAAAAACGGTTATAGTGGAAACACCTCTGAGTTAATGCACACTCACTGTGAACACTAATATCCCAGTTACTCCACATGACGACCACTTTTGTTTGAAGTGATAGGAAGCTCACTGAAGGCAGATGACTCCATAATGCCTCAAGGTTTCTTTGGACCCTATATCTTTCTTATGTTGACTAAAGGAACAGTTTATTAAGACATGACAAGTAAAGAAATTATGTTTAGTTAAAATTTCCAGTAAAATGGCTAAATTCATTACAGGTCACTGAAAGTAAGCAGTGGCATTTCTTTCAGTTGTAAGTTAACCGAAAAGAAGTGATTTGCTTGTTGCTCACTTTTCCAGACCTTTGATCTGATCTAGAAATCAGATGTGATCTTTTGGGTGACCTATGATGCAGTTAGGGTGAAATTTGATAAAACGCCACACAGGCATGATTGACACAGAAGCATTACAACAAAAAAGAAAGCTTTTATTTGCAATCCTCTGGTAGGAAAACCGAATAACCTTTTTGCCCAGTCAGATTAAAGTCATGGAACTTTTAACCCATTTTATCAAGATCCTTCTGTGAAGACCTACTCTGTTGGCTCCTTTTATTAAAGTAATGCCAACCAGTTTTTAAACTTTAAGCTAGAGCTTTAACATTGAGCTCAGTGACTGTTTGGCCAGAAACTTGACCAGTTCATATCTGACACCACTCTGCAGCCTTCTACTGGCCAGAAACTGCACTTAACAGTTTTGTGGAGCGAGTAGGTGTCCTAGGGAGCGCTCTTACCTGCATTATAGCTGTTAGCTGTTTTCTGTGAAGTTAGCTTTTTCAGTTTTCTAATCGTCAATAAAAAGCACAAGAAGAAAAGAAAAAGTTTGCTTTTCTGTTGGCATCATGGCAGAACCTGGATGTAAAAGCAAGATAGTAATGCCTTTGGAGGTGCAAAGAGTCAAAACCAGAGTAAATATCGACGTGGCCTACACTAGTTTGAGGAAGCTAAAGGAGGCTATGAAATCATGGGCTGATGGTGACCTGGCTTTGTCGCTACGCACTTGTAAGTAATTATTACGTCCCTCAGCTCATTTAGGAGTGATATGGTGGAGGGAGTAATAAAAATAGAGTGCGTGGTTAATAATAACAAAGTAAAGTGTCGCTGAACAAAGGATTTTATAACAAAATAATGGACTAAAAGATATTTACAGTAAAACGAAAGATTAAATATATACAGACGAAAACAAAAGAAGCTATATAGAGCTCCGGGAGTTGACGTCACTTCTCCCGGCATACAACAGTTCAAATCGAAACGGCGCCATATTGGCAGGAGGAAGCCGGCAGCTGGACTATTTGTTATTGTCAGAAAACTCAATCAGACAGGAAATGTGGTAGATTCCTGTTGTGCCCCAGGATGCAGAACAGACACGGACGACATAAGGAATGAGCCATCAACAGGATTCCCCAAGATCTGGAGCGCCGCAAACGTTGGATCATTGTAATAAAACGCGCTAGTGACCGGGCTAAAATCAAGCTGTGGGATCCAGAGAGTAAAGGTTTTCGCTTATGCAGCGACCGCTTCATATCAGGTACTTAAACCAACGTTTCTTCAACTGTGTATGGTATTTATTTTAAATGCTTTTATTACAATTCCTAGTGGGCTTCCTAAACTTATTTTGGCGTGGCTTTTTCTGTCTTATTACTCATAGCAACAAGTAAACAACACGTAAAACGTTGCCTCGTGATTTCTGCGTGCTGCCGTTTACGTGTTTTATGATCGCAGCAATTAACCGGCTAAGCTGTATTTAATTTTTAAGCAGTGGTTGATCAATTGTCAGACCACACATAAAAATCACTTTGGATTGCTATTATCTGTCTCACCGAGACAGATCTCAGACAGATCCTGAGATGCTCCTGCCTGACATATTTATTTTATTCACGGAAAAAAATCAAACTAGTGATTTCTCTTGGCGTTCAGTTTATACATTCAAACAGCACAGCACTCTATTTAAACTACTTACGTGTAAATCTGTTTTTTGTCCATCCATCCATTTTCATCCGCGTATCTGGAGTCGGGTTGCGGGGGCAGTAGCGTCGAGAGGCCCAGACTTCCCTCTCCCCAGCCACCTGAGCCAGCTCCTCCGGGTAAATCCCAAGGGGTTCCCCGGCCAGGTCCGGTAAGAAGTCCGCTCCGACAGCTTCTGGTGTTTTTAAAAAGTATCCCAGGGGCACGGTAAGGGTCGGAGATGTTTAGTCTATTTAACTTCTGACTATATAAAATGATTTCTTCGGTTTTAAAGTGTGAAGTAAACTCAGACGAAGTAAAATCCAAGCCGATCCCGTTCACGTTCATGTTTACGATCCGTGTTTGTTTCGCTTCTTTTACCTGCCAATATGGCGTCTACTAACTGAGAGTCACGTGGGGTCCGGAGCTCTATACAAACGAAACCGGTTTAACAGAAAGCGCCAGCCCATAAGGGGCTGGGAATATTAATCGAAATACTCTAATATCCTTAACAAAAACGGGAGCAGGCCTGATAAGCAGGGTCGCTCAGAGCAATACCAAGTCCAACGTCCAAAATACAATCCAAGGTCGAGTTTACCACAAAGCTAACAATCATCGAGCGCAGGAGGAGAAGAGAGCCGAGCGAACACTTCCGTGCCCACTCTTGCCTGGACTTTCTCCCCGTTTCGGGCAGGGTGACAGGCTTTTATCAGCTGGTGAGTGATTGGGAATCACCCACAACTGGTCATCTGGTGGAAGGGACTGGCGAGGCAGGAGCCACTGAGGCCATCTAGTGGCCCAAAAGGGGACCGTACGTAACAGTAATAATATTGTGTAACGTCACCAAATGGCCTGATTTTCAGATTCCACGTGTCATATGCACAGCCAGAGCAAATAGCCCTGGCCACGGCACGTTCTGCTGTATTTTCCCTTGGCAGGAGTCTTGTGTCTGTCTTGTGTCAGATGACTTCATCAGCTGCACGCAGCTTCACAGATAGAAGATGAACAGTAGCATTCTTTTCCCCAAGGTTCTTCACAAGAGAACTTTGTTAGATAAACTTTTATTCTCCAGAAGACAAGAAGATTTCATAATCACAAAGTAATCATTGAATCAACTTTTGGTTATGTAAAATTATAAGCCATGAAATGTTCATGAATCTGTTTAAGCTGTTTAAGTATGTTTACTGGATTAGAGTCACCACACACCAGACAGAGTAAGGTTAAGATAAGAAATGCATGACACATGGTTAACCTTGTTCCACATTTAGGGTCAGACTCAGAGACTGGGTTCTGAGATGCTTGGCAAACATTCACGAAGAGATAACGCCAGTCCATGTAAGCAGCCAGCTCTGCTTTCTCGTCAGTGGGAGAGCAAGCGGAGACTGGCCTTCTCTTAGCTCTCTCTAACTCAAAGGATTTTTACACGTCGTCAGAACCTTAAAAGCTTTCCGAAGCTGAGAACAAGATATTTTTTCCTGCAGAACCAAGCTGACTCAAAACTCCAGAGTTATTTTAAGACGCTGGTTTTCATCTATCGTTGTGACCCGGAGGCATCTGAGGACTGATTTGGTCGCACCGAGGTTTCTCTGCGAACCAGGTGCAGTGGGGTCGTCGGCTCCTGGACATCTCAGATCCAATTGGGGTCTCCAGTTGGGTGAGGTAGACACAGCAAGATAGCGTCTGAATGTGGTTCTGATAAATAACTTTGTAGTTTACTTGCAAACCAAATTTTCTCCATCCAGGATTCAGCTTCCTCATGATCCTGACTCTAAAACTATATTCACACACAGTCTGCAGGCACCCATCTTTTAGTTCCATCCACTCACAGAATAATAAGTTTAAACAATCCGTCAAGTCTTAATTGTTTGTAAATAAATTCTTATTTTTGCTTGCAAACACTGACTGAATCATAAACAAAGTGTTTACAGTCCCTGAATGAACAAAGAATCTTAGAATCTTCTGCTTAATCATCTTAAAGACCAAGCAAGGTGAGATTCTATATTTATATAGAGTATTGCAGCTGTTGGTCACAAGTAATGATAATAAAAATAAATTGCTCTTAAAGCAATTTATTAATCCAAATTACCCTCTACTAAATGCATTACCATTGTTTGTCCAACAGTGTGGATCTTTTTGACTTTTGGCTTATTCAGTAAGACTTGGCTCATCTTAGCATTAGCTCATTGGTAGCGCTAGCTACGGTAGTTGTAATTCCACTTTCAACCAGTAGGGCGAAGGAGCAGGAAACTGCTCTGAGTTACTTTAAATACAACACTCAGATGTGTTTTTCACCTAAGAGCTGTGGAAACTCAATGAAGTGTTGAGTAGATTCAGAAAAACGTCAAGTAAAAATTCTACCAATTAGGTTCCAGTTTGTCCTACTAAGATTTTTCAACGTTTTAAAAGTCAGACCTTGCAGTCTGTAACCGGAGTCCTATATAGAAACATAAAACAACAGAACATTTTTTTCTTCTTCTCTTCTCATAACAATGTAATACTACACACATCAAAGAGCCAGAATAACATGCAGCTGTTGACACATTGCTATGAGCTACACAAGGAGACGAGGTGGGAGTGACCATATGGCGATGAGCGTGTTGATATTGAGCGTGGCACCTTCTGTGATCTGAGATGGATTCTCACAATAAACACTGGATGGTGACTCTGCAAGAAGTCTTCTATCCTATCCTAGCAGCTGTGGGTATCCCATGTAAGTATATATAAAAGAGCTGGAGTTGTACACATTTTATTTTTTCATTTATTTGTTTGGCATTGAGGCGTAGGATTGTTGGTGATCTTATTAGTTTTTTTAGATTGTTTTTTGCTGACCAAAATCTGTTCTTCAGCCAACACCATCACCTCTTTGATCATCTGGAGGAGGAAATGCATGATCTCCGTGTCCAGTTCCTTCTACCTGATGGCGATCTCTGTGGCTGACAACCTTACCCTGATCTCCATTGTGGTTCTTGAACTTTCATTGAAGTACCATCAGCAAGAGCCATTTTGGAGTCATGAGCCCTGGTGCAACCTTAGAGAGGTTTTTAACTATGGAGCCTACAATGCCTCGACGTGGCTGGTGGTTCTCTTCACAGTGGAACGTTACATCAGCATACAAACGTGGAAAATTAGGAGAACAATCTGCTCTCCCAGATGTGTTGTTTGGACAATAGTCATTGTTTTTATCTTTAGCCATCTTTCTGCCATTCCTTTCTATAGGTCCAACGCTTCAGTCCAAGAGAACAACCATACCCTGTGCATATATAAACCAGAGGCCCCGACTCAGTTCATTCACACACTGGTTTGGTTTCAAACGCTGCAAGCATACGTTCTCCCCTTTGTTGTCATTCTCACTCTTAATGGGCTGACCCTGCGCCTCATTTCTCTCACCAACAGGGTTCAGATCTCTGCCGATCCTTCTAATACTCACAAAATCAGACCCCTCCTTCGCCCCAGGACAAGAAAATCTGTGCTTCTTTTGGTGACTGTGTCCATGACTTTTGTGATTCTGTCCATCACTCGAGCCATAACTCAGATCATCCTCCGCACCACCAAGATGTACACTTTGGATCGTAATGACTACAACAGTGAGATAAACATAGTGGCTGACATTGGCACCATGCTGTGCCTCAGCAATGCTGCCATTAACATGTACCTGTATGTGTGCACCCAGTCCAGGTTTCGTCAGGAATTCTTAGCTTGTCTTAAACAGGTGACGTTTTACTGCAAAAACACCTGCAGAGAGTAACATCAATCCCTGAGCCTTTAGCAAAAATAACCTCAGAAATATGGGAGTTTTAATGCACTTTTCAGGGGGTTTGTTTTGAAGACACAAAGCCTTCATCTGGACAAACACTCCATAAAACACAGATTAATTTCCTTTATTATATTTTCATTTAATTCTGCACCCTCATTAAGGAAGACAGATGGCTTTTCCTCTTAAACATCCTGACACGAGACATTAATGTTTGATTTTAGACACTAAAATTCTCCTTTAATTTCCTGCTATTTGTCTTTGGCCTAAGTGCAAATACAAAAGGAGGTCTGACTTGGTAAATGTTTTGCATTTTCCAAACCTAAGTTTGAAATAATGTCCAAAATCCCAAAAGAAATCAATTAAAACCTGTTGTCAGAGTCTAATAATTCTTAAAATTAATCTCATTCGAATGTTTAATGTACTTGTTTAATATTAACAATTAAAAATGAATCTAACACACCACAACAATGCAATGCTTTTAGGCCTCGCTTTGATTTGGATGCCTTTTGTTGATCGCATCTTCATAAATTATAAATACATGTTTTCAATATATACATTTCAAGACATAAAGTAGCAGTAAAATACTTTAGAGAAAAACTGCCATCTCCTGCAGTACAGCTTTAGATCATAATTGCCTTGAAAGTAAAACATCTGTTGCTGTGATTAAAATGCAAGTGTTATCCGTTGCTAGGTCTTCTCGTCTCAACAGGGAGGACAAACGACCTTCCTCAGACCACGCTGGTCTGCCTTATCAGTGATCATCCCATGAGAAATAGCATGTTGACTGAGTGCACCTGGTTTTGTAAGCAGCTTTTCACCTGATTCTCTACGTAGCAGTTTAGGAATGTGATGTGATGTGTGCATTGTTAATAAAAACCCTCAGAGAACGAATGTTCGCCGAGAGATCCTGTGAAAGCTTTGGTCAGTATCACCCTTGCTCCTTCACATTGTTTCTCCACTTTGCAAAGTACAACTGAATAATAATATTGCTCTAATCCTCTGTGCATTTGACTTCTTTTAATGTGACCTGGTTTTATTAAAAAATAACCCAACAACTTTAATGATCTATTTTGAATGTCTAAATTGGCTGTTTCAGTCATACAACTCTATTAGTCTCAGTGCTTAACTCAACTCTATTTTTTGTTCAACTTTAACATTTTTTTCCTGCAATAGAACAAACAAATTGAGAATATTGTTTTCACAGGGAGCCAACTTATTGCTCAGCTATAACTGTTTTACTGAAGAACAGCAAGAATTGTGTTTTAGAACGTTAGAATTGTCTGACAATGATCCATTTACATCTATAATGAAGATGTAAATGGATCATTGTCAGACAATATTCATTTCAACTTCACTGAATTAGGCACAGATTATTCAAACATTTCATTTAACATCTGGTTCATTCAACCATATGAGTATAAATGATTAATTCACTTATGAGTTGTAAAAGTTCACTTTTCATTCAGAATGTGGAGTCCAGCAGTCTGAGATAAGTTTGACAATCTTGTCTTCATGGACTGTCAAGAAGCACTGCAGAATCTTCTGGGTGTAAGAAGATTGAGTAGAAAATCCACCAAGATAGTGGAATTATGTCGGTCTGTAGGTGATGTATGTCAATATATAGGTGAAAATCGACCCTTTATGGACGTTACAGTTACAAGTCACAAATTCATATTGGTTTACAGCTGCACGTCTCGGTTGATGATTCAGAGTTCTGAACTACTAACAGGCTAGAAGATAACTTTGTTATTTAAACTCTGAGTAGACTGAATCTCTAATTGTTGCCCCTGCAGAGACATCAAAATAAGAGTGGTGTGAGCTCTTCTGTTTACTCCAGTCAGGAGCCTCGCTGCAGAGATCTGGACCAATTAAAGGCGTTCAGGGGACTTTTTGTTAAAACATTCAAATATATCTTTGGTGTGTTCTTACTGTGTTTAGTTACAAATTCCATTTTTGGTTCTTTTTAAAACACAGGAAAGTTTTTTTTTTTTACCTTGCTGACGTACGTTTCGTTTGCCGACTGCAAAACCTCCTCAGAGCTGACGCTGATGGTGGCGTCACTTCCTACTCCGTTTATCCGCGGGCAGCAGAGGACGTTGTCGCCCTCTGCTGCCTGCTCTCCCCTCTCCGATGATGCAGTCCCATGCACAATCCAATGAGTAAACTCCCATTGTCTCTATTCATGGTCCCACATCCAGGTCTCCTTATCTCTCTAGCTTCTTTTATCCATCTTTTGTATTTCTGTTGTTTGGTGTTTATGATCCCTGTGTTGTCCCAGTACATTATATGCTTTTCCCTTGTGCAGTGATCTGTTACGGCTGACTTCTTTATTGTGCTTTCTGCTTCTTGTTGTGCTGCTCTTGTGTGTTTTCGACTTGTTTCTTTCTCGCACTCCTTTCTATGTTCTATTGTTCGTGTGTTGAGTTGGCGTCCGGTTTCTCCTATGTATGTTTTATCGGAGAGGGGAGAGTGGGCAGCAGAGGGCGACAACGCTGATCTTTCTGAATTGTTTCATTCTTTAAAATTATAATGTTTATTTCAGCACCATAAAAACTTATTTTCCAAATCCTAGAGTTTCACCATCTGTTTTTTATCAGAAGCTAATTCAAGATAAGAGACAGGGTTATAGGACTATTTTCATGTTCAGCCTGCATGAAAAACTCAAAGTGACCGATTATAATCATAAATAATCATCAAAAGTGTTTTTCAGTGATGCACACCTTTAAAAAGGTCGAAGAGGGATGTAGTCTTTGTTTACAATCAATGTCAGCCCATGGGGTTGACAAGTCTGCAGCAGGATTTGTAATTCAACTTTGAAATGCCAGAATTGTAGACAGTATTTTAACCGGTAAGAAGAAACAGCATCTTTTGTTTTACTCTATTACTGGGTAAAGAAGACTAGAGGCTAACGTTGTGCTAACAATGCGGTGAATTTGAAACAAATAGTTAGCTCTATAAATATCTCAAGCTACATCTTCAATTACCAACAACTCAATATTACAGTCAAATATATGTATCCACTTATCAACTTATTGTGTATGACTTGTGTTCGCTCGTCACCTAGAATCTTCTGGCACTGAGCCAATAGTAACTGCCAGCAAACTCACAAAAGGGAGCGGGAGAGTCACTTGTTTGTTTAAAAAATAGAGTGCAGTACCCAAATCTGACCACATGGTGTCATTCTTACTTCATGCATGCATTCTGAAACCCAACTTAGACAAAACAACAAACTACAAGACTTTTTCAACAACCTACAGAATTTATTAAATGATTCCTCAACAAGGTTTTTTGTTTCCACGCACTAAAGCTGCAGTGAAGACAAATAAAAACCAAGTACAGATTAATGAAAAGTTACTTCTTCTTGCCACATTTAGGAGTCTTGTCTAGTCCTTGGATGTACTTGCGAGGAATCTGATAATGATCTAAAATTGAATCAAAGAAAGACAAAATGATTTTGTGCACAATAACTTAAGTATATAATAAATTAATTTATGATATTTCTTACCGAGCAGCAAACTTCCAACCTGATGAACCTGGTTTCCTTGGATCTGGACCAGGACTCTGTCTTTGGCTCCAGGTATTGGCTGTAGCACGGTGCTGGCCTGGACTCGGTGCTGAAGAGCTGTGGCAACGATATCTGGATCCAAACCATACACTTCCAAATGCTTTATTAGAGTCACCTGCAGACAGTTAGGATACATTTACCAATAACCAACAATTATTTAAGCTGTAAAGTTAAAAGTGATCTAAGTGCAGGAATACAATTTAAAATATTGTGTAAAACTGAACAAAAATACCAGCCGTGCATTAGAATAAGACGCCATTCTGCATGATTAGCCTAATTGTTCATCAGTTCGTATGACACTCAAAAATCCTATTATCTTGTTATGGTCTTTGAATGCAACATTTCCAAGCAGTAATAAGAAAACAACTGCTATATGTTTCCAAATCCATGGACTCGCCTTTGCTAAAAGCTAATTAACACTGGCAACATCAGGTCTTCGACGTGGATGTTTCGATTTCCATAATTAGAATTTTCGTCTTAGTCAAGACGTTTTTAAAAAGCAATTTGTTAATTATATTTGAAATCTTTGTCAACACATCAGAGCTGTACAAAAAGGTCGACGGTTGCAGAAGAGTTAAGCAGGAAGCAGGAAGCCCCGCTCAGTCTGTCACTGTCCTTGGGCAGGACAGTTAACCCACACTGACTGCTGGTGGTGGTGGTGTAAGTGTACAGCAGCCTGGCCTCCTGTCAGCGTGTCCCTGGGCAGCAGTGGCTACATTATAGCTCATCACCACTACCTGCATGTGAATGTGTGTGTGCGTGGGTGAATGACTGATTGTATTGTAAAGTGCCTTGGGGGTTCTAGGACTCTAGAAGGTGCTATATCAAATACAGATGTAGCGTGATGAATTGTCCATTTCTGACCTAAAAGGCCCTGCTCTGTTTTGCTCTGCTCAAAGCAAAACTAGAAGTTTCTGACACAAACTTAATCTGCATGAGATATTGCTCAAGCTCTCATGCTCTGCTCCTAAACCGTTTCTTCCTTTCCAGCTCAAGAGAAGAATGAAGACAAAGGACTCTTTCTTTTAATAAATCAGAAGAACTCTATTTTTAATAAGCTAATCAAACAAAGTGTTAGTCCAATAATAAAATGTGAACCAATCTGTGAAAATGACAATGTTATGATCAGTAGTATTTTAATAAGAAATACAACTTTAAACTAGCTGCACTGGACATTCTCATCCACGTAATGTTAAGTCACATGACACATTTCCTTTTTCTGACCCAATCAGAATCTTCCAGATCTGACGTGAGGCGTGGTTTTGGTGGTGCTTGGTAAATCTGTCCTTTTTTGATTCAACCATAAATCAAAACATCCAAATTATAAAACTATGCCCACGTCACCTTAACTTCAGTTCAAAGCGTTCTAGAAGTTGTCGGAGTGGCCAATCCATAACTTTCCTCTTCAGCTGAAAGAACCTAACGACTAGCTGGATTAAATCTGTTGCATGTTCCACCTGCTGCAACGGTTCCTTTCAGAATAAAAGCTGAACCATCACGACCCCCTTTTTGGGTCTTGCTAGATGCTAATAAAACTGTCGTGACCTGGAAGTGTCTCAAGACTGGTCTGGTCGGCAGCCGCTGCCTTTCCACCGGCTTCGGTGCCAGAGGAGGTCAAGCTGGACCTCGACATTCCTGATCTAAAAGCTCTTGTGCTCCCGTTTCAGGAGCTAGATGTCAGCCACAGCAGATTTAAGCTTCAGACGGTAGGATTTGTGAATCCTATGCAAGGGCGTCAGTTTGTTGTCAGAATTGCTGGGGACAATAACCATACACTTGAGTGGGGTTTAAAAATTGCTGGGGACAATAAAGTAGGCTAGCACAGGGGTCGGCGGATCTGTAGCCGCAAGCGGCTCTTCCATCCATCTGATGCGGCTCTCTGTGCTTGTAAAATAATGAAAGGATATTTAAATAAAATGCTTTATATTTTACTGCATTAATATTACATCTGTATGCCAATTCTAAATGTAAAGATTGTCTGCGTAAACCTGAACAGGTCCAACCCAGTCTTACTGTGAGACCGGGTTGACGCGTCACGCTTGTGCGTAATCATATGCGCTTCCTGAGCTGGAGGATGTCAGATTCTGGGATTCTCCTCAGACAGGTTCCTGGATGCGTCGCCACATTGGAGACAGGAACAAGCGCTATTCAGCCAAAGTTTCATAATCAGGTGTGGCAGTGTGAGTGTCCTGTCACAGTGTCCCGATAGATAATGCACCCTGGCTACTTGGCCAAGGGGTTGTTCCTTTGGCTGACTGGTTAGAGCGTATGACTCTCACCCAGGAGTCTGGGGATCGAATCCCGCCCGGGCCCTCGTTTATCCACCTCGCCACATATTGACGGATAAACTCAAGGATGTTGGTTGTTTTGAAAGAATTACCCCGACGCACACTGATGCGCATGGATGAGCTGACATTTTAATCGTTACGCACATCGCAGAGGTAACTTGATTCCCATCAGAACATCAGAGCTTTATACTGGACAAGAGTTCAGCGCGGCTCGGAGTGCCCACAGTGGACAGTGGGCTGAAGATCTGTAGAGGGGTTCGCAGCGCAGAACCACGGTGCATGCGATGATTTCCTCCCACTGAAGCGGTCTTGAAACCCGGTCTCTCTGAGGGATGTCACTTGGAAAAATTTTCTTTTAATGAAATTATGAAACTTTGGCTGAACAGCGCTTGTTCCCGTCTCTATGGAGACGCATGACGCATCCAGTCTGAGGCAGAATAGCTCTTCAGCTCAGAGAGCACCTGTAGAGACATTTGATCACGCACAAAGTTTATGTGGAGCAGAAGAGGTCGGGCCATGGCAGGTGAAATGTTCCTAGCCTACATGAAGTGTAACGGTTTAATTGTAACATTAATATGTTACTGGACACGCTGGTCTGGTTGGTTAGACCAGTGTTTGAAGTGGAACACACACACACACACACACACACACACACACACACACACACACACACACACACACACACACACACACACACACACACACACACACACACACACACACACACACACACACACACACACACACACACACACACACACACACACACACACACACACACACACACACACACACACACACAAATTAAAATAATGCTGATAGCGTGGACTAGAAGACAGGTGATGGTTTACGTATTTAAATGATGATCAGGCTGCTGTAAAATGTAATCTCCATCCACATCCAGACAGAATTATCCTCTATTCTGTCTCTATTTGCTCTGCTCTTGTCTGGGCTGACGTAGCTGATGGTGCGCGCGGCGCGCCTAACTAGCGGCTGATGCACTTTTTACGCATTTGGAGAGGTGGGCTGGATGCTTTGCTTTTACTGGAAGATGGTCCACTTAACGCACGGGTGTAGACTACATATTAATGACAAATGAATGAAAATTAAATTGGGAGTTTTTACTTCATATTTTTAGAAATAAAAATGACAGGGGAACACATTTATAACGTCTTTTGAAAGGAAATTTTCTAGCGCGACCTGCCTGCTTCACTAAGTCACTGCTTATTAAGGTCCGTCCAGAATTACCGTGGCCCACCCAAAAATGAAAACCTGGCGCCGCGCCAGTTATAAACCTCTGCAAATTGTTGTTCTTCACTTCATCAAACTCAGACTTTGTACAGCTAATGTCAAGATGTAAAATTATTCAGTCGAGCTCTTCCGTCCCTCCCTCTCCTGGAAACCCGACATCGGCTGTCAGAAGCGGAGGTGAAGAAGGAGATGAGGCAAACAGAGTGAGTGCGACATAAAGAAACCAGACTGGTGTGGAGGTGAGCAAAACAGCTGGAAAAGTGTGGGTGTTGAATCCCCCACGGGTGCGACGCCCATGTGAGCGACCAGAACCGGCTGCTGTCACCTGGTTGTGAGCAGCTCTCTGCTGTCTGAGGGTAGGCCCCGCCCACAACGCTGCGGTCGCTGTGGCTCCCAGTGTTTTCTTTACTGTGGGAAATGGGTAATAATGGCTCTTTGATGGGAACAGGTTGCCGACCCCTGGTATAAGATCTGAGCTGGTAAAACAGAAATCCTCATCAGCAGGCATTTTTTAAAGTGGGGGGGACACAGCTGCCAATCACAAATTTTGCCAGGGACATGTCCCCGGCGTCCCCGGTTAAAATGACGCCTATGATCCTATGCCACTAAAACACTAGCGTCGGCTCCACTGCACTCCGCATGCCCCAGCCTGGCCGCGTTTGGTCCACACAGCCTTAGGAACGGGGAATTTGATTGAGCACATGGGCGGTCTTCCTATAGGGAAGAGGGCTGAAAAGTCGTCTAGTTGGGAGTGGGAAAATCCAAGGCTGCCTAAATGAGAACACTCCCAACACGGTCCAGGTGGAGCAGAGCCGATGCTAATGTGTAAGTGCCATTACTTCCTGATATTCAGACATTTTGCCTCTGATTGGCAAACAGCAACGTGACTCTGTTTACTTTGCAACGCCGATATTTTACCTCCACAAATAACACAGACCTGAAGGAGTTATGCTGTGTGGTGGAGTTGAGAATGCTAACTTTTAGCCACAACTAGCCGAGATGCGCTGTGCTCTCTCCTGGATGCTAAATCAACAGCTTTCCCTGTCGCAAGCCAAGATGAGTGACCCAGTGAATGCTAATTTGACAATATAGTGCACACCTCACTTTTTTTTCTAATCAGAGCGTTTCTCCATTTATTTTCCATCTGCGGCTAAAGCAGGAAACAGGGGTAGAAGACTGATCATATTTCAAAAATGGACAAGTTCAAGAGTGGTTTCTAAGTGAATTTGCCCTTTAAAATATCTGGAATATCAAAGTTACTGAAGCCAGCATGGGTTTGGTGTTTTTGAAACTCTCAAAAACACAGATAAGGAAAGACTTATTATTCACAGCTTAGACTTTATAGTGCTAGCCCCGTCATCAGAAGGTTGCAGGTTCGAGCCCCGTTCTGTCGCTGTCGTTGTGTCCTTGCCTGCTGGTGGTATTCAGAGGGACCGGTGGCACCTGTGTACAGCAGTCTCACCTGTCAGTGAGCGCCAGGGAAGCTGTGGCTACAGTGTAGCTTATTACCACAAGGATGTGAATGGGTGAATGACTGATTGTGTTGTAAAGCACCTTGGGTGGTTCCAGGACTCTAGAAGGTGTTATATACAATACAGGCCATTTACCATTTATAAAACAGCTGTAAAAGTCACCTTTTTATTGGAGCCCCGAGAAGCCACAGAGATGTCTATGGGCTCAATGTGACCCTTCTTTATTATCGGTGCCTTTCCGGGAAACACGACCTGGTAGCAATCCTGCATTCGCCCTAAAGTCCTGTGAAGAGCAACATGGCGACGGTGGTAAAGTGGAAGTACAAATATGAAGAAAGTCTGGGTTTACACCTTCTCATCATTAGGTAGCACAGATGTTACACGTTTCTTTTGGAAAAACAAATCCATGCAGATAAATGTGAAGCCATTCCCTCTACCTGCTAAAAAGGTCGTCCCATTTAAGATACTCCACCTCCTGGTATTCCGACTTCTCCAGTAAACAGTCACACAGAGCAGGATCAATCCTCACAAAGCTGATGAAATAAGGGGAAAATAACCTGGATAAACAGTTTGAAATAAACAAAGACCACGTTCTTGGTAAAAAATGTAACCTTAACTGATTCTATTGAATTTCTCTCATCAACAATTATCTGCTTGTTCCACATCAGGAGACACCTTTGTTTTTCATGCCGTGCATTAGAAACCTTGGACAGCTCTTCTGTGTCAGAGTCACATTTAATCATTTCAGTGGACTAATGACATTACACAGCTTTGGCTCAGGGTTAAATTTATTTATCAGGATATATTTTATTGCTGAACTCAGTTCCAAGAAGCCAAACATGGCGACCTCAGTTACTCTCTACTTCCGTCTGAGGGATAATTTTACCCCCAAAAAATAATGATTTATTGAAAGAACATCCAGAAATGTTCTGGCAGACATAACAACAGAAAAACTAAAGCATGACTTTTAGTAAAGTCGGCTGTAACATTATTGTTATTTGTCGTTTTCAAAAAATTAGAAAGTCTGAACAGACTGTAACAATCCACTTACTTCTTGTTCTTTTCGTCCACTAAATCATTCTTCCTCACATATTCGGTGATTATATGCCTTACTTCAGCAGCATGCAGCATAACTCCTTTTCTGAGGAGGGAACAAAAGGAAACCGGTGTTAAAATGAAATCTTCCCTCAGTTAAAGCAGCTTGGCTACGATGCTTCGGAGGTGTGTTGCTGCCGAGCTCTAACGGTTGATATTTCCTGCTGAAAAGGGGAAATTACAAAGCGTGTGCTGAAGGACTGTTTTCAGAGGACTAATATTTGTGTGGCTTTTATCATGTGAATGTTGACTCAGCCATTCACAGAGGATGAGAAGTAACTGTCAGTTCAAGCAAACGCCTAATGCCTTCCTGCAGAGGTGCTGGAGCGTCTCTCCTAAGCAAACACAAGCTCCGCCCTCTCAATGGCCACCTGCTGACTGAACCGGTGCTGTATGAAGAGGTGCAATAAAGTTGGAGACGTTCAAACCTCTTGTTTGCGTCTGAAAACAGAGGCTCCACCCGAGCGGACACAGAGTACAGAGCTGTGATCTCTGGCGGGTGGTAGGGAACGTCTCCCTCTCCTCCATCCTGCACCGAAGTCGATTCAACACAGGTTTCCTCTGGAACGCTGAAGGAGCGCAGTCTGGAACACGTAATTCAAAGAGTGTTAAAAAAAGAAGGAAAAAGTGACTTTTTAAATTTAAAATGAAGAGTTTGACTCACTGTGGATTCTTCCAGTCCACCTCCACAATGCTCTCCACACCTTTGGTGAGTTCTTTCACCTGAACAACATTATGCTGCTGCTGCATAACCTGGAGAAACTTGGACAACTGTGAAAGAAAAAAAAATACTTAGAAAACTACATCTGTAGTAAATTTGATTGTGAGAAACTGGTTTACCTTTTTGTAGCTGGATTTTTTAATATCGAGTTGCTTTCCGCTTGGGCTGGTGGACAAAAAAGAGGTTTTCAGCAACTATCTGACCTCCACCTCAGAAAGATCAAGACAGGAGTCTATACCAGCAGGAGAACATGTGGTTGCGTAGAAATGTACTCGTCAGCAGAGGGAGCTCTGATTTTTTCACTTTGCTTTTGAGAGCGTGGAGAAAGCACTGCAACAGCAGGGCGTCCATTTCCTCTGGAAATTCAGAAAAAGGGCATCCTTTATAGTCTAGATGTTGTAATTTTGTCTCATAAGAAGTCTTATTCTTCAGCTGAAGCGGCATCTAAAATTAGCATGCAGCCAGCAATTATTTGATTTAATTTAATTTTAATTTAAGACATCTTTTATTTTGAAGAATTTTTTTTTAAAACTTTGCAGCATTCATTAGACCAATGTGACCATTTCTGTTACCTTGTGGTGTTTTCTGGTCATCCTGGTTGTCGTCTTCCATCTTATTGCTGCTGCTTCCCTCTTTAACTTCCTCTTGCTCAGTTAAACTCAGCTCAACACCACGACTCGCTTCATCTGAAGCTGCGACACCACAATCTTCCTGCTCCTCCACACTCTCCCCAATTTCTTCTTCATGTTCGCTCTCACATTCCTCTCCGTTCACCTCTTCATCTGCTAAAGAGGGGGGGCCTGACTTGTCTCCAAAAGCCCTGAACAGAAAATACATTTTTGGCTACATGTTTGATTATTTACAGCAGAATAAAGCAACACTGGGGTGACCTACTCATCCAGTTTAGGACATATTTTTCAAATGTTGGACAAAATAACCACACAGTTGTGTACTTACATGTTCTTATGGCTGACACTCACTCTTTACTCGTTATTTACAGAATTTTAGTCTCTTTTGAAGCTGAAAGCCACTAACCAGAGATAATCTTTGTATGTGTGAAGAACACAAACTCCTCTTCCTTTCATACCAGAACTCTGCATCTCTGATCTGGACACTGCAGCTTTGCCGACAGCAACAGGAGCTCTGCAGTCAGCCAGGAGAGAACACTTACACTTGCTTTTATTTTCAGGAAAAAGGAGAACTCTATTTGAAATTTACCTGTTGTTCACAATGGCAACAGAGCAGCAGTCTCCTTGATTCACATCTGGGAGACCACATGAAGGCACCACCACACCAGGCAACATGAGATCTTTGGAGAAACAGAACATTTTGTCTTTAATGCAGATGAACAGACTAAATCCTTTAGTAGTCTCACAGATGAAACTTACCGGCTCCTCCAATCAGCTTTTGGAGCACAGGAGGCCATGTTCTGAATGCTGGAAGGAGATCAGGAAGACGCCACAGCACATAGACTAACAGAAGAGACAACACCTATAATATTGTAGAACATTTGTCTTTTAACTGCCTCTGTGACTGATTTATTACCTGTGGGGTAAATCTGTTTTTCCAGTTCAAAGAAGAGAGGGTTTTTGTGAAGAACATAAAGTGTCACAGCTTCTCCCTTATGCCCATAAATCTTCACAATGTTGAACTCTTCTTTATTGGGAACGAGCTCAGACAGAGCATCAGCAGACAGTGACGGAAATGCAGCTAAAATGTCAGCTTTCAGCTTTCTCCTGCAAGACACAGAAGGACATATCCATCAAATGCTGTTGTCTTCGTCTGAGGAAAAAGTTGTGTTCTCATTTAAAGTTTAAATTAGCTGAGCCCCTGGCTCGATATCTCAAAATCAGGCTGTGTTCACACACACACACACAAATAACACACACACACACACACACACACACACACACACACACACACACACACACACACACACACACACACACACACACACACACACACACACACACACAAACACATATAACAAATTCCCGATCTGAAGATTGATTACAGGAAAAACATTAGGATTTAAATAAAACGCCCAAAACAGCTGTTAGCTGTTGTCTGATTTATCACATGAACTAGCGGACTATCAGGGTGTCGCAGGTCTGACTCACCTGTCCGACCCTTTGATTGCGGTGTTAGATTTGACACGAAACGGTTTGGCAAACATCTTTTATAAAAGAAACTACCGTCTCGCGAACCGATTCAGCATTTTAACCACTAAAAGTTCTGACGTTCACTAACGATGGTAAAGTATTTCAATAACCACTCATCTTCCTATAGAAACAGCGTTTTTCTACATTGTTTTTATAAAGCTATCACATATCGCTCGTTGAACCAGACGGTCCGTCGCGTACTTATTTCCGACTTGAAACTGCAGCACTACTTGGCTACGTAACATTGGTTCCGCATACCAAGGAATTCATTAGTTCCGTGTTTAAATGGCCTTTCCGGTTATGTAACGTGTGTTTGTACTTGTGGTTTAAGTAAGCGTTTTTAAAGCTCCAAGTAGAATCAAAACTGAACTGTTATATAGAAATTGTTTAAAAATGCCCAATTGGTTGACTCTATCATTCATCCTACCTGGAAACTAATTGGAATTGCTAAAGTCACAGAGTAATAAGCAAAACACCATAAATAAATAAATAAATAAATAAATAAATAAACGAATGAATGAATGAATGAATGAATGAATGAATAAATAGAAGAGGAGGAATAATAAATACTAAAAAATAAGAAGAAATAAAATTCATCCATTCTTTTCTGCTTATCCGGAGTTGGCCCAGTCTTCTTCTTCTTCTTCTTCTTCTTCTTCTTCTTCTTCTTCTTCTTCTTCTTCTTCTTCTTCTTCTTCTTCTTCTTCTTCTTCTTCTTCAATGGATCAGGCAGGCTAGACACCCACAAGGTGTATTGCTGCCACACAGTCCTGTGTGGCCATACAGCCCACAGTGCAGAAGAAGGTGACACACAATGCGAGGCAAGGCATGCGCAAGGATGGATAATAGCGTTGCATGTGTCCGTCCCGATGCAGACAGAGAAGTATAATTTAGGCTTAAGCAGGGAGGCCCAGACTTTCCTCTCCTGAGCCACTTGGGCCAGCTCCTCCGGGGGGAATCCCAAGGAGGAGCTGGCCAGCCGAGTGACATGGTCCTTCCAGAGTGTCCTGGGTCTTCCTTTAGGTCTTCTCCCTGTTGGATGTGGTTAGAAAACCTCACCAAAGAGGTTTCCACATGGAAACCTAACTTGATTCCCGAGCCACTTAAACTGGCTCCTCTCAAGGTGGAGGAGCAATGGGTCTTCTCCGAGCCCCTCCCGGATTACCAAGCTCACCCTATCTCTATGGGAGAGCACAGCCACCCTGTGGAGAAAACTCATTTTGGCCACTTGTGTCTATGATCTCATTCTTTTGGTCACTACCCAAAGCTCGTGACCATAAATGAGGGCACAAACGTAGATCACCTGGTAAAGCTGAGACGGAAGACAAAGCTTTCTCTTCACCACAACAGACAACACTCGCATTACTGCAGACGTAGCACCAATCCGCTTGTCGATCTTGCACTCCATCTTTTCCTCACTCATGAGACCCCGAGATACTTGAACTCTTCCACTTGAGGCAAGACCTCATGCCTGACCTGGAGAAGGCATTTAACCCTTTTTCCAACTTAAGACCGTGGTCTCGGACTTAGAGGAGCTGATTCTCATCCCAGCTGCTTCACACTCGGTTGCGAACCGATCCAGCCACAGCTGGAGATCACCGTCTGATAAAGCCAACAGGACCACATCATTTGCAAAACACAAAGACCTGATCCTTAGGACACCAAAACGGATCCCTTCAACACCTTGGCTGCGCCTGTGTATATCCTATATCCTGAACAGAACCGGTGACAAAAGGCAGCCTTGACAGAGTCCAACTCTCACTGGAAACGAGCCCCCCCCCCTCCCCCCGGACATTACGCTCCCGTTCCCGATCTCCCCTGCTTTTCCAGTGCACCTTCAGTTCCTGTTTTAAGATAAAGATTCTTTTTTTTTTTACCATAAGATCTGTGAGTGTGTGATTCTGCATGTCTTGGGTTAAACACATTCCCCAAACCATGTCAGAAACAGATGATGACTGTTATATTATTTTAATGCACAAAATTAAGTTTGACTCATTTGCTCCAGTTGTGTCTCAGCATTGGCAGAATTAGGGAACACGACTTTACCACAAACCTGATATTCCACCTGGAAACAGGATGAAAGCATGGCCTAACATCAATGCTCCGAGCTTTCTCTGCCTTTTGTCTTATGCTTGAAACAATTCACATAAAGGGCCGTTGACAACATGGCCATGATGTCATGCTAAGCTCTGTATACAGAGTTAACAGATGTGTGTCCAACTCTTGACGAGGTAAGGACACAGGAAGATGTTTCCATTTAGACCTTAAATTTCCTCCATTTTAAATCCTCACACTGAATATTTAGCAGAGTTCAATTCCTGACAAAGAGCTGCTGATTGGATCCTGGCAGGCCTCTGTCTTATCCAGGTTTGGTTTTCAGACAGCTGCAAGCAGGCAGTAGCCTTTTTCACATGGCCACAAATTAATGAGACATCTAAAGCAGCTAAGGTGTTATGTTCGTATCTCAGTCAACAAGTTAAACATATTTTTGATAATCAAAGAAACCAGAACAAACAGCAGATGATCAGGCTGTCTATGGCCACGAAGAGTTTCTTTAATGGTTTTAAATTGTAGTTGTCTGGAACGATGCATAGAAAGGAAAAGTTTAGAAGCTTCAAAAAGGCATGTGGCTTTAATGTTTGTTAGGTGCACAACAGAACATCTCCTCAGGCCCATTTCCACTATGACTTCACATAAACATCCAGTGAAATATTATGACTTTAATGCATGCTGCTGTCACACACCATCGTTCTCTTGATGCTGGTTTCATTTTTAGAACATTGTTCTGGAGATTTGTGGTGTGTTTTAGATAGCACAAAAGAGAAAATATTTTATAATTAAATTGGTGTGAGACAGACACACTGATCTATTACTTTAAAGCATCAACTTATTTTTTGGAATAAACCAGTTTCCCGATATGTGGAATTGTTTATTAGACTGTATCAGATGCTGCTGCAGTAGTAACATAAGCTAAATCATTATCTGCTGTGCAGCTTTTACAAATATGTATAAATCAATTATCAACAGGAGAATGTCTAATGTTGATGGTAATTTGATGAGATCACTCGTCTGGCAAACAATACTGACAGCAGATGGATGCATGTAATATTTACCAACTGAATATAGTTTCTCTTTCTTTTTTTACTTTAATTGTTGTCTTGGATATAATCTGGTTTGCGTTTCTTGGGATATTTAATCATTCCTGATTTTCAGATTTCACAATTTTATAAGTTAAACACATATGAATTTGCTTCCGGCCAACCCCGCTGGAAATTTTGAAGAAAACATTTATTTTTGCTTCTTTCATAAATGGACACAACAGTTAGATCCCTAGTAAGTGTTCTATAACTTTTACTGTCTTAAAATACACTTGAATATTGACATAAGGAAAGAAACAAGTGTTTTCTTGTTAGGTTCATTTAATTATGAAATGAAGAAGCTATAAATAAATATTTTTTCTTAGTTTGATCCGCTTTGATTAAATTTAACTCAGTGTTTGTCATTTGCACTAAGGAGTCATGATGGAAATAAAGAAGTTCAGATATAAAAATTTCTTTGCAATCAACTTTTTTGAGGTCTTTAAAAGTGTCTGTGTGTGCAAACTGAACAGTCATCCATCCATTTTTGTTGCCTGCTGGATGGTGGGGGGCTGGTGTCTATCTCCAGCAGTCTTTGGACAAACAGGTGGGGTTTACCCTGGACAGGTTGCCCGTCCATTGCAGGACAACACAGAGGCACACAGGACAAACAACCATACACAGACCAATCAACCTGACAGTCATGTTTTTGGACTGTGAGAAAGCCGGATACCCAGAGAGAACTCACGTATGCACAGAGAGAACATGCAAACTTCATGCAGAGAGACCCCAGGCTGGCATGTGAACCCAGGATGGCAACAGCGTTAACCACTGCATCACTGTGCAGCCTGGAACATTAACTCTACTTTAAAATAATAAAAAAATAAAAAACTTGTACACCAATAAATTTGCCGAAAGAACAAAAACATTTCGTCCTGTTTGTTGGATGTTCCATAAAGGAACTTATGTGTATTCTTTTCTATAAACAAAAGCAGAGACAGTTTTATTCTTCAGCTTCACTTTAGTTCTTATCAGAATAATTGTCAGATTTGTATAAAAAGCCTTATTTTTTGTCAAATTTGTGCAAAACTGCTCTTTACTTCCCTTCAACATTTGACCAAAGTTTGTATTAAAACATTTCATTTTGTGGTGGATTCCAGAAATAAATTTGACTAGAAGTTGGATTAGTGAAGTGACAAACTATTAGAGAAAACTGTTTGATTCAAACCTCACATTTGCACAGAACTGAGCACACAAAGCTTAGTAGAAACAACGATTTTTATACCACATTTGGTCAAAGGTGGAAGGAACAACTGCAGAGGGACCAGAGTTTTGCATGTGGCCCCGACTGCTGCAGGTGGCAGATCCCTGTCCTGAGGCGATGCCTGTAACATGCCTGTTTATATGACTAAAGCACCATTTTACAGCCTGCCTTTGCAGCTGATTAAAGAAGTGTTTTAACTTCATCTACAACAACTTCTGTCCATCACAACAGCACAAAAAATCTCTAACGAGGCTTAATCCTAAAATGTGCCCTGAAGATTTTAGGGATGAATGAAATAACTACGACCTGAGCAAAATATACGAGCTTATCTAAAATGCATCACTGATTAGTTTCACAATTTAATCTCAGTCTGATTTGGATAATTCAGTTGTTTCTCATCACAAAAAAATCTAATGTGAATCAAATATTTTCCTTTACATGTTGGTGATGCTGCCATGGGACGTTTTGGCAAAAAGGAATCATGAATTTCTCAAACTTGATTTAGTGTCACGTGAGAAAAACTCACCATGACTGTGAGAACTGTGATTTTTCGTCGGTTACTGATGAGAGGGCATGAGGGTCTTTCATTTTTATATTTCAATTCAATTCAGTTTATTTATATAGTGCCAAAATCACAACACAAGTTGTCTCAAGGCACTTCACAATGTAAACATTCCCATAGAGTTCAGTTCATTAACCCACTCATTTAAAAGCTTTCTATATGAGGAACACATCATGTTGCATCAAGTCACTGACTAGTGTCAGAGTCTATTGTACGATTAATTGATTTATAGATTATCGTCCCATCTCTACTTTTGACTTACCTGGCGAGCTCAGTAAACACAAAACGAATAACGTTAATGACTACTCCCTCTGATTGCCGAACACATTTTGTGTAATTATATCAAAATAAACAAATTTAACCTGGTTAGAAAGGCATACGTGTCATTAGATGGCTACAACTCTATATACTACTCCCCCCTCAGTAGCGGTGAGAGGGGGAATGTTTAAGTGGTTAGCAGCAGTGTTCAAGCCGATGGCCCCCTCCATGAGGCTACCACAGCTCAGCAGAACATCATTGTAGCTTCTTCTGGGGAGGAAAACACTTAGGGAAAAATAAAGTTAACAGCTGAAATATTAGGAAATAATACAGTTAAAGAGCAAGTTGTAGAAGAAAGAAGTAGAGTAAGGAAAGTGGTCAGTATGTCCTTCAGCAGTCCTAGCAGCATAACTACAGAGATAACTCTGGATAACCTAGCCTTTTAAATGGAGGCATGTTGGAGGCAGGGCAAGGGAGAGTTGTCTTTACCGACTGTACACTTCACCTCTCTCTACTCCCCCACTTGTCCAGATCTGGAGTATCGTCAGATTTTAACCATAGGCCGTATCAAATAAAATGTTTTAAGCCTATTCTTGAAAGTAGACAAGGTGTCTGCCTCATGGACTAAAGCTGGAAACTGGTTCCACAACTGGTGCCTAATAGCTAAAAGATCTGCCTCCCATCCTATTTTTAGATATTCTGGGAACCGCCAGTAAATCTGCAGTCTGAGAGCAAAGTGCTCGGTTAGGAACATATGGAACAATCAGGTCACGGATGTATGATGGAGCTTGATTATTAAGAGACATGATCTCTCTTTTTAATTCTCATCAGAACTCTGGCTGCAGCATTTTGGGCCAGCTGAAGAATTTTAACTACATTCTGTAGACTTCCTGATAGTAATGCATTACAGTAATCCAATCTTAAGGTAATAAATGCACTAGTTTTATGTTTATGTTTATTTATTTGGCATACGCTTTTATCCAAAGCGACGTACAAATGTTAACCTATAGGGCATGTTGTGAGCTATGAGGGAAACCAGAGTACCTGGAGGAAACCCACACATGCATGCGGAGAACATTCAACTCCACAGAGTCGTCGTGTTGAAGGTGTGACCTAGCTTAAAAATAAGATTCAAAGCTGCATTATAGGTACTGGAAAGGTGAAATCTAAGCCCCCACCCCTATTTAAAGTGGGGTTTTCCCACGTTTGACATAGCTTATTTTACTCCTCTCTCAAACCATCTATCTTCTCTGTCCAGAATGTGTAATTTGTCATCTTCAAAGGTGTGTCCCTTGTCCTTGGTGTTGGTAAACTGCAGAGTCTTGACCTGAAGAGGCGGTTTTCCCGTATTGTGCCATGCACTTGTGTAATTGTTGTTTAGTTTCCCAAATATAACTAAAAAACAATACACAGCTACAGTTTATAAGCTTGACTCTCCCATATTCCAGTTAGAATTGACAAAGCTCCTAGGAATTAGAAGCGAAACGTCTTCAAGAAACCAAAGAAGTCCGGTTGCTTTCATTTGAACCCTTTGGATTACCATGACCTGGATGACTGAGAACCTTCACCAGCATATGTCTCTCTTGAGGTTGCCTTAAAATATTAACAATATAGGTTTAGCTCCTCTGGAAAAATATAAATTTAAAGCACATTTAAATTCCTGAGTCAGTAAAAGTGAATCAGTAGTTTTAGAGCCTTTCATCACACTTAATGCATTCCATCAACATTGTTCACACAGACATCAAAGTAAAGCCCCCAGTGTGCTTCATAGATGTTTGAGGCACACTACTTAGAAGAAATATACACATTTTCCAGCTATAAACCTTTAATGGTAAACCTCTGTAGAAAAAAAGGTCAGATCATTGTAAATAACTGAGGTGAGTAAATATGCTTTCTAAGAGTTTATATTTACTATAAATGTTTAATAGCTAATAAAAAAGCTCCAGATCAGAGGTATAATTATCTTTCTGGCTTCTGTACGTAAAGAAAACCAAAACTGCTTACATATGTGGAGTCGGTGGACAATGAGCGATTGTTGAGTAAGGCAAATTAGTCAGCTCAAAATGGCTTTTTAATGTGTTCAATGTTGGTAAGCCGGGTGGGGGTGGGAGGGTGGGGTTGGCTGGTGCCTATCTCCAGCGGTCAATGGGCAATCAGGCGGGGTACACCCTGGACAGAGAGCCAGTCCATCACAGGGCAACACAGAGACACACAGGACAAACAAACATGCACACACACACTCACACCTAAGGACTATTTAGACAGACCAATTAACCTAACAGTCATGTTTTTGGACTGTGGGAGGAAGCCGGAGTACCTGGAGAGAACCCACGCATGCACAGGGAGAACATGCAAACTCCATGCAGAAAGATCCCAGGCCGGGAAGCGAACACAGGACCTTCTTGCTGCAAGGCAACAGCTCTAACCACTGCGCCACTGCGCAGCCCACACCTAAATATATTTTAAAAAATGATCATCTTGAATCTTTCACATATTTATTAAGGTATTAACAACTTTTTTCGTGCCCAGCAGCTGTTTGAGGCTCCCTACATTCTTCCCAACACAGTGTTCACACTATATCTTCTTTAAATGCATAAGATATTTATAAAAGCTTTATTTTACCTATGGTTGGAAGGCAGACGTCCATACAAACAATTTCTTCTTCCTAAACAAAGTTTGGCTGTGAAGGTAATAGATTAAGGAGCAAGATCTTTCTTCCTCTGCGTCATCTATTTATGTTATGGGCTTGTTTATTAAATGGCATGTATTTGATATAGTCCTGGAACCCCCAAGGCACTTTACAACACAATCAGTCATTCACCCTGTAATGAATCAAAAGGGTCAATTTTCACCATTGAATTGACACAGTTACGTTTCCCGCTCTTCTGGGAGGGTATGCCAGGCCTGGCTGAACAGGGAGACCGAGGAGCTGCAGGTGGGCCGGTGAGTGGTGGAGAGCAGACGATCAGGGGCAAACGGCAGGACTGGAATGTTGATGATGGTTCAGTGATATTGCGGAAAGCGAATATGAATAGATGACTGGAACCTGGAGGGATCAGGAGGGCAGAGCAAGTTAACTGCCTGAAGGGCAGGAACGGGCAGACAAACAAATTCTAAAAAAATTTCAGAAAGATCAGGAGGAGGGCTAGAAACTACCCAAGACTGAGTATCATCTGGCACTGGTGAGTTGTCCTGCTGCTCCTTAAATCCCCTGACCGCTGATGAGCTGATTTGATACAGCTGAGCTCTCCAGACACACCCACCTGTAAACAAAGCTCAGGCAGAGATGGTTAGTTCAGCAAAGATCATGACAGTACCCCCCCCCCCCCCCAAAAGGCCGACACCCGGCGGCCGAGCAGAGGAGGAGGAGGTGGAGGAGGAGGCAGAAGAAGCCCGAGCGGCGTCAAAATCCCTGATGAGGGAGGAATCATCAATCCAGGAACTGGGAACCCACTGGCGATGTTCTGGACCGTAGCCCTCCCAGTCCACCAAGAACTGACGACCTCGGCCCCTGGACCTGACGTCCAGAAGGCGCCGAACACGATAGCCCAGTCCACCATCGGTGAGGTGAACTGGCGAAGGAGGAGCAGGGACAGGACACAACGGGCTGGACGAGACAGGTTTCAGGAGGGAAACATGAAAAACAGGGTGGATCTTCAGAGACGGGGGCAGGACAAGACGGACTGAACAGGGACTGAGGACCTCCTGAATGGGGTATGGATCGATGAACCGAGGGGAAAGTTTCCTACTGGTGCCTTTGAGACCGATATCCTTGGTAGAGAGCCAGACTTGTTGCCCTGGGCTGTATACGGGCGCGGGTCGGCGGGGACGATCTGCCAGCCGTTGGTTGCGTTCCATGGTGCGCTGAAGAGCAGCCCGGGTTTGGATCCAGGTTCTCCTAGCCCAGCGGATAAACTGAGGAATAGTGACAGAGGCGGAGAGATCCGAAGGGAACAGGGGAGGTTGATAACCAAGGGAGCATTCGAACGGGGACTGACCGGTTGCAGTAGAAACATGGGTGTTGTGCTCGTACTCAATCCAGGGTAGTTGGGCACTCCAGCTGGTGGGGTTAGAGGAGCACACACAATGGAGCACTGCCTCCAACTCTTGATTGAGCCGTTTGCACTGGCCAACCAGAACTCAGGGAAACACGGGCCCCCAATAAGGTGGCAAACTCCTTCCAGACCCTGGAGAGGAATTGGGGACCGCGGTCTGAGAGGATCTCCAACGAGATGCCATGCAGTCTGAAGACATGTTTTATTATGAGATTAGCAGTCTCAGTGGAGGATGGAAGGGACTTTACGGGACGAAGTGGCAGGCCTTTGAAAATCTGTCGATGATGGTGAAGATGGCAGAAAAACCCTTGGAGAGGGGCAGGCCAGTGACGAAGTCCACCGCTATGTGAGACCATGGACGAGAGGGAATGGGGGGAGGTCTTAAAAGTCCCGCCGGGGGTTGGTTGGTGGTCTTATTCCGGGCACAGAAATGGCAGGCGTTGATGTACTCCTTCGTGTCCTTAAACAAGGAGGGCCACCAGAATGACCTGCGGATCAGGGCGAGAGTGCAACCAATTCCAGGGTGAATTGAAAACTTGGCGGTGTGTGCCCAGTGAATCATGGCTCCTCGTACTTGTTGAGGCGCAAACAGTTTATGGGAATGTCCATTACCTGGGTCAGGGTCTGTGCGTTGGGCGTCCAGCACCTTGTTAGTAATGTCCCAGGAAACAGCTCCTGCAACACAGGATGGAGGAAGAATAGTGGCAGGTTCGAGATCTCTGTCTGAGGCGTACTGGTGGGACAGAGCATCTGAATTGACGTTCTTGGTTCCAGGGGTGTAAGAGATGATAAAATTGAAGCGAGTAAAGAACAGGGACCACCGGGACTGTCTGGGATTTAGCCTTTTGGCCTCCTTCAGGTAGGCAAGATTTTTATGGTCCGTCCAGATTATGATGGGATGTTCGGAACCTTCTAGCCAATGGTGCCACTACTCCAGAGCCAATTTGATGGCTAGCAGCTCTCGGTCTCCCATGTCATAGTTCTGCTCTGCCTGAGAGAGTTTCTTAGAGAAGAAAGCCAGGGGTGAAGTAGGTTATCCGAGGGCAATGTTTGGGATAAGACAGCACCAACACCAGAATCTGAAGCATCAACTTCCATGGTAAACTGAATGGACGGATCAGGGCGAACCAAAACAGGGGCTTGAGTGAAAAGAGTCTTTAACTCCTGAAAAGCCTTCTCAGCATTAGCTGACCACACTAAAGCTCTTTTAACAGAGGTTAACTGTGTCAAGGGGGAAGCCACCTGGCTGTAGCCACGAATAAACCACCGATAAAAATTTGCAAACTCGAGGAAACGTTGTAGCTGTTTGTGGGTTGTGGGGGTTGTCCCTTCTCCAGCACAAATCCAAGAAATTTTACAGAAGAAACGTGGAATTCACACTTTTCAGCTTTGACGAAAAGGCGGTTCTCCCGGAGGCGTTGCAGGACAGCACGGATGTGTTGATGGTGTTCTGAGAGGTTACTGGAAAAGATCAAAATGTCGTCGAGGCATACAGTGACAATCTTGTTGATATAATCTGTTAGAACAGAGTTTACCAGGGACTGGAAAACTACGGGGGCATTGGTCAGGCCAAAAGGCATGACGAGGTACTCGCAGTGGCCCAGAGGTGTCTTGAAGGCCGTTTTCCACTCGTCACCCTCCCTGATCCTGACGAGATGGTAAGCATTGCAGAGATCTAGTTTGGTGAAGACGATTGCGTTCTGTACGGGGTCAAAGGTAGAGGATAGCAAAGGCAAACGGTATTTATTCTTGACATTTATTTGATTTAAACGTCGATAGTCGATGCAAGGATGCAGGGAACCATCTTTCTTTGAAACAAAGAAGAACCCTGCGCCCAAGGGAGAAGTGGAGGGACGAACCAGGCCTGATGCTAATGACTCAGAGATGTAAGTGGTCATGCATTCGTGTTCAGCTTTGGTTAGACTGTACAACCTGCTGGACGGGCGTGTGGCACCTGGGAGCAGATCGATGCAGCAGTCGTATGGACGATGAGGAGGCAAGGATGCAGCTCGATCCTTGCTGAAAACTGTTTGCAGGTTGTGGTATTCAAGTGGCACCGAAGACAGGTCCGGAATGGGTGGAGGACTGGTGGCAGGAACCGGGACAGGAAGGCTAGTAGACAACAAGCAGTGGGACAAGCAGTACGGACTCCAAACAGCTACTTGACCCATCCTCCAATCGATGTGGAGGTTTATGCGTGATAAGCCATTGTGCGTGATAAGCCATTCATGGCTGGAGGCGGAGTGGAACGGGCGGTTTGGTAGGACTGATAACAGGGCGGAGCGGGCCTGGGACGGGTCTTGAGTCTCTTCTCTATGCGAATGGCTAGTGTTATAAGATCCTCCAGAGTCCCAGGTTCAGGACACAGAGCTAGTTGGTCCTGGATCTTATTGTTGAGGGCCTGAGCAAAAGCTCCCTTTAACGACTCCTCGTCCATACTTGATGTTATTGCCAATGTTCTAAAATCGACTGAAAAGTCTGAAACTGTTTGTGTCACACCCTGTCCTGTCTCCCCTTAGGTTTTAGTCTGTCTCCGTTAATTGCTCCCACCTGCCTCTTGTTTCCCAATCACCCTAGCTCCCACTCCTCGTGTATTTAAACCCCTTCTGTTCTGTGTTTCATGTCGAGTCATTGTTTCCCATGTCCAGCGTGTTCATTATTAAAACCTTTAAACGTCCTACCTGTCTGCCTGTCTTCCTGTCCTGCGTTTGGATCCTCAACTGATCACCGCTCCGCTCATCGGGACGCTCATGACAGAATGACTCGACCCCCAGAAGGATCCAGCGGGAAGGTTATTCCCTGGGGGTACCTGTTCCAGTTTTTCTCTGCGGACCATCGGCCGGCATCCTCTCCTCCTCAGGCTTCGCCTTGCCGCAGACGGCGTCCCCGACCTTCTGCCTCGGCGTTCCTCTCCACCCTCCCGGAGCCAGGTGAGAGAGTGGACGGGGAGACGCTTACTGATTGCTCCAATTACGTGGGCACCCGCCTGGCTGTGTGCTCTCCCGGAGTTGGCCCACGGCGTGGGGAGAGATGCCGGGCTCCACCGCGGCCCTGTGTCCCAGGACGGAGCTGCGACCTCGCCGCTGCCCCTGCTCGGCACAGTTCCTTGGACACGCCCCTGGTCAGACCAGCAGTTCCGTCTTCGGCCGAATCGGCGCCTTCAGGTGGGGGAGCTGCGCCCGCAGCCCAGCTGACTGGGCTCGCCAGTCTCCGAGCTGAGTTGGTCCAGATTCATCAGACCCTCAATCTCGGTAAGCTCCAGCTGGACAATCTGCTCGCCGCTGCCCCGGCTGGACGCAGCAGCTTGGACCCGCCCCCGGTCGGACCAGCTGTCCCGCCACCGGTCCAATCGGCTCCTCCGTCATCTGCAGGAGGAGGAGCAATGCCCGCAACCCAGCTGACTGAACTTGCCAGTCTCCGGGCTGAGCTGGCCCAGCTTCATCAGATCCTCAGGTCTAATCAGCTCCAACTGGACACTCTGCGCTCCCAGTCTCCAACACCACCAGTTCAATCACAGCTTGTTCCAGCGGTGGTCCCGGTGAACACACCGCAGCCGATCCCGCCTGTCCAGACAGCCCCTCCTGCAGCGGCTTCACCTCCGCTCCAGACGTCAATGGTTCTGGCCCAGAAGCAGATGGTGCGGGCCCAGAAGCAGACGGTGCGGGCCCAGAAGCAGACGTTACCAGCCCAGAAGCCAGTGGCTCAGAGACCGGCGGTCCAGAAGCCGGAGGACCAGAAGCCGATGGAAGTCGACATCTCTTCCAGTCCAAGGGTCGATGCCTCCAGTCCAAGGGTCGATGCCTCCAAGCCAAGGGTCGACGCCTCCAAGCCAAGGGTCGACGCCTCCAAGCCAAGGGTCGACGCCTCCAGTCCAAGGGTCGACGCCTCACCCTGTTCTGAAGTCGACGTCTCGTCTGAAGTCGACGTCTCATCTGAACTCGTCTCCTCTGAAGTCGACGTCTCGTCTGAAGTCGACGTCTCGTCTGAAGTTGTCTCTGAAGTCGTCGTCTCTGAAGTCGTCTCGTCTGTAGTCGTCTCTGAAGTCGTCTCGTCTGAAGTCGCCTCGTCTGAAGTCGTCTCGTCTGAAGTCACCTCGTCTGAAGTCATCTCCTCTGAAGTCGACGTGTCCGAAGTCGTCTCCTCTGAGGTCGACGTGTCTGAAGTCATCTCCTCTGAGGTCGACGTGTCCGAAGTCGTCTCCTCTGAAGTAGACGCGTCCGAAGTCGACGTGTCTGAAGTCGCCTCGGCTGAAGTCGCCTTATCCACTCTGGAGGTCGACGCTCTCTCCACTCTGGAGGTCGACGCTCCCTCTGATCTGGCATCTCCACCGTCTCCAGTTCCAATGGTGGTTCTGAAGGTCGCTCCGGTCCAGCCCGCAGAGACTATGTCCCCGGCCCAGCCTGCAGAGACTATGTCCCCGGCCCAGCCTGCAGAGCTCCTCATCTGCCGCAGGCGCCGGCCTCCAAGGGCCCGTTGCCTCCTCATCTGCTGCAGGTGCAGGCCCCCGGATTCTGTTGGTCCCTGCCGCCTCTCCATCGGTCCCTCGGTTCCTCTGGGCCCTCCCTCCAGGTCCCCCTCCTCCCGCCCTGCTCCTTGTTCCTGTGGGCGTCTGGGATCCGCCCTTTGAGGGGGGGGGGGGGGGGGTGTCCTGTCACACCCTGTCCTGTCTCCCCTTAGGTTTTAGTCTGTCTCCGTTATTTGCTCCCACCTGCCTCTTGTTTCCCAATCACCCTAGCTCCCGCTCCTCGTGTATTTAAACCCCTTCTGTTCTGTGTTTCATGTCGAGTCATTGTTTCCCATGCCCAGCATGTTCATTATTAAAACCTTTAAACATCCTACCTGTCTGCCTGTCTTCCTTTCCCGCGTTTGGATCCTCACCTGATCACCGCTCCGCTCACCGGCACGCTTGTGACAGTTTGTTTGTCTTGCTTCAGGTTCCAAATGGTCCTGGCTATTTCTGAGGGTGTTTCTGATCGGCCAAAAGTCCTATTAAAATCTGCTAGGAAATCGTCTAGGGTACCTGAGGAAATGAGCTTCCCGACTCTTAGCCTCTGCCCATTGTAAGGCACGACCTCGGAGCAAACCAACAATGTGAGAGATTTTAGCAGGATCACTGATAAATGTTTCTGGGGATCTTTCAAAAGTTACCATGCATTGAAGGAGAAAGCATCGTAATTTACCGGACTCACCAGAGAAGGTATCTGGAGGAGGCGAGTCTGCGACCCGGAAGTGCCACTGTGTTGACGGACCAGGCTGAACCGGAGGTAATTAAGATGGTGGTGGAGAAACCGGGGCAGCCGGAGCAGACAGTTTATTATTCAGCTCCCTTAACATGGCATCTAACTGTAACAGACGTTGGTTAGTGCTTGCTTGATGTTCGAGGAGAGTTTGTATGGAGTGTTCATGTTGGGCGAAAGCTGTGGACATGGCGGACGGAAGTGATTCGACAGTGGGGTCAGGAGTTTGGCCAGATGATTCTGTCATGTGTGAAGGCAATTTCTTAACCCACGACATGAAGACTCACCACCAGGAGTCGGAAGGTAAGTAAAAATGATTTATTTTGTATGGTGCAGTAGAGGTAGCTTCCGATGGGCAGGAAATGGATCCGTGGGGGTCTGAGAGAGGAAGAGAGGTCAGAGTCTGGAACAACGTGAGAGGTTGATGAGGAATGCAAAGGGCTTAGGTTTCCTGGATGATCTGGGCTCTTCTGGGAGGGTATGCCAGGCCTGGCTGAACAGGGAGACCGAGGAGCTGCACGTGGGCCGGTGAGTGGCAGAGAGCAGGCGATCAGGGGCAAACGGCAGGACTGGAATGTTGATGATGGTTCCGATGATATTGCGGAAAGCGAATATGAATAGATGACTGGAACCTGGAGGGATCAGGAGGGCAGAGCAAGTTAACTGCCTGAAGGGCAGGAACGGGCAGACAAACAAATTCTAAAATCTTTCAGAAAGATCAGGAGGAGGGCTAGAATCTACCCAAGACTGAGTATCATCTGGCACTGGTGAGTTGTCCTGCTGCACCTTAAATCCCCTGACTGCTGATGAGCTGATTTGATACAGCTGAGCTCTCCAGACACACCCACCTGTAAACAAAGCTCAGACAGAGATGGTTAGTTCAGCACAGATCATGACACCTAGAGACAGTTGTGCATGACAATCCCAGAAGATCAGCAGTTCCTCAAATACTCAGACCAGCCCGTCTGGCACCAACAACCATGCCATGTTCAAAGTCACATAAATCACCTTTCTTCCCCAATCTGAAGCTCAGTTGGAACTACATCAGATTGTCTTGACCACGTCAACACGTCTAAATGCATTGAGTTTCCACCATATGATTGGCTGATTAGTAATTTGTGTCAAAGAGCAAATGGACAGATGTACCCATGTTCAATCCACCCGTCTTACTTTCCCCCACTTTGTAAAACATATTCCTGGATGCTCCAAAACACCAAAATATCCAAACTACTTCTTTTACAGATGCACGTTCACTTGCAGATATCCAGTTTGAGCAGCTGTATTTGTTATGTTACCCCTAGCTGATTTTCTCTTCAATGACGTCAATGTCTGAGCTCATTTAGTTATTTCCACTTTGTTTTGGCTTAGTTTTTTGTTCAATACATAATATTTTAAAACTTGGGCTGACTCCAACTTCCTCAGAAGGGAAGGAAAAATTACCTAAATCTTTTACAACCCGCATCTAATTTTCCTGCAACAAAGGAGGATGTAAGTGATGAGGCCAGTGTGGTGAAGGCTGTTTACAGGACAGTAAAGGGTCTCCTCTGACTGCAGGCGCCAGTACAACCATACGCTGACTTTCTCTGTGCCTTAAATACTATAATTGACTGAAGTAGAATCTGAAGCATGCAGGAAACAGAAACATGTGTTGGCGGGGGGGGGGGGGGGGGGGGGGGGGGGGGGGGGAATGTACTTTGATGCTACACAGTGTACAAATCGAATAAAGGCATGCCAAGACTCTGGGATTTGATTTTAAATAAGTAACATGATTCAACCTAAGGCATAACAGTTCTGATGCGAGTCTCTTACCCATCAATACATATACCATGCCATTGCCCCTACTCTTCCCTCCCCAGCCTACTCCATAACATTTGTGACACAACAAGACACAGCAGACTTATAGTGACTATGCTAATAACAAGGCATGACACTTTAATGGAAAACAAGGTTGTTAAAAACAGATGTTCCACACAGTTTACCGGTGGCATTGATATTTTCAAAGCCGGAGGTGACACGCTGTAGTGTAGGTTACATGAAAGCAGAGAAGTACTTGCATGTTAACGAGACAGGGTGATTGGAGCTCCAACTCCAGAGGGAGGTGATGGAGGTATTTACAGTAAACCAGCATCATACTTCACTCAGTCAAAGCAAAACGCAGGGGAGGTGAGCTAAGGAGGAGACGACTCAGAACTGGTAGGTGTTTTCTACTTTCTCTATTCAGTTATGTCCACAGCTATGGTCAATAAGAGTTTATCTCCAGGTGTAAACACTTCATTTTTAAATTGCACAACATTTATGTGTTTTTGATTTGGTTTTTCCATCAGCGATCATGCAGATACTAGTACTCTTCCTTGTATTGGGTGTAGTGGATGTGAATGTTAGCCAGCGATACAGCTCGATCCAATGGCTGTCCCATCTACGAAGGAGGTGGCATGGTGCCGACTGGCAGGCTGAGGACATAGATTGCCCTTTGGAATGCGACTGCCCCGCAGCTTACCCCACAGCTATGTACTGCCACAGCCGCAATCTTCAGCATGTCCCCTTTGTTCCGTCACACATCAAATATGTCTATCTGCAACGTAATCAGATCACAGGCATCCAGGACGGGGTGTTTGACAATGCTACAAACCTAGTCTGGGTAATTCTGTCCCACAACAAGCTCAACGCTGACAAAATCAGCAACAATGTCTTCACAAAGTTAGGAAGTCTGAACTGGCTCTTCCTGGATCACAATGAACTAACTGGTGTGCCTCAAAACTTACCCAAGTCCATCACAGACCTACGACTTAATCACAACAAGATCTCAAAAGTTCATTCCAGCTCATTTCAGGGGATGACCAACCTGACCACGCTTCAGCTCCAAGCAAATGTCATAGAAGACATTCAGGGCGGGCTTAAGGGACTGAAGTCTCTGACTATGCTGGACATGAGTAAAAACAAGCTGAGGAAAATCCCAGAAAACCTTCCAGAGACCCTGCAGCAGCTCTACCTGGAGTTTAATAACATAGAGAATGTCCCAGCTGGTTTTCTCACTGCATATCCTAAACTGCTGTTTGTCCGTTTGGCTCACAACACCCTGACTGATAAAGGCCTTCCATCTAACGTGTTCAACACCAGCACACTCCTGGAGCTTGACCTCTCCTTCAATAAACTAGAAAGGATCCCTTTTGTCAGCAGGAACCTGGAGAACCTGTACCTACATGCCAATAAGATCAAAGGTATGGATTCCAATTTCATGTGCCCAGGTCTTTACATGTTATATTTTATTTAAGTTTCTTAGATCACAAATAAACAGAAGAGTGATCAATTTAAAAGAATTAAATCTCATGATGAGTAATTTTTTGTATTTTTTAAATTCTCATTTACTGAAATTTGCCTTGCGCTCAGTAGCTGAATCATTAAAGTGACAGTGTGTATGTTTCCTGTGGGTAGGGGGCAGTAGATATCTACATCATTGCAAGCGAGTAGTATTTTTGTGTTGGAGTAAGACCTTACCAACGGATGCCACTTAGGGTCAAAAAACCCTGGGGAGTACAAACTTCAGCAAAATGACGACTACATCAGACTCCCTTTCATCACTGGGAGAATGTGAAGAGGTGAATGTGTAAAACAACAATGTTTATGAATGGTATCAAATAGTTTACAAATCAGTAAATGCATTTTGTCCTCATGGGTTCCCGTAGAAGGAAGAAAGGCACCTAATATGTTGTCCAGAGACTTAGACCCACTCCCATGTATTTTAGACCAGATTTTTTTTGGTTACATGATACAAAGCCACCAATGTTTTTCAACAACTGCGCATCATTTAATTCATTTTTAACAACATTTCGATGGATGTTTCCAGAGACTAACAGTAAAAACTACACATTGTCTCTTTAATGTACAAAGAACCTGTTTATTTCATTTTAATTTGATCATCGTTGTTCCTCGGTTGGTCACCTGAAATTCCAAATGTGTGTTAATTCCCTGTGACCCCTAAACCAGTCATCCAAACGGAGATCTCCCTTGTTCAACCAGCCAGGGCGCATGATCAATCGGGTCGCAGTGACAGGACACTCACTGTCACAGACGCATGACATTCTGTCTCAATCTGTCCCCCTGCTGATATTCTGCATTCTGTTTTCTGCGCTTCAGGCTGTGTGTGTGTGCGCGCGCGTGTGTGTGTGTGCGCGCGCACGTGTGTGTGCATGTGGGGAGTCTTGTTCTGTGTGAAAACGAAGCAGTACAAGTGATAATGCTGCAGGATTTCATAATTTTATCCTTCTCAGCAGCAGCACTGCAGGTGCTCTCCATGCCCAAAATGTGCGTAAGCCATGTCCTTAGTCAACTTAAAGTTGCGCACATTTTTCCACTAAGTTTTCTTTCATAAATCCCAAAGTTTGCGTGGGAAGTTGCTTACGCAGTTTTCCGACCCCGTTTTGCGCGTAAGCAAGCTTGATAAATGAGGCCCCTGCGCCTGAAATACATAGAGAGATGATTGTAAATAAGGTTTATATCAGTGTTTCCACTTAGAGGTTTGGTTAAAGGCTGTTTAGCAGATATCAAGGCACGAAGCACGCAGTTTTATCATACTTTTTTTGTTTTGAGTACTTTGAGCCTTTCAGCAAAAACTGAGTACATTTATAATTACACAAAGTTTCCTGAAATACTTAAAGGATTAGTGCATGGCATGGCCATTCCATGCAGCAGTTCCAAAAACACTATGTTCAGTATGATCACACTGCTGCCTCAGCGGGATACGGTTCTTCTGCACCTTACAATCTCATGCTGCAGCTAGCAGGACCCTAACAGGGCAAGGCAGCATTATTTGTATAGCTATTTCATACATAGAGGCAAATAAATGTGCATTCCATTAGCGACATTAGCACAAACATTACAGCACAATTAAAATACACGAATAAGTTTAGATCAAATAAAAACACAAATGCATTTCAGATATCAGAATCGGAAGAAAGATAAAGGGTGAGCGGGTACAGTGCAAAAGGTGCAGCATAAGAAACGTTCATTCAAAGGCTGATCCATGAAAGACTTCAGTTTAGATTTAAAGGGATACTTTGCCACTTTCTCATATTTAAAAATAATTTTCTTAAGGCAGTATGCACTAAAAGGATCCTTTACAGGGTTACTGAATAGTCACTCTGACCCCTACCGCCCTCTGTGGCCAGAATAACGCACTTGCAACTAGAGTGTGGTGGGCCGCCAACTGTTGGACTTAGAAAAAATTGAACTTACATACCTGGAGCTGCAGTCTGCTTCCAGCACGGTTCCTGCATGTTTTAGATCATGAACACAGCTGATTTGTTTCATTTAGTGATGAACCTCTCTTTTAGGATCTATTGAAGGCTGGGGAGGTGGTTAGATAAACGCACAGAGTGGAGATACGTTTCATTTTCAGTTTGATCATAAAGAACCTATTTGTCGATGTAGAGAACACACAACAGATACTAGGGGGCGCTAAAACAAGCAAAACTACCAAGCATCCCTTTAACACATTTCTTCAGGAGTTTGTTATTCCTGCCACAAGCCAAAAACATGAATGAGGAATTAACTGGTGATTCTAAATCGGCCCAAAGTGCGATAGACCAGTGAGCATCTGTACTAACCCTCTCAACCAGTGACTGCTGGAGCAGGTATAGAAACTGGATGGATGTAATGACACAGATTTAAAATATCATGTAAACATACTAAAGGTTAGAAGTAAAGAAGAACAGAGGATCAAGAAGATGACCATTTTATATCACAAAATATTGTTTTATATTAGGGCTGCAACTAACGATTATTTTCATAATCGATTAATATGTCGATTATTTTTTCGATTAACCAATTAATCGGTTTGTTATTGTTTAGCTATTTAACCTATACAAGTGATGAATACATTTCAGTTAAGAAAAAGAAAAACATAAGAGAATTGTGCAGTTGACTGCAATCTATTTTATTGCACATGAACACAGTCAGCGGTGTAAAATGAGCTAAACAGTGCAAAATATCAGTCCAGAATAATTTTTTGGCATAAAAATATAAGAGGTAAATTCCATAAAAAATAATGTAGAATCTAGAATAGAGTTTGTAAGTGGTATGCATTGCTGGGGGTGAGTGTCTTGTTCCCCATGTAGTTGTCCATCGTTGCTTGTTTTTTTCTGCATAAGAAACACAAATAGACTGAAATAAGTACACATATAAAATAAAGCAGCACACACACTACAACACTAAATCAATATTACATTATTTGAATTAATTAACAATATACAGTGATCATTTATTTTGACAAAAATGTGTTGTGAGGCGTTTTACAGCGTTAGTCAGTAAAACAGCCTTTTAATAGTAAAAAAATGACTTTCTGAATTTCTCCTGTATTTAAAAATCGAAAGCTTACAACTATGCCGTGTTATATTCACCTGGACACAGCTCGTCTGTATATTTTTCTCCACGGAGTTGTCCTTTTTTGAATGAGGAACATAGTTATGGGTTTGTGCCGTTTTTCTCTTAACGAGGACATTCTTATAAACAGACGTGCTAAATTTGGCAAGCGCATGATACAAAACACGGAGGAGATTCACGATTGCATCTAGTCAATCAGAAGTAGAACACCGTAGACTGACGTGGCAAAAAAACATGTTTAACATCCACTATAACGAACTCAGCTCCCAAATTTGATCTGCGTTAGCTTGTTTATTTTCTGTTACTTACCGGATTTACCGGACTTTCCTCTGCTGCGTCAGCCCCCACATGTTTTCGTTTCAAATGTTCACTTAGGGACGTCATGCTTCCGTGCCATGCTAGATGGTTTGTGCATATTTTGCAGGTCACCTGTCCTTTCATGGCATCTAGAGTGAAGTGCCCCCATACTCGTGAGGTTTTTGTCCGGGGTTTCTCTTCAGTTTTGTCGCTTCTATTTTTCTATTTTTATTTCTTCTTGTTCTGCCATCTCTCACAGCAAGATGCGCGTCAGTAACGTGTTACGTCGTGAAAACCGAGGGCACTTATTGGCTCGTTTCTTCTTCTACGGCTCCACTGGTAGATCAGTGGCTCATTACTGCCACACACTGGCGGCAAATTTAACAGATTGTAACCGATGTCAGATTGTGGTAAAAAATAGACTTTATGCGGTAAAATATGATTATTAAACAACTAATCGATGACTAAAAACGTTGTTAACTATTTTAATAATTGATTATAATCGATTAAATCGATTAGTTGTTTCAGCTCTATTTTATATCATGCCGATTATCCATCAAGCAATGATTGATTTGATTTCTAAAAGCACTATGTCTGCTAGCAAGTCCACACATAGTCTCCTAAGCTCAAGGAATGCATTTTAATTGACGTTACCTGGCGCCTTGTTCATTAAATCAATTTTATACATTTTATCCCAGACGTGATGAATTTTGGTCTGCTTTGGTTTGACAGCAATTTTTGAGTCCATAAACATTAACCAGTTTAATTTGTTTACTTCCTTTCAGAGTTTTCCCTGAGCAGTTTCTGCAGCACGACTGATGTGACAAACTTCTCCCGGCTGAAAGTTCTGCGTCTGGATGCCAACGAGATCAGTGCCAGAGACATTCCTGCTGAAGCAGCCTACTGTTTGCGGCATGTTGCTTTTATTGATGTGTAAGAGATTTTTGACCAAAGCTGGTAAACGTGGTTAACCAAGTACTCACACTCACAAGTACTAAAATGTTTTCTTTTATATGTGATATAGCGTTAATCAACAGGAAATACCACCATTGTGTTATCTGATATCCAGATGGCAGACATATGGATAACAAAGTGAAAAAAGGCTGGACGACTAATATCCTTAAACCAATTAGAATCTCATTTCATGTCTTCTGGTAAAAAAAAATACCCTCTTTCATACAATTAGGTGAAAGTATAATAAGTATAATCAATCATGTGCTGGAAAATTAGTTTGGATCTTTGCCTCCACCATGTGGAACGTGACAAAACATCATGCCAGGCGATGCTTGGAAGTACTTATTAGAGAGAGTATTTGTCAGTACTCCAGCAATGGCCCCACTAAATGTTACCACAGTTTAACCATTTAGATACCTCAATGTTCCTATTTGCAAAGTAACTCTCTTACAAGACTTATGTTTCAGAGCTGACATCTATCTATCTATCTATCTATCTATCTATCTATCTATCTATCTATCTATCTATCTATCTCTCTATCTCTCTATCTGTCTGTCTGTCTGTCTGTCTATCTATCTATCTATCTATCTATCTATCTATCTATCTATCTTGTGAAAAATGACAAATTACTCAACTTTATTTTATTTTGTAGTAAGGATTTAATAATGGTGGAAGTTAATGTAACAAATGAACTGGTTAATAATCACATTATCTCAATAAATGTGTTAAAATTGTACTTTTTTGGAATGAACCTTATGTATGGAGTTTTCTTCAACACATATAAATTAGCATTACTGTGCAAAAGTCTAAAGCTATTCCTTGTTTATGCTTTTATAAGAATGATGGGAGTCATGACAACTATGAATCATTAGTGTGCTGAATTGCTCTCTGGAGATTTAAAGTTTTCTTTTGGTGTGAACTTCTTTATAACACCATGCGTTCGTGTAACATTTAAAAAGTTATTTTCAGAAATATTTCTCCTGGTTTATGGGCACTTCAAAGCTTCTTTTTGGAACATGGCTGTCCTTTTGTTTGACTGATTCTACCCCGCTGCATTCCTGCTTCTGGGTGGGTCGTCCATGACTGAAAACACTGCATTGTGCATTTTATGCTTTTTTGATTATTTACACCTTCCTCCTGGTAAATTCTGGTCAAGGTGACTGCATATAAAACATTTAAAAATGAGATGAATCTAAATCTTTTATTTACAAAGAAGTTTTCATTTAAAAGACATCGCACAATACAGAAGAACATAGAAATCACACAAACCAGATTCAACTCTCCCCTGTGCAGTTCTGTGGTGCTCCATTCATGGAAAATAAAGCCAGACGGGGTTCCGATGATGTTGTGCTGCAGATTAAAACCAATGGTGCTTTTTTGTGCTTATCCTTATATAAATTGTGCTTTTTCAGGAATGTGACTGAACATACTCAAACTTTGCCATTGCATGATTTTACCCCATCTCTTCCTCTTAAGTCCTGAATTTGATCATTTTCTTCCTAATAGTTAGAAATACAAAACACATAAGCATAAATAGAAATGACAAGATTTTGGCAAAAACTTTAAGGGGAACTAGGCAGTTTAGGTTTGTTTTTAGCACCCCCTAGTGTCCGTTTGTAGAACTGAAAGCAAAACTTATCTACTCGCTGTGCACTCGTCTTTTTAACACCTAAAGCTAACATCTGAAACATCTCCCAAGCCTTCGTTGGTGTCTACAGGAGGGGTTCATCACTAAATTAAACAAATCAGCTGTGTTTATGATCTATAACATGCAGGAAACGTGCTGGAAGCAGACTGCAGCACCAGGTATGTCAGCTCAGTTGTTTTAAGTCCCAACAGAGCAGCCAGTCTGAAGTAGCAAGTGGAAGATTCATGCCACAGGGGGCAAAAGAGGCTGGGAGGCCTTTCATTAACCCTGTAGAGTCATTTTAGCACATACTGGCTCAAGATAATGACTAAAAAATATGAAATATTTGCTAAGTAACCCTTTACATTTTTAGTGTTCACAAATTTGCAAGCTCCATTTAAACATTTCAAGAAGTTTTATGAAGTTTAAGATTTTTCTGTTAGCTGAAAATCTAAGTAACTTCTTTTATAATAAAGCCAAAACATGTGAGTGCATTAAGGATTCTTTTAACACATAATTATTAAGAGCAAATTGTCCGTTGCCCTCTCCTATCTCCTCATAGCTGCCTTCACTCCTCCCAATGAAGGCTCTAGAAATGTTGGTGGGATGATTTCCTTGTTTCGTAATGGCAATGACAATAACTGCTACAGTTTGTGAAATGAAAAGTGGAGGCTGTGGGGTGAGGCTGTGACACCCCCCCCCCCCCACACACACACACACACTTAAAACACAAGAGGCAAACACACATGCTATTAATCACATGTGAGAGTCTTTTCCTTTCTTCTCTCTCTCTCTTTCCCTGATCGAGTCCTTTGAAATCCGTACAAAGGTTTCATTTGATGGGAAAGCATCCAGCCTCTGTAACTCAGACATTATGCAATTCATTCTTATAAAACATTATCCCTGGGTTAACACGAGTGAGACTCATGACAGTAATGGAGGGCATTATCTTCTCTCTTCACAGTAATACCCTGTTATTGGGTGTTCCTGTATAATAATGATTAAACACCACGCACATATGTTAGTGAGCTGTGGGAACACATCCTTCTGTTGTGTGGCGCGTCCATGAATGCATCCCATGTTTAACACTCATAGTGACCGACGTCACCAAAAACCAAAAATAATGAATAAAACTGTAGATCGATGATGAGGAAAATCTGAATTTTCCCAGATAATATAAAGTTCTTAAATCCTTTATACATACTTTTCTGTTTGAATACAAACTTGGAACTGATTTATTTCTTATTGACATAGATACAATTTTATAATCAATGCAGTGGATGAGAAGAGTTTATATAATAAATAACTTATGGGAGCAAAATTAACAAACACTTGGTTAATTATTGACAAATAGAGACTACAGTAAAATATACTTTTAGTGAACCTGACATAATATCTTTAACAGAAATTGTGATTTGCACAGCATAAAAAGATAAAGATGAACCTTTTTCTCACACAAAGCATCGTTTCTGATTAAATATACAAGCTGGATATATTACACATATAAGGACGTGAAATGTTGTTTGTGATGGATGAATCGTTCTTGGAGCTTCTGCAGAGGCTTTAGTCCACACTGCCTGGATAGAGAGAGAGAGAGAGAGAGAGAGAGAGAGAGAGAGAGAGAGAGAGAGAGAGAGAGAGAGAGAGAGAGAGAGAGAGAGAGAGAGAGAGAGAGAGAGAGAGAGAGAGAGAGAGAGAGAGAGAGAGAATAAAGATGTCTGCAGATGGAATGTTTGACATTTTATCTCTCCCCCTCCTGAGAGTCATTCATATTTTGATGCAGAAAAGCGAGATACTCACGTTACTGAGGCTCCATCTCGACATGCTCTGGATCGCTTTAACACATCACACAAGTAGGCATTAACACAACTATCACAGGCACGAAGGAGGTTCTTGTTCAGTGATTCTGGATGTTCTCACCTTGAACTTGAGTGTGTTCTTGATTCCTGATGGTTGAAATTTTTCTGTTTTATGGAAGAAAATAGACTTGATGATTTGAAATCCAGATGAATGTGGTACAAATTAAATCTAAAACACAAACATGCATTTCTTGGAATGTTTTAAAGATGTGGAAAACTTGTTTAGTCAATACATTTGCAGTGGTCTGTAGTAGGAATGAATGCCTTGTAGGCAGTAATCAGGGCACAAAGAAACCCACAAACCCCTGGCTCAGCAGGTACAAGTCTGCAACATCAGCTGAGCTTCAATCGGCAGGTTTTGGAGTCTTTTGGGCCATTCCCATCTGTACCGGGTTGACCCGGGCCGGGTAGCGTAGGTTGTTTACATATCTGGGTGGCCTGGTATTTTTCCGGGCCAACCAAGGCTCATTCTCAGCCCTCTTCTCGAGGGGGTCTGCTTCAGGCCGACCAGGGCCAACACACCCACTGCTGACAGCAAATTCACACCTTCCATCAGAGCAAGCCTCTGATTGGTGGGTAGAATCAGCCCACATGGGCTTAAGACAAGGATGTGTGGAATCAACCGGGCCAGGCTGGGGCCGACTGGGGCTACCCGGCCCGGGCCGACCTGGTACAGATGGGAATGGCCCATTATTTCCTGATATGTGGACATCTCACCCTGGGTTGGATAACAGTAACGCGACATTACAACTGACTTGCATCACGGATGTTTTATGTTGACAAATCACACAAGTCTGCGGGGGCTTCTGTCGTGAGGTGGAGTTGCTAACGGTTGTTAAAATAACAATAGATTTTTTAATCAGAAGCTAATGCAGGATGTAGGTGTAGGAGACTAGGAAAACCCCACATGGACTGATTATAAACAGATAAAAACATTGAAAATGGTTTTTCAGTCAACCACACCATTACATTTTTAATCATATTTTGTAAAACTCCTAAAACATATTTATAAGGTAGATTGTGCCAAAGGAAGGCATTCAAAATGTTTTTCAAGGTGATTCTTCTTTTTGCGTGATTGGAATCTATTCTCTCTCTGCTTTGAGTCTTTTCTACACCACAGGCTCCACTCCACCCAACTGAGCGAATCACCATGATTTTCACATTTTTTAGTCATATCAGATTCACAGCAGATGAGCATCTGAGACAGAGGACACATTTTGAAGAGAACATCTCTGGGAATGTGATGTATTTTGTCTCACTCCTGTGAACAAAGCAAAGTTATATCCTGGTTCTCCAAGTAGTGGGTGGTGAGCCAAGGTGGACTACAAAACATATTCAGTTGAATTCCAGCCAAAATAAATCAACTTTTTGAAGTCAAACATGTTTTTAAATGGGTGTTGAGTCACAGCAAGGAACGTGGGAGATAGTTCGGATGAGGATCAAGGTCTTTTGCAAGAAAAATAGTTTTGGTTTGGGTTCTGTAGCTGCCAGCTGAGCAGCTGATGGCAATGACCCTTAATTGGCTCACAGAATGGATATAAGCCACACCCTTCCAGAGGAAATTGTTTGGGTTAATCTGTTTGTGGAGAAGTTAACACCGTTTGAAGTATTGAAATTAGGTCTTAAGCCGAAAGTCACCTCAGCTGCACATTGCCGACTGCATCCCCACGTAAGTTTTGCTGTATTGACACTTTTGTTTGGGTTATTAGTTTGACACTATAGTCATTGTTTGTTTTTCCTGTCCATCACCTAGTCAAATCTACAGATAAAGCAGCTTTGAGGAATTATTGTTTTGTTTAGCACCCTTGGCCAGCGGAGCAAGGTAAATGTGAGAATATAATCTATTTCTGTTATGACATTGAAGTTGTGTTCACCTTTTATTTATGCTTTGCACATCTCTACACAGTTTTCACGGTGCAACTCGGAGTGAAGTCCAAGGCATTTGGACCAGAGAAACAAATAAAAGTTTATGCACCAGTCGAGGCTCTCCGTTCATTTTCTTCATGGTGCCAGGGGCAGCTACAGGTTCCATAATAAAAAAAAAAGACAAAGACAAAGAACATATCTACAAACTAGACTAATCTGTCTCAGTTTATTCTGAAATTACAGAAAATGTCCTTAAATACTCTGACAATAAAACGTGTGACTTGTTTGTTCAGGAAGTTGCTGTGTGTGACGTGACTGGATTCACTCACATTATTTAAGAATAGTTGGTAATTATACGCGCCGATTCAAACTTCACAGCAGGACATCTCTACCAGAAATAAAACAGAACGTGGTTGTCCTCTTACTTCTGGAGCCGTTGTTTTTAGCTGCTTTGCTCTTCAGTAGCCAAACATTCTTAATGTGAGCACATATGATTTCAATCAAAGCTTATGAAGATTCAGTGCTCGAGCACCGCGACTTTGACAGCACAATTCACCCCCATAAAACCACAACAAGTCAACAAGAAGGATTCACAAGACAGGAAAATTTTAAATCTAACGATCGCCCACCTTTACATATCCGTAGATTTAGACTCATGATGTTTCTTTAAAAACAGACTTAAGATAAAGATGTAGCTAAGACTAATTTACAGCGTGGAAGTTTTAATATAATGTCATGTTTTTACACAGAATATTAACAGTTAGAACTATTCATGTTTTATAAAGTGTTAAATAAAATAAATGACTTATAAGAACCCAGAAGCCCACACAGCAGCTCATTTGATCTTGTTTTGTGTGGAATTTGGATTTTATAATCATAAACGGGTCACGAGTTATGGAATCTAATGATTTCAAATGTAAGAAAAAACATGAAGTTTCAACTTGACCATTTAATTGGTTAATAAATAATAACATTACTTGGAAAAAATGCTTCCAGTTATCAGGATTTTTCATCTTGATTTGAGGGTTAAAATGTGTGCTGCAGTTTAACAAAGCAAACTCTTTCTAGCTAATCTGTAACTATGTTTTTATACAAACCAGACCAGTCTGATTTTTATTACTCAAAAACACGGAGAGCCTGTTTGTATGAGAGTCATCCTGAAATCAAACTCAACATTATACCCCTCTTCTCATAATTACTAATTACTAGCTTTACCTTTCAGAATGTCATAATGATTTGAATTTAAAAAAAAGTTAACTTTAATACACTCAGCCTAAAAGTGACTGAAGGTCTGAGTGTGTCTTACACATCTGGTCCAAAATAACCTCAGATTGTTGTAATTAAAGAAATGCATTTCCTTTCCACTAGGAGGCACATTATCTATGTCAAATATTGAGCCTCCTTTGTCCCGTCTCATTCTTCCAATTGTGTCTAAAGGTTTAAAAAAACAACAACTATATTCTGTGAAGTGCAGACATATTCAGCTAAAACCACATAACAGTTTAATATTAGATGATAAACAATCAATAAGGGGTCAGGTTGGCCCACAACTTCCATTTTTATAATAACAGGACAAATTAATTCCAGTTGTAGGACGGAACAACATCATGGTAAGATTATGCAGCTGTGTCACAGACCGTGTTTAACTGGCGCTGGCTTAATATCAGCATGGTGACAAACATATTTTATAAATGTTTGTGTCTCTGGAGGGAGGAAGTTAGATGTGATGAAAGTTGTTAAGGACAGGATTCGAGGACGATTTTGGAACTGAGGTCTGCACCAACAGAACATTTGTTAGAGAAAAAACACACAAACATGATATGGTGAGGAGTTGAGTTGGGTAACAATCACAAATGTGTAACGTATGCTAAAAGTGTGTGTGTGTGTGTGTGTGTGTGTGTGCTCTACAGTGGGCACGTCTGACGATGTGAAATTGAAACAAGGAAATGGAGGAAATTTGATTGTTACCAAACTTTGTAAACATCAGGTGTCAGATTTGGGGGAAATACAAAATAAATAAATAAATGATAGATCTGCGAAACTTGACCAGTCAGGATGACTTGGTGACTGTTTGATAGATAAATGGTGCATAAATACATAAATAAACACAATAATAGGATCTTTTGATTATCTATTACATCATTTATCTGCTATTGTCAGTGTAACCAATTGTTATGGCTGGGGCCATTTATGTTTTTAATTCATTTCTTACTCCTCTGTTTTTATCCCTCTTGTGTGAGAGGAGCTGTTTTGCAGCACCTGGCTTCTCCCACACCTGTCCAGTCCCACACTGAAGTCCCAGCTGGTGGCAATGACCATCAGCAGCTGAATGAGGACTCACTGCATAAAAGCCACCCAGCCCTCATCATCAGGGAGCAACAGGCTGGACATGTGGTCTCTGTCCTGTTGGCTCCTTGGCGTGCTTTCGTTTTAATCTCTTTTAGCTAATTTGTGTTTTTTATGTGCAGGGGTTTTCCTGGTTTGAACATTAATGTTCTTGTGTGTGCAGGGGGTTCCCTGATATGAACATTAATTTGGTGTGCAGGGTTTTCCTTGATTCGTAGTTATATTGGCTAAGTAGAATTTATTTAGTTTTACCATTTTAGTTGCTGCCGATTAGTCCAGTTGTGTTTATTAATTTTCTGTGGGGTAAATAAATTTAAGTTAACTTTTAAACACCAGAGCATGTGTCTTCCTTGTTACCCCAGGTCCCCTAGACAGCCTGGAGCGTAACAAATGGGGGCTCGTCTGGGATATTTAGATCTCTAATTTTTCCTGGACACGTGCTCTTCCTCTGGTGTTTATTTTTTGGAGTTTATTAATTTATTTATTTCAGAAAAGTTCAGACGCTCCATCCCATGTGCTCATTGGTGCGTGTTGTGGGTGTAGACTGTGGGAGGTGACACATCATCTCTGGATTTGAAGATGGCTCAAACGGACCAAATTTTCTGTAGGGGGAGAAGACCAAGCTTTGCTCTCACTGCTTTGAGGTGCTGTGGATCCAGAAGCCTAGATGTGTCACCCTCATGTGTCAGTTTTTTGTAAGTACTCTGAAGGGAAAATTGTGCATTTGTCAAACATAACTGCAGTCAATATTTTTTTATGAATTTGATCAACAGTATTCCTGTGTCACATTGTGGTATCGAGGAGTTGGACCCAATGTGCAGACACCCAGAACGACACGTGACTGGAGAGGATATAAAAGAAAACCTTCTTTATTAAGAATGACCTAGCCAAAAATCCTAGAGACCTAAGAGGGCATGAAGCCAAAACCTAGAGACCTAAGAGGGGGGGAGAACAAACAACGCTGACAAGGACAATGGACCAACAACACATTGAGATGCAGACAGGGTTTTATTCACAGGGGCAGGATGATTGGGAGATGAGCTGCAGGTGCGTGGGGAGATAGAAACCTGGTGAAATCAATTTACTAATCAGGGAGAGGAATCTAAGCTGAGGAGGGGAAATAAAACATGACCTATATACATAGGACCAAACCTAAAGACTAGAAGAACAAGACAGATAACTAAATGTCACGAACTCCTCCAGCTGACTGCATTCCATTCATTCCTGCCACCAACGTGGCGACTGACGTCATCACGCCGGCACTACTTAAGGAAGTGCCGGCGTTTCATTCATTGCTCAGTCATCGTTTCTCACCAGACTTTGTATCGAGTCTCCAGGCTTACCAGCCCTCAAAACACTCAAACAACACCTACAGGAGATAACCACGCCGGCTATCTCCGTCTCTCCGCGTCTGGGCAACAGAACTCTCAGTCACGCTTCAGATCTGCCAACGAACCTGACACTAAAGATCTAAGGAGAAAAGGAGAACTAATAAACCAGTGGGGAAGGACCAAGGAAGGAACCTAGAAGAAAATCTGAACCTATGAAAAGTACAGGGGAAAAACTAGCTAGATAATATAAATACAAAGAAAACTAAAGAATAAGTGAACCTGGGAAACCTGGTGGGAGCTGGAGACAAGAAGGGGCACGGGAAGCTTAGGTACACATGAGGGGGATCCTAGAAGGACACCTGGAGAGGTTGGAGACCTAAAGGGGCACAGAAACCTAAGGGGAGACCCTGGAATGGGCTGGGGAACACAAGGAGGCACATAAGGGGAACCTAGAGGGGGGCTGGAGAACACATGAGGGGGACGCAGACCATGACATCCTGATGTTTGAAGTGTTTAATCAGGGTTTGATTAACTCAATTTATAGTGAGTTAAACTTCAATTTATTATCTAGTTCATGGAATTTATTAATAACAAAAATAAGAATGATGCTAAAAGTGTGTGTGTGTGCGTGTGTGTGTGTGTGTGTGTGTGTGTGTGTGTGTGTGTGTGTGTGTGTGTGTGTGTGTGTGTGTGTGTGTGTGTGCCAATACAAATTCTGAGAAATAAAATTATTTCTGGACCAACAGTCCTGTGCACTACGTGTGTATCTTGTGATTTCTGAGTTGATTACAGAGCAATACAAGTCCAGAAACTACGTTGGTGATGATCTTGCACTGATGGTGAACAATCTAATCTGAAGAGCTTTTCACAAGAGGTCAATCTGGGTAAATGCCAAACTGGATAATAAAGAAGTCAAGTGGTTCATCACAACTGATTTCCTTGTCATTTGATTATCGCTGTGATTCAATTACATTTTTAAGATATTTCCGATATTTGAAGAATGTTTTAAGACCTCTTAAGGGTTTGCAGGATGTCCGACAACTGCTGAGGACTCATTTCAGATCAGACCTCCATCTTCACAGAATAAAGCATCTGGGACAACAGAGGTTAATCTGAGTGCAGACTTTGACACAAAGCTGCACACCAACAACCAACCAGCTGCACTGATCTACTTTATCTGACAGACACTAAAAGGAAGGAACAAATAAAGAAATCTATATAAAAAGAAAAACTTACAGGTTTTTTAATGTTTAAAAAAAATAAAAGCCTCATTGAGGTGTGACATAAGCTCTGAAGCTGGATCAGTCTTTGATTTTCTGCTCTCAGTTGGGTCGAGGTCAGAACTCATTTGTCTCCTTCCACAGTCTCCAACTCCTCCTGGGGAATACGGAGGTGCTGCAGGTTCTCAGGACCATAGGTCAGAGATGGAACATGAAGGTGTAAACTGATGGCTCACGTCTTTCTCCATCTCTTCAAACCAGAGCAGTACTCTCATTCAGCCATCCCTTCCTTCCTCCTGCTGTCCCTCGCATCAAACGCCTCCACTCAATAGACTCAACAGACTCCAGCTCACTCTAGAAACAAGCTTAAATCCATCGTGTATCACTGCACCCTCACAAAATCCTTCTAGAAGCATGGTTTTAATCTGTATCCAGGTGTTATTTAGTGATATTTAGACATCAAACAGTTTATCATACTGAGAGTTGGCAAAAACAAATAGCCTGACAATTTTATTGAGGGACAGCGTAGGCCTTCATTTTAGTGCTTGGAAAGAAGTAAAGGAAATCCAAACCAATTACTCGCTGATAAAGTCTCTTGTGTGTGAGACTGTGAGAGATTCTATCATTTTTGGATTTGTGACATGAAAAATAGAGATTATGCAGCTGGGTTTGAATCTCAAAGCTTTTTTACTGATTAAATGAGACGAATAAAACAAATTAGACACAATTTACTATTCAAGGAAACAATCCGGTGCTCATTTCAATGATACCAAGAAATGCAGGACAATGAGGCCACTGTACGGAGTGTGTTATGTTACTGCGTCTACACATCAGAAACAACTAAAATCGTCTTGTGCTGTCTGATGCGAGTACCTGGCAGGCTACAGCTCAATAAATAGAGAAACCAAAACCTCACCTGGACAGGATATTTCTATTCTTTCTCGTATGAATGAATCTACAGCAGCTTTTGAGCTGATTAACTGTTTCTAGACACACCAAGGTTCACTCCTGTCAATGCACAGTGCTGCCATGAGCAAAGCTCATATTCTCCAGGAAGACTAAACCATACAGGTTATGTGATTCAGCTCATTGCCAAAGTATTCCCAGGCTCACTTCACGACCATAAAAGCATGACTGAGCTTCTTAAACAAAACCATTTGTTTTCATTCTTACACCAGTTGTGTGAAGCTGGTGGGAAGCTTTGGTGATGCAGGCAAAAATAAAATACTCCCACTATATTTATAACACATGTACTTGACTCCTAACTTTACACAGTTAAAACAAAACTGAAATAATATCCGTTTATAGTAATACTCATGATGTAAGCAGACAGTGAAAGGGGTTTTCTTGCTGTTTAGCGATCAATGATGACAACAGATGTTTTAGCTCAAAAGTTTTGCTGAGGACTGCTGATTCTTGTCTCATAATTCAAAAGAGGCACCATGCAGCTCAGGCACACATTTAACCCTCTCAGGCTCAAAATAAGTTTTTAATAAAAGGATGAACAACTAAGTCCTTCAGGGGTACTTATGAGGTAAAAAATGCTCGTGAAATACGTATGTGGAGCAACCAGGTAGGTAGGTTTTAACTTTTGGAAATCTGCAACGTCCTGACTCCAGAGGGTTAATCTGAAAGCGTAGATTTCCCCCCGGTCCTTCCTCATCACTAAATTTTGTTTTTGTGAAGTGCTGCGTGATTTTATCTTGAGAGGCTCTATAGAAATGATCGTTTTCTTTCTTTAAATGAAACAAGTCAGCTGTGTTCATGATCTAAAACATGCAGGAACCGTGCTGGAAGCAGACTGCAGTGCCAGGCATGTAAGCAGCTGACCAACAGACCGGACAGGCACTCTGAAGATGCACATGCAATATTCTGGCCACATAGGGAAGTTGGGGTCTGAGTGACAATTTATTAAAGGTGCATTATGTAGAAATGAAGTAAATATAATAATCCTGTGGAAACAGTTGGTTACTGCATCCTCTTTAAACAGCTTTTTGCTGGCCATCGTCAAATTACAATAGTCAGCGCTGCAGCATTAGCTCGCAGGAGACACAGCAACCCCACGCTCACTGATGATAAACAGTAGTTACGTCACTCCTTCCTTTGTTTTGGAGGGAGACAAACTGACAATCCCTTCAGCCAGCTGGATATGAAATATGTTTCTGTATAACCCTTCTTCAAAAATGACAAACAGATTATTATGGGATTTTCTTACTGTAAAAGTCTTACTATATTCTTACATACTGCACCTCTAACCCTGTAAATGGTAATTTTAGCACATACTGGCTCAAGAAAAAAAAAAAATTGAAACGGTTGCAAAGTTTTTCTTTAATACACGGCATTTATATCAACACATATTTTGTAAGTACTCTGAAGGTAAAATTGTGCATTTGTCAAACATACCTGCAGTCAATATTTTTTATGAATTGATCAACAATATTCCTGATGGTTGAAGTGTTTAATCAGGGTTTGATTAACTCAATCTATAGTGAGTTAAACTTCATTGTATTATAATCTAGTTCATGGAATTTAATAATAATAACAAAAATAAGAATGATGCTAAAAACAAGTGTGTGTGTTTGTGTGTATGCCAATACAAATTCTGAGAAATAAAATTATTTCTGGACCAACAGTCCTGTGCACTACGTGTGTATCTTGTGATTTCTGAGTTGATTACAGAGCAATACAAGTCCAGAAGCTACGTTGGTGATGATCTTGTACTGATGGTGAATAATCTAATCTGAAGAGCTTGTCAAAAGAGGTCAATCTGGGTAAATGTCAAACTGGATAATAAAAAAGTGAAATGGTTCATTACAACTGATTTCCTTGTCATTTGATTATTGTTGTGATTCAATTACATTTAAGATATTTCTGATATTTGAAGAATGTTTTAAGACCTCTTAAGGGTTTGCAGGATGTCCCACAACTGCTGAGGACTCATTTCAGATCAGACCTCTATCTTCACAGAATAAAGCATCTGGGACAACAGAGGTTAATCTGAGTGCAGACTTTGACACAAAGCTGCACACCAACAACCAACCTGCTGCACTGATCTACTTTATCTGACAGACACTAAAAGGAAGGAACAAATAAAGAAATCTATAAAAAAAAATCACGTTTTTGAATATATATATATATATATATATATATATATATATATATTTTTTTTTTAAAGAAAAGCCTCGCTGAGGTGTGTCATAAGCTCTGAAGCTGGATCACTCTTCGATTTTCTACCCTCAAATGGGTCACATGTGCAGGAGGTCAGAACTCATTTGTCTCCTTCCACAGTCTCCAACTCCTCTTGGGGAATATCCTAACCCTAACCCAAACCCAAAAATAAAATATTCCCATGATATTTATAACACATGCACTTGACTCCTAACTTAACACAGTTTAAACAAAACTGAAATAATATCCGTTTATACTAATAATCATGACGTAAGATGACAGTGAATGGGGTTTTCTTGCTGTTTAGCGATCAGTGATGACAACAGATGTTTTAGCTCAAATGTTTTGCTGAGGACTGCTGATTCTTGTCTCACAATTCAAAAGAGGCACCATGCAGCTCAGGCACACATTTAAGCGTGCTTGAGTCTGGATCTAAAGTTAAAAGCATGATGCTCCACACACGGAACGAGCAAACCTCACAGCTGGTGTAAAGGTGGAGTGGCTGATCTTTCTGTTTTTGGGGAGATGCTTCATTACTGAGATATGCTCCTGCCTCTGCTGCTCACTATCATTTCTCATAGGCTTGTGTCCCAAATGTAAAAATAACCGGATGTTTGATCTGAAACTGTTTTCTCTGTGAAATTAAATCACATCAAAGTGTCCCAGCTGATCTGAGCTCACTCAGGATAAACAAAACATTAACTAATCATACAAATGATTAAAAGACGAGACGACTTCAGCTTTAAGAAACAAAATGTACATCTGACTGGATTGATGAGACAACAGCTGGTTGCTGGAACATCTGCTCTGAGGGGGAGTTATGTTCTCATAAAATAATGCAATTCACAGATTTTTCCACAGAAGGTCAAAGACTACTTTAAAAACTTACATTTTAGCAGAAAATAATATTGAATCTGCAGCACTTCTGTTTTTCATTATTTATTAGTACTATATATATATATATATATATATATATATATATATAAATAAATGTGTTTAAAATTGTATTATTATTTATTTTTTTGATGAGTTTAAAAGTTGAACAGTCTTCGTTGATTCCAAAATTGAAGGAATTAAATTTTCCACGTTACATTTCCCTAGCAGATCTGTCTTTTGTCTGGTCAGAATTTCTCTAAACTGAGGCCAGTCAAGTCATTTTCTACAACAGGTAAGAAATTAATTCACCTTTTTTCAGAAACCCGCTTCAAAGCCCTTTTCCATACGAAGGACAAGGGAACTTCACTTGGGCTTTGGCTCCTGAAGACATGTCTTCTCTAATCTAATAAACATTCCCAATTCAAATGAGGTACTGAGTGCAGCAGGTTTCCAGTAGTTGAATATGATGCTTTGTCAAAACTGATAGTCTTTAAAACTCTCTTTACATTTTAGTTGTACCAAGTTGGTGAGAAAAAAAGATAAATAATCAGGTTCAAACAGTTTCGTTGTTCAGTTTTCAGCGGCAAACTCCATTTAAAACAGATCAGCTCACCTCTACATGTTACATTCAAGCGCTGACTTTTACAGACGTCTGACTTGGCATTTAAACATGATGGGTTGTATCTGATATAGAATTAAATCTATTTAATAATGCCCTATAAGCAAACTTCCATCCATCCATTTTCAGCCGCTTATGCAGAGTCGGGTCGTGGGGGCAGCAGCCTAAGCGGAGAGGCCCCGACTTCCCTCTCCCCAGCCACTTGGGCTAGCTCCTCAAGGGGAATCCTAAGGCGTTCCCTGGCCAGCCGAGAAACAGTCTCTCCAACGTGTCCTGGGTCTTCCTTTGGGCTTCCTCCCAGTTGGACGTGCCCAGAAAACCTCACTAGGGAGGCGTCCAGGAGGCCTCCTGACCAGAAGCCCGAGCCACCTCAGCAGGTCTACTCTGAGCCCCTCTCGGATGACTGAGCTTCTCACACTATCTCTAAGGGAGAGCCCAGGCACCCTGCAGAGAAAACTCATTTTAGCCGCTTGTATCCATGATCTCATCCTTTCAGTCACTACCTAAAGCTCGTGATTTTAGATGAGAGAATGAGAGCTTTGCCTTCTGGCTCAGCTCTCTTCACCACGACAGACCGGTCCAACGCCCGCATCACTTCAGACGTTTTAGACGTAGTAAATTAAGCTTCGCAGACATCCATGAGGTCAGGAAAGAGAGCTGATGGGCTGCATCTGATCAGAATTAAATCTATTTTAATAGAGACCTATTAAACTTATCAGACCTCCAGCTCCATCAGGATCAGAATGTTCTGATCCAGTAACAATAGAATGTTATTTTTGCAACAGCTTTGTCTGCTGACAGCATCATTGTCAAGTCTTAATCACAATAAAATTGACTGTTTACACTTTAAACGTCTTAATAAATGGTTATTGTGTGGAATTTGAGGGAGGACATGTTGCGAAATCTATTTAATGATGTGCAAGTTTACATAACAGAGCTTGTCTTCTATTTATGAAGCTTTATTTGTTTTGATAACTTTAAATAAGTTCAAAATAAAAAGAGCGGGCTCATCAGAAGTCAGAATAGTCATTTTAAAAGGCGGAACATCCATCTTTTATCAACACTTTTCTGTTTTGAATAAACTTCTTTGATGCTAACCTAAAGTAGCACAGGAGCGGCAGAGATCCACGTCACAAAGTAAGAGTAATAAAGTAAAAGTAATAAAGTGTAATAATGAAGGTTTCATTTCTTTAGATAAGATGTTGTCATGTCATAGATATGACTAGTGTTGTCTTCTCAATAAACCAGAATAATAACTCACGGCCACATGAACGTTAGTAATTGTGGGCACTAATTGTGGGCACTGATGTTCTTGACTTCACTGATTAGTGTCACGAGCCTCTCTCAGATGAAACCACTGCTTTAATTCAAACACTACTTTTTAACAGAACAGTAGATAAGCAAAACTGCTCAAATGGACTTTTCAGCCATTTTCAGTCGTGTTCTTGTGTAAATAATTACTGTTGTGAAAAGCTTTAGCTGCAAACAGGATTTACCGAGCAAACCCACTGTCCCAAGTGGCAAAAAAATACATTTAATTTCTTGCTGGACTTGACCTCTGGATGCACTGGAAACACCACATTTTGTTGCTGCTGGTGAAATTTACACATGTGAAAAGCCAATAAGCATGTGCATATTTGATGGCAGCATTACTGAATTACTTTTATTCAGACCACTAAGATTTGTGGGAGCTTAGCTGCTTTAGGATGACAGCAAAGCGCTTAGGTCATGGTTCTAGCTGTTACCTCACACTGAGCTATCTAAAATGTAATTATGCATGACTTTTATACCAATAAACAATTCAAAATGATGGAACAATCTATTTCAGAAATGAGTAAAGGCATCAAAACATCCACTTTTTTCTGAAGTCTCTCTTCTTTTTTGCATGCAGTGATAAAAATTAGCTGCACATTTGTAATGGCCAGCCTCCATCTTGTTTTGTTTGGACCACCAAAGGAGAGCTGGCACAAGAAAAAGAGTTCCAGAGCAAAGCCACGCTGCCAATGTCTGCTTTTTTACAATATGACTGGAATGCAAGGATTAAAATTCTTTGGAGCAATTGCACTGTTTGCAGTTTTATGATGCATAAACGAGTTAGTACCTTGTGCATGACGAGACAGTAGAGAGTGAGTGTAATTAGCAGTCCTCCACAGACGGATGCAAGGATGAAGCCGAGCTTGTACGTGTCTCTGGTCGGTCTTCTCTGAGAGACCTTCTCTGAGTTCCTTTCATAGCTGTCTGAGGAAAAGTACACATGAGCTATGATCACAGTTTCCCCCAACATCTGCGTAATTCATCACACAACATTCCTAAAGATTGAATTTCACACCTGTAAAAAATTGTGCAGTAGACTCTGCGGGTGGCTCTGTGGTGGAGCCATAGATTTCTGAGTATTCGTGCTGGCATCTCCAGTCAACTGGTGAGTCTCTGGTTGTCACCAGCTCCCAATAAACTGACAGCACATCTGAAGCCTTCTGCAGAGCATTTAAAGGAGACCCGTGGTAGACTATTTCAAAACTCTCAGGCTTATCCTGTGACGGATTCAGAACAGCATTGTTTCAACATTCCTGAAAGACAAAAAAATTATGTATTTGAATAAACTGTTTCCAATAGTCAGAGTTCACCTCGATCTCTTCGTTGATCTGGGGCACGCATCTCTGAGAGTAAATGTTAAGGATGAGTGCTCTCAGCGACTGAACATAGCCATCGTTTATCGAGCCCCGTTTGTACTTGAAGTGGGTGGTGAGCAGCTCCAGTATCCAGGGTAGAGCAGCTTTCACAAAGCAACATTTGCTCTAACGGAAGAAACAAGAAGATGAGCAATTCTTGACTTTTCATGTCAAACCAGTCTGATTCAAGGTTTAGCGGCCTTACCAACATCCTCCGCTCTATGAACGTGTATGTTATCGAACATCCACTTCTCAACTGGTTATCCATCTGCAGAAGGAGCAGTAGGAATATCTCAAACACGGATCAGCAGACAGATCATTGTGATGTCAGTTTGACACCTACCAGCTGCCTGACTGTCAGCAGGTGCTCCCTTGTTATTGAGTGTCTGCATGGACCAGGGACCACAGCCATAGTCAGGGAGACGCTCAGGAACATAAGGACACACAGACACTTTACCTGCAACTGACACAATTCATTATCAGACCAGCTGTAGATAAATGGTCAATGGTCTACACTTGTATAGTGCTTAATCAAGTCCAAGGACTGCAAGGTCCTTTCCACTACAGTAAATGCATACACACACACACACACACACACACACACACACACACACACACACACACACACACACACACACACACACACACACACACACACACACACACACACACACACACACACACACACACACACACACACACACACACACACACACACACACACACACACACACACACACACGGTAAAAGTAGAACTATTTCCATTGCTTTATGTAGCGGACACACTTTACAGAGCTGGGATTCTCTAATTTCCCTCTGGGATTAATAAAGTGTTGGTTGATTGATTGATTTTAATTGACAACTGCAAATTAATTATGACCAATAAGGTGTGATGATTCCATATAAATATGAAATATCAATCTGATCTTGGAATGTTTAATCAGAAGATTATAGTTACTTTTACTTGTTAAGGGATCATAAACACACTTCGTATTAATTCAGACAGAGTCAGGTATATAGTTAAAAAGGAATTTTATTCTTTTCTAAACTAATGATTATGACAAGGTATGAATAATGAGATGTGATGGAGTGGATATGCGGTGATGGAATGTGATGTGAGGTGGTGTGATGTAAGTTAGATGTTTATCAGAATCTTTGTATCTGAAAGAAATTATGAAATCTGGGTGTAAAAGAATTTGTTGTCTGCTATAAACTAGAGGGTTGATAATTAAAACAGCACCAGACGCAATCTGTTGTGTCTAAAAACCCTGGCGGAGACTCCCAGCATATCCAGACTTCAAGGCACCTGGATTTCGTAGATGAAATTCCAATACGACCCTTCCAGTCTTGAGATATCTCCAGGCCACAACAGTAGCTGGAATGCTTGTTTGCGTCCAAAGTGGATGTGGCTCTTAGGGAGCCATCAGGCTGTGTCCGCTTGTAGCGTGAAAACAGGTTTTGACTGTATGTCAAAAGAGATGTCTCAAGGATGCTTGTTTCGAATTGGCCGGTTCGGAATTCCACTAGAAACTGAATAATTTAGGCAGTAATTCTTGTTTTATTAAACTACTTAGTAATGATTTATGGCATATTCTGGCAAATCAGAACGTGCCATGTCTGGAAGGCTTTACCAAAACGTCCCACAGAAAGCCACGCCTTCCTTCAGATACAAGATTCTTAACACTGTGAAGAATCTTATGAGAGGTGAATATTAACCTTAATTTGTATCTTATGGTAATGTGTATGAGTGTAGATAATGATTAACTTGTTAAATCAAACACATAGTGATCATAAGATCTGCAATGGATCATTTTAAGAGCAATATTCATTTCAACTTTATTGATTTAAGCACAGGTTATTCAAACATTTCATTTAAACATCTTGTTCATTCAACCATATGATTAATTAACGTATAAGCTGTAAAGCCTTGTAGGATTCGTGTAGATTCACTTTTATTCTGAGTGAGGAATCCAGCAGTCTGGGGCAGAGAGAAAAAGGCTTTTGCAGAAGACCTTGATAGTTTATTTATGTCTGTGTTGAAGAACATTAAGTGAGCAAAAGGTTGATTTCTGGGTTTGAATCCTTTAACGCTCTGGCTTGTATGAAAGGTTACCGTGTTAATTTGATGGTGAAAATTGACCCTTTTGATTCATTTCATTTACATGAGCAAGAACACAATGGTTTGGAGTAAAGTTTGAACCTAAATGTGCAGCATCATCAATGACCGCTGATGACCTCAAAGGAACCTCGGCTGATCTGAGATAAGCTTTGAATTATTTTCACGTTTTGCCCTGTGACACAGAAGTGACACAGAAGCTTGACTGGACGTGTCAACGTGCAGACTAACTTCTGATGCTTGCCACCGAGCACCTTTTATCAAGCGTAGGAATAAAATGGGCTCCAGATGGACCTGAGCTTAGGCTTAAAACATGGTGACAAGCACGTGTTCTTTACACTGCAGGAAAGAATCTCAAAACATGAAGGGATTTTTTTTGATTGATCATCCACAAGATTTATGCGATCTTGCATACACATTACTCTACTAAACCCACAAAACAGATGGAAGCTAAATGAAAAAACTGTATTTAAACAAACAGGATTTGTCTTCTGCTCAACCTCTGGCACTTATTGGGAATCAAAGGCGCTTTTTAGAAAGCTGAAAACCTAATAATGGTTTTGTCTTTTACTTTCTTGGCATCTTCACACATTTCACTGGATGGTTTTAAGTTCATGTAAAACACCTAAAAGAACTTGGCTGAGCAAGAAAGAAAGGACAGTCTGCTGTCTGCAAAGACTTAACTTTAAAACAAACTCAGAATAAAACTCTTTGGAATCTGAAACAGAGAAATTAAGCTTTTTCTTTTCCCCCACCCCTAAGAACAATAGGATTCACACTTGACTATGGCTGAAAGTAATGACGAATTAATGTAATCTAATAAAACTATTAAATGTGGAAAATCCAGACACATGATTTTATTTTCTACTCTTTTTTTTAAATATCTGCGTTAAAGCTATGAAGCTGCACGATGGCGCAAGAACATCTCAAATACACCCTCGTCTTGCACCAAACATAAGTGGGAGATTTATTTTTCCTCATTACTGAAAAAGTCTCACCTACCTTAGCTTTGCTCTGACTCAGGGTTGACACAGGGATGGTCATCTGGTACGTGTTTGACAATGGAAAACACCAAACTCCAGTGTCACACACATTGAAGCAGAGATCTTTCTCGTATATCCACTTCCACTCTACAGAAAGGACTTTAAGTAAATTTGACACTTCTTCATGTGGCGCTGCCCTTCAAAGCATTGCTTGATGTGCCCCTCCTTCCTTGAGTGAGTTCAAAATGAGACTGACTGTTTCAGCTGACAGACAACCCTCTTAAACACCTCCCACCTCTGCAAGTTTGACAAGGTAGAATATCCCAGCCCTCATAGGATGTGAGATGGTAAACTTGTGTTTTAGTCACTGATTATTTCCTATGATGTCCAATGAGATTATAAAAAAGAGAAATTGACACCAGAGCCTCTACAAGAGTTGCTGTGAACGTCAAGTGTACGTTAACATATGTTTTTGTTTTGGAAACTCAATCCCGTAAAACTACTTTAATAGAAGCTGGCCTAAGATTTCAGTTTCTCCCAAACCAGATTAGATTAAATGCTATAACAGTGTTATCGTATACAGAAGTCCACTTTGTGAGGAGATCTAAAGCACCACATCTAACTGAATTCACCTTAACCCTCTAAGGCTCTAAATAAGTGTTGATAAAAGGATGAACAACTAAGTCCTTCAGGGGTACTTCTGAGTTAAAAATGCTCATGAAATACGTATGTGGAGCAGGCACACAGATAGGGTGGGGGATTGGGGGGATCTGTCCCCCCCAGATTCAGATCGACTCCGATTCGCCCCCCCCCCCCCCCCCCAACTAAGGCCAGAAAGAAAACAAAATCGGAGGCAAAGCACTTGAAGCTCCTTTTTCCAATTACATTGAATGCAGCATGATGTAAACAAACACCGACTCCAGAGGCGCCAAAGTGGTTGCTGCTAGGATGCAGGATGAAGCGAAAAAGGCAAGCAACGATTACTGCGTATTTAAAAAGACCAGCAATGTAAGTAGGCGGGACCGATCTGTCTGTTTATGCATGTTGGGTCAGTGTTGGGACTTACTCGTTATAAGCGCCAAAGCCTCATTGCTGACTTTAACAAGTCTCATCTACAAATATGATCCCTCATGAAGTTACTACTTTATATCAGAAGATAGTGGAGATGTGGAACCTTCAGGCAGAGCAATGTTTTGGAGTTTTTAGAGCTTGAAAAACGTCTCCCGCCAAGAGGCTTCCAGTCGGGGAGAGGAGGAGATGCGTGCAGCATGAAGAGCGCAAATTTTAGATAAAACGTATAATTGCTAGCAGATCTGGTCTTTGTTGACTGATCACTTTGTCTGGTAATGACTGACTCCGATTATGAAGCAGAATATTGACTCTGATGAAGAAATTCACTCATCCAGCCGGGACGATTGATGCTGCTGCAGCATCAGACAGCTGGTACTGCACGAGAGGTGTGTGGAGTTTACAAGCTCCAAACGTTGGGTTTGATGTTTGTTTAACCTTCTTTGGGACGTGTTGGATGTAGAAATGATGGTAAAAACACCGCTAACGTAATAGACGTAGCGACAATGTAAAAAAAAAAATGTTAAAAGGGGCAGATGCCAATGCGTTATGTATGGAAGTCAAGTGTGCCACATAATCATATAAAAAGTAAAATATAAAATTCAAAAAGAGATTTATATATTTATATATAAATAAAAACTTTCCAAATATAATGAAAATTTCTAAATAACATAAAAATACGAAGGAACATCTGTTGGTCAGGCTGAAAAGTTTGGGAACCACTGCTCTAAGTGATAAGTGAATTTCGTTTTTTTAATGTATTTTATGTGCAGTTTTTTGGGGCTTTTATGTTTTCCGTAAAGATTGGTATGCTGAAAATCATTTAATGTTTTGCATAAAGCATGAGGTTTTGATTAGTAATTGATTGGAAGAATGACAAATGACTGAATTAAATAGTGGAGCGCCTCTGACAGTGCGCCCCAGGGCAGCTGTGGCTACATTGTAGCTCATCACCATCAGTGTGTGAATGTGTGTGTGATTGTATGAATGATACACTGTAGTGTAAAGCGCTTTGGAGTCCTTACTCTGAGAGGCACTATACAGGTGTGGATCATTTATTATTCATGGTGTTGATCAGGCAGAGCTTTGCTGCCAGCGTTCCACTGCTTAATGGCTTCAAACATGTATATAAAAGTGTTAGTTTTTATTTAAACCATTGGATGAAATTACACAAACTTACTGAGCTCTAGTTAAGGCGCTTGCAATAGTTTGTGTATGTGTACGTGTGTGTATGTGTTTGGGGGAGGGTACACTGGAACTTTGTCCCCCCACCCCCCCCTCCCCCACCCAATTTGAAAATCCTATCTGCACGCCTGATGTGGAGTAACCAGGTAGGTAGGTTTTAACAGTGCAAATCTGCAACGCCTGCCTCCAGAGGGTTAAGCTACATAGAGCTGCAAACTGTTTGATCATCAGATTTTACTGAAAGCTCAAGTCTATTGGGCTCTGTAGCTAGCTCTTCACCCAAAAGTCACATCACAACTTCATCTAACCTCTGACCAGAATCTGATTTCTACATCTTTAGACAAAATGCAAATGACGTTGTCTTTTGCTCTTGAGATGAAAAATAACAAATACTTCTTGTCTTTTCAGACCTTCTCCTGTTTGTGTCATTTTAAGCATTTAGGAAAGATTTGTCCAACAGGCTGCATGGTGGTGCAGTTGGTAGGGCTGTTGCCTCGCAGACAGAAGGTAGATGGTTTGAATCCTGTCTTTATGTGTGGAGGTTGTTCTCGTCAGTGTGTGTGTTTTCTCCAGGATCTCCAGCTTCCTTCCACTGACCAAAATATGGAGCTGTATTTAAAATTTATGGATCAGGGAACAAAACACCCCTCTGGTCTGTTTGGGAAGGAAATGCTAATTGAATCAGGGCTAATATTTAACAATAATTTTATATATTAGAGAAAACTTTGTTTAGAAAGCTTTAATTTAATCCATATTTTATTGAAATTTCAGTTTATAATCTGTATAAGTTGAAAATCCAGAGGAAACGGATATCTCTTGTACTCACAAATACTACTTGCACATTAATGGGCTGTAATGAGCTCAGAGGTCTGCAACCTGCTGCCTAGGGGTCACATGAGGCCCTTCGGTCCTAGACAGATGCGCTTTGTGAATAAAAGGAACACAGAGCCCAAATATAAGTTAGTTTCAGCAGTTCTTCTGTGCATCTATGCACAAAAATAAGCTGTTTTCTGATGGCAATTAGAACTAAAACTAAATATATGAAAGTTATTGATTGTTTCTTGGATGTTTCTTGGATTGTTCTCAAGGATGAAAAAATGTTTTATTTCAAAGTTGTAAACCTTTTCATTTTGAACAAATAAAGAACAGTTTTATTGTTATATTTCAAAATCTCATCAAGCAGGATCAAAAATGTATTTTTTTGTTTGTTTGTTTGTTTTTCTCCTAATGTTTAAATAAAATAAACAAAAAGCCACACGTGTCATCATAACAGCTCTTGGGATTGTGGACCTCTGGAAACATTTCTAGACGTCTTCAATGAAAATGTTACACGGTCCGTCTAGCTGTGATCAACATGAAGATGATCCACTCTCCACAGACCTCACACAGATGTCACAGAGAAGATTATTTACAGGTTTTCTATATGAAGTTGCATCATATAACATCTAAAGTTCAGGATGACCTTCTGGTCTAAGCAGCAAACAAAACAAGTGTATCTTACTCACCTAGCCATCCTTTATGTTGGAATACAATCTCGCACCATTTGAAAGACAGATTTTCCTGCCTGGAATGGCCTCATCCCATGATTCAAGTATTTGACATTTCTTCATGTTAAATTTGTGAAAATTAACAGGGTGTCATGATTCATGCTCCTGGAATGTTGCCATGTCTCACTGCATGCACCTGATGACCCACCAATGCTCACCTGGGCCTGTTTGATTATTTCCACCTGTGTTCCCCATAATTTAGGCTCCCTGCAGACAGAGTTGCAGTGCCAGAACATCACAAGTTTTATGGAGACCAGAAGAGACATTCTCCAGCCAGGTTAACTCGACTCGACTCAACTCAAGCCATGCCAGTCCTTCTTCCTGGGCTTCAACATTTCTGCTTAATGAATGAACTTGTGTTGTTTGTTTCCATCCAGCGTGTTGGATGAATACTTGGGTCCAAACCCCCCTCTGATCATTACACAGGATGGGTCTTTCTCTTTTCTTACCTCCACAACAAATTATTAAAAGAAAAAAGAAGCGACTTGAAGAACCAAATGAGTGTTGCACCATCGTTTCTGAATACTAAAACCTAGAGGCGATGATAATTTGGCTTCAGTGTCATTCCAGGGTAAACCTTTAACAGCTTATCCAGTGTTCTGGATGTTTGTCAATCACCTCAGCATATTCTGGAACCATCCACCAGAGGATGGATTTTATTTGTTTTTTGGCTTTGTCTATTTGTTTCAATTCATTTCAAGTTTATTTATGTAGCGCCATATCACGGCAAGAGTCGTCTCAAGGCACTTCACATAATAAACATTCCAATACAAGTCAGTTCATTAGGCCAATCAGAAAAAAGTTTCCTATATAAGGAACCCAGCAAAGTGCATCAAGTCACTCACTGGTGTCAGTGACTTTACAGCAATCCTCATACTAAGCAAGCATGCAGCGACAGTGGAGAGGAAAACTCTCTTTTAACAGGAAGAAATCTCCAGAGGATCCTGGCTCGGTATAAGCAGCCATCCACCACAACTCACTGGAGATCGAGAAGACAGAGCGCACGCACACACACACACACACACACACACACACACACACACACACACACACACACACACACACACACACACACACACACACACACCATATATACCAAGTAATGTTTCTATGGTTACACTGTGATTTCTTAGTAAATATTAAGTAAATAATAATATATTTTGTCCCTGTTTGGTTTTAAAGAGCAAGTAATGTCTAAATGAACTTTTCTTTTGCTAATAATCTGTATAAATGAGAGCCTAATGGTGCTGTAGACATGTGTAATCATTAGTGTGGCAGTTTAGTGCAACTTACTTTAAATTTAATATTTCAGCCCAAAACCATAATTATATCTCCATCTTCAGGTTAAAAACTCTCCGCATTTATGTAGAACCAGCTGTGGCTGATGGCTAAGCTGAAAAACGTGACACCAGCAAATTACTACGTGGCTGCACTGCACTGGTCTCCAGGTGAGGCAGCCGCACCTCCACCTGGCTCAGCCACTCACCTGCTGATTTGACACATTAGCGCTCTGAGCCGCTCTCCTTTTCGAAAAAAAAAAATGCCCTCCTCCCCTTTTCATCTAATGATCGCGTTTAACAGGAAATCCTCCAGAATGCTGCAGAACTGGTGTCTACTTTTCTCCTGAGCGGTAAGTGTTGTGTGAGTGCGTGCATGCCCTCGTTAACAACTCATTTTTAGATTGAGAAACTACAACGTCTCTACATCTCCACCCATGCATTGACCCTCACTTTAAATAGGTCCAATCCCATCACTCGCACTGCGCCCTACGCAGGGGCGGAGCTTCAGGGGGGAGGGAGCCCTGGCTTGGCAGGGGCCCACCCCTGCAACGAGGCAGATGAGAAGGAACGGTGCCTTTAACACAAACGATGGATGCTGGATAAGACAAGCACTCCCATAACTTGTGCTCAGAGGAGAATGACCTCCCTTTTTAATAATTACTCTCATGCAGATTTTTTTAGGGTTTATATGGCTTGCTTCAGTCAGGATTGAGTCATGGTTGCTAAAAACGTTACACCTGACTTTAATGACTTTAGTGATGTAGGTTTTAAATATTGAATAAAATATTGAGCCGCTTTATTTTGACTTTCACATGCAGATTTATGACCTACTAGTTTACAAGTGGATCTCCGAAATCGTCTCCAGCTGTATTATGAGTTAAACTCTTCATCAGCCGTCCACCATAATCATCACTTGTCAACTGATAGCAGATGGATGGCTAACGAAGAAAAATAAATTGAAATGGTCTCAGGGATTATTGCAGTTCCATCTTCAAGACGGACTTTTTCAGCGAAGCTGATCATCAAAAGTCCACCCATCCCAGCTATCTCTAGTTTGTCTCAGAGACAGCTCTATGACAAAGTTATTGTAGTCTTCCTGCAGAGGAGGATGGTTTTCATATAAATGATCAGCAACTTTGGTGAGTGTAATCAATTTTATTTACACCAAAAACCAAATAATCATGAACTACATCAATTCCTAAAAGGAACTACTTTCATTTGAAAATGCATATTTTCAGAAAAGACACTTGAGCCTTTTCTCCTGCAGAAATGGATTGTGGGTAATATACATCAATGCAGACTTGGGCGAAGCGTGGCTCAAGGTGCAAAAGGGGCGTGATCAACACTCTGCGCCCTTGCACCCCTGTTCAGGGTTGATAGACGCAAGTGTGGAAGTGCGAGTATTGGGATTGGGCCATGGTCAACACCAAACAGCCTTTTTTCAGCCTTTCACGTTTCTAATTTGACCTTTCACATCACCCAGCTGACAAGTGTGATGTCACACCCTGTCCTGTCTCCCCGTTTAGTTCAGCTCTGTGTCTCATTAATTACTCCCACCTGCCTCTTGTTTCCCAATCACCTTAGCTCCCGGTTCTCCTGTATTTAAACCCCGTCTGTTTTGTGTCCTGTGTCGAGTCATTGTTTCATTATCCAGCGTGTGTCCTAATAAATCTACGAAGTGAATTCTACCTGTCTGCCTGCTTCCTGCCCAGTCTGGATCCTCGCCTTTCCTTGGCTTTCTTCACCGGCATGCGTGACAGAATGACTCGACCCGTTACAGGATCCAGCGGGGAGATTCTTCCGTGGGAGAACCTGCTCCAGTGGCTCACCCCGACCCACCAGCCAGCTTCTCCCTCTCCAGCCCCAGCTCCGCCTCGCCGCCACCGCCGTCCCCGACCGTCAGCCTCGGCGTTCCTCTCTGCCCTTCCGGAATCGGACGGGAGTTGGGATGGGAAGATGCTCCTGGATCGATCCAGCTATGAGGACACGAGGCTGGCGATCTGCTGCCCCGGAGTCGGTCCACGGTGTGGGGAAAGACACCGGAAGCCATCGCAGCCCCGCGCTTCAGGATGGAGCTGCGAGTCCGCCGCTGGCCGTGCCCGGCGCAGCAGTTTGGACACACCCCCGGCCAGACCACCAGTCCCGTCTCCTGCCAAACCGGTGCCTCCGTCGTCTGCAGGGGGAGGAGCAGCGATCGCAGCCTGGCTGATTGAGCTCCAGGCGGAGCTCGGCCGGTTCCGCCAGTTCATCAGCCTCCAGGAGTCTCACCTGGATGCTCTCCCAAGTCGACGTGTCTGACGTCGTCTCCCAAGTCGACGTGTCTGAAGTCGTCTCCCAAGTCGACGTGTCTGAAGCCGTCTGCCAATTCGACGTGTCTGAAGTCGTCTGCCAAGTCGATGTGTCTGAAGTCGTCTTCCAAGTTGGCTCGGCTGAAGTCGCCTCCCAAGTCAGCTCGGCTGAAGTCGCCCCCCAAGTCGGCTCGTCTGAAGACGTCGCCTCCTCTGATGACGTCGCCTCCTCTGAAGTAGGGTCGTCTGATGACGTCGCCTCCTCTGAAGTCGTCGGCTCGTCTGATGACGTCGCCTCCTCCGAAGTCGGCTCATCTGATGACTTCGCCTCCTCTGAAGTCGGCTCGTCTGATGACGTCGCCTCCTCTGAAGTCTTCGGCTCGTCTGATGACGTCGCCTCGTCTGAAGTCGGCTCGTCTGAGGTCATCTCGGCTGAGGATGCTCTCTTCACTCCAGGTGTCGACACTCCTTCCAGTCCAACGTCTCCACCGTCTCCGGTTCCGATGGTGGTTCTGAAGGTCGCTCCGGCCCAGCCTGCAGAGACTTTATCACCGGCCCAGCCTGCAGAGACTTTGTCACCGGCCCAGGCTGCAGAGACTTTGTCACCGGCCCAGCCTGCAGAGACTTTGTCACCGGCCCAGCCTGCAGAGACTTTGTCTCCGTCGTCTGCAGGGGGAGGAGCAGCGATCGCAGCCCGGCTGATAGAGCTCCAGGCGGAGCTCGGCCGGTTCCGCCAGCTCATCAGCCTCCAGGAGTCTCACCTGGACGCTCTATCCTCCTCGTCTCAGGGCCAGAGGAGCGAGCCCGGGGTTCACACTGCGGAGCTTGCCGGTCAGCGGGCTGAGCTGGTCCAGCTCCGTCGGACGCTCAGCCTCAGGGAGCTACAGCTGGACGATCTAATCTCCCTCCTCTCCTCATCGTTCCCAGCTCTCCCAGCAGCGGCTCTGCCACCGGCCCAGAAGCTGACGGATCGGGCCCAGAGGCCGACGGAGCGGGCCCAGAGGCAGAGGGTACCGGCCCGGAAGCAGACGGTACCGGATCCGGTCCAAAAGTCGGCGGTCCAGAAGACGAGGGACCAGAGCCCGACTCCCCCGGGCCAGAAGCAGACGCCCACGGACCAGAAGCAGACGGTTCCGGTTCTGGTCCAGAGACCAGCGGCCCAGAGGTCGACGGTCCAAAAATTGAAGGACCAGAAGTCGACGCCCTCGGACCCGAAGCCGACGCCCCGAGACCAGAAGTCGATGATGGTCGACGCCCGGTCCGGTCCTGTGGTCGACGCCCCTTCCTGTCCTGTGGTCGACGGCCCTTCCTGTTCTGAAGTCAATGCCCCTTCCTGTCCTGTGGTCGACGCCCCTTCCGTTTCTGAAGTCTACGCCCCTTCCTGTTCTGAAGTCGACGCCCCTTCCTGTTCTGAAGTCAACGCCCCTTCCTGTTTTGATGTCCACGCCCCCGGGCCTGAAGTCGACATATCTGAAGTCGTCTCCCAAATCGACGTATCTGAAGTCGTCTCCCAAGTCGACGTATCTGAAGTCGTCTCCCAAGTCGACGTGTCTGAAGTCGTCTCCCAAGTTGACATGTCTGAAGTCGTCTCCCAAGTCGACGTGTCTGAAGTCATCTGCCAAGTCGACGTGTCTGAAGTCATCTGCCAAGTCGACGTGTCTGAAGTCGGCTCCCAAGTCGGCTCGGCTGAAGTCGCCTCCCAAGTCGGCTCGGCTGAAGTCGCCCCCCAAGTCGGCTCCTCTGAAGTCAGCTCGTCTGATGACGTCGCCTCCTCTGAAGTCGTCGGCTCGTCTGATGACGTCGCCTCCTCTGAAGTCGTTGGCTCGTCTGATGACGTCGCCTCCTCTGAAGTCGTCGTCTCGTCTGATGACGTTGCCTCCTCTGACGTCGGCTTGTTTGATGATGTCGCCTCCTCTGAAGTCGTCGGCTCGTCTGATGACGTCGCCTCGTCTGAAGTCGGCTCGTCTGAGGTCACCTCGTCTGAGGATGCTCTCTTCACTCCAGGTGTCGACGCTCCTTCCAGTCCAACGTCTCCACCGTCTACGGTTCCGATGGTGGTTCTGAAGGTCGCTCCGGCCCAGCGTGCAGAGACGTTATCACCGGCCCAGCCTGCAGAGACTTTGTCACCGGCCCAGGCTGCAGAGACTTTGTCACCAGCCCAGGCTGCAGAGACTTTGTCACAGGCCCAGCCTGCAGAAACTTTGTCACCGGCCCAGCCTGCAGGGCCCCTCTATCGTAGCCGCAGGCACCGGCCTCCATAGGCCCGTCGCCTCCTCCTCTGCCGCAGGCGCCGGCCTCCAAGGGCCCGTCGCCTCCTCATATGCCACAGGCACCGGCCTCCAAGGGCCCGTCGCCTCCTCTTCTGCCACAGGCGCCGGCCTCCAAGGGTCCGTCGCCGCCTCATCTGCCGCAGGCGCCGGCCTCCAAGGGCCTGTCGTCTCCTCATCTGCCATAGGCGCCGGCCTCCAAGGGCCCACCGCCTCCTCATCTGCCGCAGGCGCTGGCCTCCAAGGGCCCGCCGCCTCCTCATCTGCCGCAGGCGCTGGCCTCCAAGGGCCCGTCGCCTCCTCATCTGCCGCAGGCGCCGGCCTCCCAGGGCCCGTTGCCTCCTCTTCTGCCGCAGGCACCGGCCCCCCAGGGCCCGTCATCTCCTCCTCTGTCCCAGGTGCAGGCCCCCGGACTCTGCTGGTCCCTGCAGCCTCTCCGGCGGTCCCTCGGTTCTTCTGGGCCCTCCTTCTGGGTCCCCCTCCTCCCGCCCTGCTCCTTGGTCCTGTGGGCATCTGGGATCCGCCCTTTGAAGGGGGGGGGGGGGGGGGGGGGGGCTGTCACACCCTGTCCTGTCTCCCTGTTTAGTTCAGCTCTGTGTCTCGTTAATTACTCCCACCTGCCTCTTGTTTCCCAATCACCTTAGCTCCCGGTCCTCCTGTATTTACACCCCGTCTGTTTTGTGTCCTGTGTCGAGTCATTGTTTCATTGTCCGCCGTGCGTCCTAATAAATCCACGAAGTGAATCCTACCTGTCTGCCTGCTTCCTCCCCGGTCTGGATCCTCGCCTTTCCTCTGCTTACTTCACCGGCATGCGTGACATGTGACTGATCATATCTGCAGGGAAGCTTGACCAGGAAAAGAAGATCACATGGACTTCAGTTCAGTTCAGTTCAGTTCACTTTATTTCAAACATATACATTCACCAACATTTCATAAAATCATTCCACGCAATTGTTTGAAAAGGAGTAGGGAGAAGTGTATACTTATTTAGCCCTACCCCCTCAGGTTTACATCCTCATCATCAAAATTTAAACAACAAAACAGTTACAATGTCTTCAAAAAAAAAAACACAAAAAAAAAAATAAATAAATAAAATTTTCATGTTCAACTAGAACTATATTTAGATTTTCTAATTTGTAGAATAGATTAAACATCAGTTTACATGCCGTCCTGGGTTAATTGCATTTTCTTCATTCTTATACTTATTTAACATTTCTTTTTTGAGTTTTATTTTAAACTGCTTTACATTACTACTATCCTTTATTTCTTCTGTTAACTCATTCCAGAATTTAACGCCCGCTATTGAAATAGACATCCTTTTCAATGTTGTTCTTACTCTTTGTACTTTTAAATTCCACTTCCCTCTAAAATTCTACCTCCCTTCTCTTTCTAAGAACCATTTACTTATTTCAATTGGGAGCATCCCTTTCCTTACCTTATATTATTATTTGCACTGTTTTAAACTTGACCAGGTCCTGGAATTTTAAAGCTTGCGTCTTAATAAAGAGTGCGTTTGTGTGAGCCCTATACCCCTCCTGATTTATTAGTCTAATAGCCCTTTTCTGCATTATGATTATGGTCTGAATATTACTTTTATATGTGTTTCCCCAAACTTCTACACAATAACTCATGTATGGTAATATGAATGCACAATATAACATATATAATGTTTTCCTATCCAGAAAATGTTTTACTTTCCCCAAGACAGCAATGCCCCGTGCTAACTTTCCCCCCACATAAGTGATGTGTGATTTCCAACAGGCCTTATGATCAATGATCACACCAAGAAATTTTATGGTATTAACCCTTTCTAGATATACATTATCAACACAAATTTCAATGTTAATATCTTTCTTATGGTTTCCGAATAACATAAATTTTGTTTTATTTAAATTTAAGGACAATTTGTTTCTATCAAACCACGTCTTTAATATCTTTAACTCCTGTGTGATCACCTCCACAACCTGTTGAAATTCCCCACTTGAACAAAGTATATTGGTATCATCTGCAAAAATTACAAACTTTAGGATCTTCGATACTTTACAAATATCATTTAAATACATTATAAACAATTTTGGTCCCAATACTGATCCTTGAGGTACTCCACATTCATTATCCATCAATTTAGATTTAAACTCATTTATTTGTACATATTGCTGTCGATTCATCACATAGCTTTTTATCCAATCCAATACCACACCCCTAAACCCATATTTCTCCAGTTTGATTATTAAAATTTTGTGGTCAACAGAATCAAATGCTTTTTTTAGATCTAGAAAAACTCCAAGTGCATACTTCTTGTTATCCATACATTTAGTTATTTCTTCAATTAAATCCATCAATGCCAAAACTGTTGATCTGTTATTTCTAAACCCATACTGGCAATTTGCCAACAGATCATGTTTATCCACAAAGTTATCAAGTCTTTTTAGAAATAGTTTTTCCAGTATCTTAGAAAACTGGCAGAGTACCGACACTGGTCTATAATTTGTAAAACAATGCTTTTCACCTGATTTATAAATGGGAATAATTTTTGCTACTTTCATTTTTTGTGGAAAAACCCCTTCCTGGAAAGACAAATTAAAAATATATTGTAGCGGTTTTACAATACCATCAATTACTCTCTTTACTGTTAACATATCAATATCATGGGAGTCAGTACTTGTTTTGTTCTTAAGTCCACTGACAATATCATATATCTCCTTCTCTTCCACTGCTCTTAAAAACATTGAACTTGCATTCCTTTCAATGTTTCCTCCAGTCTCCCTTTCTATCATATCAACCTTTATTTCCGTGGCTAGTTTTGGCCCTATATGTACAAAAAAGTCATTAAATCCATCTACTACTTCGTTCATTTTACTAATAGTATTTGTCCCTTCCATAAAATACCCAGGGTAGTCATTAGTCCTTGGTGCATTTTTTATTATACTAATCAATACATTCCATATCCCTTTCATGCTATCTTTATTGTCTTCTAACTTTTTGATGAAGTATTCTTTTTTACAAGTTCTCATTATGTTAGTTAATTTATTTTTATACTTTTTATATTTCTTTTCAGATTCTGTAGTTCTCTTTTTAATGAATTCTCTATATAAGGTGTTCTTTTTTTACAGGCATTTTGCAGTCCCTTTGTCATCCATGGTCTTCCTGTATATTTGTCTTTCCTGTTGACTTCAATAAGTAGGCTATTTTTCTCTAATAAGGCCATGAATATACTTAAGAATGCCTCATAGGCTTTATTGACATCCTTATGTTTATATACAATAGTCCAATCTTGTTTTATTAACTCATTTTTGAGACACTGCATTGCCTTTTCTGTTCTAATTGTTTTATATATCATCTTACCTACATTTCTATGAACTTTATAGCAACAGTCATAAGTTACAAAGACTGGTAAGTGGTCACTTATATCATTTATCAATATCCCGGCTTTTATATTGTCTTCCATTACATTTGTAAAAATATTGTCTAATAGAGTTGCACCATGAGTGGTTATTCTCGTCGGTCTTGTTATCAGGGGAAATAATCCCATACAATACAGTGACTCAATAAATTCTTCAGTACTCTTATTATGATTTGGGTTCAATAAGTCAATATTAAAGTCTCCACAAATAAACAATCTTTTCTGATTCAGATTTGTGTACAGGTCCTCCATAATGTCCTTAAAAGTCTCAATCTTTGATCCTGGTGTTCTATATATGCAACTAACAATGATATTTTTCTGTTTGTTCATATTTATTTCCACTGTTATACATTCCATCACTCCATCTACCACCCTCGTCATTCTACTCATTTTTTCAAACCTTAAATTTTTATCAACATAGAATGCCACCCCACCTCCTTTTTTATTTGTCCTATCTAGATGGAGGAGCTCATATCCCTCCATCTCAAAATCCTCTTCTTTTCCAGTGTTTATCCAAGTCTCTGATATTGCTATCACATCAAATGGTTGATTAAACTGTGCTATATATGCTTTAATAAATTTAAAGTTTGCATATAGACTTCTACTATTGAAATGAACCATAGTTATATTCTTACCCCCCTCTATGTTTTTATTAAATTGTTCCATTGTATAATAATTACAGTCCTTTAACATTTTAGTAAAAAAATTACAGTCAGGATCTATATTGCTATCATACCCCAATGTCCAAGTTTCAGCATCCATTTGATTTGTAACTTGAAATCTGTCAGCCATCTGACTTTGTTATATATCTTATCCACACACCATCACCTCTAACAATACTTCGTCTAGGCGTAGTACCATTTGACAATTCATTAAAAGTACCATCAACCATCCCCATGCTTTGCCTTACATTTATCAACCATATTTTTCCAGTTCCATCGACTCTTTAATGACCAAGACCTTTGCCTGCTCCGGTGTTCCATTTAACTTAATGAACACCTTACAATCTGATGTCCAGGTTGACTGTATTTTCTTCTGTTTTCTTAATAATCTCGCTTGTCTTGCAATATCTGCATTTTTCTTGGTTAGATGTTCATTAACATACACATTCGTTCCTTTCAACTTTCTTCCTTGCTTCAGTAGCTCTTTTTTCTGCTTCCTATTCACAAATCTTATAATAATGGCAGGCTTTTGATTCGTGTTTTTCCTTGGAAGAGTATGGCACCCCTCAATGTCCCTACTATCCATTTCAATACCTTTACTATTGAAAAATGCTATTACCTGCTCTTCCAGGGAGCGCAACTCTTGCTCAGGCGGCTCCCCTCTCTCTTCAGCTGCTGCTCGTGCATATGTCTGGTGCTTGGTTTCCAGTCCCGTTACTATTACATCAGATATCCTCGAATATTGTTCCAATTCTGCCACTCGTACTTCCAACATATTAATCTTCTTGTCCTTTTCCTCACTTTGCCTTCTTAATTCTTTAATATCCTCAATTAAATTGATGATCAGTTTTTGTTGTTTTGCAATGGTTGTAATCTCTTCTGACATAAAGTTCAAAGATTTCTTTATGTCCTCCAGTTCTTCCTCATTGATATTACCTCTTTTAGGCGGCATCTTCTAAATACTTGAATACTTGTGCCTCTTTTTTATTTATTTATTTTTTTTTATTTTTTTCCTTCTTTTACTGCAGCCTCAATCCATAGGCTTGCCAGCTCCGGGCCCTTCTTGTCTCTCGACGGGGAAGGCTGTTGTGGTTTAGTCTCCGCGACGCGATGAATGTTTGTTGGGCCTGGCTCAGCAGGACCCCTCCGTAGTCGGTGTCGCTAGGCCCCGTCGGCAGAACTATGCCGGGTTCGGCGCTGTTGGGCCAGGCCGATGGAGGCGCGCCGGGCTCAGTACCGTTGGGCTGGGCCAGCGTAACCACGCTGGGTACAGCGCTGCCGGATGGAACCCCGCCGGGCCCGGTGCCACTGGGTTGGGCCGATAGAACCACGTCAGGGTCGGTGCCGCTGGGCAGATGGAGGCGCGCCGGGCTCAGTACCGTTGGGCTGGGCCAGCGTAACCACGCTGGGTACGGCGCTGCCGGATGGAACCCCGCCGGGCCCGGTGCCACTGGGTTGGGCCGATAGAACCACGTCAGGGTCGGTGCCGCTGGGCTGGGCTGGGCCGGGCCGTTGTTACCACGACGGGTTCGGCATTTCTTACCTGAAATATGGCCTTTAGGAAATCCATCCAAGACCAAAGCTCGATATTTGAGCTAGACTAGCTCGATATTCGTCAGCGTTCCTCCATAAATATCTCTTGCTCACACTCCTCTGGTCCTCTTCTCCCGTTTCTTCACTCCAATGGAAACACAGACCAGACTTGTGTAAAATGATCTTTGTTTGCAAAGATCACCACACTTGCAACTGAATGTAAAGATGATTTAAGGGGATTTTTGTAACATGGGACCTTTTCAGATTGTTGCAAAACACATGCATTTAGAGCGTGGTACAACCAGAACACCTGTAGAGGATCGTGGGGCTTTAGCCTGCTGAATGACTGCTGTGAGTGCAGTCAGAATATACAAACACTCGCTGAAGTAAAACACGTTTATTTAACCCGTCACTGACCAAATAAGATCAGTGGGTTTGCACTGGCAGCAGCAGTAAACAGTAACTCACCCAGTGTTACGTCTTGTTCCCATAAAAAAGTTGTGGAAAGACGTTTTGGTTTACAGTGTTAAAATTCTCATATTAACATAAAAAGGGGTGTGAATGAAGCTTTGGGTCAATTTCACGCAGTTATATGATTGCTGAAGTAAAGAAAACTTGAAATATTTTCATATTTATGATGCATGATTTATAATTCTGTGAATGGCAGAAATCAGGTTTGTTTCTAATTTAAAAAAAACAGCAAACTTTATTCATGCTTGACATTCACTTCAAACAATAAAACAGTAAATTTATAACAAATGAATCATTAATTTTTTTATTTGTTTTATTACAGTTTTGTTTCTTTAGTTTTCTCCCTACAGAAAAACATTTGGGAAAGTCCTGGTCATGAACATTGTGCGCCTGCCTTAAGTGAAGTGGTTGTGCTTTTATTACATATCACAAATTTTTATTTATCTTTTTTCTCTTGGGATTCCGACAAAGTTGTTGGCTTTAAAACTGTAATCCTTTTCACAGCATGCTCTTCCACAAAGTATTTGTGCATTCTGAACAAACATTGTTTTTGAAAGCCATTAGTCATATGATCTTCATCCTAAGGTCATAGGTCATACTTGATCACCTAGAGTGTTATATGGCTAACTTGTAACATATTTGCTCCGACTGACACAAGAAAAGACGATTATTAAGTGAACAGCTCATTCTCTTCATGCACACTCGAGTCTACATGAACTCCAAAGGATAAACTGACCGTACTTCATAAAATCTGGGACCAAATACATAAAGCAAAGAAATGTGCACATGTATTCTTTCTAACAACGTTTAGAAGTGAAGCCATTAATGGAGTTCTATGAACCAGAAACTGCTTCCCTTTTGTGTTCCGTGTCCATTACTGATTGCTGTGATGTTGACCTGAAAACAAAAAGAAATAACAACAAAAGTTTTTAACTAAACATGAAATAAGTTTTCTTTCATGGTTTTGTATCTGCAATCCTGAACAATAAAAGAAAAATGACAGAAAATAAAAGTCTGTGGCAAAAAAGGGAAAAGAGAAATGATAATCAGATCAATGACAAGTCCTCCAATGGGTGCTGTAAACACCTTAACCATTTCTGTGGCCATTTCATTATTCATTTAAAATAAAATATGAAAAAGAAAAGATAATTGTATCAGATACAGACGTGGACAAAATTGTTGGTACCCTTTGGTCAATGAAAGAAAAAGGCAATCACTGCAAGCAAATGATTCCTCTTGCTTTCAATGAGACTTCTGCACCTCTCAGCGGGTATTTTGGCCCACTCCTCATGAGCAAACTGCTCCAGTTGTCTCGGGTTTGAAGGACACCTTTTCCAAATGGTACGTTTCAGGTCCTTCCAAAGATGATCAATAGGATTGAGGTCAGGGCTCATACGGCCACTTTAGAATAATTCAATGGTTTCTTCTTAGCCATTCTTGGTGTCGTTAGCTGTGTGTTTTGAATCATTGTCCTGTTGCGAGACCCATGACCTCTGACTGAGACCAAGCTTTCTGACACTGGCCAGCACATTTCTCTGTAGAATCCCTTGATAGTCATGACATGTCATTGTTCCCTACACAGATTCAGGATCCTATGCTGCAAAGCAGCCCAGAACATAGAGCCTCCTCTGTGTTTCACATTAGAGACAGTGTTCTTTTTTCATATGCTTAATTTTTCTGTCTGTGAACATAGAGCTGAAGTGCTGGGCAAAAAGTTCCTTTTTTGTTTCATCTGTCCATAGGACATTCTCCCAGAAACTTTGTGGCTTTCCATCATGCAGTTTGACATGTTCCTGTCTGGCTTTTTTATGATTTGGTCATCTCCTATGTCACTATAACTTTGGCTCAAAAAATGACAAATGGTGCGATCTGACACAGATGTTCCTTGAGCTTGAAATTCACCTTGGATCTTTTTAGAAGTTTTTCTGGGCTCTTGTGTTCCCTCTCAGATTATTCCCTCTGCTTCCTCTGGTCCATGCTGAGTGTGGTACATGTCATCTCACCAACAACGCAGTGACGACCTGGAGCCCTATATATAGGCCCACTGACTGATTGCAAGACTGTAGACACCTGTGATGTTGATTAGTGGTGGACACACCTTTAATTAACATGTTCATTTGGTCACATTATTTTCAGTCTTTACTAGGGGTACCTTCATTTTTGTCCTGGCCTGTTCCATGAGTTAATTTTTTTTCTCCATTGAAGCATGGTTGAAAAGCAATGTCTGACTTTCACTGGTTAAATTTCATAGATTTTTTATTATTATAACTTTTGTCTGATTCAAGTTATTTCTGTGACCATTGTGGGTTTTTCTTTCAAGGGTATTAACAATTTAGTCCATGTCTTTAAGTGCAGTTTATAAAAAGGAATTAACTTATTGTTAGTTATGTTTCATGGACTGGTCAACATCTTCATTAAAATGATAAAACAGAAATTTTGGCTCAATTTCTTTCACAACATTGCTTCAGTCTATTGAGATCTGTAGACATCACAAGTCCAAATCCAGCACCAGGACCATTCCATAATCTGGATTATTCTCTTTTTTGTTCATTCTCTTATAGATTTGTGCAGGACCAACCTTCAGTTGTTGATCAGATGGACTTGTTTAGAACTTTAGAATATGTTTGCATACAGATGAATTTAAGGTAACTGCAAGGTCCTAAACAAGTCCAAGAACCTGCTCCACAAAGGCATAAAGACAAATAACTACTAAGCAGAACAGAACAAAATGGTTTTGTCCTGGTGGTCATTAGTGATATCTGTCTATTTACATGTCACCACTCATTTTATGGCCATTAGAAGATTAGTCATTGGAAAAGGTCTTCAGAAATAACCATTTTATAAACATCATTACACATTTCTGTTAACACACGCTTGTATGCTCCAGACTAGCAGGGAACACACCTGGTGAGGTTCAGTTAATCAAGAATATTTGATCAGGGCTTTTAAAAAATATTGTTTGTATAGAATTAGTAAAAGGTGTCACACTTTGAGTCATTTTGGGCTGTTTTTCGATGGTGTTGTGAAATTTTGTCTTGTTCTTCAGAGGCAGTATTTTTCTAACCAGTCTGTTGAGGATCAGATTTGCTTTGTCCTATAAAGGCTTTGAATTAAAATTCTTACTTACCACAAGTGCAATTTGTTTCACAACTGCACCAGATCTGACATGATTAACCCTGAAATTATTTTAAATGCTACATTGACTGCGGTCTGTATATTGTGAGAAACGTACATGAAATCACAGATTAGTTTGATGTAAATACCACTTTCTGTGGTGGAGACCTGTTTTATTTTATGTTATGTGTTTTCAGTAATTTTAGCCCTCAGACTCGTCTTACCACAGTTCATGTAGAGATCTGACATGCCGGCATACCAGGATGGGTCACCAAATGGGTGGAGGGAAGGTCATAAAATGTGACTGTTGTGGAAACTCAGAAATATTCCTAAGAATATAGTTTTAGGGCTTGTATGCAACAGGAAAATAATTGTTATACTGTCATGACTTGTGGAAGGCGTTTAACCCAAGACATGCAGAATCAGCTCAGGAGTCAGGAGGTAAGAAATTAAAGTCTTTATTTAAACAAACGGGAACTGAAGTAGCACTGAAATCCAGTGAATGATGCCGAGGGCGATTGCTCAGAGTTCTTAGCTCAGCGAGCTGCGGGGTGCCAAGGAGACGAGTGTAGTAATCCAGCCGGACGGGAGGTGAGGAAGCAGAGAGGAGAAATGCAGGAGCGGTGGAGGAGGATGAGACGTGAATGAGGATCCGTGGTTCTTAGCAGAATTTGGTGAAGGTTGGGGTGGTAATCCTAGGAGGGCAAACAAACGGAGCTTCAGGAGCAAGTTCAAAGCCGTAATCCAATAAACAGTCCAAGGTCAAAATATAAGTAATCCAAACATGCGAGGTCAAACAAGTACGAGTGGCAGGCGTTACCTATACTGGAGTAATCATCCGGCTTCGAGTAGTGTCTCCATCCTCCTTTTAAACCCGAGCTCCAAATGAGTAACTCAGAACAGCTGGTACCTCTCCGCTCCTCACCTGTGGAACACAGAACCCCAAAGATTGTTAGTTGAGGAGGAGGACTCACCTAGACCCGAGAACGATGATATTACCCCCCCTCAACGGGCACCTCCTGGTGCCCCAGCGGTGGTCCTAGAGGCCTCGAAGTCTGAGATGAGGGAGGGATCCTCGATGAACGCCCGGGGGACCCACGAACGCTCCTCCGGGCCGTACCCCTCCCAGTCCACCAGGTACTGTACTCCCCGACCCCGAGGATGAGAGTCAAGTATCCGCCGAACCCGGTAGACCAGACCACCCTTGTAGTACCGAGCAGGCGGAGGCGGGTCCGGGGTCGGACAGAGAGGACTGGTGGCCACTGGTTTGATCAAGGACACGTGGAAAACTGGATGAATCCGGAGAGATCACAGAAGGTCCAGACGAACGGTCACAGGGCTGGGAACCGCCATAATCTTAAAAAGACCTAGAAACCTGGGAGGAAATTTCTTGGATGTGGCTTTAAGAGGTACATCCCTGGAGGACAGCCAGACCATCTGTCCAGGAGCGTAGGCTGGTGCCGGGCGGCGATGACGATCCGCCAACTGCCAGTTCCGTTCAGCAGTGCGTAGTAGTGTGGCTCTGGTAGCCGTCCAAGCTCGATGTGCCCGGCGGAGAAACTGTGGTGTAGTGACGGTGGAGTCTGACTGGTGGGGAAACAGAGAGGGTTGGTAGCCAAGAGAAGCTTCGAAGGGAGACTGACCTGTGGCTGTGGACACATGGCTGTTGTGGGCATACTCCATCCAGGCCAGGTGGTCGCTCCAAGAGGTGGGGTTGGTAGCACATACACAACGCAGCATAGCTCCCAGCTCCTGATTCATGTGCTCACACTGTCCGTTGGTCTGCGGGTGAAATCTGGAGGTTAATGCTACACGGGCACCCAAGGCGTTGGCAAATTCCTTCCAGACTCTGGAAATGAACTGGGGGCCACGGTCAGACAGAATCTCCTCAGGAATCCCATGTAGACGAAACACGTGTTTGATCAGGAGCTGGGCAGTGATGGCTGAAGATGGGAGAGATTTCAGAGGTACAAGACAGAGAACCTGTCTACGATAGTCAATATGGTATTGAAACCACGAGAGGCGGGCAATCCACACACAAAATCCAAGGCGATGTGCGACCAGGGACGAGACGGAACAGGAAGAGGACAGAGTAGACCAGCAGGTGAGCGGTTGTTACCTTTATGTTGGGCACACACATGGCACGCCAAGATGTATTCCTTCACTTCCTTGTAAATAGACGGCCACCAGAAGGAGCGCTTAATGAGGGCCAAAGTCCGACTGACACCAGGGTGAATGGAGAACTTTCCAGTATGAGCCAAGTGGATAACCTTGCCTCGCATGACCTGAGGAACAAAAAGTCTGTTTGAAGGACCGTTACCAGGACCGGGATCGACCCTGAGGGCTTCCAGAACTCTGTCTCTGATCTCCCAGGTGACTCCCGCCACCACGCAGGACGGAGGCAGGATAGTGCTCGGAACGGGATCATCCTCAGACGAGTACTGACGGGAAAGGGCATCTGGTTTAATGTTCTTAGACCCTGGCCGGTAGGAAATGACAAAGTTAAATCGAGTAAAGAAAAGTGACCAACGGTATTGGCGTGGGTTTAGCCGTTTAGCTTCCTTGAGGTAGGTCAAGTTCTTGTGGTCGGTCCAGATCACGAAAGGATGTTCTGCTCCCTCCAGCCAGTGCCTCCATTCTTCGAGGGCCAACTTCACTGCCAACAACTCTCGATCCCCCACATCGTACCGACTCTCTGTCGGCGTCAAACGTCTAGAAAAGAAGGCACAGGGATGGAGTCTATGATCGACGGGAGATACCTGGGACAAAACGGCTCCAACCCCAGTGTCAGAAGCGTCCACTTCAACAGTGAACTGCTGGCTTGGATCTTGCCTGGTGAGAACAGGAGCCTCCGTGAACTTCTTCTTGAGGGTCCTAAAGGCCACTTCTGCTTCTGGGGACCAGGAGAAGGTTCAAGTGTTAGAGGTAAGACAGGTTAAAGGAGCGGCTGTCTGGCTATAGTTCCTAATAAACCGCCGATAAAAATTGGCAAGCCCCAGAAACCGTTGCAACTGCTTCCTGGTAGTGGGCTTAGGCCAGTCTGCCACTGCCTGTACCTTCTCGGGGTCAGCCTTTAACCGCCCACTCTCCAGAACAAAACCTATAAACTTCACCACAGAGACATGGAACTCGCATTTTTCAGCTTTCACATAGAGTCTGTTCTCTAGAACACGTTGAAGCACAGCCCTGACATGCTTCTGGTGTTGGGCGATCGCACTGGAAAAAATCAGAACATCATCTAGATAAACAGTCACGAAGTCATTGATATAATCACCCAACACAGCGTTGACCAGTCTCTGAAAAACAGCCGGCGCGTTGGTGAGTCCAAAAGGCATAACCAAGTATTCGAAATGCCCCAGCGGTGTCTTGAAGGCTGTCTTCCATTCGTCCCCCTGGCGGATCCGAACCAGGTGGTAGGTGTTTCGGAGGTCCAGACGAGTAAAAACGGTAGCATCCTGGACGGGCTCGAAGGTGGAGGACAGCAGTGGAAGAGGGTATTTATCCTTCACGGTGATCTGGTTAAGACTTCGATAATCGATACAGGGACGAAGTGAACCGTCCTTCTTAGTGACGAAGAAGAAACCAGCACCCAGGGGAGATGTTGAAGGCCTGACTGTCCCGTTGGCCAGGGCCTCAGATATGTAGCTCTCCATGCTGTCCCTTTCCGGTTTGGAGAGGCTGTAGAGGCGGCTGGAAGGCAGCGGGGCACCGGGAAGCAAATCAATACCACAATCGAAAGGACGGTGCGGGGGAAGCGTCGCTGCTCGGTCCCTGCTAAAAACCTGTTGCAGGTCATGGTAGATAGCTGGTACTTGGGAGAGGTCAGGAGGCTCAACCAGGGTCGTGTTGGAGCCCTTCGAGACCGGAGAGGCCGAGTTGAGGCACATCTGGTAACACATCGGACTCCACGCCTCGATTCTGTTGTCCTGCCAATCAAGGTGTGGGTTGTGTTGCACAAGCCATGAGTGTCCAAGCACCAACAGGTTCTGAGGGGATGGAAATACAAAGAGTGAAATTGTCTCAATGTGATTACCTGAGGCTCTGAGCTGGAGCGGCGTAGTCCTGTGTGAGATGGTGGATAACGACCTCACGTCTAAAGAAGAAACAGTCATAGGTTCCTGAAGAGGAACTGTGGGGATCTCCCAGTCTCTGATTAATTGAGGGTCGATAAGGGACTGCTCACAACCGGAGTCCACCAGAGCAGTGACCTGGTGGTGTTGTCCCTTCCACATCACAGAGCAGGCGAGGTTGAATCGGGAGGTTGTATGTCCAAAACTGCTACCCACCAGTACACCCGGACCTACTGGTGGGCTCTTCCTTTTACCCTGGGACGTAATTTTTGGGGGGGACGGGTGGGACATGTCCCCCCCACTTTTTCAAAAGGCAGTTTTGGTCCCCTGCAATTTTTTCCGTCCAAAAACAATGTTACGCTCCATTAAATGGATTTGGTTGAGCACTAGGACCGAAACGGAAACCGCTTTACTATTAGACCCGCCCAAAAGCTAATCTATTGGCTCTGCTGATACTTGCTAACGTATTATTGGCTGTTGTTGCTGTCACTCAAGTTGTAAACAGTCAGAACATGCTCACATTGTTTTGCTAGTTTGGAGCCGCTAGGGAACACCGGTACTGAGTCACATCGTCAACTAGACGCTGTGTAATATCAGAGCTCAGCTCAGCTTCCACTACATAACATTTGAATAAGTGTTCATTTGTGAGTCTTTGGTAGTTAGGCACAGCTAGGAGGCAGCATGTCAAGAAAACGAAAAGTGGATATAAGAGACTTCTTTCAAAGTCAAAACGTAAGTTGGACATGTGACACCCCTGCATTAAGCTCAGACTCACCTCCTCCTTCACAAACATACTCAAAACTAACTTTTACAAACTCATCTCCTCCACATAACTGACTCCTCAGACACAATTTATTCGTATTATTATAATTATTATTTTTTTATTATTACTATTATCATCATAATTATTATTACTAGTAGTAGTAGTAGTAGAAGTGTAACTTCAAACTTTTATCATTTAACTTTATTGTAAACTTATCTATTGCAATGCATATTTTCACATTAAAAAGCTCTGAAAAATGAACAGTATCATCATCGTCAACAGATTTTTTTAAGCTTAATGTCAAAGCTGTACACTTTTCATTAGATTTATCTTATTTTTTCCATTTATTTTTTGTGTGTTGAAATGCAACAACTGTTTAAACACTTTTAAGGGGAAAAACATATTTAATATGTTTTTATACACTCAAATGTTAGGGTGATGATCATGTGTAAAACATTAGCTCAGCATGTCCTCTAACACAGCAAATGAACAAACGGCCAGATCTCAGGAGGGACCGTTTATGTATAAATAATTTTTATACTTTTGACTAGGCCTGGGAAAGTAACACATTTTGCTGGACGATATTTTGTCCAACAAATTGTTGATGATAAACGATATTGTCAACATTATCTAGACCAAAATAACCACTAATATAATGTTAATATATCATAATAATGCAAGTACACCCTTTAAAATGCAACAAAGAAACCTTCATTTAACATTGAAATGTCCAGAACCAGAACTTCTAAATGAATTAAAAATAACAAACAAAAATTAAATAAAAAAGGAATCTCACTCCCTGTTAGAAAATGTTGCACCAAAAACAATAAAAAAATACCCAAAACAATAAATACAATGGCCTATCCATTGTCAACAGCCAAAACTGCACTTCAATAATGATAATAAATAAAAATAATAATAGAGTTGTAAATTTTTTAACTTTGATTATATATATATATATATATATATATATATATATATATATATATATATGTATATATATATATATATATATATGTATATATTGAGGATGGAAAAATTATTGAGATGGGCACATGACGTGTCAAGGGGTCTTTACATAACACCCCCCACCCCAAATCCGCACAAGCCTGCTGTGTCCCCCCCACTTCTGAAATCAAAATTTCGTCCCTGCTTTTACCAAAGCCGGACAGGTCTGGACGAAATGCCCAGGCAGTCCACAGTACAAGCAGAGACCCTTACTCATCCGGTGGTGTCATTCCTCCTGGGTAAGGTGGGCCCTTCCCAGTTGCATGGGCTCCTCTGCCGGTTCTGCCTGGAACGGTGGTCTTGAGCTGGGTTGACGGCGCATTGAAGAGGAAGACGAAGCCAATGAAGAAGTTCCGTTAAACTCTCTATGTCTTTTATCGATTGAGATAGAGAGTGTAATGAGACCCTCCAGGGTGGGTGGCTCAGGACACAGAGCTAGCTGGTTCTTGACCTTGTCATTAAGTGCCTCAATAAAAGCTGCTTTTAAGGCCTCGTTGTTCCAAGTGGTCATTGCAGCCAAAGTCCTAAATTCCAGTGCCATGTCAGCTACCGTTCTCCGACCCTGGGAGAGGTGTAACAACTTCTTGCGTATGTCCGTAACTGTTTCAGAGCTACAAAAGGTCAATTTAAACTCCTCCAAAAAATCCTCATAGGAACCAGATAAAAACTCAGGGTTGCGACTCTTTGCCTCAGCCCATCTAAGAGCCTTGCCTCTTAACAGTCCCACAATAAAAGAGTTTTTTGCAGAATCGGAAGAATTAGCGCTTGGACAACGCTCGAAAGCCAGGCGACATTGTAATAAAAATCCATATCCGTCCTCGAATTCACCGGAAAACATTGGACAAGATGGCGGCGGAGCTAGACGGAAGTGGGTGAGTTCCGGATGTCCGGGTACTTCCGGTCCGGGCTGAATCAGAGCCGGTGACGCTAGTTCCGGGACCGCTACCGGAGCCTGGGCGGGAGCTGGAGGTGCTGCTGGAGCCGGTAATCGATCGTGGAGTTGTTGAACCAGAGCCTCCAACTGCTGGTACCGTTGATTAGCTACCGCCAGTTGATCGAGCAGGACAGGAAGTGTTTGTTCCTGCTGTGCCATCCGGTTAGCCAGGTCTGCTAGAGATGATTCCGCTGGGTTATCTTGTTGGCCGGATGATTCTGTCATGACTTGTGGAAGGCGTTTAACCCAAGACATGCAGAATCAGCTCAGGAGTCAGGAGGTAAGAAATTAAAGTCTTTATTTAAACAAACGGGAACTGAAGTAGCACTGAAATCCAGTGAATGATGCCGAGGGCGATTGCTCAGAGTTCTTAGCTCAGTGAGCTGCGGGGTTCCAAGGAGACGAGTGTAGTAATCCAGCCGGACGGGAGGTGAGGAAGCAGAGAGGAGAAATGCAGGAGCGGTGGAGGAGGATGAGACGTGAATGAGGATCCGTGGTTCTTAGCAGAATTTGGTGAAGGTTGGGGTGGTAATCCTAGGAGGGCAAACAAACGGAGCTTCAGGAGCAAGTTCAAAGCAGTAATCCAATAAACAGTCCAAGGTCAAAATCCAAGTAATCCAAACATGCGAGGTCAAACAAGTACGAGTGGCAGGCGTTACCTATACTGGAGTAATCATCCGGCTTCGAGTAGTGTCTCCATCCTCCTTTTAAACCCGAGCTCCAATTGAGTAACTCAGAACAGCTGGTACCTCTCCGCTCCTCACCTGTGGAACACAGAACCCCAAAGATTGTTAGTTGAGGAGGAGGACTCACCTAGACTCGAGAACGATGACATATACAGGTGCTGGCCAGTAAATTAGAATATCATCAAAAGGTTGAAAATATTTCAGTAATTCCATTCAAAACGTGAAACTTGTACATTATATTCATGCAATGCACACAGACCAATGTATTTCCAATGTTCATTACATTTAAATTTGATATTCATAAGTGACAACTAATGAAAACTCCAAATTTGGTATCTCAAAAAATTAGAATATTCTGAAAAGGCTGAATATAGAAGACACCTGCTGCCACTCTAATCAGCTGATTTACTCAAAACACCTGCAAAGGCCTTTAAAAGGTCCCTCAGTCTTGTTTTGAAGGCACCACAATCATGGGGAAGACTTCTGACTTAACAGCTGTCCAAAAGACAATCATTGACACCTTGCACAAGGAGGGCAAGACACAAAAGGTGATTGCTAAAGAAGCTGGCTGTTCGCAGAGCTCTGTGTCCAAGCACATTAACAGACAGGCGAAGGGACGGAAAAAATGTGGTAGAAAAAAGTGTACAAGCTCTAGGGATAACCGCACCCTGCAGAGAATTGTGACGACAAACCCATTCAAAAATGTGGGGGAGATCCACAAAGAGTGGACTGCAGCTGGAGTCAGCGCTTCAAGAACCACCACGAGGAGACTCATGAAAGACATGGGATTCAGGTGTCGCATTCCGTGTGTCAAGCCACTCTTGAACATGAAACAGCGCAAGAAGCGTCTCGCCTGGGCCAAGGACAAAAAGGACTGGACTGATGCTGAGTGGTCCAAAGTTATGTTTTCTGATGAAAGCAAGTTCTGCATTTCCTTTGGAAATCAAGGACCCAGAGTCTGGAGGAAGAGCGGAGAAGCACAGAATCCACGTTGCATGAGGTCCAGTGTAAAGTTTCCACCGTCAGTGATGGTGTGGGGTGCCATGTCATCTGCCGGTGTTGGCCCACTCTGTTTCCTGAGGTCCAGGGTCAATGCAGCCGTCTACCAGGAAGTTTTAGAGCACTTCATGCTTCCTGCTGCTGACCAACTTTATGGGGATGCAGACTTCACCTTTCAACAGGACTTGGCACCTGCACACAGTGCCAAAACCACCAGCACCTGGTTCAAGGACCATGGTATCCCTGTCCTTGATTGGCCAGCAAACTCGCCTGACCTTAACCCCATAGAAAATCTATGGGGTATTGTGAAGCGGAGGATGCAATACGCTAGACCCAACAATGCAGAGGAGCTGAAGACGACTATCAGAGCAACCTGGGCTCTCATGACACCTGAGCAGTGCCACAGACTGATCGAGTCCATGCCACGCCGCATTACTGCAGTTATTGAGGCAAAAGGAGCCCCGACTAAGTATTGAGTGCTATACATGCACATTCTTTTCATGTTCATTCTTTTCAGTTGGCCAACATTAGAGAAACAAACATTTTTTCATTGGCCTTTAGAATATTCTAATTTTCTGAGATACCAGATTTGATGTTTTCATTGGTTGTCACCTATAAATATCAAAATTAAACGTAATAAACATCGGAAATACATTGGTCTGTGTGCATTGCATGAATATAATGTACAAGTTTCACGTTTTGAATGGAATTACTGAAATATTTTCAACCTTTTGATGATATTCTAATTTACTGGCCAGCACCTGTACTCATAATATCGACAGAGGGTATACCAAGAAAATTGGAAAGAAAAATCCCACGTTTATACTTTAATGACACAAGGTCATGCATTTACTACTTCTTTGTTGGAATGTTGGAATTCTTAATTATCCTCAATAACTGTAAACTAACTTTCTGAAAGCTCAAGTTCTGCAACCAGAAAGACTGTTCTTTGATTCTCAGACCTGAGTCTTATATCGTTTTTGTGTTTAAAACTCATAATTACCAAGTTCCTTTTTCCATTTTACTCTTTTACAGACTGCAAACAGAACCTTCAGCTATCAGGCTGCATAGGCTTGGATACACCTAGCTGTTCCTGTGTAAAATTTATATATTTATGGAGTAAGTTCCATGACGTGCTGCTCAGTTCTTTCTTTGCAGTTAATGCTGTCATTAATTTTGTTTTTTCTTCCCTCATGGCTTTATGTTTATTTCCCCTCTGCAGATGGTTCAGGCAGATGTTGGTCTTTTCTGAGTCTGAATTTTTTAATGACTTTCTGTTTTCCAGGCACTGAAAACATGTTTCCTGATTCAATTAACTGAGTTTGATGAAACGAGAAAACTCATCCTGCGTACATCTACAACTAATTAACTTTTGGAGTTGGCCCCATTCAGGATGATAGCCGCAGTGCTACCCCTTCAAATAGCAGAACATGCTTTCTGATCGTATGAATATTCATTAAATTCAGTGCTTTATTTATTGACCTAATAACTGAAAATAATAATTCCTGTTTCATTGTTTATTGCCTTAGGATTTGTGCCTGATCTGTAGTTAACAGTCAAGAAGAGCTGTAAGCTACTGCTCAGTGTTAAAGTACGCTGCAACTTTGTCTTTCTTTGAGTTTCTGTTTGCTTTATTGCGCTAGCAACATTTTTTCTTTTATAAACTGAGTTTAAGTATCAGCTTCTGTTTGATTAAACTTGCTGGCTTCATGGAAATAAACAACTTTTAAACCTTTATAAAAAAACTCATAAAAAAGATTTCTAATTTTTACACATTTTTTGATAAGTTTTGGTAATGATGGTAATGTAAAGTAAGAATATGATAACTTAAAAGAAACAAATTGTTAATAGTGTAATACTAATGTAACATTTCTTGACTTATTATTCAAAAGTTCCTAAAATTTGTTTATTATTATTTTTCTTCTTCTTCTTCTTCTTCTTCTTATTATTATTATTATTATTATTATTATGAAGGGTTTGAACACAATTCCAACTGTATTAAATTGAATTAAGAGTTTCAATAAATTGATTTGGATCTAGTTTGATTTAATTGATTTACATTGAATTACTTTTAAAGAGACAATGTGCTGTTTTTTTCTGTTAATCTCTGGAAATATCCATCGAAATGTTGTTGACAATGAATTAAATGCTGCCCAGTTCAGTTGTTGAAAAATAGTTATTTGTAACAAATAACCATAAAAATTAGGTTTAAAATACATGGAAGCGGGTCTAAGGCCCAATCCCAATACTCGCACTACGCCCTACGGGCTTCTGGGAAGTGCATTTGAAGGAAGTGCGCTGTCAGGCTTTGAGTGTGTTGTACACAAGTGTGCAAATAATTGCCAAACTGGGACAGTGAGCATTGCATCATTAACTGCAACGCAGGATGCTGATCGCTGTGCAACTTTTCTTAAAAACCTTTATTAACAACTTTCAAACAAACAACAACTATTTAAAATACATTTACAGTCAGTGCTGCTCAGTCTAAAACATTCAGAGCATCAATTATCCTAAAATCAGCTACTTTCATTTGAAAATACACGTTCTCAAAAAAGGCACCTGAGCCCTTTCTCCTGCAGCAATGGATTGTGGGCAATATCCTTTCCCCAAGTCCACAACAATTCAGACTTAGACGAAGTGCAGATTAAAGTGCAGAAGGGACGTGATCAACTGAAGGTTGGTTTATGCTTGACGCGTCTGCGAGGTCCGCACGGCTCCGCGCGGAAAAGTTGCGTCATTGTGCGTCATTTTAACAACCACTCCCCTCCACCGCGCCTCCGCACGGCCCAGAATTTCCGCAACGCGCACCTCGGAAAATTTCTAACCACGCGGATGGACAGACGCAGAAAAACATGGCGGACCGGCAAGAACTATTACGGCAGAGGTTCATAAATACAGACATTTGTATGATTCAGCTCTCAGAGATCACCGTGATCAACGTGTTGTTAATAATTCTTGGAGAGAAATAGCTCGCACTGTCGGAAAAGACGAGAACGCTGTTAAAAATGCTAAACAGTAATTTCTACTTCTACTATGGTCAGTGGCGGCTGGCCAGTAGAGGGCGATAGGGTGCCGCCCTCCCAGTTTCCCCTGTGTTTTTAATTTTTATTGAAAAAATAAATAAATAAAATTAACAATAATCACATATTCTAAGTTAATTGTGTGTTTTGTAACAAAAATAAATCATATATATATATATATATATCTATATTGGTCTCTGCCGATCTCTGCCGGTCTCTGCCGAGCGGTGGAGGCTGTGTGCTGTTTTTCAATCGCCCAAACAAGACGGGACCAGTTGTCCAATTGCTGACAAGAAAATCAAAGGGTAGGAATGGGAATGTATCCAATCAGCGTCGACGTTGTTTCAGAACGTTTCAGAAGCATGATGGGCGATAGAGCTACCGCCAAGGCTTTCGTTGGTGTTCGGTAGAACTCGGAGAGTCTCGACTCCAGCACGTTTTTGGTCGTGACTCGTGACGGTCAAGACGCAGACATAGACATGGACGCCAGTGCGCCTAAAACATGGATACCGGATCTCAGCAGCCGCTGAATTCAGTTCGGTCTCTTCTCCAGTATCCGTTCGAGAGGAGAACTATGGTGGAAAAACTTAATGTCAAAGAGCTTGGACCAGATCAGCCCGACGTAAAGATAAGCCAGCAGGACAATGAGAGAGGTAAACTGTACACACGACGCTTCTCCCAAAATTGGTACACCAGGAAGCAGTGGCTAGCTGGATGCAATCACGCTAATGCGTTATTTTGCTTTCTGTGTTTGTTATTCAAAACGGCTGGGATCCACAGAAGGTGGATGTGGAACTTGTGTCTCATTGGGGACTCCATTCATTCTCTGACTGAGGAATGCAGCGCATCAGTGCAGCAGCCAACAAAGAAACGGAGGACGTTTGGACAGGGAGAACAGCAGCTGGGTGCAGAGGTAAGCTGTACATTACATTTCTGTAAACAAGACAATCAGAATCAGAAATCCTTGGTTGTTCCACAAACCGGGACATTTGTTTAATAACATGTACATTGTTAAATGTGCAATAACTGTAAAAACTAATTTCAACACACATACCTATTATACATATTTAATCATGTAAATGTGTATTTCAAGTAAATTTTGTACATACATCAATCTGATTCCATTTTACTTGTTACACTTCTGTTGCAGCAAACAAATTTCCCAGCTTTTGGGACAATAAAACATTTCTGATTCTCAATGAGATGTTTTTGCATTTGAAGTAATTGCCTATTTACCATTTATGGTCATGTTATTTTATGTGCAATTTAATGCAGTATTTTTCAACCTTGGTCCGCAAGGCAGCGTGCCAATAGTCAGACACACCTGGATTAATCAGTTTGTCCAATGATGTAAGACAGGAAATAAAAGAGCTGTGCTTAATTCAGGAAATAGTGAAGTTGTGCACAAAGCTCAGAAAGCACAAGTTTGTTTAAAAAAAAATAGCACAGCCCCACCAAAAATATTTTTCACCAGCCGCCACTGACTATGGTGTAGTGTTGGATGCTTGCCGTAGAGCTCCATGCTGCCCCATTCAGTTTGGGAGAATATTGGCTCACCGCAGAGACGAGCCGCACGAACCATAAACACTGCGAGCTGTGAAGCGCGTTCCATCCGCGAGCCGCATCACCGCGCGGAAAGTGAATGCGTCAAGCATAAACCAAGCTTTACGCACTTTTATTGAAAATTTGAGAACAAATCTGAGCAAAACTCCTATTTCAAAGCAAACTATCAACCTTTGTGGACATGGGAAATCTAAAGTCAAATGAGGCTTTAATTCACAGACATCCTCTGCCTCGCTGTAGGCTACTCACTCACTTTCATGCTGCTGTGGTCCCGGTGCACCATCTGATCACTAAGCCTGCCGGACCCTCCCATTGAACGTCCTCCTCACTGCCATCCAATGCCTCCAAGCATGCAATGTTTGACGCTTCTGCTGAATTGTCCACCATCATCTTAAAATTAGCATCATAACTCAGCTTTACTAGCTTGCTCCACTTTCAGTCCACTCTACTTTGGACCTCTCGTCTCCATTTTTTTTCTCCTTTTGAGAACATACAGCCTGCCGCCCTCTGCTGTTAAGAGCGTGTAATGACCCCCCAGACAAATATCAGCACATGTGAATGCTTAGACCCCGATTATAAGGCGACTCCACATTTCAAAATTATTTTCAATGAAAAAAACCTCGTCTTTTAGTCGGGTCAATACAGTATTGGGATAAGGCCAAAGTCTCTGGGTGACCCCATATTCGGTGCCATGTTTCCTTCTACAGGAGCCCATGAGGACAAAATTAGTTCACTGATTTGTAAGAAAAAACTTTCACCATCCATTAACATTGTTGTTTTACACTTACTCTTCAATTGTTGGCAGTGATGAAAGGGAGTTTGATGTTTGTCATTTTGATGGAGGTGGTGCTCCCGGGAATTTTGACCCTAATGGCCATCCGTTGTTAACTCATTCACTGTCAGCCATTTCCTGATCGCTACTGGCCTTCGCTGCCAGCATTTCTCATCGTTTTTACTGTTTTTTTAAGAGTCACAGAATGTTGCGCGCTAGCATGATGTCGATGCCAAAACAACCAAAACAAAGCGGAGACTCACCTCTTACATCAGGAAGAATCCGTGTGTTTCGAGCGTTATCCTTTCTTTCATAATCTGTTGTCGAATTGTGATCGGCAGACACTTTTCCGGTTCGCGCCTCACTTTTTTTTTTACTGGAACGGCCCAAAACGATCTCCTAATACATGGATGGTGTGCTTCCTGATCATGTGACGTGTGATGTATGCAGATGAAGATCGGCTTCAGGGCTGAGATGTTTGTTCTCTCAGCGCGGGGGCTCGTTCTGATGCTCAAACAGTAAAAAAAATGCAGTGCATTGGCAGTGAACGGTTGGATCTAAAATGACGACTTTAGTCGTCAATGGCAGTGAATGAGTTAAGGTCTTACTCAAACACAAAAATACTGCTTGCTTGCAATGATTTAGGTCTGCACTGCCCCCTATCACCAGGGAAAATAGACACACCATCACTTTAATTTTGAAACTAACTATATTGAGATGGACTACTCTGTAAGTGGAATAAAAAACACTTGTTTGTTCATTTATTTTATGTATTTACAATGAGATGACTGTTACACAAGTGAAGAGTTTAAATAGACTGAATTTCATTGAAAAAAAAACATAAATAATTTGCAATAAACACAGGAAAAGTATATGTCAGATGAAAAGTAAAGATCAGATGATAATCAGTTTTCATATTTCCTTTCAATTTATTCCCACTCTTTTTGTCGCTTTCAACAGCCTTGCTCTTCTCTGCCGCATCAACCTGATGTGATCAGTGCCTTTTCCTTGTGCTTACTTCTTGCATTTCACCCTTTCCTGGTAATTGAGTGCAGCCTTCCAACAAATCATTATTGAACGTTGTTGCCAGAGTTCATCTGTGTTCCCATAAAGCAAGCCCTTGTCTGGGTTTGCTGGATTTATTTGGTCACACACACATTATCTCGTGATCTGGCCTTTATACGTTAATATAACATGAGGTTTAGATCTTAGTTTGTGTGTTTTAATACACACAAGTCCTCCAGTCATGTTACACATCCCACTGAAGTGTGATTTGTGTAATTTCCTAAAGTTGTAAATAACATCCAAGATTTAAATGCTGCAGATTAATGAATGGTTCTCATTAGTGTTTCCAACAAGGCATGTTCTCCTTTTTTCTCAAATTATAAACCAGTTGTAATAAAAAGACTTTCATATGTTCTGGTTTTCACAGGTGTGTGAGAACATTTCCTGTATAGCAATTCACCATAGACAGATACAAAATTGTGAAAAAAAAATTCTAATTTTTGAACCACCTAATATTCTACATGTATCACATATTAAATAGCAAAGTTTTCAATTAAGCTGCGGTATGATGTAGAATCCTTATTAATGAACATTTGCTTTATAAAGGTGATCAAGTGAAATAAGTAAAATATTGTCACTTTATTCATCCATAAAAATCGTCAAAACAAATACCAGTTTTGGACGTTTGTGTCAGTGTGCAACTAGTCAAAGTCTTGGTGCAACTTTATTTCATCATGGATAAGAGTCCAAAGGGGTCAAAAAGCAGCACGACAACTTCAGATCATAAAAATTAAAGACAGCAATAGTGTAATTTTCTTTTCATCGCTAACCCTAACCCTAACTCAAAACGACAAACAGAAACACTAACACAGCACTTAAATAACACTGACGACACAGGCAACATAAAGTTCACATATGAGTCAGAAACAGATGGCAGTATAGCATTTATGGACATGAAAATAAGCAGGCAGACCGACGGGATCTTAAACATAAACACATATAGGAAACCAACACACACAGACCAATATCTATTATGGACATCAGAACACCCTACCATATACAAAATGTCAGAAATCAGAACATTATATTACCGAGCAAACATGGTAACAGAAGGACAAACACTTACAACATGCTTTAAAGACCTGCGGATACCCGACATGGGCAATAAACAAAGGAAAACAACAAACAACAACAGAAAGAAAAAACAACCAAAGCAAAGAACCAGAAACCCATAAAGACAAGAACAAAAACCTGTGATAACCTTACCATACATCAAAGGCATAACAGAAAAAAATCAGAGCAACAATAAAAAAACACAACATAAACACACCAACAAAACCATACACAACAGTTAGAAACAGACTAGTGCACCCAAAAGACAAGATACCAGCTGGACTTAAATGGGGAGTCGTTTACGAAATCCCATGCAAACTCTGCAATAAAACATACATAGGAGAAACCGGATGCCAACTCAACACACGAACAATAGAACATAGAAAGGAGTGTGAGAAAGAAACAAGTCGAAAACACACAAGAGCAGCACAACAAGAAGCAGGAAGCACAATAAAGAAGTCAGCCGTAACAGATCACTGCACAAGAGAAAACATATAATGGCCTGGGACAACACAAGGATCATAAACACCGAACAACAGAAATACAAAAAAAAAAGATGGATGAAAGAAGCTATCGAGATAAGGAGAAGTGGCTGTGAGACCATGAACAGAGACGATGGAGTTTACTTGTTGAATCGCGCATGAGACTGCATCATCGAAGAGGGGAGAGCGGGCAGCAGAGGGCGACAACGTCCTCTGCTGCCCGCAGATAAACGAAGGAAGTGACGCCACCATCAGCGTCAGCTCTGATGATGTTTGCAGCCGCAAACGAAATGTTGCAGGTAAATAAACCTTTTCTGTGTTTTAAAAAGAACTGAAAGATGGAATTTGAAACTCAACACAGCAAGAACACTCCAAAGTTGGCATTACTGTGTTTGGTCCTATCAGCACCTATCCTTCAATGAGGCTAGCGTTACGCTCATAGCTAAGGAAGGTAAAGACCCGACCAATTGTGCCTCATACAGGCCTATATCCCTTTTGAACACAGATGTAAACACTTCTTTACTTTATGGATTAGGCTGCTTTTCTCTCAACCCATCGCTAGGATACAAACAAATTCTTTACTCTCAGAGTCCTTTAGCTTGTAGCTGACAATGGTGCCCCCCTAAGCCTAGTTAATACTTCTCCACAAGAGAGCGACATGCACGCACTGACAGAGACATTTTTCCTTTGGACTTCTCCATCTGCTGGGGAGCATTGCAAAGCAATTCCCCTCCAGGGCAACAGAGGGCGTAGCATTGTTCAGTGGTATAAAATGTTCATATTTTTAGAGTTAAGCTGCTCCGTGTCTGCTCCTATATCTTCGGTTCTCTAAATGTTTTTGAAGGCACTGTAGCGTTATGGATGACCGTCCTTCTGGGACAAAGTTCACGTTCCAGCTAGGTCACAGCTGGGTCAAGAAGTAACCTTTATCCACAGATTAAAGCCATCAGGAGCCGGAGCGTCTGAAGAATAATCATCAGCCTGACTGTTTATCTGTGTCCATCCCAAGATGAAGGACATCTTCAACTATTATCAAATAACTCAATAAAAGCTTATTATTATTAAGGTTTATAATAACCATCATAAATAATCATCCTTTTCATATTAAATGTATTCTAAATAATGAAATGACTTATTAACCTTTGGGTAATAATTATTATTATTTATGATAATCAATAATGTTTAATCAGTAACCAGAAGATGCCTTTGCACGTGTCCAGCTCGTGCAGGATTCACTTCAAGGTAAATACTTCACACATGTTATTTTTTTTTTACCGTGTCCTGTCTGGCTGTGAAGCAAGCAGAATTGATGTCTGAATGCTGGTGACAAGCCTTACAGATTTACTCTCAGGTGGAGCATCAAACGTCTGCTTTTAATGTCACACCTGATACTTAAAACTTTATTGTTATTGTTGTTGAATGCTTTGTAATTCCGATCAGACACGGAGACAGAGGTGAAAGAGAAAGGAAAAGAAAAGGTGGGGAGAGAGGAGGGGGTGGGGGTGTTTCCACAAAAATAAAAAAATTAACAAGAGTCTGCTTCTAGACCTGCAGAAAAAGACAAACAAAAAGCAAAAGGACAAAAAAATGGGACACAACAACAATACAACAAGATCTAGCTATCACTGCGTCAACTTGATGAAAATATATAAAATCAACAGTGTTGGGAGTAATGCGGTACAAAAGTAATCAATTACTGTAATGCATTGCTTTTTGCTGTAATGTGGTAATGTAAGGCATTACAGGGAAAGAAAATGGTAATTTTTACTCGGTACAATTGTCAGTAACGCGGTAATTACAATGCATTTTAAAACCCAGAATCAAGATGTGTTCCTTAAAAATTCAAACTGCGGGAAACCCGAAGAAAGATCCAGTATCTGCATATATTACGTCATTTATGGACTCAGCTTTGCGGGCAGAGAGGACGCAGCGGTAACGGCTCGGCTGCGTCCTACACGCGGCCGCTGTAACATTCACAAAATCGCTCCACTAAAACAAAATAATTCACTTGCGATTGTTCATATCAGCGCATATTCTCTGGTATTTTGTGCTTTTCTGATGTGCTTTGCCTCAGCTGAGTTCATAATCTGTGCCCCGGTGATTTCAACTCATTACTGCTGGAGCGCAGCGCATGTGTAGATCCCTCTGGCTGATCATTAGAAAGTAGGAAGTCTAGGAAACAGTTTTTTTCTGGAAGACGGAGAAAACATGCAGCATGCAGGAAGGTTAGAGAGAAAAAGGGCCGGAAATTATTCAAATAAAATCAAGAAAAAAAGAAAGAAGTAGGTAGATTTATCCCCAATACACATTTTTACCAGTGAAAAGCAATAATATATAAGCATTTAATATTTATACATGTGATAGAATCAGATCACCCCAGAAGTCAGTCCCACATCTGTTAATATTAATATGGCTCTTTTAAATGTTTGTTCTCTGCTGAACTAAACGTTTTTAATAAATGACCTGATTTTAGATCGTAATCTTCACTGTCTGCTTTTAACAGAAACATGGCTGAGCTCAGATGCACCTGTTGTTCTCTCAGAGGCCTCTCCGCCAGATTTTAATTTAAAATTTTCAATGAGGAGTAGCAAAAGGGGAGGCGGTACTGCTTTTATTAGTTCATCAATACTTTCTGCCAAACCTGTTTTATTTGATAATTTTACCACTTTTGAATATACAGCAGCAGTTTTTAGCTCTCCTCAGATTTTATGTGTCACAGTTTATCGGCCTCCTAAGCAGAGTGCCATTTTTATTCAAGAATTTTCAGAGTTTTTATCAATCCTTCACAACTCCTTTGAAAGGATCATTTTAGCCGGTGATTTTAATCTACATATAGATAATCCTTCTGATCCTTTTTCAAAGGAGTTTTTAAATATTCTGAGTTATATGGATTTTAGTAAACATGTCACACAGCCAACTCACAACAGAGGACACACCCTGGACTTGGTCATCACATATGGCCTGTCCACCAGTATGTCCTCTGTTATTGATTTGGCTGTATCTGATCACTACTGTGTATTTTTTAGAATCACCAGTTTTATCCAGCTGGAACCCTCTGTGAGAACTGTAAGGAAGTGTCATCTCACCCCTGAAGTGGCTGCAGGTTTTCTTGAAGTTTTTAGAAAGATCCCTCCCACTCCGGTAACTGCCTCTTGTGATTTTACTGTCAATGATTTTAACAGTAGACTGAAATCCGCTCTCGACCTGCTTGCTCCACTTAAAATAAAAAGTTTTTATTCAAAACGTGCTTCACCGTGGAGAAATGAAAATCTAAAGAAACTAAAGAGAAATTGCAGGGTTGCAGAACGGAGATGGAGAAAGAACAAAACAACTATAAATCATCAAATATATACAGAGCTACTTAAATCATATAATAACGCAGTGAGAAATTCAAGACACGCATACCTTTCCAAACTCATTCTAGACAATAAACACAATCCCAGAATATTTTTTTCCACCATAAACAACATTTTAAACCGTACATCCAATTCACTTCAGAAAACACCCTCAAATGCACTCTGTGAGGAGTTTGCAGCCCACTTCAAAGGGAAGGTAGACACCATCAGACGGAATATTTTATCCTCCATAAGTAATAAGGTTTTAGATAAATCTGAATGTGTGTCTATACCAGAGGAAACACTGGACAGCTTTGTCCTGGTAGAAGCTGAGACTCTTAATAAAGTTTTTTCCTCAGTGAGACCCACCACATGTGTTCTGGACCCAATTCGACCTTCGTTCTTTAAACAATTTTATGGATCTTTTAGTGATGAGATTTTAACCCTGATGAATTGCTCACTTCAGACGGGGGTCTTTCCTGCTGCCTTTAAAAGGGCGGTGGTGAGGCCCCTGTTGAAGAAGAGCAATTTAGATTTTAACGAATTAAACAATTATCGACCGGTGTCCAACTTACCATTTTTAAGCAACATTTTAGAAAAGTTGGTTTTAAATCAACTAAATGATTTTATAAACACTAATAATGTCCTAGAGAAATTTCAGTCTGGTTTTAGGGTGAACCACAGCACCGAGACAGCCCTTCTGAAGATTTTAAATGATTTTAGAGTAAATCATGATAAACAGAAGTTGACAGTGTTGGTTCTACTGGATCTAAGTGCTGCCTTCGATACAGTAGACCACACTATTATTTTAACTCGTTTACAACAGATCGGCCTCTCTGGTGCTGTACATAGATGGTTCACATCCTACCTCACAGACAGGACTTTCATGGTGAGTTTGGATACCTGTTCCTCTAGGGTCCATGGGATTACATGTGGTGTGCCCCAGGGTTCAATTTTAGGCCCAGTGTTTTTTAATCTTTATATGCTCCCTCTTGGCGGAGTCATCAGGAGACACGGGGTTAACTTTCACAGTTATGCTGATGATACACAGTTGTACATCTCCGTGTCTCCGGATGACTCTCGGTCAATGGATGCACTTTTTAACTGTATTTTAGACATCGAATCCTGGATGGCAGAGAACTTTCTCCAGCTCAACCAGGACAAAACTGAAGTTTTAGTCATTGGTCCTGAGGCCCAGAGAGAGAGAAGCTTTTACCGAAATTACAATCTCTGTCTTTTAATCCATCTGAACAAGTGAAGAATCTGGGTGTGATTTTTGACTCTGAGCTGACTTTTATCCCACACATTAAAAATATCACAAAAATAGGTTTTTATCATCTAAAGAACATCGCCAGAGTCCGCCCCATTCTCTCTCGGGCCAATACGGAGACGTTGATGCATGCTTTTATCACCAGTAGGATAGATTACTGCAATGCCCTGCTTTCTGGTCTTCCCAAAAAGAGCATCTCAGGCTTACAAATTCTACAAAATTCGGCAGCACGTGTCCTGATGAAGACCAGGAGGCGGGAGCACATGACACCAGTTTTAGAATCATTGCATTGGCTCCCCGTATGTTTCAGGATCAATTTTAAGGTTCTTCTAATGGTTTTTAAGTGTCTTAACGGTCTTGGGCCTGCTTATCTATCAGAACTGCTTTTACAATATGAACTCTTGCGGACTCTGCGCTCCTCTGGCAGGCGTCTCCTGGTCATCCCTAAAGTCAGGACACACACTCACGGCGAGGCGTCCTTCCAGTGTTATGGCCCTCGCCTCTGGAACGAGTTGCCAGAGGACCTCAGGGCCGCAGAGAACGTTCATGTTTTTAAGTCAAGACTCAAGACCCATCTTTTTAGGTTAGCTTTTATCTAAATATTTACCACAGTTTTATTTCTCGTTTTACATGATTATATTTTATTACTTGCTTTGCATGTTCTATATGATTATATTTTAGCACAGTTTTATTATTTAAATTATTATTTTACTGTTTATATCATTTTATTTATTACTTATTTTCTAATTTTTGTCATTTATATTAGCTCTTTTATTACATTTTTACTCATTTTAATCCAGTGTTTCCTCTGTGGGGGCCCTCTGCCCCGGGAGCGGTAGTCGACTGTAGCTTCCTGGGCGCTCTATGGGTGGGGGTCTGCCCCCCCTCCAATGAGCGCCCTGACTTAGTGTGGAAGATCTGATGCTGCCGGGACAGACGGCTCCTCTGATGGCGTTTCCTTGCGTTACCATACTTGGCTCATCTGGACTCAGCCTAATATAATTTTTACTTGTGTGTGTGTGAGTCTGTGTGTGTGTGCGTGTGCGTGTGATTGCATATGTTTGTTAATGTTTTTAACCTGTTATGGGAATCTGGGGTCATTTTGTAAAGCACTTTGAATAACACTTTGTTTGAAAAGCGCTTTAGAAATAAAATTTGATTGATTGATTGATTGATCCAGGGCCGTATCAAGGCATTTGGGGACCAAGGCAAATATAGGCTTGGAGCCCCCACCACCTCACTCCCTGCTCAGTTAATATAAGATGGCAGTGTGCTGAGAGTACAGATTGTTGTTGCTTTTATTTAATAAACAATCATTTTAAAGCACTGTTATTATATCTGACTGTTTTTAACAGCAATCCTAGCTCAGACACCACATCACTTTCCACATATATGTCATGAGCTCACTGAGCGTCACATTACCAGATTCATACTGAAGTTGTATCGGTGAAAGTAACTTAAAGTAATGCAAAAGTAGTGTAATGCCTTACATTTTAAAATCAGTAATATTGTAATGTAATGAATTACTTTAAAATGAGGGTAACAAGTAATAAATAATGCATTACAGTTTTGAAGTAACTTGCCCAACACTGATAATCAACATTGCTTAACTGAAGAATCACGATAATAAATCACAGTGCATTAAGTGCCCACCATAGTCTTAAGACCTGTGTTTAACGTGCCCAAGCCCATACTTTTGAGAGCACCATGTGAGCACCTGTGTGTGTACACGCGCTTGTTTATTTAAGGTTTCTCTATAGGAGCGTCCAACAGAGAGTGTGAGGGACCACAGATCCGCCCCCCGAAGATGCGCAGGAGACGGGGGGAGCTCCAATTCCCAGAGATCCAGGTGCTGCCCCAGAACACAGGAACCCCAAGGAGACTGCAACCAGAAAGGCCCCCGCCCCCCTCAAGAGGCACAGAGGATCGCCCCGGGGCGCCACAACCAGCAGCCGGCCGAGCCTGGGACCCAGCGACCCGGGACCCAGGGGCGACCACCCCCCACCGGGGACCCAGCAGAGCCCAGGGACCCAGACCCCACCAGGCAGCCACCAGGATCTATCAGGCAGATGCCAAAATCTTAAACCCCCAGACCCGGTTGCCACAAACACTCAGGCAGACCAAGGCACAACCCCTCACACCAGGTGTGGCAGGGGGAGGGGGGGACGAAGATCTATATCATCAAGAGAAGTTCCAGGAGAGGGGAGGAATCAAAGGCCCCACCTGACATATACAGTCATACACAAACACAGTCACACACTCCCTCCCTCATGCTCACACATGCACATACAACCCAAGACTTACAAAAATGCATGCCGGACACCCACTCATGCTCCCCATACACACCCTATTCACTCTGGTCACACATGTTTTTGACGCATGTACAAAGCTTTCTTCCTGAGAGAGTGGGCGTGTCCTGGAGCTTGGTAAAACTATCCACCCCCAGCTTCAGAGAGAGTTCTTGAACCAACACCAGGAGAAAGGGGAACGGCCATCCCTGAATCTCCACCTGCTGTTCAGTCACGCCGACTAGAATAGCTAAAGAATAAACGAACTGTAACCAGCTAACGGAGACTCTCCCAGAGTCATTGAATTCTGAAGTTAAGTTAAGACAAGAACATCCATCTGCCAAACGCTTGACCAACCGGGTACCCAGGACAACTCTGGGCCAGACGATCGGACACTTGCGTCTCCTCTACCAGACTGTGTCATCTTGGAGGAACCATATCCTCCTGATCTCCGGATCCACAAGAGGGTCCTGTTTGGGTGAGGTAGCACACAAGAATGCGTTTGATGTGGTTTTTTCTCTAAATAACTCAGTTAGCCTCAAAACATCATCTTCATCCAGAATGCTTCCAACTCTGTGGGAAAGAAACCTTCTCATAACTTCATCCACGCATCCAAACTCGTATTTTCCATTAATCTTCCATTCAGACACAGGTTTGCTTTTAAAACAAGTTTAATATCAAAGCTGTTGAAAATTGTCATTTAAATTGCCTTCCATGAATTGTCATTTTATAATTGTCGTCTCAAATCTCTAAGCTTAAAATTGTTAGTAATGAAATTTCTTCATTTTTAAACTTGCCTCCGTATTGAAACGGAACACAGAAAAGGTATAATATTTCTGGTTATTTGAAAGCAAAGATCCTAGTTTCTGATTTAAAATAACTTTGCTATTAAATTTAATTATCTAAATTAAACATTAATCTTTGGATTTAAAATTAGATCAAATAGGTTGATGTATGAACTTAGAGCGATATATAAGTATCCGGGATATTTATATATGATCTAAGCCTCATAGGTTAATCTGATTGGTCATTTTTTGGACTCTCCACTGAATAGCACAGAGGTGATTTCAGTATGCAGATTTAACTCTACAGCTCAATGGCAGAGCTGTTTACAAAAGCGGCACCCTGACCAATCACAAGCTTCCATTTTCTGTCTAGTTGGGCGGATGTTTAGAAAACAGAGCTCGACTCCATCTGTCCTTGCAAGCCTCCTGAAGAGCCTTCAAAAGGACGGATAATGGCGTTGCGTGCATGTGTCTGTCCTGATGTCCCAATAACTTTAGTCCCACACTGTTTGATCTAGCCATAGAACCCCTTGCCATTGCTCGTCATTCATGCAATGGGCTAACTGGGGTCCTGAGAGGATGGGCAGAACACAGGGGTTCCCTTTATGCTGATGACCTTTTTCTTAGAGTAACAGTAGCTCAGGAGTTGGAGTGGGTTGTCCAGAAATCGAAAGGTTGTAGATTTGATTCAAGTCAATTCAATTCAAAGATACTTTATAAATCCCAGAGGGAAATTAGAGTTTCAGTACACACAATTCTGAGATCAGACATACATACATAGGCATAGACACATGACAAGAATTGGTGACTGTGGCCATTTGCAACCCGAGTCGCGCTACCTTAATAGAGATCAGAGGGTTTATATATGAGGATTGAGTCAAGTGGAGGAAAAAAAAAGACACTTCAGAGTTACCCGCCACAGGGAGGGCAGCTTTGCTATGCAAAATACACCTCAGACAGAAATGCAACAGACTTCAGACATTACACAACATAAGTGTCCACTAGGTGGGGAGGTAGGGTTGGGGACTCCCCACACATCAGTGCATGCAGCTGCGATAAGCAGTACTCGTCACCCCCGTTTGGACAGGGGAGGGAGGTATTTGGGTTTAGAAAGCACAGTGACTCCTGGAAATGATTCAATGGTCTACACCGGTCGCAGTCCAGCCAAGGCTGGGATAGGGAGACAGAGTTGCCATGGCGATGACAGCATTCCACATTTCTTCTGAGGGGGAGTAATCACTTCAGCCTCACAGGCTCAAGGGCACCAAATTCAGATAAGAACTTGTTTTGGGGCCAGACAGCGATAACTTCCTCTCTGTCTTAAAGTTCTGTTGGTCCTCAACCCCTCTAAATCCAATAATGGCATAATTAATCTATCCCAATCTGTGCTGATCCTTAAACTTTCTCCTTGATCAGATCCACCTTCTGTGCCAGAGTCTGAATCTCAGCCAAAGTCCCAAGCTTGCGACTCATCTCGACAATTATATGAGTTTGTGCGTTCACAGTCCGGTGTAATCCATCCCTGAGCTCCGGGATTGAGCCAATATTCCTCTACAGCTCATTAGTTTTTCGGTAAGCAAGGTAACCGCTCAGGCCAAACAGCAAGAAACCTGACACCAACACCACGAATATCCAGACGTCTTCAGAATCCTCTACAGACAGATGAGAGAGGCAGACCAGGTTCCACTGTTTCCAGGAGTCCATGATATACCCAGCTGGCTCTGTCCCAGAGGGGCATCCGGGAGCCCCTTCTCCCACTCTCGTTGTTGGAAAAATTTTGTCAATCGCGTTGAGAGACCAACTGACCAGGTCCATTTTTAATAATTTCCAGTTTCCAGAAAAAAATGCAGAAGTGCCGTACACCCAAAGAGAGACAAAGAGCCTTGGGGTAAGATAGGGAGGAGAGGAAGAAAAAAGCATCTGTACTCTCCAGAGCCCTTTTCAGATAGACATTCTGGAACATTTGTGGACAATTCAATCCGGTTTTCAACCGGAACTGTGTTTTCAGACACACCACTTTTGTACCGGAACTTGTCCTTTCGGCAGGGAAAAGTTCCAGATGTCTGACGGCGGCGGGGGGGAGAAGAAGAAGAAGAAGAAAATATCATTTCTATAGCGCCTCTCAAGATAAAAATCACGAGGCGCTTAAGCATAATTCTGCGCACACGACGACGCATAAGAGACCTGGATGATGAAGCTCAATTGTTAAAGGAATCACTGAAGCGGTGTGAAGCGGTGTGAAGCGCTCCGTCGCGCGTCTAGGCGGTACCGTAGGAGGCGAGCTGCCATGGTTCGCCGCATTCTACAGCAGCGGGCTATCTAGGTGCGCACAGCGTCCCCCGGTCCCCTCCTCCTCCCCCTCCCCCTTGTCCGGAACTTTACCTCACCAGTCTGAATCAGCCACCCTGTCCGTAACAAGTCCGGACCTGTTACTAGGGGCTTCGTCCGGATAAATTCCGGAACACGTTATCCGGATGTTTGTATTCAGACACAAAGGTCTTATGGACAGAGTCCGGAACATTTCCGTTTTTCATGGCCTGTCTGAAGGGGGCTCAAGAGTCGGAAGAAGAATCCCAGCTCCCCCCAGAGAATGCAGATGTTGTGTCCTTGAGCAAGACATTTAAACGCTTACCTGCCGGTGGTGGTTGGAGGGATCGGTGGTGCGAGTGCTCAGCAGTCTCACCTCTGTCAGTGCACCCCAGGGTAACTGTGGCTGCATTGTAGCTCATCACCAGCAGCATGTGAATGGGTGGATGACTGATTGTGGTATGCCTTGGGGGGTTGTAGATACAAATACAGCCCATTTACATTTTAATCCCAACAGAATTCCTTATGATGGTGAAGGTTCTCAGTCATCCATATTATGGTAATCCAAAAGGGTTCAAATGAAGGCAATTGGACTTCTTTGGTTTCTTGAAGACATTTCACTTCTCATCCGAGGAGCTTTGTCAATTCTGACTTGAAAATGAGTCAAGCTTATAAACTGTGTCAATTGTTGTTTACCAAGCCGAAACTACTCTGTGCACCCCTCCTCTCTACCCCCAGATGAGTCGAGAAAGACTCAAACCAAATCCCACTGTGGCTCTTCTTGGGGTCCTTGAAAATCAACAAAACCTTAATGCTTCCAAAAACATTCTTTATCATTTGCCCTGCTTCTGGACTGCCATGTTATTTTACTCAAATGAAAAGGTACCGCTCCTCTCACACACACAGTGGCTGCAGGATTTCAAGTCCTCTCTAAAGCTAGAAAAGAGATGTTCACTCCTGGCTTTTTTGAAGAGGCATGGGGCTGTTTCCTGCAAGCATTTCCAGCCTTGTGAAAAATACATGATGATTGTGTATGGTCCTGCATTATCAAACCTGTTCCTTGGTTTTACGTGAAGGTACCATCCGTGTATGGTTTTGTTTTTGTTTAGATTTCAGTTATAATTTTTGTTGGTTCTGCCCAACTTTTTTCTTATTGTTCAGATGTTTGTTCACAAACTTTTCATATTTGTTCATATATCTTGCTTATGCCAGAGGTCAGTTGCTAAGTGTAGTCGTTGATGACACAATCCCAAGCTTTATTGAGTGGAAATAAGGTTATGAATGTTTTAGTTTGAACATGAACACCGAGGTTTTATTTATTTTTGTTGTGCTATCTCACCAACTCAAATATGCTCCAGTTTCAACCTCCAGAAGTTACCTGGGAAAAATGTGCAAGTGTGAAACAACCATGCTTTTGTTTGAAGAGCTACAGCAGGCTTTGTGTGTTTTATAGTGGGGTGCATAATCTCATTTTCAGACTATTATGATAACTCTGCCAGAAATAACACAGATTATTCAGCTGTGTCTCCTGTAATATCTGTCTGCTATGTTTGTGTGAATGTTTTCTTTATTTCTTTTTTCTGGCAGGTTTCCAGACTGAAAAGTTTGGTTGACTCATACTGAGACGTGTTTCTGCAGCGGTTGGACTTCTGATTAGATGCCAGCGTGCTCGCTCAGATAGCTGCACCCTTCCAACAGATAAAGTCCCGAACAGACAATTCATGGATGCAAGCCCAAAGAAAGCGTGACATGTCCCATTGTCACTTTTGAGTAGGATGAGTGGACTTCCTGGTCATTTCAGGGAAAAGAGGCCAAAACATCTGACAGCAGCACCTGATAGATTTGGGTTTATTTTTGCTATTTTATTGTCTTGGTATGGCCCTTGTCCTCTTGGTGAGGGGAAGATTATGGTTTAGGTGAGCCAGTTTGATTTGACTCACATTTATTATCCACATCACTTTTTTTTTCAGTTAAATTCAAAACGCTTTTGCTTCCAAATGAGAAATTCCACTTAATGCTTTTTGTCACGAAGCTCCAAACCAGTTTTAAAAAGCGGCCAAGTTAACATGACAGAAAGAAAGCATGTGGCACGCTTTATTTGAAGAGATTGGGTCATGTGACGTGGATGCAGTCCACTGCAGCATCTGTTTCGAGCTTCTAGATTAGCTTTCACATCTTGGTCACAAAACCAGGTTAAGATTAAAACAATGAGGTCGATACTGGAATCCAAATTAAATAAAAATAAAATTTCAAACGAAACATTTTATTATCATTACGCTGAACCAAGGCAGACTTTATTTCTAACATCAAGCAGAGCGACAAGCAGAAAGAATTGACTGGCTTAAAAAAACATGTATAAAGAACAAGGTGTTTGCTGTGATCAGTACAAACCAAGTCAGAAAAAAGAAAGAGAAAAGTATGAGACATTATACAACCTTTTCTTTTTGTTGCTGGAGTAAACAAAAAGCTTTTTAAATCATGAATTTTTTTTTTTTAAAATTCACCAAGAATTCCGCTCGGCTAAAAAGAGACAGGAATCTACTGGGACATAGCAGCAAGAGACATTAAAGCACTGACATAGCAGAAAGTGATTAAAGTTGAACTTCCTGTCAGACCGCTGTAGCGAACCCGATACGATTGTTGCGACGATCAAACTCAGTGTAGTACCGGGCGATGAAGTTGGCTCCTAGGATCCAGATGGGCCCAGCAGGAGGTGGAATGTCCAAACCCCTGAAGGTGACGATGCAGACGTCCCCCTCAATCTGTGTCTGCTGCAACAGTATTATTAATACAAGCTAACTAAAAGGCACATGCTGCAGTTTAAGCATACTTAACTCCTAATTAATTTAAATGTGAGTATGATTACACTAAATATAGTGAGCCTTTGCTTACCCATAAGATATAATCCTCATAAGTAAGTGAGTACTCCTGACTTCCCAGGTGAAAAGTGACACTTGGCAACGTCTTCACTTTGTCACAGCTGACTTTGTACTGGTGAACAACATGAGAGGCATACAGCTGAGGATTAGTTTTAACAGACCTTTTAATGTGAATTCATGTGTTATCGTGTGTTTTTAGGACTTACTCCACTTTCATCCAACTGAGCTCCAAAGGCTTTCATCAGTGCTGACACGGAAGAGGCGGGACCTGTGATGTAGGAGGAGCCCGTGTCAATGATAGCCGTGCAGCCCTCTGCGCAAAACATATGCTCCGTCCCAACAGAGACGCTGAAAGAATAAAAGCTTCAACAGTAAATGCGTAGCCTCATTTTGACCTAAAACACTGAAACAATGTAGCTCACCCTTTCATTGATACATCCCATTTTCCTATTTCTCTGGTGTCTACATAGTTAAAGTGTCCGGTGTAGTAGTTTGGGTCAGTGCCCCCGAGAACCAGCTCTCCGCCGGGGGAGTGTTTTGGGTCTCTGAGAAATATGGAACAAACATGAAGAGATTAATGAGTGGGCCTCTTGGGTCCAGGCCACCAGGTCCAAGGGTTCAGAACGTCACTGGGCTTCTGTTCAAAGTTGCTGCAAACGTTCTATGAAAAGCTGCACAATAACAGAGCACACAAGATAACAAGAAATTACACAGATATAACTGTAATTATCAGAAATAGTCTGTGAATGGTCAAAATTCTACACAACGTGACAGCGTCATTACAAAAACAACCCAGAAAACTACCACAAAAACACACAAAGGACTACAAAGAGAACACAGCTCGCCACAAAATAAAACATTTGATCATGAAGTGATTAACCCGACCAAAACTAAATGAACAAAACCTGTGCAAAAGACATATAAACCATCTCTAAAGAGACTTCAAAACACATCTGTGCTGTCTTTTGCTCTAACAGCTCTGTGGCCAGAGGCTCCAACCCTCATCCCTCATAATGTGTCAGTGTTTTCAACTCTGTGTCGCTGCTGTCAGACGTTTGCCATTCATTCTCTCCTCATCACTGTTGAAAGTGCAAGTTTGGTGATTTATGTTTGCTGAAAATATCTCTGAGTAAATGGTTTAATTTGTGACTGCTTATTATTTAAAGGTCCACTACTATGCTTTTAAAAATATGGGTTAATATTAGGGGTACAAAAGTAGGGTTAAGGTAGTGTTAGTAAGTTAATGTAAAGATATAGACATGTTGGTATTCTCACTAAAGAGCATTGTCCCTGTCATTTGTGCTTTTGATTTAGATTTGTGTCTAATTCTAGATACAGATTGTAATTTGGGATATTATTCTGCTGTTTTACCATTAGAGAGGAAGCTCATGTTAAAGTGACGGTGTGCATTTTTCCTGGCGATAGGGGGCAGTACATACCTAAATCATAACAAGCAAGCAGCATTTTTGTGTTTGAGTAAGACCTTACAAACGGAGGACCATTAGGGTCAAAATCCCTGGGAGCTCCAGCAAATTGACAAGCACATCCCTTTGATCATTGGCAACAGGTGAAGAAGTAAATGTGTAAAATGTTTATGAATGTTAAAAGGTTTGTAACTATTTGCTACAAATTAGTATATGCGTTTTGTCCTCACAGGCTCCCGTTGATCTAATATGGTGTCACCTAGAGACATTGGCCCAATCCCAATAGTTGCACTTCCACCCTTGCACATCGATGCAGACTTGGGTGAAGGATATTACCCACAATCTAGTGCTGCGTGGGAATTTTGAGGAAAGAAGTTAATTTTAAGACGATAAATATTTATTCATGCTCTGAATGTTTTACACTAAGATGTGGACAGCAACAAATGTAAATTTTGTCAATTGTTTGTTTGAAAGCTGTTAATAAAGATTTTTTTTACATACACATGATTTAGTGTATTTTACTCAATGCACTTTCTGAACATGCATAACCCAGAAGTGTTGCCAAGTGGATCCATTAACCATACCTGCTGTAGTAGACAGAAAACACCTCTTCTTTGAGGACATGCTGAGACATAATGCGGTCAAACACCGGAGTGATCCCATCAATGGCCACGTTCGGGTAACCCATCCCCAGGACGCCATCAAACTTGGCAAAAATGAAGGGCATGGCCGACAGAGAGGTGGCTTCTGCAAATACCTGCACCACAGGGATGCCACCAACCTGCAGGGATCAAACAAGCTGAAGTTAAAAGGAGTGACATGCCATAGTGAGTGCAGGCGTATGTCATAGAAAGGGATAATTCTGATTTACAGCGTCCTGACTTTTGAACTCACCACAACCACATCCTCACTCAGGAATCCCCTGACATTTCCAGAGGCGTATTGGATGGAAAATCCGGTGCCGTTCTCAACATAAGTGTGGGATTTGGATGCATCGTACCTGTTGTGGGTGTCTGAAGAATTCATAGAACAGTTTTTAGCCCAAAAAATGGTATTAAGTGTTTTCACACCAACTGTCTGCCTCAGCTTTGTGTCTAAAACAACAGTGAGAGGGATCCAACCCAGAGCTTTCCACAAGTATCTATTGTCATCTATTGTATGAGTCATTCAGCTCATCACTCCCAAATAATTTCCTTTGATTTCTTCTCTTTGTCCAGTATTTTAATACCGTGTTATAGATTGTCAAATGCTATCCGTACTGACACTTACAACAGGCTGTGGAGAAAGGTGAGCAGCTCTGAGACGGCACCCACAAGTTGGCAGAACCGGTGTCAAACACCACGTTGAACATCTGGGCTGGAGAGCCGATGCTGATCTCACCGAAGTACTGGGTCTGTTCAAAAGAAACAGCATTGTGGTTTTGATGCTCTTTGTATCTTTTTAGAATAACTTTCATTCACTTCCTTGTGTGCAAACTCCACAAATATAGTAATAGGAAATAAAATATGACATTTAAAATGTGAAGCCAGGCAAAAGGTTCCCACAAAGTCTAATGGATCTGTTCAACTTCCCTCCAAGAGCAACATAAAGGTTCTTAGAAGTGTGGGGCCCTTTAACCCTAAAACTAGTCTGGTTTCATCTAAAGAGTAAAGCCAGATGCCTTCAGTTAAACATATCTTGATTTATTCTCACCTGGAGAACCTCTCACAGAACAACAAGGTGGGCGGCTTCAAACGTGTGTGTATATTATAGAAAATACATGATATTACATAATAGTGACTCACATCCAAGTAGTTGGTCAGAGGTGTGGGAACGGTTCCGTTGTTGGTCTCAGCAGAGCTCATCTGGGCCAGTTCAGACAACACCTGCTCTGCAGAAACCCCCATCTCCTGCAGCGTCTCTCTGATGGATGGCATCTTCTTCAGGGCGATTCTGCAAATATAACACAAGCAAAAAGGAGGAAATTCAGATACTCAACAAGAAAAGATAAACATAAACAACAGATGTGATGGTTCTGTGAAGTAAATATTTCATGCATCTGACACATGTTCCTGGTCATGGTCCCAGTATGACAATACAGACGTGCTTTTTCTTCCAGCTCCAAGTCAGAAAAATTAACAGAACCATGCTCGGCCACTGCGGAAATCACCAGCTTTTGTAATGAACCAATAGAACATGGTTGTTTTCTTGTCGTTATTTATTTAGCTGTACATGAAAAGAAAAAAATTTCAGCATGGTGTCTCTTGTTGGAACGCTCTCAAACTGTGACTTCTGTTCTATTGTTTTTCTAATAGCATGATAAAATACGTGTTATACCTCCTTAAACCATGGCTCGGGGTGGCCCTCAGTGAGAAAGCAACCAGACACATCCAGAAGCTGAGCAGTGGAGTCATGGTGATTTCTCTGGCAGCAGGCAGACGTTGTGGGTGTGACGAGCTCCTGGTTTAGTATAGATCCTGGTTTATTGAATCTGGGTTTGTGGAAGCTGGTTCTCTCAGTCTGGCCCAGGTCCTTTTAATACTCTGTCCGCTTTACCCATCTGCCATTTATTGTACAGCTTTCCTGGAAATGGCCAAACTCTCCTTCCCCCTCCCCTCCCCCACTATCAATCTTACTTCTTTGCAATGATCCAGTCTCTCCTGTGATAAACGTCCTAGAGAGACATTTGAACTTTGACCCAGTGAAAAACACTGAGGACTAAAAGGTTATGTACAGATCTCTGCAGACTGTTGACGTCAGGGAGCTGGACGTCTTCCCCGCAGGGCTCTGGGAAGCTACAGGAAATGAAACAGACTGTGACCTGTAAGAACATTTAGTGGATTATCTTAAAAAGAAAAACTCAACATAATGTAAAGCTTGGCTGTTGCACGCTGAGAAGGACACGTTACATATTTCATCTCTTTAATCCGACTACTTTGCATGTCTCATAGTGCCTGCGGCACCATTTCTAGGACTGCCAGGGAGATCCCAGTTTCTGCAACCAGGCACACCTCCCACAGATTGGCTTCATCCTTTACCTGTCTGCTCACTCACCTAATCACCTTTTTTTATTTTAATCTAGTCAGGCTGTGCTTTTGTTTCATCATCTGAGCGATCTCTCCAGTTCACCAACTGTTTTGCTTCCTGTAGTGAAGAAAAAAAAGCTTTCTTTGTAGATTGGACCCAGATTTCCTCACTGCTGCTTTCATTTCAGTGCTGTCTTGTAACCAATATGAAGTCTATCAATAGTTCTCTAAGAAGAAATAATTTTATTTTTTCATTAGTTTTCCAGTTTTGTATTTTTAATCACCTGCTTGCATCCATATGCCTGTGATTTCCAGGTTCTGCTACAACAAAGTTCTTCCTAAAAGCTCCTTCATAGCAGATATCTAAATTCAATATAGTTGATATTATTCAGGCCGCATGTATCCTAAAACAAAAACAGGATTCTTTTTCATCTTGCATCTTCTTCAGTCATCTTGGTCCAGGAATTCTGGAGAATTTTATAAAGCTTATGAGGACACCACATATCATAATCTATTTATCAAACTGCATTAAACTATGTCTGACTTGGTTTCCTGTTTTTCATATTATTGTTTTTTTTAGCTTTATCTGTCTGCTGGTTTAGTCTAGAATAATACAATAACAAGCCTTGAAAGCTGACAGAACAAACATTTTACTCATGAGAAAAAAAGGCTATAAATATAATATTGTTACTATATTTTTAATGATTGTTTTCATAATTATTATTACACACTGTATTGATATTAAAGAGACAATGTGTCGTTTTTAACTGTTAATCTCTGGAAATATTAATTGAAGTGTTGTTTAAAATGAATTAAATTGTGTTGTTGAAAAGGATAGTCAGCTTCATAACAAACAACCATAGAAATCGGGTCTAAAATAGATGGGAGAGGGCTAAAGGAATATCTGGCTTTTCTGGTTGCCTAGAACATGCTAGCATGATCTGGCACCAGATCCAAATGGCAAAGACAGAGAAAAGAGACCTCCATGAGACCTTGCAAATGCCTTCGGCTCTGTACCCCATGAGCTTCTCTGGACTACTTTTAGGTTTTTTAACATCCCGGACACCATCACAACCCTTGTCAAAAACTACTTTCAGGACCTGCAATTTTGCTTTTCTACGCCTGAGTTTACCACCTCTTGGCAGTGTCTGGAAGTAGGCATTATGGCCGGATGTACTGTTTCTCCCCTGACTTTCACCATGGCAAGGGAGATAATCATCCGAGCCTCAAAGTGGGTCGTAGGTGGACAAAGAATCAGCTCCTGCCGGTGTCTTCCTCCCCTCAGAGCCTATGTGGATGACATTACCACCTTGACTACCACCGTTCCATGCACCAGGAGGTTACTCGGTAAATTGGAGGAGAACATCACGTGGGCCCGTACGAAGATTAAACCGTCTAAGTCACGCAGCATCTCAGTGGTGAAGGGAGTGCTTACTGACTTGCAGTTCTTCATCGGTGATGACCCAATTCCTACTGTATCCGAGCAGCCAGTCAAAAGTCTTGGGAGGTTCTATGATGGAAGCCTGAAAGATAAACAACATGTGAAGCAATGACATCAATGCAGGCCTACAGGCAATTGGCAAAATCCAACTACATGGGAAACTCAAGACCTGGTTCTTCCATTTCGGCCTTCTACCCGAGTGCTGCGGCCCTTGGCACTCTATGAGGTGCCCATCACAACAGTAGAGAAGCTGGAGAGAAGAGTCACAGCTTACATCAAGAAATGGCTGGGAGTTCCACGTTGCTTCACCACCACAAACCTCTACGGAGACAGTGTCCTCAAACTGCCACTTACCAGCCTTACGGAAGAGTTCAAGTGTGCCAAAGCACGGTTGCAGATGACCTTGAACAATACCACAGATCCAGTGATCAGAAAAAATGTGTCAAACCTGGTTACCGGGCGCAAGTGGAGACCAGCAAGAACAGTAGAGGAGGCAACGACAGCTCTTAGACATGCTGACATAGTGGGGAATGTTAACCTAGGAAGGGGAGGGCTTAGACTAAAAACCAGCCGCCCAGCCTGGAGAACTGCTACTGCTCCAGCAATGGAAAATGGTGGTGGATGAGGTGCGACGTCAGGAGGAATCTGCAAGGTGGGCCAAGGCAGTCGTCCTTGGCAAACAGGGACAGTGGACACGGTGGGAAAGTGTCGAAAGGAGGAGATTGTGCTGGAGGGATGTATGGGCCATGGAAGCTAGGAACTTGAGCTTTTCCATCAGAGCCACATATGATGTCCTACCAACACCAACTAATCTCCACCAGTGGTTTGGTGAAGATCGTGGGTGCATCCTGTGTTCCAAGCCAGCCTCCCTCCGGCACATACTCACTGGGTGTAAAACCAGCCTTACCCAAGGACGATACACTTGGCGGCACAACCAAGTTTTGAAATGCCTTGCTGCTACACTGGAGGAAAAATGATCCAGCATCAACGCCCTTTCAGTACCTAACATCTCAACACCACCATGGGCAACTGCCTTCATCCGTGAAGGCACAGCAGCCACTAAGAGCAGCTTTAAATCATCAGAGAGAAGCCAGCTGTGCCTAGCACGTGACTGGAAGATGCTGGCAGACATTGGCAAACAACTGGTGTTTCCCTCAGAGATAGCTACCACAACCGTTAGGCCTGACCTGGTGCTATGGTCCTCCTCCATAAAGAAGGTTTACATAATCAAACTCACCGTACCCTGGGAGGATTCCATGGAGGAGGCCTTTGAGCGGAAGCATCTGCAGTATGCTGACCTAGCCGTCGAAGCAAAACATCGTGGCTGGAATGTGGAGGTCCGCCCAGTGGAGGTCGGTTGCAGAGGGTATGTGGGAACATCTACCACAAAACTATTAAGGGACCTAGGAATCATGGGCCAGAAACAGTGCAGATGCAAGTATGCAAGTATGCTCTTGCACAAGGAAATACCATCTGATCCTGTGTTTTCTGGAATCCGAAAAGGCCCAATCCCAATACTCACACTTCCAAAATTGCATGATCCTGGCCAAGGGTACAAGTGCGTAGAGTGTCCCAGTCCTCATCCTTTTGCATCCTCTATGTACACTTCACACAAGTCTGCATCGGTGTGGACTTGTTTGAAGGTTATTACCCACGATACATTGTTGCAGGAGAAAAGGCTCAAGTTCCTTTACAGAAAATATGTATTTTCAAATTAAAGTTGTTCATTATATGATGATTAATTTATTCTCTGAATGTTTTAGACAAAACAGCTCTGAATGTAAATTTATTTCAAACAATCGTTTGATTGTTTATTTGAAAGTAGTTAATAAAGTTTTTTTTTTAATGGAGTGACCGGCATCCCGGCATGCGTTGCAGTCGATGACACAATGCTCCCTGTCTTAATTCGGCAATTATTTGCACACTTGTGTACCGCACACTCAAAGCCTTACTGAGCACTTCCTCCAAGAGCACTTCATAGATGTATTGCGAGTATTGAGATTGGGCCTGGGTCACTGAGTGACACCATGCCATGTTTCCTTCTACAGGGGCCTGTGAGGACAAAATGCATTTACTGGTTTGTAACAAACGGTTATAAAACATTCCCCATTCATGAATGTAGTTTTACACATTTACCTCTTCATTCGTTGTCAGTGATGAAAGGGAGCCTGATGTGCTCGTCTTTTGGTGATGGTTGTGCTCTCTGGGATTTTTGACCCTAATGGCCATCGGTTGGTAAGGTCTTACTCCAACACAAAAATACTGCTTGCTTGCAGTGATTTAGGTTAAATCAATTAAAATTACAAAATGCGCATAAAAATAAAGACAGACTTATTAAAAGTAGTTCTTATTATTTCAAGGCGACCCTGTACTAAACAATCCATGCACTGTAGCAGTTCTGGGCCCAGTAACCTGAGGCAGCTGTTTCAATTCAATTCAATTCAATTCAAAAATACTTTATTAATCCCAGAGGGAAATTAGAGTTCCAGTACACACAATTCTGAGATCAGACATACATACATAGGCATAGACACATGACAACAATTGGTGACTGTGGTCATTCGCAACCCGAGTCGTGCTACCATAATAGAGATCAGAGGGTTTATATGAGGACTGAGTCACTTGGAGGAAAAAAAGGCACTTCAGAGTTACCCTCCACAGGGAGGGCAGCTTTGCTCTGCAAAAAACAGCTCAGACAGAAATGCAACAGACTTCAGACATTACACAACATAAGTGTCGACTAGGTGGGGAGGCAGGGTTGGGGACTGTCCTCACATTAGTTTATGCAGCCGCAGTGAGCAGTGCTCATCACCTCCGTTTGGAAATGGGAGGGAGGTAATTGGGTTAGAAAGCACAGTGACTCCTGGAAACGGTTCCACGGCCTTCACCAGTCACAGTCCCGCTCGGACTGGGATAGGGAGACAGAGTTGCCATGGTGACAGCAGCATTCCACATTTCTTCTGAGGGGGAGTAATCACTTCAGCCTCACAGGCTCAAGGGCACCAGATTCAGATAAGAACTTGTTTTGGGGCCAGACAGAGATAATTTCCTCTCTGTCTTAAAGTTCTGTTGGTCTCCAACCCCTCTAAATCCAATAATGGCGTAAATTAATCTATTCCCAACCGTGCTGTCCCGTCAACTCTCTCCTTGATCGAATCCACCTTCAGTACCAGAGCCTGAATCTCAGCCAAAGTTCCAAGCTTATGACTCATCTCGACAATTATATGAGTTTGTGCATTCACAGTGCGGTGTAATCCTTCTCTGAGCTCCGGGATTGAGCCAATATTCCTCGAAAGCTCATTCATTTTCTGATAAGCCAGGTAACCGCTCAGGCCAAACAGCAAGAAATCTGACACCAACACCACAAATAACCAGACATCTTCAGAATCCTCTACAGACAGTTGAGAGAGGCATCTAAGGTTCCAATGTTTCCAGGAGTCCATGTTATACCCAGCTGGCTCTGTCCCAGAGGGGCATCCGGGAGCCCCTTCACCCATTCTCATTGTTGAAAAAATCTTGTCAATCGCGTTGAGTGACCAGCTGACCAGGTCCACTTTTAATAATTTCCGGTTTCCAGAAAAAAATGCAGAAGCGCCATTCACCCAAAGACAGACAAAGAGCCTTGGGATAAGATAGGGAGGAGAGGAGGAAAAAAGTGTCTGTACTCTCCAAGAACCGAAAGAGAAGAGGAAGCTAAAGTTGCTGTTCACTTAGCTCAACAGAACTTATTGAGTGTGAACATCAGGGTCTACCATTTCAAGGCTGAATCAGTGACAGTAGTAGGAGGAATGTCATGGCTTCAGGCAGTCTACAAGAGATTTCATTTAGATTGCCTCTTTCCGCAGCATCATTTAGCTTTATCCATAGAGCTTACATGTCTGCGATGTATAACTCTCTGCGGCTCGAGCACTAACTCAGTATTTATTTTTATAAAACAGGGAAATGGAGAAGCAGATGACACGTCTGTGGGTTCAGATCACAGCCTCTTAGATAAAGATCACTGGCAGGAGGCAGAGCCCATGTTGAGTATCTTTTGCAGCACGAGGGTGTTGGCAGCATCCTGTGTTTTCCTTCACACCTTGTGCTGCTGCGCTGAGACTCAACACACACTTAACACAGAGCCTTTTCTGATTTTTTAACATCAGAGAGGATTCCCACAGTAACTGCTTTGCCAGGATTGGAGGAGTGGAGGATTATAGGACTGACCACCCAGCTGAGCCTGGGGAAATGTGGCTTTTCATGTCAGAGAGCTTTAGCAAAGGTTAAAGGTCAGTCACTTTATTATTCCCCGTGGCGTGGAGGGAGCTTTAAGAGCAAAAGCGTGCTTCCACTCAGCATAGATGCTACGTGGTTTGGAAAGAAGCCTCAGAGTGGGTTCAGTCCATTGACATATAAATATTGGACAATGGGTTTCCAAAGGCTCCAATAACACATTTTTGAAGAAAAATGGGAGGTGGCCACCACCGCCATTTTGACCGTGTCACAGGTTCCGTCAAGCCCACACAATTCCACAAAAGGGAAGAGAGGTGGAGCTGAGGGTGGGGCTGTAAGGCTGGGATCAACTGACGACACCCGGTCGAACTAGCTACAAGCTAACCTGAAGCTAACTCAAAGCTAACACGGAGGTGGGGGCTAAGCTAATGGAGGTAGCAACCTAGCTACAACCGGAGTTAACTGTGCACAACACCAGAGCTTCTGAGTCAGAGATACGCCGGGCTGACCACTGGGTAAAACCGGGTGGAACACAGAGGTCACCCGAGAGCTCCACAAGCAGGCAACCGCACAGCAGACAAGCGCCTCTGCGATCTGAGATGCACAGAGCTGCCGCTGGGGAGAACCGGGTAGAATGGTTTCCATCCCAGAGCTCCACAAGCCGGCAACCCGCGCAGCAGACAGAAGCCGCAATCAGACAGAGATGCGCCGAGCTGCGGGGAGGGGAGAACCGGGTGGAAAACATCGGTCTCCCGAGAGCTCCACAAGCCGATAGTCGGAACCCAGCTCCACCAACATGTTATATTTCAACCCATTTTCTAAAGTGCAGCATTATGTTAAATGCACTGGGTTTTACCCTATTATATTTAAATTTCATGGTTAAACAGTACATGTTAAAATCTAAGCTCAGCTCGGCAGTGACCTAAAATACATAAATATAATTTTACTTACCGAAAAAAATGAAGTGGAGACTCCTTGGACGCTCTATTAGTGCAATTAATGCCACAGCTAGTCATTTTGTCCAACAATTGCACAAATAATATCCAAAAAAGAATACACAAACACAGAGACTCTAAATCCCGGAACAGTTTCCAGGCCAGACCGAGGCTCTACTGAGGCCTTTCCACGGAGCTAGCTCTGTGGTCATGTGGGTCTGATGCTCATTAATTATACAGAATTTTAGGCTTTTAATACACTTAAACAGAAGAGTGAGACAAAACTTCACCCCCCTCAGAGTTGTCATGAGTGTAAACTAGATCATTTAAACCAAAAACATGTTTTGGTACCAGGCTGTAAACATGTTTATTTCTGCTATGAAATTGATATTTTTAACATGGGAGTCAATGAGGATTTGCTCGCTTCTGACACCTGCCCCTAGCGGATGAGGGTGGAACTGCAATTTTTGTCACTTCCGCGTTGGCCTCAATTTTTCACCCGCATTGTGGGGGCTTGGTTCAGTCTTATTGTTTGGACCATTTTGGTTCCTTCTGGGGTCTTACTGATGCATCAAGTAGCTACAGCCAGTAGAAAAACCAATCCTCAGTTCTCAACCGTCGCATAAGCTCCTAACAGTGTTTAGGGGATGAATATCTGCGTTGCATGAATTACAGACAGAATCAAGTAATCTTTTGTGGTCTAACTTTTCTGGCTTCTAAAATGAAAAATAGCAAGCAATAAAGACACTGAAATAGCTCAATTAGGCGTAAAAAGTATTAACAAGTCATTATTTACTCACAGTTTGGTCAGGGCTGGGGGGTGGAGGGGATGCATGCTGCTTTGGAAACAACAGGAGAGCGTACTGGAGGGAGTTTTCAACCACAGTGGTGTTTGCAAATGTGTTGCTTACTTTAAAGCAGACTTAAAAATGCATCTCAGTCTCACAGACGTTTGTCTCCTAACCTTTCTGGAGAAATAAACGACTAAGTTTCTTTCCCACACTGCAAAGCAAGACTCATACGTCACTTCTACATGGCCTCCCACCTTTCCGGTGAGTCTGCCCAACTGTTGGGCATGAGAAACATGAAAGCGCCTCCTCGGTGGTGATTTATTCCATGTTCAGGGTTTTGTTTATAATGTCTGTAAAATTGGCCTGAGTCCGTTCTCTCTGTTTCAAAAGATTTATAGAATAACGTGAAGGACACACAAACAAAATCTGTAAACACATCAGAAGCAGAATTAACAGATCTTGTTTTAGGAACTTGCATGACCAGATAGATATGAAGCACAAAGCAGTGATTGTTGGATGGAAATGAAGCTCAAGTGAAGTTCTTTCTGGAAAAAACAAGCCAGAAATACAAAGTCACAAAAATTAAACATCAAATTCTAAACAGCTGCTATGAACATAAAAAACAACAATGTGTTTGCATGCTTTAGACTTATTTTACAATCACCGACTTTTTGCAGTTTAGCAAATTAAAAATAATCTTGGTTGTAGTGATTATCTGCATAGTTATGCCTTTGAGTTTTGATCCAGAGATGACTTAGACTGCGATTCCATCTGGAGTCAATATGCATTCAAATGTGTAGGCCAGTCTTCACAACAGGAGGTAAAAAATTGAGACCAAAGATGTATTAAAAACATATTTGAAGCAGGCCTGAAGGATTTTCACTCAAGGACCTCCTGAGTGTTTCGTGTTTTTTTCCAGGATTATTTAAGGTTTCTAAACAGATAAATAGGAGTTTTTTCAAGTCACATCCAGACTTACGTTGACAAATGCACAAACGGTCAGCAGAGGGCAGCATCAGACTTTAAACTCATCAGAACTGAAGTTAGATTGTGTTTTTATTTTAGTCAGATGGATTCTGTTCACTCAAATTATTAAGGTTTATGAAGCAGGGGCCATGAGAACTTTCATGAAGGTTCGGCTTGTAACTTCATTTTTGGGTATAAATGTATTCTGGTAATCTTCAAGTTTGCTTTCACAACATGAGGTTGCATTGTCAACCAAGTGCTTAAAAATAAAATACAAACATCTTTGAAATTTCTGAAAAGAAAATAATACATTTATTGTAATATACAAGAATTATTTCCTAAAAATGCATCGCACATTTTGCACAAACATGACCTGAAATAGGAATTTTCTTATTTCTTGTGCTTTTCAATGTGAGCTTGTTATTTGCTTTGCTTGTTTAGTGTGGGACATCACATTAAAATGAATGCAGCAAAACACGTATGAAAGAAATTTGACTTTGACCAGCAATGTCATGATCCACCACGATTACATCCATCCATCGTCTGCACCTGCTTGTCCATGCAGGTTTGTAGGGGACTGGTGCCTATCTCCAGCAGACTTGAGACACACTGGCAGGGTACACCCTGGACAGGTTGCCAGTCCATCACAGGGCAACACAGAGACACACAGGACAAACAGCCGTGCACACACACACACACCTGAGGATTATTTAGACATCAATTATTCTGACAGTCATGTTTTGGGACTGTGGGAGGAAGCTGGACCCACACATGCACAGGGAGAACATGCAAATGTCATGTAGAAAGGCCCCGGGCCCGGATGCAAACCCAGGTCCCTGATGCTGCAAGGCAACAATGCTAACCACTCCCAGCATTTAACAGAAATTAGACATATCAAATGATAGTTTGGCATCATTTTAGATTAGGTTGCTATTCTGCGAAAAAGTTTATTTACTATTTTTACTTTTTTTGTTTCTTCTTCCGGCTCTCGGAGGGTGCAGATGCTTTTTTCCTCGTCTCCTCCATATCTTATCCTCAAGGCCCTTTGTCTGTCTCTGTGTGCTGGGTGCACGGCTGCTTCTGCATTTTTTCTGGAAACTGGAAACTGAAGCGGGACAGACCCAGTTGGACACATCATGGACTCCTGGAAACAGTGGAACTTGATTTGTTTATATCAGCTGTCTGTGGAGGACTCTGAAGATGTGTGGATATTTGTGGTGTTGGTGTCAGGTTTCCTGCTCATTGGCCTTGGAGGCTTCCTGGCTTACCGGAAAATTAATGAGCTGTCAAGGAATATTGGCCTGCTCCCGGAGCTCAGAGATGGTTTGCACCACGCTGTGAATTCACAGACTCGCATAATTGTCGGGATGAACTGTAAGCTTGGAACTTTGGCCGAGATTCATTCATTGGCACAAAAGATGGATGCCATCAAGGATAGGGTGGACGAATCAGCACGGATTGGGATAGATTAATGTCCATTATTGGGATTTTGAGAGGTTGAGGACCATCAAACTGTAAGACAGAGAGGAAATTATCTCTGTCTGGCCCCAAAACAATTTCTAATCGGAATCTGGTGCCCTTGAGCCTGCAAGGCTCCAACGAAAACTCCCCCCTCAGAAGAAATGTGGAATGTGCTGTCGCTATGGCAACTCAACTTTGTCTCCTATCTCAGCCTGAGCGGGACTGCGGGAAGGCCGCCGAATCGTTCCACGGTCACTGCAACCCTCCAACCCTCAATGCTCCTCCCCCTGTTCAGACTGAGGTGACATGCGCTGCTTGTAGTGGCTGCAGGAACTGAAGTGTGGATAGTCCCAAACCCACCACCCCAAGCCGACACTTATGTTGTGTGATGTCTGAAGTCTGTCGCATTTCTGTCTGAGGTGTTTTTTTTGCAGAGCAAAGCTGCCCTCCCGGTGGAGGGTAACTCTGAAGTGCCTTTTTTTCCCCTCCACCTGAACCAATCCTCATGTAACCCTCTGATCTCTATTAAGATAGCACAACTCAGGGTTGCGAATGACCACAGTCACCAATGCTTGTCACGTGTCTTGCCAATGTATGTCTGATCTCTGAATTGTGTGTACTGAAACTCTAATTTCCCTCTGAGATTAATAAAGTATCTTTGAATTGAATTGAATTGTATTCTGCGAAAAAGTGGTCCACAGTCTCTTTGCACTTCTACTGATAAACATCTATAAATAAACAAAGAAAGCAAGCTAAACTGATCAAGTTAAATCAAAGTGACATCACTGTGCAGGAATAAAACATGTCAACCCTGACAAGATGAGACACGTTACTAGCATGTTCTGCTACATCTCCAGAGAGCTCAATCATAAAACAGCTCCTCTACATAAACAAAAAACATCTGGTGCATGCAGGTAACCATGGAAACTGCTACGGTTACAGATGTTCTGCTGTACGGTTAAATATTTGATTAGAACAGACTTGCTGTACACGGTAATAGGCTCACTGATCACCTCAGCTTTTTTAGGAGGTTCTAATCATTAGTTTTGTTCTCTTTGCCACTTCACTTCCAGTAGAATTCTAAACAGAACATTTATGTTCATTTGTTCTGTGTCACAAATGTGCATTCAGGCTAATAGAGATTGTTACATCCATCACACAAATATTTAGTAATAATGCACATGTGCATATTATGGACTGAAACAGAGTGCGGCTGTTTACACAGCATCCAGAGCAGAAGGCAACAGCACTCCCAGCCAGGAAAGTTAAATCGATTCAGTAGATGAAAGAGCAAAGCTGGGGTGCAAGTCATTATGTAGCCAACATTTTTTGTTCTTCAAAGTTTTCCTAAGTGATTAAAAAAAGTACACAACTCAGATTATACACTTTCAGATCATAGCATATAAAAAGGGACAAAAAGCTGAAAATGGTTGTTGTTTAGGCAGTGCTATAACCCCAAATATCTTGTTGAGCTCATTGTAATTATTTTTTATCACTGGCTCTAATTATACAGGCTGGTATCATTTCTTCTATCTTTGATCTCAGGTCCAAGTAAGTCATAACGCCATCATTTAGCTTTTTCAGAGCCCTTTTAAGGCCAAAAACATTCACATGAATGCTCATTAAAACAGGACGACAGTTTGCATTCAGATGTTTTTAGTCAGCTCTGGAAAAAAATATTAAATATAAAACAAAATAAAATAAAATGTGAAGAAGAATAAAATGACGTAAATAATGTTTTGAACTTCCTTTATTTATTGGATGTTTTGCACATGATAACCATCAACAAGACATGAAAGATGCTTCCTTGAGACGTTGCCCGATGCTGGGAGTGTGTATGTAGGAGCAGTGTGCCTTGGAAAATGTACTGCAAAGCTTATGATTTCTACATGGTCTCTAAATACTCGAGTAGTCATAACAAATATTGGACTCAAATGGTCTCCTCATGTACGAAAGCCATCCATTTTCATCCACTTGTAGCCTAAGGCGAGAGGCCCAGACTTCCCTCTCCCCAGCCACTTGGGCCAGCTCCTCCGGGGGAATCCCAAGGCGTTCCCGGGCCAGGTGAGAGACATAGTCCCTCCACCGTGTCCTGGGTCTACCTTTAGGTCTCCTCCCGGTTGGACCTGCCCGGAAAACCTCACCAGGGAAGCATCCAGGAGTTATCCTGACCAGATGTCCAAGCCACCTCAAATGGCTCCTCTCGATGTGGAGGAACAGTGGGTCTACACTGAGCCCCTCCCAAATGACCGAGCTTCTCACCCTGTTTCTAAGGGAGAGACCAGCCACTCTTCGGAGAAAACTCATTTTGGTCGCTTGTATCCGCGATCTCGTTCTTTCGGTCACTACCCAATGCTCATGACCATAGGTGAGGGTAGGAACGTAGATCGACTGGTAAATCGAGAGATTTGCCTTCTAACTCAGCTCTCTCTTCACCACGACAGACCGGTACAACACCCACATCACTGCAGATGCAGCACCAATCCGCCTATCGATCTCACGCTCCAGTTTTCCCTCACTCATGAACAAGACCCGAGATACTTAAACTCCTCCACTTGAGGCAGGACCTCATCCCTGACCCGGAGAAGGCATTCTACCCTTTTCCAAATCAAGACCATGGTCTCAGATTTAGAGGAGCTGATTCTCATCCCAGCTGCTTCACACTCGGCTGCGACCCGCTCCAGCAAAAGCTGAAGATCACGTTCTGATGAAGCCAACAGGACCACATCATCTGCAAAAAGCAGAGACTTGATCCTCAGGCCGTGCGAAAGCCCAGATGGGCAATTTAGGTCATTAATGACTCTCATGGATCTCGCATGCAAATGTTGGCTGGTGTCTGAGAAAGATCTATTTATTAGGGTGAACAAATATTTTATTATTTATACATTTTATGTGAATCAGACCAATTTGTGAACAGTCATACATTATGTAAGTCACCATTACCATTCAATAAGGACCTCTTTTCCACAGGATGCTACCAATTTTAAAAATAAATCAGCCACAAAGTTGTCCCTGCAGTGTTTAGGTGAGGTTTCTGGACACTTATTAGGTGCATTATTTTTGATGCAGTTTTATGGGTTTAGAGCCCAAAAACCACTTAGTAGTATATTGTCATAGAAGCAGAGTGCCAAAGTCCAGGACTGCTTGGCTTGGACAACAAGGACTCTAAGAAATGCTGTATGTGGTCTCAGGGCCTTACCACCACTGTGTGGTCTGTGTTGTGTTTGCATGGCATCACGCCAGGAAGGTATCTCAAATATGTGGAGAATGGCAGGAGAAAAATCTATTTATGCAGCTTCATTTTAATGGATCATACAGCTCAGAAAAAGTAGTATTGTCCTAATTCAGTGCAAAGAAGTATTGGAAGCAATTTCTAAAAGTAAATAAAGACGTCGACAAAACTGTTGGTAACCATTGGTCAATGAAAGAAAATCCCACAATGGTCACAGAAACAACTTGAATTTGACAAAAAATGTAAAAAAATAAAATTTCCATGAAATTTTACCAGTGAAAGTCAGACATTGCTTTTCAACCATGATTCAATGAAATTATTTTAAAACATAAAATGATGGAAAAGGCCTGGGCAGAAATGATGGAACACCTAACTTAACCCTTTAGGCGCCATAGTTTTTTCAGTAAAATATGAATTTTTTACATCAGTATTTAAAGAGCTTGTAGCTTAAAACTGGTTAGAGATAGAGGAATATTGTAAATTAGAAAAATCTTCAGTATGAGCCAAGTTTTGTGATAGGAACAAATTCACTCACATAATTTGCATATTATGACGTCATCAGGTGGCAGCCATATTGGATTGCATCACATTTGCAGATAATTTTCTTTTTTTGATGTTTTTGTTTTATTTTCTTAGTGTTGTTATTGTTTATGATACATATATACCTATGTAGACATATATAACTATGTATGTATGCATATATATAATATTTATTACTTTATTGGTATTTTGTTATGTGTACTGCGTATCAATCAAGAACACTGTTTTTGGTGCTTCAGTGTCATGAACACATTTCACTCATCGTGGGTTGGGTGGGGTTCAAGCGCTAAATACTCCATAAATTTGAAGAGTAACACACCCACAAATGCTGCTTGGACTGAACTTACAGGTGTCTGCCACCCCGCTGTGTAATGTATTAACTGCATCATCATGACATCTGCCTCTGTTGCGTCAGGGCGCATACGACAGACCATTACCGCAATATTACTACCAAGCGAGGCGGAACGAATGCCGCAAAATTCGCGCAACGCCATGCTGGCATGGCGCGTTTATAGACATACCATTGCGGTAATATTATGCCGATTTGCCGCCATGGTGTGTCTTATAAAAGTATATAAGTGCATCATCTGTCCCAGAAGCCCCGGGACAGATGATGCCATTCATACCTTTCTAAACCCCCTAAATCAGCCTTGCTGTGAAAAGAGCTGTTTACCCCTCCCACTTGGCCAGAACATGAATATGATATTGAGAGGCTTGCTGATTGGTTGGTTTAAACCAGAAGGCCTCAGACACTGGAGACTGCAGATTGGAGGAGGAAGGGCTCCACGTTGTAACGTTTTTATGAGAGGTTTCTCGGGAAAGGGAGGTTTGTCTTGCATTTTTAAACGTTCTAATTTACATAAAAAGTGGGTCACACACACAGTTTTGACTTTTTGGTATGCTTTATTCACAAACAAGAAAATGTTGGTTTAGATTCTTTGTCCCCTTTAATATTTTGTTGCACATCTTTTGAGGCAATCACAGCAATCAGACGATTCTTATGACTGTCAATTAGACTTCAGCACCTCTCAGCAGGAATTTTGGCCCACTCCTCATGAGCAAACTTCTCCAGTTTGAAGGGTGCCTTTTCAGCTCCTTTCAAAGATGCTGAATAGGATTGAGGTCAGAGCTCATAGAAGGCCACTTTAGAATGATCCAATGTTTTCCTCTTAGCCATTCTTGGTGTTGTTAGCTTTGTGTTTTGGGTCATTGTCCTGTTGCGAGACCCATGACCTCTGACTGAGACCAAGCTTTCTGACACTGGCCAGCACATTTCTTTGTAGAATCCCTTGATAGTCTTGAGATTTCATTGTACACTACATAAATTCAAGAGACCCTGTCGGACATGCAGCAAAGCAGACCAGAACATAACAAAGCCTCCTCCATGTTTCACACTAGAGACAGTGTTTTTTATATGTTTAATTTTTCTGTCTGTGAACATAGAGCTGATGTGCCTTGGCAAAAAGTTTAATTTCTGTCTCATCTGTCCATAGGACATTCTCCTAGAAGATTTGTAGCTTTCTGACACGCAGTTTGACATGTTCCAGTCTGGCTTTTTTATGATTTGTTTTCAACAATGGTGTCCTCCTTGGTCATCTCCTATGTAGTCCACTTTGGCTAAAACAAGGATGGATGGTGCAATCTGACACTGATGTTCCTTGAACTTGGAATTCATCTTGGATCTCTTTAGAAGTTTTTCCGGGCTCTTTTGTTACCATTCAGATAATCCGTCTCTCTAACTCTTCCTCCTGCGGCCACGTCTAGGGAGGTTGGCTACAGTCCCATGGATCTTAGATTTCTGAATAATATATGCAACTGTAGTCAGAGGAACATCTAGCTGCTTGGAGATTATCTTATAGCCTTTACCTTTCCTCTGGTCTATGCTGAGTGTGGTACACACCATGTCACCAAACAACACAGTGAATATCTGGAGCCCTAACAAGACTGTAGTCACATGTGATGCTGATTAGTGGACACACCTTTAATTAACATGTTCCTTTGGTCACATTATTATCAGTCTTTTCTAGGGGTACCTTCATTTTTGTTCAGACCTGTTCAATAAGTAAATTTTAAAAATAATTTCATTGAAGCATGGTTGAAAAACAATGTCTGACTTTCAATGGTTAATTTTTTTATTGTTATTACTTTAGTTAAAGTTATTTTTGTAATCATTATGGATTTTTCATTCATTGATCAAAGGGTACAAATATTTCTGTCCACATCTGTACCTTACATTATTAGGCAAACTGTGAAGTTTATAAATATAAATATTTTTCCTTTGGAGGGCTAAGCTGCACCAAAATATATCAAAAGACAACTCACAGGACAAAATCAAGCAATACCACCCATCTTTAGTCCATAGTGTTGGTCTATAAATGAAACAATAGAAAGAAACCATCCTATAATTACATTTTTTTAATATAAAAAAAGTTGGTAAACAATAAAAACCTTGGTTTTATGCCACATGTTATGCACACCTCACACTGGCTCAAACTAATAACTGGAAAACACCTGAGTCCAGAAGGGTTCAGTCCCACCCAGGGCAAAGAGGCGTTTTTGTTATGTGCATTGGACTTGTACTCTAACTTTGCACTCTAACTGCTTTGTGTGTCTCTGAGTGTGTTAATGGCTCAACTGTTTGCCAACTCACTTGAAAAACTTAACAGGGCTATAATTATAAGTGATGTGTTTTCTGTTTGTTCTGCTGCACAAAAGCTTATGAAGTAGTCCAAAAGGCCACAAACATAAAGCCATGAATCGCGTTTGATTGATGTATTATAATGAAATCTTAACACCTGACCATTGGTGCTGCAGGATCTCTTTACCTCTTTGGCTGTATTAACTCTATTCACTCAGAAACATCTGTGTGGCAAAGGCAACCCCACTCAGTCTTCAGAGAATAGATTTCTGGAAACCATTGCCTTGATCATGTGACATTTAGTTGATTGTGTGTGCAGGATATCCTCATTTAAAAAAGACATCCTCTCCTAATTGCTTAGCTGTGCGACTTCCTGTACAAGTGTCCACATCCTTCACATTCACCAAACATCCTCTGTGTTCTTCACAATAACGGCCTGAAAAGACCTCTGAAGCAGACCGTAAAACATCACACTCAAGTTCCTCCATTGTTCTAAGTGGGACTTTTCAATGCTTTATTGTTTAGGCCTAAATATAGTTTAATTGTTTCTTTCTTTATTCCCCAGAATGCATTGCATTTTCCAGTGCTTCATTGTTAACTGTTGCTAAGCAAAGCAAAGCTGTTAGATGGATAAAATCAAAATCTCGTTTTTCTAAAAAAATTAAAATAAACACACGCACACACACACACACACACACACACACACACACACACACACACACACACACACACACACGAAACACCAATACAAGCATGATGAGTTAGTTTTTATCTAATCTTTTAGTTGTCCAGGACTTTTGTCTAAATGCTAACATGTTTATTTAAACTAGTGTTAGGAGCTGGCATGTCCAATAATTTTGACACATTGACCTAAAATGAAAAATATACAATTATCACACTTTATTCAAATGTGCACATGTGCATATGTAACATCTATAAACTGCCAACTATCCGCCCCATAACAACCTGTGGTTGTTTTTATGACTGTTTGCACATGCCTGTGGTTTCAAAGTCATTGAGACAGAAAAGTTACACAGATAAATTAGAAAATTCATTAGGATTCTACTGGAAACACTTTGCAAGCCTTTGCATCAGAAAACAAGGAACAACTCCTAAAATAAACTACAACAAATTATTCTAACTTTTCTATCACGTGAGAATGTTAAAAAAACAAGATTATATGAGATCACATGCATGAATATTTAGAAAATGTCCCAAAATCACACAGGAAAAAAGGTTTTATACATAGAGTTCATATGTCAGATATGAATTTAATGTCAATGTAAAATAAAAGAATTTAGGATTTAATTTTCTTAAAAAACAAACAAATATATTTTGAATTAAATTGGCCTAGAAGGACATTATAGAATGATCTTTAGAGAAATGTCATGTTATGTCACAATTAAACATAAAATACATAACTGGCTTCAGTCTTTGAGTTGGATTGTCTATGCTTGATTGAAGCTGTGAGAAGATGTAGAGGAATGTGAGATCATCTTGTTTGTTTTTAAACCAATGAGGTCTGATGTGAATCTCGTGGGTGGTAATTAAGTTCCCCAGACTGGATTCAACTCATGTGTGAGACCAAGAAGATTTCATCAACAGTCAACAAAACTCTTGTTAAAAACAAATAACTGTTTTTTGTTAAGTGTTCATTAAAAATAATGAGCAACCAATGCTGAAGTGAGTTTTAAGGCATCTGATTTATCATTCAGGTGAAACTAAACGTTTAATGTGATCAAACTGTGTTTAAATCAAATATTTGACAGCTGAACATAACACACTGTCCTGGGAGGAAGTCGGTTGTACTGTGGAAATACTGAATTTAGGTGCCTTGTTTGCTCTGCAGCTAACACTTTAATGTGTCAGGTGCAGATGTGACAGGGTGGGTATCACTGTATCCCAATTGATCACGCGTCCTGGCTGCTTGGCCAAGGGGATGTCACTTTGGCTGACTGGTAAGAACGTGTGACTCTCACCCAGGAGTCTTGGGATCACATCCCGCTCGAGCCCTCGTTTCTCCACCTTGCCACATACATAAACACACACTCACACACACACACACACACACACACACAGACCAAGAAGCCACTAAAATGAAATCTGTCACTTGTGAAGAGAACACCACACATAATCTTTATCTTCTGGCATTTCTCAAAGAAACGGCTCCTGAAACAGAAAAAGCAAACATGACAATTTGTATCTCACACATATCTAGGTCTAATGCTAAGTAGTCTGAATTGTTTATTTGAATATTCTGTGTAATTGCCAGAAATTACACTGGAGTGCAAAGAGCGTTAACGCAACAGTGAATTTATATCTGTGATCTTGAATGGACATAATCAGCTAGTAAAGAAGCTCAAACCTCTAGCTGAGTGCATTTACTTCACATCAGAAGTTCCCACACATGTTAGAAAACATGTCAGACCAACTGCAGATGGATGCTGCCTTTTAACATGAAATATGAAATTACATTTTTAAATGTCTTTGCCTCATTGTTCAAACTAAAACCGATCCAGGCCCACTCATGTCGGGATATTCTTTGTGCCTGAGTAATTCAGGATTGCTCACTGTCTGCTCCTGTTGTGAGCTGCATGGTTAAGAACCAGTGAAGGGGAAGGCTCAGTGCATGGGGACAGGCCGTGTTTTCTATGCCTGCAGCCAAGCGTGGATCTCTTATGTAAGAGAGTGGGAGTGGATGGCCAGAATGCAACATTCACTACAATTAACTCTCATGCAGACTTCACATCATGCCTCTCCTTCATCCCCACTTTTATTTTGATGGAGAACAATGTTTACGTACAGATCTTCATGCTCAGAAATGTTGTTGGCCATTTTTACTGTTGTTTATTTGAACTTTAAGCTTTATGAAGATCCTCACCATTCCTTTTCCTGTAAAAATATGATTTGTTATATTTGCACAATTTAGGATCATCAGATAACTGTCCTTCATAGGATAAAACAAGGTTGTTTTTTTTAGAATAAATTCTAAATTCAGCCTAATTTTCATTGGTTAGAAGTTTAGGATCTGGATTTAGAGACTTCTGAAACATGAAGATTCAGCCTGTTACTGCATTATTTAACTGAGCCTTTTGATCTTTCTCAGGTTTACACAAGTCTATTTCTCATGATTTTATGCCCCTCTGATGTTCTCAGAGTTACAAACAGCAGCTGACTTTATCGATGTATGGGTTTATTTTTCTGTTTCACAGCTTCAAGTGATTTCCAAATCTTTTTAAAGTTATCTGGCTATAAATAAGTAAATACCTTTCATCAGAGAACAGTTTTAATGTGTTTGATTTATTTTTACTTAGAAAATTTTATTTAAACGAAGTGGGAAGTGAGTGTGTTTTAAAGTCAGAGTGCGATTTGCAAGAACACATTTAAAAAAATAAAGCGTTCTTGCAAAAACACAAGTCATCAGGCTGCCTGCAGGACTCATAGTGATTTATTTACTCCAAAATGTATTTTTAGCTGCTGTGAGTGATTTTTAGCTGCACGTATTAAAACTATTAAAGTCAAACTGTCTGGATAACAAACAAGAGTTAGAAATATCCAGTATTCTCATGGTATTAGGATAAAGAATAATTTCCAAAAATGTACCTGAAACTAAAGAAAACCTACCTCTGAAACTTTTATGTAGGTAAATTACTTGAAACGTTTTTTGTACCTGAGTGTTTGTTTATATCCTGCTGCCTCAGGTAGAAAATGTAATATTGTTGAATAAAGATAAAAACCTTTTCTCACACTACGTCTCATTTCCCTCACAGCTAACCTTGACTGATGAATTCAGTGTTTAACCTGCTGGGTAATATTTACACAGTTCTTATGTATTGTGGACTGATAACATTCCTGAGTTTCTGCTGCTCGGTGACTAACTCATTGCACTAAACACAATAGATGCTTTATATTCATTGCTTTAGAAGTCATTGCTGTAGGGTTGCCTTCAAGTCCCACTCAGAGACTCAAACAGTGTGTTTCTGTTTGTTATTATATGTAATGACGATGTATTCATATTGATGGAGATATCTGTCTGGAGCCAAGGTTTGCTCTATGGATGACTGCAACAGCCGAGAAAAGATTAAACAACACCTGGAATACCCTTTGGCTGAATTATGTGTTTGGTCTTAGTTAATTTATTCATTTCCAAGATCAATTTATCTCTGTCTGCGTAGCTTATCTACCCATCTAAGTCAGAACCAGAACCTGGAGTGAATCAGACTCAAGAATTCAGCCAACACCAGAATGAAACAGTACTGTAATAGTTTATTGGTGAGGACTTATTGCTCTGTCCCAGATGCCGAGCACAGGAACTGTTTGCTGGACTGCTGAGAGTACCCCGATGAGCAGCACTGGAACATAAACAGAGCAGATGGTTGGCAATCTCTTGAGTGCTTTATGAGCTCAATATACAGTATATTACCTCTTCTTAAGACCAATAAGCTGTGATACTCTATATAAATATAGAATATCAACCTGTTTGGTCTTTTCGGTGTTTAATCAGAAGAGTCTAGGATTCTTTGTTTTATTCAGGGATTGTAAACACTTGGTTTTGATTCAGGAAAGAGTCAGGTTTGTAAAAGTAAGAATTTAATTCACAAACAATTAAAACTTGACAAGTTAACTAATATTTACAGTGAGTGGTTGGATCTAGATGGAGTAGGTGTAGAGTATGGTGCCTATGTGTGAATGCGATGTTATCAGAACTTCCGTATCTAGGAGAGCTGAGTTCTGGGTGTAAACAAATTTGGTTTGCTTTAAGCTACGAAGTTGATCATTATCAAAAGGCATCAGACGCTATCTGTGTGTCTACTTCACCCATTCTCGGGAGAGCCTCTTTGTGGATTCGAAGGTCAGAGAGGTCGGATGACCTCTGGCACCAAAGGGCTGTAGAATACTGTAGCACAGACTCTTCAGTCCAGAGATGTATCGGGTCACGACAGATGGATGGAACCACGTGTCTGTAGCCACGTTTACATGCGCATATTTAATCGGATTGAATGCCCATTCAGATTGAAAATTCTGCATGTAAACATGTCAATCAGAATATTCTGATCCGATTCGGCCCGATCGGATTGAAATTTCAATCCGATTGAGAGAGGTGGTTTATTCCGTTCTTCATTCCGATTGACGTGCATGTGCACAGCCATTCGGATTGTTGGGGTAAAACAATGCCCACTGCGCATGTGTGCAACAGCCAGCGGGCCTCTCCGCTGTCATTTGGACTGCCTGACTTCAAAAATGACGGCGTAATTAACAAGCGGCGGCTTTTAAATCCGACAACAAGCCGTCCCGTTTCAGTAATATTTAATTCAGAACTTGCATTTTGTGGAAGTAAAATAAAAATCTGATTATTGCACAAATCATTCGACAAAGATGTTCAAATCTTTACTGGAAATACGCAGGTTTATCGTGGGGGTTGCAGCGCACGGATCCCCGTTTCTGTCAGCTTTGAACACAGCAGCTTCTGCAGCAGGTGATGGAGACACGCTTGTAAAGAACACAGGATAATCTGGGTTTTACAGACCTGATTGGAGGCTGATGTTGGGTAGGAAAACGTCCTCGGTTAAATACTCTGGACGACAGTAAAGTCCGTGTTCGTTAAAAGCACGTAAACGCAGATGACCTGAGATGCGGTTCGTTAATGATGAACACAGGCTTCTAAACTTTCTGAACATCTTCTGTTATTTTGTTTGAACAGATTTTTCTCAACAGTTTCAGCTGATCGTCACATGTTATTAATAATAAGCCACAACAGAGCTCAGTAATAAAACATGAGGCTACCCCCCCCCCCCCCCCCGCTCTGTGCCGCAGCGCAGCGCAACAGCTGTCAATTCAGACCTGCGGACCAGCTGATCAAGAGGCAGACATAACCCTCCCTTATTTTAATCAACAATAAAATGCAGCAAAGCATATATCTGCAGTTATTCACTGAAGAAAACGTAACTTCTATGAGCTAAATAAAAATATTAAATTGAATAAATGGATCAGGAAAGCAGGAAGAATAGTTATTTCTGTTTTTACATTTTTCTTTTCGTTTCATGGCGTTTGTTTACAATTTTTCTTTCGTGAAAGGCAACTCTGCGCATGCTCAACCTATTTAATCGGATTAAATGCTTGGTGCATATGTACGCACGGCATGATCGGATCATTTCAGTTCGTGTCCATGTGAACAGAGATTCGGAAATTCCGATCAACCAAGATTTCAATCGGATTGAGGAAATTAGGCACATGAAAACGCAGCTAGTGACTCTTAAAGAGCAAGTAACCCCCTACCAGAGTCTAACTCCACTCCCACTTCATGTTTGAAAAATGCAACAAATGCTGTTGCCTGGCAGACCGAGAAGGCGGAGCTGCTAACAAATACACACACACACAGGCTCACAACAGCATTGTGACATCATAATGTACCAGTTTACATCATAGCATACCTCTTAGCCAATAGCGGTGGCAGATTTAAATTCAAATACAGTGCAGAGTTTTTACCTGACAACGGCACAACACTGCCAGTTTTAGGCAGAATATTTAAATTTTAACTAAAATGCACTGAAGTGCCAAACTATTGATGACACGTGTCTGCAGCACGATTAGACACTCATTTATTTAGTTTATCAGCAAAAAAAAAAAGTCTTTTTGGGGGGTGACTTGCTCTTTAAGGAGTTGGAACAATGTCAGCTTGTTCTGCAGGAACCATTTGCTGTATCAGCTTCGCAGGTGAAAAAATGATTTTGACGGCGTGTCAAAAGCTTTGACGGGTTAGAGAGGTTTTGCTTCAGATGGCCGGTCTGAAGCTTTCTCAAGAACTCAGTCACTGTAATGTGAGCTTTGTTTTTGCATTCTCATGTTATGATTTGTGTAGCCAACCAGAGGTTGACATGTTGAGGAATATTACCAAGACAACCTCAGAAGCACGCCTTCTTTGATACCGGATGCTCTGATCTGGGGTAGAGGACTATTTATGTGTCACGCGTTTGAATTGACTTTACTTTGTCCTTGTGTGAGTGCGAATGGTGATGACCTTGTCATATCAACATGATAAAACATATTTCAATCAATGTAATCATAACATAACATTCATTTCAAACTTCAATCACTCAAGCACAGATTAATGAAAGCATTTCATTATATTATAATTATTATAAGCAATAAACAAATGTTTATTTAATGATTATCTAACTTATAAGTTTTAAAAGTTCATATTTAATTTAAGAAATCATGAATTGATTTAGCAACTAATACGAGCTGTGAGTGTTCCTTATTCAGAGGCATGAAGAATCCTGTAGGACGATAAGGGAAGCTTGGAGGCCTTGAGGAGAGAACATCATTGCTGACAATACGTTATCATGTGTTCAGAGCTGCAGGGAGGCTCTGAACTCCAGCTGATGGGATGAAGGCAGGCTGATTAAAGTGAACACAAGCAGTCTCGTGTCTCCATTTTGACCAGATGTTGAAGGGTCAAACTGTACTTAAAACTGACCATTGCTGGACGTTACACATTCCACACACACACACACACACACACATCTGCACAACATGTATATAAAGTAGAAAATCAATGGCTACATTTCATAGTAAATATTCTATTTAGTAAGAGATAAACTTTAGTGTATTTATCTTAGTGAATCTATAATTAATTCAACAGGTAAACTAGTAGTAGCACATTCCATGTCAAAAAGAGTAAAATGTTATTATCAGGAGAGGGAGAATGATTAAGTTGTTAGCAGCAGTGTTCAAGCCGACAGCCCCACAGCTCAGCAGAACACCATTGTAGCTTCTTCTGGGGAGAAAAACACTTAGAGAGAAACTAAAGTTAACAGCTGAAATGGCAGAAAATAATACAGTAAAGAGAGAAACTGCAGAAGAAAGTAGTAGAGTGTGGAAAGTTGTCAGTATGTCATTCAGCAGTCTAAGCCCATAGCAGCATAACTACAGAGATTACTCTGGATAACTTAGCCTTTTAGATGGAGGCATGTTGGAGGCAGGGCAAGGGAGAGCTGTCTTTACCGACTGTACACTCCACTGTACACTCTACCTCTCTCTACTCCCCCAATTGTCCAGATCTGGGCTAACATCAGATTTTAACCTTAGGCTCTATCAAATAAAAATGTTTTAAGCCTAGTCTTAAAAGTAGACAAGGTGTCTGGCTCACGGACTAAAGCTGGGAACTGTGTAGAGAAGATGTTCTTACATTTAATTAGAAACCATAAAATGTGAAGTATCATGAAAATGAATAATTACCTTAATGGATCTTTGAGTAAATTTAACCAGAAGATCGGATCTCTTTATTGCAGGGATTGAGCAACACTTCGTATCAACTTCAAGAAAAGAGAGTGAGTCAGGTTTAAAAGTTTAAAGATTTATTACTAAACAAATTAAACAAGACTAACTTTAAACACTAGGTGTATGGTGCAACTAAGGTGAAGTAAGACTGAGGATGGTGTATGCGTGAAATATGTTCAGAACCAGCAAATCCGGAGAAACGATTAGTTCTGATGGGAGTGAAGATGATATTCTGTCACACACACACACACACACACACACACACACACACACACACACACACACACACACACACACACACACACACAAATGTTTGTGTGTACCATCAGTGAGAGCCAATCAGCATCCTGGTTTGCATGATGTTAACTGGCCTGCAGTCTTTTCTTTTCACATCAGGAAAATGTCAAGAAAGGAAAATGACAAACCCAGTTTGCAGTGTTACTTTTCATGTATCGCATCATAAGGACACATAAATGTTAAGAACGATGCAGTACTTTGGCTGTTTGAGAGAAACACGCTTCATGTGACAAGTAGGAGACAGTGATGTCACAATGAAAGCTTTCTGCCCTAGCTAAGATGAAATAGGATGGAAAGCTTTCTTTTTTCTCTTCTATCCAGGCCACTGCGCTCACAGTGGTGGGATGTACTTTATCTGAACATGCTGGAAACACAGAGAGCCTGTTTTACTTTGCAGAGCCATGTGTTTCTCACCTGATCTCCATTCTGCAGGAGCCCCAGCTATTTTTATAGCGGTGGATAATTTAATTGTGAGCCTAAATTGTCAATGACAAAAAATGCTTTGTCTGAAATGAGATTTGTTATATGAAGAGAAAACACGCTGACATTTTAAAGCATGAACTTAAAAAAATAAATAAACATAAATCCCTCAAGCCTTTATGGTGTCAAAGTTACAAACTAGATGTTTGGAGAATATTTAATGTTCAAATATAATGAGTGAAACAGAGTTAGTTGTGGAGTCCTCACAGCAAACCAGCTGAGAACCAGTTCGTAAAACTTGTGACGATGAGACAATAATCTTGTGAGAGGATCATGTATCTTTTTATAAAGGAACAGACCATGAGTCACCCTCTTCATGATCATTCTGATCACTTTGATCAGTTCTATTCTGCTTCAGAGGAACCTTGTTTCCGTGGAGATGACATGCTGGTGATCCTCTGCGAAGCACTTGAAAATAATACTCCTGATATCCTTCCATAAATTCCATTCTACAATCTCCAAAAGTGGCATCATCCTCTGATGGAAACAAACTATTTTGTTTTGATTCTGAGACGAGCAGAAAGGCTTGATGCCCCAAAGTTAAACAGGAAAAGCATCCAAAAGGATATATTTCCTAGCTGGGATCATAACTTACACTTTTCCTTTAATTTCCAAACATCTCAACCAAAACCGTCTTGTTCCAGTTCTCCATTCCTTATCAAAATCAAACCTTGTGTGCTGCCCTGCTGTCACACTTCAAGTAAATGACTGTTAATGTTTCTTTTATTTTGAATAAAGGTGTCTGTTTCTATGGATTGACTGTTTGGGTGTATGAAGTGCACACATTCAGTTACTCATCAGTTTTAGTCTGTAGAGGTTTGTATGATTAATATGTTTTCTTTGAGTTGCCAGTGGCCTTGGAGTTGGAGCAGCTGTAGCAGATCACTTGGCCTAATCAGCACCATTGGGTCATACCAACTCTCAAGGGAGAAGATTCCTGTGTTTATGTATTTAGTTATTCTCTTTCGTAAATAGTAGTTGGGTTTTGATAGTAATATGTTTTCATTTGAAGTAACTCAAAAAGAATGGACTGATTAGTATGAATTTTTTAGGGGTAGTTTGTTTATGTTCTTTGTTTACTGATGTCTCCCCACCCTATTGTGTTGGCAGTGGTCTGATCAGCCACTATTTAAGTTGATCCTGTTGTGTCTGTAGGAGTTTTTTTTTTGTACATGTCTGTAGTCAGGTCCTGAGTTTGGTTTACTTTGTTACTATGTCCATTGTCTTGTAATGTCAAGTGCTGGTTGGAACCCTCTTTGGAGAAAAGAAAAAAAGTAATAAATTAAGATGTCAAGAAAATCATCCGTGCTCTCCTGGCTGGTTTATGCAAGTCCCTGACACGACTGTAGATGTGTTTGTTCTACTCTACTTTAGCTGGAGGTTACTTGGGTTTAGGGTTAGAGTTAAACCTTTGTCCTTCAATGCAGGTAAAAATGCCACTGATGTGGGGCAGTAAAATAAAAAGTAAGATGTAGGATGAACGTGAACATCTGTGCTGATATGGGCTGGAGGCCAATAAAATTGGAAGGCCCCAACCAAGGGATGTGAAGACTAGGACAGGGTAGGACCTCCAGATCCAGGCTCTCAAAAGGCATTGTCAGAAAACTACAGTAAATGTGGTGATAGATGTGGTAATTCCAAACAACAGTAAGAAGTAGATGTATGTGAAACTCCAAAGTATGGAAAAGAGACTTAAAGAAGTTGTGGAAAGTGAAGTTGAGCTTGTTTCTGGTGAGAGTTGGACCCCGCCAAGGCTGCCTTTTGTCACCGATTCTGTTCATGACTTTGATGGACAGGAGTTCTAGGTGCAGCCAAAGTGTTGAGGGGATTAGTTTTGGTGGCCTAAGGATTTTATCTACTTTTTGCAGATGATGTGGTCCTGTTGGCTTCATCAGAATGTGATCTCCAGCTTTCGCTGGAGCGGTTTGCAGCCGAGTGTGAAGCAGCTGGGATGAGAATCAGCTCCATCAAATCTGATACCGCTGTCTTGAGTTGGAAAAGGGTAGAATGCCTTCTCCATGTCAGGGATGAGGTCCTGCCTCAAGTGGAGAAGTTTAAGTATCTCAGGGTTTTGTTCGCAAGAGAGAGAAAGACGGAGTGCAAGATCGATGGGCGGATTGGTGCTGCAGTGATGTGATCTGTTGTGGTGAAGAGAGAGCTGAGCCGGAAGATAAAGCTCTCGATTCACAAGCTTTGGGTCGTGACCGAAAGAACGAGATCACGGATACAAGCGACCAAAATGAGTTTTCTCTGCAGGGTGTCTGGCATCTCCCTTACAGAGAGGGTGAGAAGTTCAGTCATCTGGGAGGGGCTCAGAGTAGATCCGCTGCTCCTCCACATCGAGAGGTGCCAGTTGAGTTGGCTTGAGCATCTAGTTAGAATACCTGGACGCCTCCCTGGTGAGGTTTTCCGGGCATGCCCAACTTGGAGGAGACCTAAAAGAAGACCCAGGACATGCTGGAGGGACTATGTCTCTCAGCTGGCTAGGGACTGCCTAAGGATTGCCCTGGAGGAGCTGGCCCAAGTGGCTGGAGAGGGTGAAGTCTAGGCCTCCCTTAGGGTGCTGCCCTCGTGACCTGACACCGGATAAGCAGAATAGGATGGATGGATGGATGGATGGATGGATGGATGGATGGATGGATGGATGGATGGATGGAAAGTTGAGGCCTCCGTTGGAGGTCATCATCGGAGAATCCTGGGCGGGGAGAACTACAACAGAAAGCAGGATAAACCTCATAAATCTCAATCCACAAGACATCAACAGTGAGAACAGATGATGTGAGATAAAATCCTCAAGTAAAGTAAAAGATGACGCCACAGGAGGAAGAAAGAGTGAGCTGAGAAGTTGTTTTTTTATAACTGGCCCATTCCGTGAATGCGCAGTCCTCGTTGTAATTGTAAACGTGAACTTTTGGGCTCTGCAGTGATAAAAGGTTTAACAGCTGGATAAAAGGGAATGCAAATAACAAGAAACTTTCCAATTTGAGTTAATTCACAAACTGCATCCCATGTCCATCATGTTGATGACACTGATTGCAACAATTGCACTTTTGGGAGCCTGCAGACAAAAATGTTACAAACAGGAGAGAAATTTGGTTTTCATCACCATCCAAAACAACACGCAGCTCAGACATTTAGTTTGAGTCTGAAAGCATTTTTTTCTGTAGTAATTTAATCCAGAATTTCTATTTTGAAAGAAAGTTTTATTATTATTATATTTCCAGAGCAAAACCGATAAAGAGTTGAGGACCCAGTGATTGATCTGGGCGCAGCCGAATGATGCTGCTGGGGTTTGCACCAACACGGCCTCCCGGCGGCTCGGTGCGCGCGCAGAGGAGAGCTCCCTGCTGCGCGTTTCCATATTTTATGAATAAGGACAGAAGGCTAGTGAAGGTATCTGGAGATTAGACGCAGAGAGATATCCGTAATCTGTTCCAAACAGAACCCGGCAGGTTTGGGGTTGGACCACTTTTCCTCGTGGAGTATCAGCGTGACGCATGCGCCTCCTTCCACCTTTGCTTCATCCCCAGTAGAGGAGCAGAATGAACTTGCTGTGTTACCTGTTTAAAGGCGCCGCCGGCTGAGAGGGAGAAGCCTGGAGGTAGAGCTGAAAGTTTGAAAGGCAGTTTATTTAAATAAAATAGGCGGAACTATGCGAGTTTAATCCAGAAATGAGTCTCCGGGGAGTGGATTAGATCCCATTACGAGGAGAGCGCGCGCTAGTAAGGATGCGGAAACAACAACAGAAGCGGGCAAAGTCCGGATTGTGATCCATATGGGATGCGAACATGATTGACGCGAGGCATGCAGTGTCTCCAGGGAACCGTGAACATGTTTAGACTCGGACGACCTGAAAGTTTTCCGCGCGGGACAGTGCCAGTTCTATGATTATCACACCACTCATCGGAACAGAAGAGTTTGCTTTGGATCATCTCCATCATGTCAAAAGTCATCCAGAAGAAGAACCACTGGATCGCCAAGGTGAGCGAGTGCGCGGTGGTTCGGGACGCCGGTGGGGAGCTGAACTTGGAGCTGCGCGGCGGCGCGGAGAACGGAGAGTTTGCGTACGTCGGCCAAATAAGGGAGGATGCTGTGGTTTTTCAGGACGGGAAAGTGTGCGAGGGAGAGCTGCTGCTGGAAGTGGAGGGGCTGTCTGTGTCTGGATTACCACTTTATGACATCTTCACTGTGATCAGCTGCTGCAAAGGTCCCGTCAAGTTAAAAACTGTCCGTCAAGGTAAGTGATGATGGGAGACGCAACCACCGCACGATATTTGGGATATAGGAGTGAGAAGTGCTGCTCATCCTTCATCCTTCCTCAGCAGCAGCCTGGAACGAGCAGTCTTTGACATGAAGCTGCCCTGACAGGCATCCTGTCCTCATTTGTCCAAAGCCTCCCCAGGTCAGAGTCACAGGGTCACACAGATTAGGCCACTTACTCCAAACAATCCTTGTAAACTGACACTTTACCTCCGTGACTTGTCATTTAAAGCTGACAATGTCTTCCAGGAACCTTCTGATGCCCAAGTCTTTGTTTTGTGCTGTACACTCGGGTTATTTTAATGGCAAAACCCATATTTTTTGTTCTGAATAATCAAAAACAGAGTTTTTGCCGTGTCACAAAGTAATACTAACACCACTATAGATATATCAGCAAAGCCACATTAGCAAAACTCAAAAAAAGCTAGAAGACTCTTCATAGATTTAGAGCTGAGAGTCACCACAAACATACCCTAAACCCTGACTGACAGTGTTGGGTCTTCAGACTCTAATTAACCTTTTCATTGTTGTTAATCCCGCCTACATCCCATCCAAGAAGAATTGGCTTTGCTTCCGTCAGTTTCATCTCTAGTCAAAATGTCAACCTCTGCACAACTCTTCTGCCTATTTGCATTCTCATTTTGAACTTTGGCTTAAAATTTCCACCAAGTCCTGCACTTATCTGTAAATGAATGGTGCCTTTACATAATTTGAAGACATCTGCTGCCCGAGACTTGGGCAGGGCTGATGGGCAGCAGTTGTTATTTGTGCAAATGCTGCATGTGTATTAGGCAAGCTTGGCCCATTGCTTACAGCCCGCTGCATCTGTAAGACAGCCAAAGGGCCAACAGGGAGAGGAACAGAGCCTGAATCAAACTTGAGCTTAGCCTTTTTCTTATTTTTATTCCAGTGTTGTGCATCTCAGTCCCGGTCGGATTTACATGTTTTTATTCTTCAGTGTGAGAGGTAAAATAAGTAAAATTTGAAGGCAGATGCTCAGGTATCTCTTCCCACACACATGCAGGTTCAGGTACTTTCTTTATAGCACTGCACAAAGTTTGATAAAGCTGGAAGAGCCTACTCTTTGGGAAAATCATTAACTCTGTTGTTGAACCATATAATATCTGTTTTTGCCTTTGAACTTCATGTCCATAAGTGAACATTCAGTCTGTGGTGGAGCCTATAGAACTGGCATTTGTTTAACATTTGTTTTGTCTAAATATTTGAATGTCCATCAGCAGGTTTAGATTCATTTCTAAGTTCTATTGAAACCTTTTGTTCTAAAGAAAGCTGCTCTGCTCTCAGCCTTGACATAAAGGATATCCTAGCCCATCTGTCATCAGTTTCTTCCATGAGTCAGCAGATTCCCCATCTCTAATTAAGGGGGGGGGGGGGGGGGATTCTTCGATTATCTCAGCTCCTCAAAGACCTCCATTGTACCTAGAGATCTGTGAGGCTGCCATGCACAACGGGTGAGGGTTAGAAATCCAAGCTGTCCCAGATCAGACGAGAGACTGTCCAGCTTAATCAGATCTCTGTCTTATTCTTTACTAAGGGCCACAGGTCATGTTTCACCAAGACACACTGCACCTCAGCAGCTCCAGGGTAGCTGGAAACATTAGCTGCATGTTCATATAGGCAGCTTGGTGTTGTGGAGTCCACAGGTGTGTTGCTCCCAGAGAAGTAAAGAAACCAAATCCACCTAAATTATGTTTTTTGCATTCCTCTGGAGAACATGGAGCAACCAGCCATACAAAGTATTGGTAGGAAGGAACTTGTTTACATCTAGGGTCTCATTGATCCAAATGTAATCACCATATGAAGATTTGAGCTTAGATTTAGTCTCATGTTTTGGCTAGTCCCTTTCTTAAAGGGGCTTTATGGAAGTTTGACAGCCAAAACATGTATAGAAATAATAAATTTCTTCTTCATACATTCTCCTGCAATGCCCTGGTCCTGTAGAATGAGCCCTGGCATTTTTACTGTGATTGCCTATTTTTCTGTAAATCACAGAAAAAAAGAGCTGCTCGGGTCGAGCAGGCAGCTTCATGCACGTTCACGCTCAGGCATAGCCCTCCGAACCGTTCTTTGAACATTGGTTCAGCTGTCATCAAGGTTATAATTGTCACAGGTTCAGAAGACGCCACAGGCGCTTTAGCTCGCCTAGTAAGACTCCGGGCTTTCGTGCAGAAGACCCCAGTTTGATTCTGGATGTGAACATAGTTGTTTTAGAGTTTCTTTTTTACATTAATGATATATTTTTTTACAGTAAGATGCCCAAATTTTTATTTGAGACTCGCCGAGCGGCATTGAATTCACAGATAAAAAAGATGTGGGTTCGACTTTCATTTTGGAACAATTTTTCAAGCAAGGGAATGGAATTATCTGAGCATGGGGACTGACCCATCATAAACCTTTGTCGGTTGTGCTGAAGAGAAAGGTACAGAACCAAATTATTTAATTAATTAGCTGCATGTTCTCCTGTCCTCTGTCCTCCGGGCCACACACACACACACACACACACACACACACACACACACACACACACACACACACACACACACACACACACACACACACACACACACACATGGGACTGTCTCAGCTGTTATTTTCGTTAAGGAGTGTGCACGTACAGCATGCGCGCCTCGTGCACGAGCCTCCTATTGAAGCTGCCGTTGCACTTTTGGCCTGAGGGGGCAATCGCGAGCATAAAAATTCAAAACTCCGTAAAGTCCCTTTAACCATGAGAGACGTACCAGAAAAACCTAATAACTGTAGACCAAACCCAGATCATCACTCACAAACAACACACCAACATGCAAGCATTCCACCCATTTCTGGTCGAGAACCACGGCCTGAGACTTGGAGGAGGATGTTTGAAAACATGTCAGTCCATTTGCAGCCGGTGTCTGTTTTTCTGTCCTCAAGAATGTAAAGCAAGTAAAGATTTCATTGACTTCAAGAGAGATATGAATCAAATGGAGATATATTTAGTCCAAATTGCTGAAAATGTTGTAAAATATTTGTTTAGCACATTTTTTGTGTTGAGTCCTGTTTAAATTCTTCAATAAGTGGATTTATAGAGTTTTATTCAAGGACCTCATTCCTGACCTGGAGAAGGCATTCCATCCTTTTCCGACTCAAGACCGTGGCCTCGGATTTAGAGGAGCTGGTTCTCATCCCAGCTGCTTCACACTCGGCTGTGAACCGCTCCAGCAAAAGCCGAAGATCACGTTCTGATGAAACCAACAGGACCACATCATCTGCAAAAAGCAGAGACCTGATCCTCAGGCCACCAAAACGGATCCCCTCAACACCTTGGCTGCACCTAGAAATCCTGTCCATAAAAGTTATGAACAGAATCAGTGACAAAGGGAAGCCTTGGCGGAGTCCAAGTCTCACTGGGAACGATTGGAGATGCACCTGGGGTATTATTTCTTTAAAATGTGTCAAATAAGATAAAACTTAATTTTTGCCACGGGTGGGAAATTCACCGTGTAATGACAGATAACAGACAATAAAAAGGTAAGAGCTGTGATAGATACCCCCCTCCCCCCCAAAAAATAGAATAGAATAAAAAACTATATCAACAATAAAGTATTGAATAGTGCACTATACATTCTAGAGACATTGCACACTTTGCCCAGTAATAATACTCCACCTTAAAAATTGCACATGTTGCACCAGAAAAAACGGACATGAGAGAAACTACCATGGTGCATTGGATGAGTTTGAGTTTGCTAGCCTGTGTGTGTTTGAAATGTGCATCATATCTGTGAGTTGACTTATGGGAAGATAAGCCAGTGAATGCAATCTTTTGCACTCACTTATGACTCGTGCAGTTGGGAATGGTTGGGTATTTCTATCTGTGATAAGTAATGCAGCTGCTGACAGTGTCGGAGAAAATGGACAAAATTGTTGGCTCAGTGACAAATCCAAGTTCCCCCGTAGTTCAAACCACAACGTGCGTATGTCCCACTTAGCTTAGGAATGTAGTTTGAGCCACATGTCACTCCTTAATAGTTGTAAAACCTCTAATGTGCAACTTCTTTTTATCCTCCTGTGAGCTGCAGACATGTTTGATAGGAATAAATGTAGTAGAACTGACACAGGGGAACAACAGAATCAGAGTCTTTTCAGACATGTAAACCTCTTCTTCATTAGTTCAGCCTATATTGAAAACTCTTTTCCCCCTTCTCATTTGATTTGATGTAAATAGTGTTTCTCACATAATGCTCTCTTAAATCTGTGAACCTTAACGTAATAATAATCTTAATTTACTAACTAAATTAACATCTAAAGGGTCAGACTGTAGAGGGGTGATGCTGATCATTGGGATGTCATGGCCAGGTGGCCATGTGAGCCCAGCAGAAAGGACTCCTGAACCTTTTAATGCTAGCCTTGAGCTGAACTCAAGTGGAGAAAAGCAGACCGGCCTGCTGCATACCAGGGATTCCAGAGAGCTGGGGTTTTCACTGGACCACCCTGATGAAACAAACTAAAATTTATACAAAAACACTTTAACATTTTGGCTTTATCTTTCCTCTTGTGCCATAATTTACACAAATTTAAATGATAAAGAACACTGTTTACTAAATTACTTAAAATGTGTATTAAGTAGACGCTAGCCTGCCCTGTGTTACAATTACATATGACCTTTGATAGCCAGCTTACAGCACACAGATCATTGATATTACTATTCTGAAATAGCATTGACAAACATAGTGTGCTTTCAAGTCAAACCAAAATAAAACACTTACAAAGCTTCTCCTTCCTCTTGATCTCTAAACTAATTGTGGTCAGATTGTATCTCAGTTTGAATGCTAAGCATCATATATGAATGCGATATCACTGACTAGTCGGGTTGTTGCAAAGTCAAAAACCTGTTCAGAGATTATTTTAAGGATCACCTCCCCCCAGAATTCGACCCCCACCAGTTTGCATACCGTGCAAACAGATCCACAGAAGACACCATCGCCACAGCCCTCCATGCGGTGCTGAGTCACCTAGAGCAGCGGCAGAGCTACGTCCGAATGCTCTTTGTGGACTACAGCTCAGCCTTTAATACAATCATCCCAGACATCCTCATCAACAAACTGGTCACTCTTGGCCTCCCTCCTCTTACATGTGCCTGGATAAAGGATTTCCTCACAAACCGGCCCCAGACTGTGACAGTCGGCCCTCATCTCTCCTCCACTGACACACTGAGCACCGGCTCCCCACAGGGCTGTGTGCTGAGCCCCCTCCTGTATTCTCTGTACACCCACGACTGCAGTCCGTCCCACAATAACACTCTCATCATCAAGTTTGCTGATGACACCACGGTAGTCAGACTCATTTAGAAGGGAGACGAGGCAGAGTACAGAGAGGAAGTCCTGAAGTTGGCAGCATGGTGTTCAGAAAACAACCTGTCCCTGAACACCAAGAAAACAAAAGAGCTTATTGTCGACTTCAGGAGACACAGCACCGAATTGGCCCCCCTCTACATCAAGAGGGAGTGTGTGGAGAGGGTCCGCACCTTCCGGTTCCTTGGTGTCCTCATCTCTGCTGACATCTCCTGGGCGGAAAACATCTCAACGGTCATCAAGAAGGCCCAACAGCGGCTGCACTTCCTGAGAGTCCTCGGGAAGTACAAACTGAACTCCGACCTGCTGCTGACCTTCTACCACTCATCCATTGAGAGCCTGCTAACCTACTGTATCATGGTATGGTACAGCAGCTGCACCAAGGCGGATAGAGTGAGGCTTCAGAGTGTGGTAAAGACAGCACAGAAGATCATCGGCTGTCCTCTCCCCACCATGATGGACATTTATTCCTCCCGCTGTCTCAGTAGGGCAGCAAACACCATCAAGGATAGCTCCCACCCTGGCTTTAACATGTTCAGACTGCTTCCCTCAGGGAAGTGCTACAGGTGCATTAATACAAAAACCCACAGACTCAAAAACAGTTTCTTCCCCAAAGCAATAACCACCCTGAACTCACACATGCACCGATAACACAGCCCCCACTTCCCACTTCCTCCATTGACCACCACTATCCATTTATACCAATTCTATGTGCAATAACTGTGTATACATAACATTACTGTCCATATGTATATAGCGCTGCAGAACTGTACCAATACTGTGCAATAATTTGTATATAACACTTACTGTCCATATGTACATAGCGCTGCAGAACTGTACCCCCACCCGTATGTTTTTTTTACACTGAGTAGGAGATGCTCTGTATCTCACTTTACATCTGTATAGTGACAATAAAGGCATTCTATTCTATTCTATTCTATTCTATTCTATTTAGTGCAGACTGTTTAAAACTAGGATGCACAATATATCGGCATCAATGTCAGTATCGGTCAGTGTTAATCCGTTTTTAGAATATTGGGTAAGGGGGTGATGTGTATTCGTGACAGTGATTGTAGTCAGCTCAGAAGCGTAAATGTGTGTGTTGTGTGTAAATAATAACGTAAATTCAGCTTTAATAATTTTCATTCTATACAAAATCTGCTGATTTTAGAAGTATTATTTGTCAGTTTATTGATATTGGCAAATATCGGTTATCAGCCATAACGGTGATATTTATATCGGATCTCGGTATCAGCCGTAAAATTTCATATCAGTGCATCCCTATTCAAAACACAAAACGATTTTTTCACAAGAAATCGTTGACTATCTAAAACTGTTAGTGTTGGCTTGTGATAAACAGTAATCTAATCAAATAGAAATATGTACAATTAGATGAAGATGGAATATTTGTCAATTACTTTAGCAGGTGGACTATCTACTTTTGAATGGGTCATTAAAAAATCTCAGTTTGGTAAAACCGTTCAATCCAAAATACACACAGATTTTTTCCACTTACAAATGAAATAATATACACCAATAAAAAGTCAAGCATTTAAGCTCTTGTATCTCATGAGGCTGAGGGTTCATGCTGTTAGGTACAGCCAATAAAAATGATTTTAAAGCAACACATGGTTCATTGTTGCCTCATCAAATGAGATAAACTAATCCGGACAGCTTTTAGGTCCTAGTCCCATTGGGCTGTGACTGTTGTGGCTTGTTAGAGGTGCAAAATAGTCAAATTATCTCTTAGAATACTTGGGAGGCTTAGGACTAGATTAAAACTAGATTGTAACGTTTGCTTAAATTTTAAGCAAAGTTTCCTGTTGCAATTTAGTCACAAAATGTTCTAATTTATTCACTTATTAGCAATTTTTGTCACACATTTTATTTTACCAAACGGTCACAGTTTGGCTTCATAGGTTACGGAGTTCTCTCCAATTTAGTTTCATATTTCATACAGTGTATGTTATGGAAACCTGAGAGGGTTCTGACTGTGACTGTTATGGGAGGAAACTTCTGTTACAGATTTTTTAAGACATGTTTAAAATGTTAGCAACATAAAAATGAGGTACTGTGATTCTAGCAAACATAACGAGAGTCCAAACATTTTATCTAAAGACATTTTGGAAACTCCTTCTGCTGTTGGCAGGCTGTCACCAAAAACCTCATGCCCTTGATATTCCAGCTTTAAGTAAACACCTTGTACCTTGGAAAATTGCTCAAAAATAAATTTCGTTTAACTTTTTACCATCTGAAACTGAAGTCTAACTCTTACAGTTGTTAGAGGTTAAGATGCCTCACGCTCCTGAATGCTGTGAGAGCTTTTAAACATAGATCAATAAGTCCTATTCACTAAGGACTAAATTGGATTTATAATACTGGTCTTGAATTAATACAGCTGACTGTGTGTTAGTGGATTCCTGAATGTCAGCATGCTATATTTTAGAGGTGGGAATTGATACGTTTTTATCAATATCAATGTTGTTGTCGATTCTGTCTATCTATCGAATTCCTTATCAATTCCTTAGTAGTTCAATAAGTGTCAAAAATCAAATAGCACATGATGTCCTGCATTATAACTGTCAATTTAATAATGATAAATAATTAATTGTACCTGATATTGTTTGGAGATATGTTTCTTACCCCTTTTTTCCACCGGAGCTGTCAGCAGCACGTTACTGCAGCAGCACGTCTTGCTCGCGTAAGCTGCTGCTTGGCCCTTCCCACGAGATGCGAAGCAGCAGGGGAGCAGCTGTCACCGACAAAGCACGAAGTCACACGAGTGACTTCATCAGTAAACACAACAACAAGCAGGAGAAAACTACAACATGGCTCCAAAAGGTTTGTGTTTTATGTTCTGTCCGTTTTATAATCGCCAATACGGACCTGAAAAACAAAGGAGACCGCTAGCTAGGTGATAACTTCTCACGGGGCCGCACAGTTAGTAACTGTTTTTAAAGTAAAGCAACCGGAAGGCAGTACGTTTCTTTATTCTGGAAATCTCGGGAAGCTTCGCTCCGTTTCCACGTCCGATTTCCTGTCTTTCCTTCCCCAAAAATGTCGAAATTGACCCGTTTCAGAGGCGTTGCGTGTAGAAAATAGAACCGGCGCGTAAAGGCCGTGACATGCTGCTCCTGAGACATGACCGACTCGTGCTGCTGACGGCTCCGGTGGAAAAGGTTCTGTTGACCACAGCGGTTCCTATCAGCAGCTATGACGTGCTGCTGCAGTAATGTGCTGCTGACGGCTCCGGTGGAAAGAAGCGGTTAGCGTTCTCTTTTAAGCTCCTTCTGAAGGCAGAGTCATCTTCTTGCTTTAAGCTTTTGCAAAATCTCACCACAGGTCAGACTTTTGTCGCTGGAGTCTGCTAGTGTGGAGGTGTATAAATAAGGCTAATGACACTAACATGATAGGCAGTGTTAGTTGATTAATTACCTGCAGTATTAACAGGAGAGGGCGTGCAAACGCTCCCGCTGCTGCTGCGATGAAATTCACTAGTCCAGGGTGGGTCAAAAACATGACATCCACTTTAAGTTATCGCTTATTTTCTGTGCAAACACTTTTGCACATTTGTAGTGTTTCCTCCCTTTGATGAAATGTCTATTTTGCAAGTATTGCGACTTGTTGTCATCCTTTCTAGTTGCTGCTGTGTTCTCCAGACTCTGGAACTCTCTCCCTCTGAGCCTGAGATCAGTGGACTCAGTGGTCTCCTTTAAAAAGCAGCTGAAAACTCACTTGTTCAAGCTGGTTTTGGTGTGACCTTCATCACCCTCTTCTTGTTCTGCTCTCCCTACCTATTCCACCTTCCTCATGATCCATTGATTTCCCTCTTTCCTATTCACTCTCTCTCTCTTTCTTTACATTTTTAATCAAAACAGTCCATTTTTGCACATTTTAAATATATTTTTAATCATTATCTAAATACTTTTTCTATTTTTAAATTTTTTGTTTTTGTGAAGCGCCTCGTGATTTTTATCTTGAGAGGTGCTATAGAAATGATATTTTCTTTCTTCTTCTTAAAGTATAACTGAACTTCTAAATGTGTAACCTATGCAACATAGCTTCAGTAATCTACGCAACGTGCGTTGTGATGTCATTCACGCTGACTGGAATTGATTAGGGAATCATTTGCAAAAATGGCTAACGATTCCTAGGAATTCAAACAATGAACCGGATTTCGATTCCCACCCCTACCGCGTTTTCCCTATCATGTCTTTATAGACACTTTATTTTTGACAGCAGACTAGACTCAGATGTTTTGTGTGTTCCCCTCTTCCAAAAGGCTGGTTTTTGGCACAATACCTTTATTTTTGTTTTGGTTTTAGAGTTCATAGACTGTAATTTTATTTTACTTCACCTCCCACCCAAATGGCAGTTTGAAACGGGCACCAGCTCTATCAGACTTGCAGTGATCATTACCAAGGAATCGGTCTGGAAGATGAAATATTTCACCTTGGTCCTCTTAAAATGACTACTTGAATTTACTAGAAACTGCAGTATTAAACTGTGCATCTTGTGTCATAACCTCAAAGAAATAGCTGTGAATTATGGACTTTGCTTCAGAGATTTTATCAATGACGTTAAACAGGATATGTGCCAGAGAGGTAACCTAAAACAGCCAATTACTCTACAAATGCTGCTTTATATTTAACACTATGATAACAAACACCCAGCTGTAAAGTGCATGTGTGAACAGCAATTGGAGAAACAAGCCCAGACCAAACTGTTGGCCACTGATTTCAATGTGTGATAATGGCTGATAGAGGGTGTGACAGAATGTCACATTCAAAGGGTTTAAAACAGCAGGAAACACACAAACAGCTGGTGCCACAAATATTTTACAACATGGCAAAATAAATGCAAAACGAACAGTAAAATCACAGAATCAGGTCCATCAAATCCATGCTTGAATCAGTTATTGCAGAAACAACTGCTGTGGATTTTTCTCTCAGCTTGAAATACATGTGCAGCGATAAAGAGGTCCCCATATGTAGGTTTATACGGATCATTTTAAGCCGCATTAAAAGTAAATTATCAGTAATGTACACACAGTGCTTAATTTGTAAATCAAACGTTCCCGGAACACAAATACTAACGTCAACCTAAAGTTTACTAAAAACAAAACAGATGCCGGAACACGCACGGAGGGGTGGCGTGGTGGGAGATGTCCGGGTTGGTTCGCTGGAGTTTTTGACAATTAAAATTGCACCCACATTTTCTAAGTTAACACACATCTATTTTACCAATGGTAGTTTTTGCATCTTTATTGTTCCCCTGCTTCTGGGTGTGGAAGTTAAGGGTTCCAGGGGAGCCTGTCATCTTTTGGGGTCAGCCGGGATCCCTTCAGCTCACCCGTAATTCGAACCCTGCGTATAGCACAAGTTGGTCGCTTGAGTTGCCGGATCCTAGCAGACAGTTACCGGAACTGCCCTTTCAAAATACGACAGTTCCCGGATCTTGTTCCGGCAAGATCCGGCTCAAATTAAGCCCTGCGTGTCATGACTCCCGTCCTTCACCCTCCTCCACTTCCTCATTATACCTTCATTCATTTCACCTTGTCCTCTCACCAAGCTCCAGCCAAGCCCTGTTTTCCCCAGCAACCTCTGTCAGCTTCAATCAGCTCCATTCATTCCACCTGCTCCTGTAATCAGCCTCATCCCATTCACCTGCTTCCCCTGCTATAAAAGAACCAGCCATCCAGTCAACAGAGGCCAGATTATTACAGCTCTGCCAGTAGTTCTCCAGCCATCCACCCTGCCTGATCTCTCCCTCTGGACCTTGTTTTTTGCCTGACCCCTGCCTTGCTCGCTGCCTGCCATTTGGACCTTGCCTGTCTCTGACCCTGCTTCAGCCTTGCCCTCCAGGTACCTCTGCCTTCAATAAAGACTTTTAATATATTTTTACTGTGTTGGCATCTTCACGGGTCTTCTGAACTCGGTTCATGACAGAATAATCTGGCCCAAACTCTGACCCTACGCCGACACAGCACTTGGGAGTATTTTTTTTTCCCTTCATACCTGTCATGGAGTATCTCACGCTCCTGGACTTCATGGAACTAGAGAAGGAGCAGGCGTCACCGTTCTGGGGAACACGGCTGGCCATCAGGCCACAGCCTCGCAGAGGTTCCACTCCTCCATCCAGGCCTGCTGCGGCCATCTTGCGCAACGGGTACCTGACAACGCAACAGTGGCAGTCCCGAAGACCTTCTACTAATTCATGGCCTTCACAGACGCCAGGTTTTGCAACTACGCCGCTCAAGCCTCGAGTCCCTCCGTCCCGTTCACGTCCAGCGGTGGTCCCAGGAGGCGCACCGCGTCCACGTCCAGCGGTGGTCCCTGGAGACGCACCGCATCCACGCCCAGTGGTGGTCCCAGGAGGCGCACCGCATCCACGTCCAGCGGTGGTCCCAGGAGTCTCACAGCGTCCACGCTCAGTGGGGTTCCTACTTCCGCCTTTTGAAGAGGCTCCACCTGCCCCGGTCCATCGGTTGTTCCAGGGGTTGCATCGCACCCACGTCCAGCGGTGGTCCCAGGGGGAGCATCGCATCCACGTCCAGCGGTGGTCCCAGAGGTCGCACCACATCCTCGTCCAGCAGAGATTCCACCTTCGCCTGTCTGAGAGGCTCCGCCTGTCCAGGTCCAGCGGTAGTTCCCGGGGTCGCATCGCATCCATGTCCAGCGGTGGTCCAAGGGTCCGCACCACATCCATGTCCAGCAGGGGTCCCACCTCCATCTGTCCTGCTCCGGCGGTGGTCCCGGTGGACGCATCGCATCCTGCTCCGGCGGTGGTCCCGGAGGACGCATCGCATCCTGCTCCGGCGGTGGTCCCGGAGGACGCATCGCATCCTGCTCCGGCGGTGGTCCCGGAGGACGCATCGCATCCTACTCCGGCGGTGGTCCCGGAGGACGCATCGCATCCTGCTCCGGCGGTGGTCCCGGAGGACGCATCGCATCCTGCTCCGGCGGTGGTCCCGGTGGACGCATCGCATCCTGCTCCGGCGGTGGTCCCGGTGGACGCATCGCATCCTGCTCCGGCGGTGGTCCCGGTGGACGCATCGCATCCTGCTCCGGCGGTGGTCCCGGTGGACGCATCGCATCCTGCTCCGGCGGTGGTCCCGGTGGACGCATCGCATCCTGCTCCGGCGGTGGTCCCGGTGGACGCATCGCATCCTGCTCCGGCGGTGGTCCCGGTGGACGCATCGCATCCTGCTCCGGCGGTGGTCCCGGTGGACGCATCGCATCCTGCTCCGGCGGTGGTCCCGGTGGACGCATCGCATCCTGCTCCGGCGGTGGTCCCGGTGGACGCATCGCATCCTGCTCCGGCGGTGGTCCCGGTGGACGCATCGCACCCTGCTCCGGCGGTGGTCCCGGAGGACGCATCGCACCCTGCTCCGGCGGTGGTCCGGGAGGACGCATCGCACCCTGCTCTGGCCGTGGTCCGGGAGGACGCATCGCATCCTGCTCTGGCCGTGGTCTCGGAGGATGCATCGCATCCTGCTCCGGCGGTGGTCTCGGAGGACGCATCGCATCCGGCTTCGACGGATGAGGTCCAAGAGGCCCCGGTCCCGGCCCAGCCTTTCCAAGGGGCTCCGGTCCAGCCTGTCCAAGGGGCTCCAGTCCAAGGGTCGACGCCTCCAGGCTCTGAAGAGCACCTCTCCTGCCCCTGCTCTGAAGAGGACCCCTCCTGCCCTCAAGTTCCCCAGTCTGAAGTTCCCCAGTCTGAAGTTCCCCAGTCTGAAGTTCCCCAGTCTGAAGTTCCCCAGTCTGAAGTTCCCCAGTCTGAAGTTCCCCAGTCTGAAGTTCAAAGGTATGAATTTCCCCAGTCTGAAGTTCCCCAGTCTGAAGTTCCCCAGTCTGAAGTTCCTGTGTCCCCTCTTAGTCGTAGTCCAGTTTCCCCTCTTAGTCGTAGTCCAGTTTCCCCTCTTAGTCCTCGTCCACCAGTGTCCTCTATCACCACACTCCTACAGTCCTGTCTCCTGGTTCCCCGTCGCCGGCCCCCCAGGCTCTCACAGTCCCGGCTCCTGGTTCCCCGTCGCCGGCCCCCCAGGCTCTCACAGTCCCAGCTCCTGGTTCCCCGTCGCCGGCCCCCCAGGCTCTCACAGTCCCGGCTCCTGGTTCCCCGTCGCCGGCCCCCCAGGCTCCAACAGTCCCGGCTCCTGGTTCCCCGTTGCCAGTCCCCCTGACTCTTCTGGCCCTCCTTCCTGGTCCCCCCTCCTCCCGCCCTGCTCTGGCCCTCCTTCCTGGTCCCCCTCCTCCCACCCTGCTCTGGTTTCCTGTGGGCGTCTGGTATCCGCCCTTGAGGGGGGGGGGGGGTTCTGTCATGACTCCCGTCCTTCACCCTCCTCCACTTCCTCATTATACCTTCATTCATTTCACCTTGTCCTCTCACCAAGCTCCAGCCAAGCCCTGTTTTCCCCAGCAACCTCTGTGAGCTTCAATCAGCTCCATTCATTCCACCTGCTCCTGTAATCAGCCTCATCCCATTCACCTGCTTCCCCTGCTATAAAAGAACCAGCCATCCAGTCAACAGAGGCCAGATTATTACAGCTCTGCCAGTAGTTCTCCAGCCACCCACCCTGCCTGATCTCTCCCTCTGGACCTTGTTTTTTGCCTGACCCCTGCCTTGCTCGCTGCCTGCCATTTGGACCTTGCCTGTCTCTGACCCTGCTTCAGCCTTGCCCTCCAGGTACCTCTGCCTTCAATAAAGACTTTTAATATATTTTTACTGTGTTGGCGTCTTCACGGGTCTTCTGAACTCGGTTCTTGACACTGCGTATACAGAAAGGCCTCAGGATGTTTTAAATAATCACAAGTAAACGGGAAAAAAAACTGTAACAATGATTTTAAATGATAAAAATAATGACTCTATTCAAGCTCATAAGAATACCCTGACCCAGATGGCTGAGAATCCACATCGACCAGCCAGGTTTCAGCTGGATCTACGGCAGATATTAGATTGTGTCATTTGTTATTTAATAATTTTGAAAAACACTAGTTAAGTGACACCAAGGCGGCACACGCTGAATATCATACAAGTATTTGATCTGCAGACTGAATGAATCACTAGAGGAAGGTTAATTTTCTCAGTTTCACTCTTGCTTGCTTTTATTTTTCCTTAGTAAATGTGTGATAGAAATCGACTTCTTCAAAATTGTTTAAATTCAGGAGAACTTTTCACTAAACTCACTAAAAAGACTCATCACCAATACTAATACACTAATACTGAAGCTAGTTTCAGATCTGAAACCCACCTCCCCTGGAAGTAAGTCACTAATGTCCACTTTCTCTGAGTAGCAGGTATAGAGCGGTTGATGTTGTCCTGCAGTTGAGAATATTAACTTCATGCCATAGATGACTGTTGTGAATCTCCATACCCATCCGTACCAGAGGGGATATTCAGACAAATTACCTCTGCATTGGGGACAAAACACCACTGTAAAAACTAGGGCTGAATGATTAATTGCATATGCAATTAAACTGCAATGTGACAAAAAGAGATTTTCTAATTGCAAAGACTGCAATTTGACTGGCAGCGAATGGTTAGCACAATGCTAATATTCATGGAAAAATCCATAGGGATGCTAATGCTAATATTGTCAATTACATTCTCACAAATTATGAATTAGAAACACGCCAAATGATTACATTTGGAGTCTAATAAAAAGTTAAAACTGCCATGAATCAAATAAGTACAGACAGATATTTTAGTAAAGCCAGCCCTGCATGGACAAGACGTCAAAAAGTCCAAACACTTCAAACGGGACACACTTGTTTTCTGCAAATACAATTTCACAGGTGTTGTTAATACCTGTATGCTATCATTTTTATCATATACTGCGCCTACCTTTGCTCTCGGGGGTTTAAAATAGTATGATCTAAAACCTTTTTGAAACATGACAAATGAAGAATAGTGGATTTGCATGATGGATACAGCTTCGAGTTGGTCCCCCTCCACTGCATCTCCGTCTAAAACAGTTGAGCTCACTGAAAAAACTCCTGTGGTTGTAACACGTTTGGTGGGAACAGCTAATAAGTGTTTGTTATATCTGATGATGAGTCGCTCACGCTGTTCAGGAATGTTGGCAAACTCTTATTTTAGCTACAATTGAGGTTTTTCCAGCCTGGACAACCTGTTTAACGTCAAAGGTCAGACATTATTTTTCAGGTTTTTAAAGAAGACAACAGAATTCATAACTATCAGTTACAGCAAGTTGTCCAGGTCCTGAAACAGCTAAGCAGCCCCAGACCATCACACTACCACCCCCATGTCTGACTGTTGGGGGGATGTTTTTCTGAAGCTCCGAGGTAGTTTTACACCAGATGTAATGGGAGACACACTTTTCTGAGAATTCCACATTTGCCACATTGGCGAGCAGAACATTTTTTTTATCAAATGTCTAAGTGATTAGCAAGGTTGTGATGGTGGAGATGATGGACCAAGTGTGGTGGAGCTGACCAGGAGGCAGGAATGCAGGCACGGATTAAGTAAAAATGGGTTTAACGACAGGACACGGCAGGAACAACGAGAACAACACGACAAACAACAATGATCTGACAAAGACTGGCACAAGGAGGGAGGCATAAATACACAGGGAAATCAGGAACACATGGGCAGGTTAACGAGGGGCAGGTGAGAACAATAAGGGCTAATCAGGGCAGGAGAGGAACACAGTCAGGAAGTCAGGGGCAGATCGTGACAGTTGTTATTAAATAATTCTTAACTATCTTGTTTTTTTAAATGCTAAGTGACCTCTGACCTCAGCCTTTCCAAACAAGGCTTACAGGGCTTTTGATTCTGGGCATTATATGTAGCTTTATGTTGTCACATGACTTTTGTTAATTGATCAGGTTAATTTAAATGTGACAAAAATATTGCTAAATCAGAATGCATTGTTATGGGGGCAAACACTTTTTCACATCCTCATGCATTATAATGTGTGATCCCATCATCAATCTTTCAAGCTGCAACATAAGAATAATCTGTGCACGTGATTATTCTGATCTTGGCTCTGGAGTGTTGCTTAACAGGGGTGAAAGGTCAGTGATTGCTCTTCTTTCCTTCTTTCATTCTCAATCTGGAGCTTGAGGGACCGTGAGGTTGCTCATAAGCTCTTGAGTGACTGACCTGACCCAGGATTTAAACGTGTATAAAACGCTTCATGCACCATCATCTTATGGCCTGACGCTAATGTTCACACTGCTGTTTTATCTAAAAGCATGCTTCTTACAGACTGGTTAGCATTAAGATGCTGTAATTGCTCATGCAGCGGTAAGTGGTAAAGAAAAACTACTTTCATTTAGTTTCACCCGCTTATTGTTCTTAACAGACGGCTCCCATTGCTGTTAAAAGCCCATGAGGTTGTGAAGGCTTTCTCTTGGCAGGACATGGGTTGTTAATATTTAATGAGTTACGGGGTTGTTGCCACAGCACTGCCAGAGATTAATGTGGTCAGACTGTAAAAGCCACTAATGTCTACATCTCTCCCTCGCAGGATCGCTGCTCTTTATTGAAATAGCAGAACAGGCAGGATGAAGTAAGAACATATGGTGAGAAGGAACTACTGCAAAAAAAAAATTAAAATACTATGCTGGAATTTACAATTCCTGGGTTTTATATGAGCTGACACTAAGTAGTTTTTGTGGACCGTCCTCTGAGGTCATATTTGCTCCAGCAGACAAAGTTCAGACCTCTGTTTGGATTAGCAAACGTTTGTGGAACTCTCAAGTCACACAGGGAGACGATAAAGCAATTCAAACTTATTTTAATGCCTGTAAAAAGGGCGAAAAGGTTCCAAAGCAAAAACAAAACGTCCTTTTGATCTTGATTGAGCTTTCTCGATCTTTTTCCTCCTCTCATCTGTTTTAGAATTACTCCAGTAGATGTGCTCATAAACAAACAACTGTAATCTCTTTATCAAACATTTTATTGGATTAAAAACGTTCAAATGGCATTTCCCACCTTTCCCTCAGAGAACAGAAGACGTGTGCAGGGATAGAAACAACAGATTTCTGAGGAAAGTATTAATCTTGTTTCAGGAATAGAGAAAGAAGTGTATCATTTATGGTACATTTCATATTAAAGCTATAGGAAAATGTTAATAAAAATAACAAACTGTATATGTTTGTGCCAGGTTTGCTACAGCTCAGTAGAACCTCAAAGACTATAATCTCTTCTTAAAAAACAATCCTATTGCACAGAAATGCTTTGTCAGTGATGTTTATATACTTTTGGCATTAGCATTAAAACAACATCGAACACATAGTTGTCTCAGCTCTGACAGACCTTATCTGTGAAAGTTCACTGGAGATGAACACAAATCTCTGTTTGTCCAGACCAACTCAGTGTTCACCATTTTACAGAGGAATGGAGGTTCTTCTTCTTCATGTCACACCTCAACACAACCATACACAGACTAGAATTAACGAGTCAAGCTGTCTTTGATGTCTGCCAGCCTAGCTTTCCCATGATCTTCCTGCTCTGAGTCTTTGCCCTTAAAGAGGTAAAAAAGTCAGATCCCATCAGAGGACTTGACAGCTTCTAACAGGTGAAGACAAAGGGTCAAGCCCCCTCGTGAGCTTTGTGTATCAGTGTTTGGGTGTGTGTCCTTGTGATCTCATCCTCTCCTCTGTTCACCCTCATAAATCTGTGTTGTGTCAGTTGGAAGGAGGCCTTATCTAAATCAAAGCAGCTTTGCAGAAACCAACTTCCTCCAGCTGATTTTCTCATCAGTGTTGAGATATCTGAAGAGCGCTCTGATTGGGGCAGCTTGAGCTGGACACGGTGTGTAAAGGTGCTGGGGAGGTGTTTAAAGCCCTGCAGCTAAAATAAACCAACAAAAACCAACTTTATCCAGGACAAATATATCATCACTAGTGATGGAACTTGTGACTCTTTGTAGGGAGCCATTCATTTGAGAGCCATTTACCTCAAAGACTCGTTCAAAAGACTGGCTTTTGAACAAAGCGGAGCGATCTGCAGGGAGGGGGGTCTAAGCGTTTCACCGATGTCCATGAGAGCATGGAGGTTAACAGTATAACAAGATAAATGGTCCTCTAAAAGAACTCGGCTCTCATCGTTTACTTTAAAGAGCCGTTCAAAAGATTTGATTCATTCGTGAACATCACATGACTAATCATCACATTCTACTAAATTGTTCACACATTGCCTGACTTCCACACTCCATGGGTTTTATTTTATTTCACATTCAAGTAGTGCTTATGATAAAAGATTCCCTCCAATATCCAGGGCTGGGTCACCGGGGAAGCAGCCAGAGAGAGATGCCCAGAGTAGTAACGGGAACTCCGGCTCTTCTAAGAGAACCGATTCTTACGGTTCGACTCAGTAAAATGAACCGGCTCGTTCGGCTCTCAAACGGCCCCTCACATTTTTTGTTTCTTAAATGACTTCATCACCAGAAATTATACATTAAACTGTGTAAACTGAATTACTAATGTACGATATACAGTATATCAAAAGTTTATCATTTAATTAACTTATTTTAATCAACGTGAAGCAGTGCAACTAAAGCACATTTTAAATGACACAAACAAACTCTGCAAGTGAAATATTTAATAACTTTGAACTATTAGAGCCAGGTATGGTTAGATGTTCACTTTGCATGTTCCACACTTGTCACAATAGTTAAAATGTGTCAGAATCTTGGTGCCTATCTTGTTTTCACTAATTTCTTCATCTTTTTGTAGCGCTGTTTATTTTTCTTTTCTCCTTTTACAGCTCTGTCCCTACCAATATTCACAGCTCCCAACAGTCAATGTTATAGTTGTCCAAGGTATTTAATTAACGACACCTCTCCCTGCTTTCACAGCGATCAGAGGTGCGCTGCAAGCGCCCCAGATATTCTCATCATTTAGTTAAATATAGTGATTGATGCAGGCATCTTTTCTTATGTCTTTACCTTTAGACTGCATGTACAGCTTCTCTTCTCTCCTCCTCCCAAGACCTCCATAGCCTTGTGCTTTTATTCTTTTAAGGGTTTTCATGGGACATTTCATAAAGCATTAATTTTTGCTGAAGGTCTAATTTCTTGTTGCTGAGCCACTTTCAAATTATTGATGTATTTCTGCAGGCTAACACCTTGCACTGAGTGGAGCTCTAAGGGATCAACATATCATGTAAACCTCCCTCTAAGTATCCCGCTTCTGTTAGTTTCTATCTACTATTGTAGTTTCCCACTACATACACCACAAATTAAATCAATTCCTGTTGTTCACCTTCCCGAGGCTTTGACGTTTTCCATGGACTAAATTTAGATTCTCTAAAGTGAAACGATTGAAGCATTTTTTTTTTGCTGTGAATAATTCCACTTTGAAAACATAAAGCGTCCAATTCACTCTCCATCTGTGTTAAACCTTTAAACATCTGACCCAAAACTGACTCAAATCTCTCTGAGGCTCCAGAAGCAAAACACAACTTTACTCTTTTATGCTTATCTCTGTTCTCAATATAGAGATTGAGGCTGTACACGGTAGATAAGTGTGTTTAATCATTGAGTTGTCACTACAAAAAGCAAATTCATACCAAAAATGTCTTCAGATAACAGCTTTTAAAATGAAAAGCAGAGACAAAGAAATATTTTTGAAAGTCTTTGCAGTCGATGTTGCACGAAGAAGAAAACTGAATCTCTGTTTCTGCTTTTATAGAGTTGGAGCAGATATGCAGGAGGTGGACTGTTTACATGCTTCTGTCTTATCCAGGGGAGGGGTGACCTTGAGCTGCAGCTGTTTATCTGAAGTTGGCGGCATTTGGCTGTTCTGTTGAGTAAAAGGGGGGTGGTGGGGGTCCAGTCGCTCATACAGCAGAAATACTTTGTTCTGAGCAGACAGACTCTAATTTCCCTCTGGGATTAATAAAGTATTGATTGATTGATTGATTGATTGATTGATTGATTGAGACCATTGTGCAACAGAACTTTATTTGAGTGAGAAAGACAAATTGATAAAAAACAGTGGGGGAGGCTGAAGAGGATACTTTGACGTGGGTCATTTGGCAGGTTTCGGCTTGTTATGGACTAAGTGTGTACTCATGTCTGCCAAAAGGTTGGGAAAGATTGATTTCCAGTGGAGACCTAACACCTGTAACAACAAAAAGCTGGAACACAGTCTGTGTAAAGATAGGACACAAAGTCAAGTCTAATGTTAAAACCTAAATGAAGTTTGGTTCAGAATTTTAGTAAATGCAGCATTTGGGCCCCCTGTGTTGCTTTTCAAATTCTTAACCTTAAAAATGTTTAACAACCAGAGTGTCAACAATTTGGTATAGAGCTTATTTTAGTCCTTGTTTATTAGGGATGTCCCGTTCCAACATTGATATCAGAAGTGGGTCAATATCGGCTCAAAAACACTGTATCAGATTATATCGGACTGCATCAAAAATCTCCAATAAAAGCAGTCGCTTTTGCAACCAATGGTTTTTAAAAAAAAGCACTTTTTTCACACTTACTGTTATTGGCTCTTGATCACTGATTGAGTAATATCGCTTCATCAAGCCTATCATACATTCCACCCTATGAAATAGGAAATAGTTTGCATGATTTGCGCTGATATACTGAAGGCTGCAATATTGGTATCGTATTGGAAGTGAAAAAGTTGTATTTTGGCATCCCTATTGTTTATTATTGAAACCTGCACAAAACCTAATGGAGAAAAACTATTAAACAAAAAAGAGCATCAGCTCTGAGGAAGTTTACAGCCGGTAAACAAAACTGTCAGTAAGGTAAAAAAGAAACCTGTTCTGTGTTTTAAAAATGAACCAAAAATGCTATTAGAAACTAAACACAGCAAGAACATACCAAAGAAATATATAAAGATGGTTGATTTAAAAGTTTAGCGTTGCTACCTTACATTGGTATAACTTTAGCAACAATAAAATCATGTTACCATTATTATTATCACCATTACTATCCCTCATTACATGCTGATTTCTAGTTAAAGGTATTAATTGCAATTTGTTCTGTGTTTATTTACAGTTTTACCTCTAACCTTGTTGCACTGAGCATGTTGATGACAAAATCATTTCCCTCAGGACAATGACGTTTTGTCTTAGTCTTATTACCTGGCATTAAATTCTAACCCATATTGTGACCAAATTGGCAAATAATGTGGAAAACAAAGCATTTTCATTGCTTTTTTGGGTTGAAAATGTTCATGACAGCAGAGCTAATCTGCATTATTATGTACTTTTGCTTTAAAGCCATCAAGTTGGCGAATCTGGTTTGACATTATGGTTCTGAAAAAAACAGTCTTTGAAAAAGAGAAATTATCTGCAAAACAGGATGTGTCCAGTGTGACATATTATTATTTTAGCAGCATTCAAACTCCCTTTTCCTGGACTGGATAGTAAAACTCTGACTCAGTCATGATAATCTGTGAAACACCGTTGTGTCGAGTAAACTAGAGCCTTAAAATGATGGTTAAGTTCGGACCACCCAAAAATGTCCTCATCTCTCTGAAAACATAGCAGCTCATGCAAATGCTATTTTATACATTTTTTTAACTGTCATCAGTTCAACATTACTTGATTATTCTGACACAAATATGAACTGACAAAAAAGTGTTACACATCTGAGCAGACGGGGATGGGCTAAAGACATCTACAGGGAGAAGCTGGAGAAACAGCTGGGGCAGGACGATGCTAGTGGTGCATGGAGAGGGCTCCAAAAACATCACAGGACACCGTGGGAGGAGTGGTGCCCGTGAGTCGGCTGAAGGGGACCAGAACTGAGCCGATGAGCTTAACCTGTTTTTTTAACAGATTTGACTTTACCTCTCCACAGCTGCAACAGGTACCACCAATACAACCACCTCCACCCAGCCATCCAATACCCCCCTCCAAATGTCACACCATTCATCAGCTTTTCCCCCGACCATCAGCCCTCTTCAGCAACACACTCTCCCTCACTTCCCCCTCTCAGTTACATCTGACCAGGTGAGGAGAGAACTGAGGTGTCTTGAGAGCTGGAAAGCTGCAGGTCCTGACAGGATCAGCCCCAGACTGCTCAGACTGTGCTGACCAGCTTTGTGAAGTCGTCACACAGATGGTCGACCTGAGCCTTCAGTTGGAGCAGGTCCCCATCCTGTGGAAAACCTCCTGTGTGGCTCCAGTTCCCAAAACATCACATCCCTGAGAACCAGACCACCACTAGTCGCCTTGACCTCCCATCTGATGAAGACTATGGAGAGACTCATTCTCACCCATCTATGTTCAGTGATGAGCCCGGAAATAGAACCACTGTAATTTGTATATAAACCAAACATGGGGGTAAAGGATGTGCTCATCTACCTGCAGCACCGGGCTCTAACTAACCTCAAGGACTGTGAGAATTATGTTCTTTGACTTCTCGAGTGCCTTCAACACCATCCAGCCGTGTCTACTGCAGCAGAAGATGAGGGGTCCAGGAGTAGATGACCATCTGATTGCATGCATCAACTGCTTCTCCAACAGGCCACAGTACGCAAGGCTGCACATCTGTATGCCTGAGGTTGTTGTGTGCAGTACTGGAGCTCCACAGAGTATGGTGCTCTCACCCTTTCTCTTCACCTTCCACACCTCGGACTTCACCTACAACACCAGCAGCTGTCACCTCCAAAAATGATCTGATGACTCGGCCATTGTCGGCTGTGTGTCTGAGGGGAGTACAGGTCAGTCATCATGGACTTTGTGGACTGGTGTGAGTGTAACCACCTTCGCTTGAACACCAGTAAGACAAAAGAAATGGTGACTGACATCCAGAGGAACATTCCCGCTCACTCAGCAGTAAACATCCAGGGTTTAGACACTGAGGTGGTGGACACGTTTAACTCATTTACTGCCATTGACGACTAAAGTCAGAACAAGTCCCCGCACCGTGACAATTAACATCACGTCTCTAAAGCTGATCTTCATCTGCATATGTCACATGTCACGTGATCAGGAAGCAGAAAGTTCTTGAAGATCGTTTTGGGCTGCTGCTGTGAAAAAAGTGAAGAGCGAACCGGAAAAGCTTCTACCGATCACAATACGACAACGGCCTATGAAGGAACAGATAACGCTAGACACACGCTGATTCCTCGTGATGTAGGAAGCGAGTCTACGCTTTCCTTTGGTAGTTTTGGCATTTACATCATCATAGAGCACAATGTTCTGTGACTCTTCAAAAAACAGTACAGATGCTTAAAAGCGCTGGCAGCCAGGGGCTCTCTGATCAGGAAACAGCTGGTAGTGAATGAGTTAAGTACCTGGGTGTTCACCCCAACAGCAAACTGATGCACAGATGCTCTGTGTAAGAAAGGCCAGAGCTACCTCCACCTCCTGAGGCGACTGAGGTCTTTCTGAGTTAATTAACTGCTAAAATTCTTTTATCACTCTGTTGTTGGCTCTGTTAATCACTGCTGTGGCCTGTTGGGGTGCAGGCAGCTCTGACCGAGACAGAAAGAGACTGAACAAGCCAGTTAACAAAGCTAGCATGGTTCTCGGCTGCCAACTGGAAAGAAGGATGCTGGTGACGATGACCTCCATCTTAAAAAAAAAACCTCCCACCCACTGCACTCCACTGTGGAGACCATGGACAGCTCCTTCAGAGGCAGATTGAGACATCCCAGATGTAAAACAGAATGCTACCGTAGGTTATTCATCCCCTCTGCTGTAAGAGTGTACAACCACGGCTGCATACTGAAAGCATCTGCAGAGCAGGACGGATGTGGAACGCTTTACTAGCAACAATCACAGCACTCCGGTGCACATGGGGAGAATCTCAACTCATGAGATCACAAAATCCCCCGAGACTTCCCGCCAAATTATTCTCTTAAGTGTATGTGCTACTTTAAAAAGTGAATTTCCCCACTGTGGGATCAATAAATTCTATTCTATTCTATTCTATTCTATTCTATTCTATTCTATTCTATTCTTTTCTATTCTGTTAACTAGCTCCACTGATAAAGCTGTTATCTAACGAGGCTACATCTGTTGTCTGAGACACAAAACTGTGAGAAAATATACAGATTTTCACACTATTTTCTTTTCAAATTAGTTCTAAAAATGAGCACATTCAACACATTTCCAACAAATCTTTATCCATGGGGCACAGCACATATGTGCAAACAACTTCAGATGTTTGTGTGACTGTCAAATAGACCATCTTTTCTGAAAGTTGCCACAAACTTTCTTCATTATTTTTTAGTTTGTTTGGGTTTGCCCTGATTTAATTTGCAACATTGTCACCAGATTACAATTGTTAACATCCCCAAGTCTTTTACTTCTCACACTGTGGATGGAAACTAAATTGGGACTTGTTTTAAAAAAGATAATCAAATTTTGGAAACTTCCTTGTGAATGTTAAAAAAGGTGTTGTCGACAGTCCCAGTGACGTCTTAATTGTTGCCTCAAATAACTTTAGTTAGATTATACATGTTTAAAAGATCATTCACTTGAAATGCTATGAAATTGACAAGATTAGAGTGTTTTTAGTACAGCAGTGATCAATTTTGGACCTGGTCCTTCTGAGACTAGACATTAATTTATCTGCCTGGTTAAAGGTCATCTGTATTTCTCCAACATGAGGTTGCTCAAAAATCATGAGCTAACACATCCCTCTTTGTGTTTTGTATTGTGTCTAAAATGTGTGTATCAGAAACTAAAAGAGTTGGTTGAGCAGAAGCTCAGATCTTTGTAAAGAAGCTGTTCCTAATGTCGGTCATGTGCTTTCTGAGAAAAAAGAAACTCCTCACACTGGAACAGAAACAGTCCAAGTTACTGACTGTTGTTTGTATTGGTTCTTTCTCTTTTATTCAGGACAAAAAGACCACTTGTTTATTTTCAGATGCCTTTTAGCTGCAGGTCTTTATCGGTGTGAGAAGAAATGGGTTTTTCTTACTTCAAATTAATGTTATAAACTGTTTATATAAAAAAAAGTTTTATGTGGTGCAGTTCTTATTAGAATTTATTTGCTGTTGTGACTTCTTCATGGATATATATATATATATATATATATATATATATATATATATATATATATATATATATATATATATATATATGTGTATGTGTATGTGTATGTATATATATATATATATATACATATATATATATATGTGTATGTGTATGTGTATATATATATATATATATATATATATATATATATATATATATATATATATATATATTCTAATATTTTAATACAATTGAAACCTTCACCTCAGCTTTAACTTCCTGATTTCCCTACTGATTCAGTCCTAAACCAATTACATCATCACAGGTAACATATCGGTGAATCTAAAGAATGTTTTTTTTTTCGACTCTGCACGGGTCATAATGGTAACCTATGTGATGCACTACTTGTATACTGTTATGGTATTAATATTTTATTGACTTCTGTCTGAGACTCTACAGTGAGTGCTCACGCTGATAAATACCTTTAATAGTAGCGTTTACTTCTAATGCATTAGAGAGCGCGTTGGGAAAACAAACATGAACAATTGCTCAGTTACTTGATGGTAATTTTAGAATCTTATGAAAAACAGTTTGAATAATTTGGTTTGGATTTATTTCAGACTCTTTTGTTGATGTCGTCCAACCGCCTGTTAGAGATATGGGACAGCAAACAAGGATTTCTCAGGATAGCATAAAATAAACAAAACATTTGCCTATTGATGTCCCTTTGTATGTTCCTTTAGTAACAAATATTGTCAGAATCATTGCTTTTTTTATCGATATTAGACTGAAGTGTATTATTCATGTGTCGTCATATTGGTTTTGAGTGGGAAAGACTCTTCTGGTTTCGGCACCATCTGTTGTATAATCACTCATGGGGATACTTAGATTTACCCAACAATTCTGTTACAGTGCATCACAAAACACCTTTTTTATTTCATGGATTTAGGAAAGAGCTTTTTCCAGCTCAACAACAGTGGTAATATATAATTACATTTGACCGTAATAAACATGCGTGTCTCCTTCTGTTAAGAAAACAGTGTTTGCTCCTTCAACAAGTTGAAATGATTAATTTTGTTCTTTAACTAGTGTCTATGGTTAGCACGGTAAGCTGAAACAATGCCATCAGTCACAGAAAATGTTTATTTTATTAGATTTTATTGTATAGCTCCTTAAAAGAGATGGAGTTTGATTTTTATTCAAGATGATTGGAGTTTGAATGCATGTCTGAAGGTTTTCAGCATGGCAGTAATCAGAGTGGCTGCCAGGCCTGTCTTTAATCTTCCCTCTGCTGATCCCCAGCTGTCAGTGTATTGTTTTCATTCTGCCCTCAGTCTGATTTGATGGATACTGCAATGTGGGCTCCACTGCCAGTGAAACACTGTTTGTCTGTTTTCCAATATGTCTGGATTCAGATTTCTGTTTTTAATTCTTCTGTTAAACGCTAGTTGCAATATTTACTGACTTTCTGGCTAAGATTTCCTTTGAGCATGTTAGATTTATCCTCTCACAGATACGTCTTGTCATGGCACACTCCTGCCTGAAGTGTGATATATTCCAAACAGAAGACGGAGATGGAGGATGGGAAGGTGTGTTTCTCCTCCTCTTCCTCGTAGCCTGTGGTCGTGGGTTCCTGTGTGAGGGAGTATTTTAATGACAGGGGGGGCTTTATGTGTGACAGCCTGCCAGGCAGCGACATTTACCAGAAGCAGTGAGTTTAAAACTCATGGTCAGCTCAACTAGAGCTTAATACTTTCTATCAGCAGCAGGAAGGATCCTGCGCAGGTTGTCCAAAGGAGGAAAACTTACAATAGACATGTTTTTAAAAAGTGCTTTGTTGGTCATTTTTTATTTTGGAAACACAACATAAAGAATTATTTTTCCTTATTTTTTCTAATTTCTGGATAAGAATAAAAATCCTGTGTTGTGATGAGAGTATCTGTTCATGTTAAGTCTAAATGAAGTTTATTATAAATCTATTTTGTTAATCTTAGAAGAGGGTCACATGATTCAGCCCTCAAGCTTAAAGAGCATCTTTTATTCCTCACATTTTATTTCCTCAACGGTTGTTATAATTTTCCTGTCTTCTTTATTTCTTTCTCCACTGTTGGTCTACTCAGCTCACAGCACAGAGAGGAGACATCAGAAGTTCCGGGTTTCTTTTGGATATATTTAGCAGTGAACAGATGCAGCGCACTAGAGCGGAACACACAGCCTCTGCTGGCCTCGGTGTGTGCTTCTCTGTGTTTGTTAGTGCTTTTGTCTGTGACTCTTCCTTCAAACCACTTTTCCCATCATGCACTGCTGACTCTGACTCAGCAGCAACTGGCACAGCAGAACTGGGTCAAAACTGGCCTGCACATGCCTCCTCACATAAACCATATGTACATATGTTGTCAGAATAGGAAGTTCTAACCAGAACCTGTTCTTTATTAACTCTACCGTATAATCCTGATTAGCATATTGCACAGGGTCACGTCAAAGTTATTAAAATACCAATTCATAAAAGTTCAGTTCATCAAAAAGATTTAAGCACAAAAACATCATCTCAGATTATTAAAGCTACAATGGCAAATCTTCAAAACTTGCAAGCTTAAAACATTTTCTTCAGCGTTCTAACATAGTAAAGCTATAAATATTTTGTTGTGATAAAAAAATGTTAAAACTGAAATGGTTCTCTAGAGTTTGTCTAAAAATGGTGCAAAACCACCGATTGGACCATCTGCTTTTCTGTCTCGCCGGACCACAGCATTTTTACATTTGCCTGACTCCTCCACTCATATGCGCTCACGTAACTTGCAGCAGAACACCACTGAAGTGACTGGATCTCTGCTCAAAAATGTCTGAGAGGGAGAAACAGCCAGCTGCTACCACTTCAACTTTAAGACAAACTACTAAAGTCCCAAAAAGAAAAACACCATTTGGAGTCACGGACAATCAAAGAAATTTGGCCCTAGAAAACTGCTCCTGGTGTTTAGCACCCTCTTGTTTACCATGGTAATGTGTGTTCCAGCATCAGGTGCACGTGGTCTAGGGATGTAGGCCAATGAAAAAGGTGAGAGTTCTGTGACTGTGTGTTTGTGTTCAAAAGCTAGCTTGTTTAGCGGATTTGCCAGTGCAGCTTTAAATTCAGTTTTATTTTTTCTAGATTCTTGTACTTCATGAGTGGGTTTTTGTGTTTTGCAGTTGTAATGATAATAGAGGGTAAATTGCTTAAGAGCTATTTATTATTATTATTACCACCACTCGTGACCAAAGCTATGATACTCTATATAAATATAGAACATCCCCTGCTTGGTCTTAGTGTGATTAATTAGAAAATTCTTTTATTCATTAAGGGGCCGTACACACTTTGTAATGATTCAAGAAACAGTCAGGTTTATATACAAAATAAGAATTTATTTTACAACACTTAAGACTTGACAAATTGTTTAAACTATTATTTACTGTGAGTGGATGCGAACTAAGGATGGTGTCTGGAACCTATGTGTGAATATTGTATTCAGAATCTCCATTTCTCAGAGCTGAGTTCTGGATGGGAAGAATTTGGTTTGCATATAAGCTACAAAGATGTTATTATCAGAACCACATTCAGACGCTATCTGTGTGTCTACTTTACCCGGATTAAGAGACCCTCTTGGATCCGAAAGTGAGAGGTCGGATGACCACTGGCACCGTAGGGCTGTAGAGGACCGAGGTGCAGATTCTTTCAGTCCGGAGATGTCTCTCGGGTCACGACAGATGGATGAAACCGAGCGTCTTAAAAGTAACTCTGAAGGAGTTTTGAGTCAGCTTTGTTCTGCAGGAAACTATCTTGTTGGTTCACCTTCGCAGGTGCGAAAAAGGTTTTAAAAGAGTTTGACGACGTGTCAAACTCCTTGCTGGTTAAAGAGATGCTAAAGATGGCCGGTCTGAAGCTTGGTCTAGAACTGACAAATTACTCAAAGCCATCTAGTTTTAAAGAATTGATATTATGGTTTGGCCTGACAGGGGCTGACAAGTTTGAGAGATGTTACCAAGAATCTCAGAACACACCCTCTTCGACCTGGACACTCCGAATCTGGGCAAAAGGTTAACTTATGTGTCATGTGTTAACTTTACTTGTAAGTGCAAATGTTATGACCTCGTCAAGTAAACATACTAAAACAATCATTTAGCACAGATTAATGAAACATTTCATTATTTATAATTATAAATGGCAATATTAAATGATTATCTTTAATTATAAAATCTTCTTTCTTCTTCTTCTTGGAATAACGGAGTTTATTTAAAAGAGTTCCTTTGTGATGGACCTTGGAGGACAAAATGTTATTGTTTATGTTTTATTATCTCTGCAGTCCAGCTGGTGTGAGGAAGTAGGCTCTGATTAAAGGGACTACATGCAGACTTCGAGTCTCCTGTGAGGGGAAAAGATTGCAGGATGTGTCATAGCCAGGGTAAGTTGATCTGGCTGTGCATTTGACCTGTGGGATCTCAAAATCAGGCCATTCGTAACGTTACACAGAAAACAAAAATGTCATTCAAATATTCCTGATAAAATCACAAATAATAAGACATATATCTTCATTCATTATTATGCCAATTTGGAGAACACACCCAATAAAATCAATGGCTAAAACCCAACCCCAAACCATAATACCACCTCTACCGTCTTTTATCTTTACCTTCACCTCTTTATCAAATAAGAGTTCCAATTTTTAATTACGTAGGATTTTTTGCTATGATTTTTGGTTCACTTATTGTGAAATCTGACTTTTCTGTTCTTATAAGTCAACCTTGTTTTTATATTTTTTTTATATGTCAACAAAACATGTGGAAGCAAATCTGTCTTTTGCAACAGCCTGCAAGAGAACATGTATCTAAAGGTTCAATTTATTAGAACATATTTGTTGTTTCCAGGTTGTTTATTGGAGGTTACTGTAATGTCCAGCAATGGTCAGTTTTAGGTACAGTCTGACCTTTCAACATGTATTCAACATCTGGTCAGAAAGAAGACACAACACTGCATGTGTTCCCTTTAAATGAGCTGACTCCATACCAGCTGGAACACAGACTCTACAGCTCTGACAAATAACAAAAGTAAGCAATAAACTTTCTCCCAAGGTCCCATCTGCCTCCACAGAAGGAAGAACTCCTGCTCGAATCAATTGCTAAATTCAAAAATGATTTCTTAAATCAATATGAACTTCTTCCATGACTTTTAATCTAGATAATCATTAAATAAACATTTTTTATTGCTACTTACAATCATTATATTGTAATGAAATGCTTCATTAATCTGTGTTCAATAATTGTTATGTTATGTCTACAGAGACTGCCATGTATTCATGTTTAGACGACGAGGTCGTCACATCTGCACTCACAAAATAACAAGTAAGGTAAAGTTAAACTCCAATACATAGAGACTTTTAAGCCAGTCAGAATGTCCTGTTTCAAGAAGGCGTGTTTCTGAGTTGTCTTGGTAACATCTCTCAAACTTGTCAGTTTGATTGGCTGTGCAAGTCATAACATCAAAACCTTAAAACTGGATCATCCTGAGTGATTCAACAGTTCTAGAGAATCGCTCAGACCGGCCATCTGTAGCAAAACCTCTTTAACCATCAAAGATTTTGACACGTCGTCAAAACCTTTTCGCACCTGCAAAGCTGATGAGCAAACAGTTCCTGCAGAAACAAAGCTGATATTGTTAGACTCCTTAAGAGTCCGCCAGACGCATGGTTCCATCCAGGTGTTGTGACCCGAGACATCTCTGGACTGAAGAGTCGGTACCACGGTATTCTACAGCCCTCCGGTGCCAGAGGTCAGCCGACCCCTGCGACTTTCGGATCCACCAACATGGTCTATCCAAAATGGGTGAAGTAAACATGACAGATTGTGTCTGAATGTTCTTTTGATAATAACAATTTTATAGCTTAGAACAAACCAAATTCATTTCACCAGAACTCAGCTTACTTTGATAAGGAAGCTCTGACTGACATCGCATTCACACATAGGTTCCTTCATCACGTTTAGTTACATCCACTCACAGTAAATGTTTAGTTAATTAGTCATGTTTTAATTGTTTGTAAAATAAATCCTCACTTTTATAAACCTGACTCTTTCTTGAAATAACACGGTGTGGTTGATCACTGAAAAAGCAAAGAACCTAGATCTTCTGAATTAAAACCTAGAATCTTCTGATAATTACAATAAAGAGCTAGCAGGTTAATATTTTATATTTATTTAGAATATTACATCTTCCTGGTCATAACAAATAAAAATCATCGATTTGCCTACGCTACATTACTAACACATAATTTATAGCCATTTTAATGGTTAATGGTAGGTCTGTGTAAGCTGACAAAAACAAACAAACCCATTCCTTTATAACGAAATTGTTAAAGCACAAGGACTGGACTTTAAAAGCTAAAAAAAAGTATTTCCAAAGCATTCTGGCGCTAATATTTTTAACTAATTATGCTTGTTGTAGAATAAAGTTTAAATAAAGTTTTCTTGTAAATGAAATTAAAGGGTATCTGATGAGCACATCATCTAAGCTGCAGCCTGGTTTCTTCATGTACCCTGGTCTCTCATAGTGAGGGATTACAGTGAAAATAGCATGAAAGGGGCTGCGTGTGTGGCTGGCTGTAGAGGTAATTATAGCAGGAGACAGCAGAGATCTGGTACCGGGTTTTATGATGAACCACTCTGTGATTATTGTTTGTTTTTTCCCTCCATGTCACTGTGATTGCAGGGCTCATCAGCTGTAGCTATGGGACGACAGCCGCTAGTGGCAAATTCTAAACACACTGTGTGTGTGTGTGTGTGTGTGTGTGTGTGTGTGTGTGTGTGTGTGTGTGTGTGTGTGTGTGTGTGTGTGTGTGTAACAGAAGCACACAGATTTCATTTGTAAATGACAGTAGAGCAAAACAAGTGAGTAGTACGTTTAATATCATTACTATTGTATCTTCTGTATCAGCTATCATGATATCTCACAGCAACGACTTAACAGGAGGAGAGAGCTGCTTTATCACACCAGGATAGACAAGTGAAGCATTTTTCTGAGAGCAGTAGCACTTGATTAGCTCCATCTCTTTGTCTGCCTTCTGGTTTTCACCTCTGTTAGACAGCCCCTCTTCATGTTACTGGCTAATGCTCTCATCTGAAACCGTAGAGTTCAGCATTGACTGACGGGATGTCCTGAGATCCACAGGAAGCTGCTGGAACAATGGGATTTACTGTTTAAGAACCAGCATTTCCAGTTCCTTCTCTTGGCCTATTTTTTGAAACCATTCCAAGGAAATACAATATTTTTTGTAACCTGAAGGAAATACCAGGCCTCTTCCCCAGTTTTGACTATTTCACAAATGTCTGTTTTTGTACGTCAAAGTTTTTTTTAAATGTACTCTTGCAAAGACATGATGAGATCAATAAACAAGTCTTAAATGAAGATAAAAAATTGAGATGAAACAGACAATGACATATTTAAAAAGTGAACATTAATAGATGCATTCATGAACATCATCAAATGCAGTATTTTGCCAGATTTCAACTTAAGAGTTCTCAGCAGTTTTTTTGTTGAGTTGTGTTTGGGTTACAGCTGTTTGGGTCAAATCTTTAAAAAAAATTACATCATTCACAAAATCTCAACATCCTATGTGGTCTGTTAACCCTCAAAATAATGTTATAGCCATTTTTTGTGTTGGCTAATGCTCATTAGCTGTGGTGGTCTCTGTGAATTAAGTTTACTCACAATGTTAATCAGTTGTGATTATGTGATGACATGCTTGAAGTTCTATCCAACCAATTACATCCAGTGTTTCATGAGATATTTTCCCTGTTCTTGCCCAGCAATTGTTTATTACGTAAAAAGTTAGATCAAGTTTTTTAATCATAAAAACATCAATAGGGAGCCTAAGTCTCCACCCTTTCCGGTCAGCTCATGGATCCCCGGAAGAACGAAAAAATGAATGCAAGTCAACGGGGCTAAAAGAGCAACATGTGTTGTAGGGGCTGCATGACTTCATTTTTTTTAAGTCAACTGTCAAGTAATGAAAATCGAGTTGACTTTGACTAGTCGTTGATGACGTCACACACCTGAAGCGGCTAAAACTGACAATGGGTGACCCAAGAGTTTTTTTTCCGACGCATGGGGGGTGTTGGCTCATTGGAGTTTTTGACAATTAAAATTGCGCCCACATTTTCTAAGTTAAACAAATCTCTTAACAACGGTAGTTTTTGCATCTTGCTTCAGCCCTCTCCCCCCTCCCCCTGCGCAGCGGCCGCAAACTCACTGATGCGCCTGCAGCCTCTCAGAGTTTCTACTGCTCTAAACATTGAAATAATTATTTCATTTTCTGTTCCTCACTTCTGATTACCTTCAATGGTGTCTGTTTGTTGCAACCACCAGGTACAAAAACTAACTTGTTTTTATTTGACTATTTTTCTGTCTTGTCTGTTTATCTTCCTGCATCTCCTCTCAATCCTAAAGAAAAACGGCTACCTGGGTTCATATATATTCACCTCATGAGTTACCTTTGACCTGCAGTTCTAAAAGATCTACTGACCACAAAAACAGCGGAGTGTACGCTGCGCACCGGACGCATCAGTGAGGTGCATCACCGGAGGACAAAACAGGTGATGCGCTCCGCTCCACGCATCAGGCACAAATAAAAGACAGAAAACATAAAAGGAAGTAAGCCGACATGAACGATTGTGTGTTAAATTTATTTTTGAGGTGGCGACACCTAATTTGATAATGTTACTGTGGCCGTGCTCAGGACGCAGATGTCTGGAGCGTGTCAACGATCAGAGCTTTGCATGCGCAAGCTGGTTAAGGTTAGGATGGGGGGTGAGGGGACAGTTAAATTGCAAGAGGGTAAAGGTTACAATTTGGTTAAATGTCCGTTTTACGGCGGGCGTCAGATACCGACGCTCTGACACGTGTGTGTGTGTGTGTGTGTGAGAGGGAGAGAGAGAGAGAGAGAGAGAGAGAGAGAGAGAGATAAAAGTCCTGCTCTTCTGTCTCTCTCATTGTCTGTTTCTTTGAGTCAAAAGAGCAGCGCTAACCTCAAGATTTTACTACTAATGTATCACACACACACACACACACACACACACACACACACACACACACACACACACACACACACACACACACACACACACACACAGCCTCAGAGGTTTTTCACATCACGTGGAACCAAACACAGTCTTGATTAACACAATTTTCTTACAGATCATCTTTGTTTGCTTTGGACCGTTTTCCATGTGAATACTGTTGGTGATACAAGTCCAACGTTTCCACTGCCTCCACTCTGATCCTATGATGTAACCCGTAGTAATTACACACCTACTAACTGCAGAGTATTAACTCTGAAGCATTCTCCCAGAGAGCGGTTGTAATTTAGGGATTTTTTCCTCTCGTGATCATAACCCACACCTGCATGTGTGGCCTCGATCCTGAAGTTGTGTTGATGTTGGCATTAACTTAACAGACTTGGCGTTGCTTGGGTTGAGATTTGCCTGCTTTTGATGTTCAGCAAAGAGCAGTTTACTATATTCATCTCAATATATCAGAGTGAATTTCAACACCAACACAAACTTGAAACATTTATTTTGTGTTTTATTTGAAAAATGCTGCTTCAGTAACTTCCAGTCTGTTCTTGTACCAGATCCTTTTCATACAATTATTATTTTCTTGTTTTGAAATAGAAATGCTGATCTAATAAAGCTGAAGAGAGACATAGATTCAAGGTATTATGAATCAGTCTTATGTCTCCATGAAACAGATGATTAAGCAAAGTACCTGTGTAGATTGTTTTTGTGCAATCTGTGATTAGCAAAGATAAACAATTTGTTTTCTATTTTACTGTGTGAATTTCTATAAAGAAAGGCCAAATTAAACTAAACAAAATGGTATTGTTGCACAAACCAGGGGATTCCCCAAAAACTAATTTTCCTTTCATTCTTAAGAAACTATCCTTTATCTTCTGTACTCAGATTTGGACTTTTTTGGTTTTGTCTGTGTTTTTAAGAGCAAACTGCAAGTATTCAACTATTAGCTCTTTAAGGATCTTAATTTTGTACCTTTTAATCTATTTTATATGACGTTGTGTTTTACTTAAAAACTGAAGAAAAAAAAGTTCCCTGCATGACTGATTAAAGCAGCTGGGCTTCTGTTATGATTGTGGAAATATTTTACATCACACTGTAGTAATCTTTGAGTTTGACATAAAAAAAAAAGTTCCTCTGATGAGGAGTGAAGTATCTTCATCATCACCTCTATTATGACACAACTTCTCCAGATATTTGTAAAGTGTATTATGTCTCAGGAATATGCAACACTGCCTCACCCCTCGAGTTTAGATTATTTATTTCTCAAATGATGTATACGATAGGCTTAGGTGGCTTAATCAGCTAAAGCATTTAAATAAAGTTTTTTTTCTTTCAAACTCATGTTGGATATATTGCATTTAAATTAAAATATGTTCCTTTTATGAGAAGCTAAAGCCTAAGACAGTAAGCTCACTAAACTGTTTCTGACTCAAATAGCAGCTAAATCTGTCCTTTTTAACAGTAGTTGACATTCAAATCTATTTTAAGTCTTGAACTCCTAACTAAAACCATATGATGATAAGTGCCTCGCTCATTTAAAATCAGCCACATGAGGGCAGCATACTTTACTGACTACAGAGCTAAACTAGGCTCTGGGTTGCCATAGTTACACATCTAGTGAAGCAGAGGCATGAGGCTTGGAGACACAGAGGGCAGTGTTGAGCCAGAGGACTGAGATGAATCCTAATCAGCAGCTGAGCAGAGCTTTACACACACACACACACACACACACACACACACACACACACACACACACACACACACACACACACACACACACACACACACACACACACACACACACACACACACACAGACAGCACCGCAGCTGCTGATTGGCTGACCAGCACCCTGCTCTGAATGGCTATCACTGGCAGGTTTATTCCTCCGGTCGTGATTGACAGGCAGTAACGATGACTTGTAGTGAGGAGCAGCTGTTGTGTTCTACTACAGAATGCAGCTGCTTGGTTCGGGCTTCTGCTGATGTTTTAGGCTGCAGCTCCCATATGTCTCTACTCTGTTTTTATCTGGCCAGTCTTATTTTTTTCTTTTTCAGCCCCCTCCAAATAACCCCTTCTTTTCAAATACCTTGCTAAGTGGTGTTATGAAATCTCATCCAATTGAATCACTTCTTTGAGACATTTTGCATGAGTGCATGAATGTGTGAGCGAATGTGTGAATCCCTTCATCTTCAGAGGTTTGATTGCACTCGCTGACATCCTCCAGCCCCACTCCTAAAATGAAACAGGGATGCATAACTAGATTTAAGGTTATGTAATGCTGACTGGAAGCATAGAGGATGTGTATAATCTGCTCCTATTTGGGTTAAATCCATCTCGCTCTGAGAGCGTCTATTTGCAAGAAGACAGGGACCTCACATCCTCACGCATCTCTCCTCAGCATCATCGGACTTGAAACGAGTCATTCCCTGCCTTTCACCAGATGGCTCCACATACATCCATGTTCCAAAGGACTCATCATCTCACCATATACTAATGTCTCTGGAGTCACCGATTCTCCCTGATGGAGGGATTTTTAGGGTTATGAGATTGAAGAATATTCCCTCCCAAGCTCTGAAAGGAGCTATCTTATTGTCTGACAGTGGATTTATCTCTATTGATTTTTGACAGGATAACAGGAATACTTTTATGGGGAAAAAAACACTGTTATCCCAATTTTGTACCCTAGAAAATGACCCTAGGTGGGAGGTAGTACTTTTTTTTTTTTACTATAGGGGCTTTAAGGTGGTGAGGGAGCTCTCAACAGTTCTGACTTGTTGAGTATCCCCAGTATTCCCACTGACATACCATTAGAAATGTTCACATGGGGAAATCTAGGCAACTGCTGTTTAACAACAACACAACAGCAGCTGTCCCGTGGACTGAATGACTGAATGACACAGATTCTGGGTCACATAGGGCACATTATGCCTTTAAGGATGGACAATCCTGCCTGTGAGCTGTTAACAGTGCTACAACAGCATGCGCAGGAATACAGATGAATTTACTTTAAAATTCACATGTTCTGCAAAATACGTTCTGTGACACATTTAAAGTGTTTTTGCTCTTTACAGGAAAAACTCAAAGTTGCAAATTAGCTCTCCTGCATGTTTCTATGATGCGTTGCTCCAGCAGTTAAGGCATTGTTGTTCAATATGATAAATGATAAATGACCTGCACTTGTATAGCGCCTCTCAGAGGACTCCAAAGCGCTTTACACTACAGTGTATCATACACATGGTGCATTTCCAGTTGTATTCGTTTATGTTACTTTACACATCATTTGTTTGAAATCATGCTTTATTTTATCCCAGTCACCAGTTCTTCAAGATGTTTCGGTCCAATTCAGCTCTGAACTGAGAAGCAATTTAGCAAACTTTGAACAGTTGTTTGCTATATTAGACCTTTTTTGTTTTGTATTCACACCATATAGTTTCATTTTGAGTGCTGAAAAAGATTTGTTACAAAAGTTTGTGGTTTTCACTGCAATAAATATGTCATTTTTTCTACTTGAATTTAGATTTTTTTGTGTAATTTCAGGTTCAGTGTGCTGATACGGTATGACAAAATGAAGAAATGGCTCTAAATTCACATTGATGAGGTTGTGCTGAAAGGAATGACACCAAACATGGTAAACAATGAACAGAGTGAAATATAAAGGTGAACACTAAAAGTGTACCACCGACTCCAGAGGGTTAAGCTCATTTAATTTCACTGCAGGTAAAATGTGTCATAACTTTATCATCTGCATCTGCTTTGTGAGATAAAATTTGTGATAAAAAATACAGAACAAATGCAGTGCTAGCAAACTCACACCTATGACACCGGGGGGTGATTGTAATCTGGGATTCACACAGCATTAAGCCACATAAATATTAAATATTTGATGACTTTCCCATTGATAGAGCATGACACCTAGGCAGCCCACCACCCTGCTAACCATGCGTTCCTGTGGGAGAGGCTTGTTCCTGACAAGAGTCTTTATCTCAGGGAAATCATCTGAGCCAGCAGAACTGACAGGATGAAGAGAGCAAACACTAACATATGCGTAGCATATTTTATAATTAATTAGGTGCGGTCGTTATAAATCAGAAAAGAGCAGCAAAGGTTGCACTAATGGAAAGTTTGTTTATTTATGTTAAATAGTGTGTGTGTGTGTGTGTGTGTGTGTGTGTGTGTGTGTGTGTGTGTGTGTGTGTGTGTGTGTGTGTGTGTGTGTGTGTGTGTGTGTGTGTGTGTGTGTGTGTGTGTGTGTGTGTGTGTGTGTGTGAGAGAGAGTGACAGAGTGAGCGATAGTGCTGCTGTATCTGGGTTTTCTTTTACAATCAGACTTCTGCTTGCCTAGCAGGGACTGTAATCATGGTCGTCAGCACTGGCTGGTTGCTAGGTAACAATTACCTGACTGTGCTTCGCTTGCACTGAATTACACAGAGGGTTGTGTGTGTGTGTGTGTGTGTGTGTGTGTGTGTGTGTGTGTGTGTGTGTGTGTGTGTGTGTGTGTGTGTGTGTGTGTGTGTGTGTGTGTGTGTGTGTGTGTGTGTGTGTGTGGAGAAGCAGGAAAAATGCAGCAATGTAGAATACCAAGCAGTGTCTCCTCGTCTGGACAGAAAAAAATCTCAACCAGAAGCAAGTATCAACTATGTTTGCAAACATCAGCCTGAGGCAGAATCCTGGCCCAAGTGTTGTTTTTGGTGGCACAATTTGAGATTTTTTGTTTGTTTCCGACAAACCCCTCAATTCGCTAAAAGAATATTGGGAGCAGGTTTGATTTAGATTGTAGTTTTTCCTTAACCAGGCATTTAAATGAAGCCGTGTTGCTTTGGCTTTCACAACCATAGGTGAAGGACATGGAGGTGATGATGTGGTTCTTGATGAGCCACACCTCAAGTCACATGACAGATAATCGTCCAGTTGCAGAGCAGTTTTCTTTGTGTACACAGCAGCAATGGCGTCTCTGAGCTGATTGTCTTTTCTATTTTTTCCCTAGTTTCTCTGACTTTCTTTTGGGATTTGAGCACTGCTGCTTTCCTGGCTCATCATTCTTTTACAACCAACCAATCCCTAACTCCCTTCAAATCCTTGTATGATTTTTCTTTCATGCAACGACTTTGCTGTGATTCGAGTCTCTGTCATTTAAAGACAAAGCTACTTTAACTCTTATCCAATCCTGCCATCCTTAGTCCAAAGAGACCACTCTGTTGTGATCAGAGGCCGACAGAAGCCCACGGCACCTCCCCCTGAAACTACGTGCCAGCTTTGGCAGACATGGATGATATATTTGGAGATCATTAAATGCTCCTAAATGAGACCCTGGCGTGAGAGCGAGATCTGACCATCTGGACCTATTGTGAGCGGCGGAGCTCTGTTCAAACGCAGCCAGCAGCATCAGCACATCTGATTGGATGGGTGCTGAGTGTGCTAGAAATCTCCATCCAATCAGGAACCCTTTTAGTCAATTACTGAAACCTATTTCTGCCTCCGTCATTTAATGAAAAATGATCAGCAGTGGAACATCTTCAGTCAGGCTTTTGATTTTCTACTTTGATGCTTTACACACTTTCATAAAAAGGTTTTCTAATTGTTTTGTGCATTTTGCAGCATCCAGTCCTGTTGCGTTGTTTTATGTGGAAGAGGCCTTTACTCTGTTCATGTTATAAAATGAAAAAGTGCTGGCTTTATTTTTTTTAAACACAGTGTTTGTGTACCTGAGATGACTTTGTCTATCTGCAGGTCACAAACTCAACAAGGACCTAAAACACTTCCTGAGTTTGAGGTTCCAGAAGTCATCGCCTGACCACGAGCTGCAGAAGACCATCAGAGCCAATTTGTATCGTCATGCTGTGCCTTGTGAGTAAAACACCACACAAGCTCAAATGAGCTAAATTATCCCCCTCTTTATTTGACACTCATCACAGAGAGCATCAGCAGCTCTCCTTCTGATTGGTAAATTCTGAACATTTCCAAACACCTTCACTGTTCTGGTTGCCAGTTGAAACCAGTCAGGTGTGAATGTATGGACAGTCTTTGTTAATCTTCGTGGTTTTCCTGTATAAATCGTTGGTCATTACCATAAAATAATTCAGTTAAATATGTCACATAGTTGGTTCAAGTTAAGGCTCCAAGTGGCAGACCAAGAAAAATCTCAGATAAACAGAAGTGAAGAATGGTGAGAACAGTCAGAGTCAACCTACAGACCAGCACCAAAGACCTACAACATCATCTCGCTGCAGATGCATCTGTGCATCGTTCAACTATTAGGCACACTTTACACAAGGAGCTGTATATGAGAGTGATGCAGAGGAAGCCTTTTCTCCACCCACAGCACAGCGCGTTACGCAGGCGCCAGCACTTCTAGTTTTTAAGTCTCACCTGAAGACTTTATGTAATGGCGCTTCAGCATTAGGGATCGCAACATTGCCTTGATCTTTTGTTTTAATTGTTTTTCAGCTGATTAACATTTATGTTTCCCGTTTTTATTCAATGCTCTTTTATGATTGTTGTTTCCAGACTCATTAGAAGCTATAGGAAGTGTTTAGAGGCTGTTATTTCTGCTAAAGGAAGATCTACTAAATACTGAGATCATTTTATTTTTTGTGGTGCCGGGGTCAAATTTTTACACTAATCTTTAGTAATTCTGGTCACTAATGTCATGCTGGGTGGCCATTTCTTGACCCACGACATGCAGAATCACTTCAAGAAACAGGTAAGTGTGTCAAGAGGTTTATTTTTAAATGAGGAGCTAAAGGAGAGACAGGAACCGAAGATGCTCAGTACTGGCAGCAGGATTCCAGGAGGAGGTTCTGAGGGAGGGAGACAGAGTGAATATCCAGAGGAATAATGGAGATTTAATCTTGAGGCTGAGCTTACTGTTTCTTGGTAGCGGTGGAATGTACAGGGAGGGTTTTGGTCAGGTCCGGGTGAGCAGAGGAAATCCAGAAGGTGAGAACTGATTTATCCAGAGATGTAGGAGCTGAGGTTGATGAGGGCAGGTGAGCGGCTGAGAGCAGTTGGCCAGGGAAGGAGGCAGTGTGGTCTGGAATGCAGGAGTCCGGGTTGGTTCTGGAGATGATGGAATGTGGAGAGAAACCTGAAGGAGAGCAGGGAAGGACATTCAGGGATTTCAGGCGGGAGGTTAACTGGAATAAGGTACAGATACGGATACGGATACGGATACGGATACGGATACGGATACGAGACAGGTTAGAGGCTAACGCTACCCAAACAGAGTAATCATCCGGCGTGGTGAAGTGTCACACTGCTCCTTAAATCCCCTGGGCCTTGATGATGGGATCAGCTGCAGCTGGTAGCTCTCAGACACGCCCACCTGTAAACAATGCTCAGCAGAAAACAGGGTTGAAAGCAGGCAGCTCACAACGGACCATGACAACTAAAGTTCATTAAAATAAAATTCTACCTGATTTCAGTAAAAATAAGCATGCCCGTGCACTCATTTCATGTAAAAATCTCTTACTGAATCTTTAAGTGACTAGAAAATATTTATCTAAGTTACCGCCACTGAAACCTGTTGGTTGTTTTGGGCAACACGACTTTCTTATCCACATTCTTATCACGACCCAATCCCTTCTGCTTTCATTGGAACAGGATTTGTATGAGATGGTTTGCATGTGTTTGCTTGGGACTGCATCTTAAGAAAGTAAATCTCATGGAAAATGTGTTTTTTGATCGAGGCTTTTTGCTCTCAATCTCTGTGCCTCTTTTGCCCTCAGCCATGTGACTGTTAAATCCGCATTTCTGAGCATCCCCCGGATGCCCTGCCTAGGATTATGATGTTCTGATATATTGAAAATAGATTCCTGCCTGATTATGTGATAAACATTTCAGGCAAAGGTTACAGCATGATGGAGAGGCTCTAGCATACAACGGATAAACTGTGATGCTGCGGGAAAAGTAATGAGTATATATATATATATATATATATATATATATATATATATAATAAAAAATTATAGTATTTAATTGATTGGTATTGTGATGAAAATCTACTTTTTCAACCATTTGTGTCTTTTTGGAAAATATACTACTGAATGTGCTTTTTAAATTTAACATTTTTAACCTAACCTGTGGTTTACTGTTCAGTCATATTCCAGCTGAGCCTAATTTACAAGGTTGACACATCTACCACTTATATATGTTTTTTTAACTGAAAATTAAGGATTTAATTAAAATAATTCACTGAAACTGCTTTCAAATCACACAGCAGTCTCTGATAACACAGTAGCTAAAGTAAAAGTTCTTGTAAGAGCTAAAACCTTTTAGGTCAGTACAGGAACAACAGCGATTAACCTAATGCATTTCAATCAAATTACTGAAAGGTGTTTTTGAGTTACATCACAGTGTGAGCATGTGATGTGGTTCAAACTATTTGATGATTATGTTAGCATGATAACTTTAGTCAGTGTCTCATTGAGGGAAGACTGTTTGCAACAAAATGCAAACATTGGTTTGGCAGCAGTCCGTCTGCTTTAGATTCGCATAAACAAGGTATCAGAAACTAACATTTTGTGTGTAAAAGTGATTAAAACGACTCAATATTGATACCAATTATTCCTGGTGAGCTCAATAATTATGCCAACTGCAAATTAAAAGTAAGAAGTAACACGAGGAGCTTCCAGGAGCCGTTTCAGATTGGGACTACATTACAACAAAGCACCGCTGTAACCCGCCGCTGCAGGGAGCATGGCTGTTCACTTCCATTGTTTACGCTAAGCTAAAGCAGACGGACTGCTGCCAGACCAGAATGGCTGAGCCAGGTGGCGGTGCGGCTGCCTCACCTGGAGACCAGTGCGGTGCAGCCACGTATTTGCTGACGTCACTTTTTTCAGCTTAGCCATCAACCACAGCTGATTCTGCATACATGCGGAGCGGAGTTTTTAACCTGAAGATGGAGATAGAATTAGGGTTTGGGGCTCTTTAAATTTAAATTAAGTTGCACTAAACTGCCACATGAATAGTTACACATTTGTACAGCATTATTAGACACTCGTCAGGTTATCAGCAAAAGACAGTTTTTTAAAGTGTGACTTGCATGTTAAATATATGATGAACATAAGCTATGGCTAACTTTCATAGCTGTTGTTTTAGCTGTTTTGGCCAAACTGGGAAACCAACAAACCGACAAACATCAACAACAGAGTTACCATCCCAGTTTTTTCCTCAAATCATATAGAAATGACCAGAAATCCAAAGGAAAGCTGTTGTCTAAAACAATTAGAGTAATATTTATGCAGAAACATCAGACCAGATGGTGCATCTGAAAACAGATAGTCAGACAAAGAAATGTAAAGAAACGTAGTTTGCTGAGTAGTGATTGAGTTCAGGAGATGCTTTTGTCTTTGGTCGTTAGTCTTCAGGCAGAATATGTGAATAGCCAACACATTCTCACTCCCAGCGCGTCGGAAACAAACGCTTGGTCAGCCACCCTCCACGTCAGACCCCTGACGCCAAAAGTGCCCTTTTTCGTTACTTATGTGCGAAAAGGTTTTTTTTCCCTTTTGTAACTGCAGATCCCAATTCAGCGTAAAACTGACATGATGAGATATCCGCTGATGCGGCACCGAACCAGCTCATTTAACCGCACCTAAACCTTAACGTTTCACTATTTATAACCTTCCCCTCACCCTCATCCTAACCTTAACCCTCTTGCTACCCAAAACATTACTCTCACTGTGATCAAGCATTTGTTTCCCATGCATTCTGACTGTGAATTTTTCGTATTTGCCGCCCAAGGGAACGTTAGAACATACCATCTGGCGAGGGGGAAGTTACAAATACCCTCTACTTTTAACCTCCACTGTGGTAGTTGAAACCTCCCCCTCGCGTTGGCTCGGCCCAAACTCGACCAATGACGAGGCGGCTCCCACCGTTCACTTCATAGAGCCGACACATCACTAACGTGTTCACTAGCAAGATGGTTAAGGTTAGGATAGGGGTGAGGGGAAGGTTAAATAAGAGGATAAGGTTAAGGTGAGGTACAATGAGCTTGTTTGGTGCCCTGGCTGCGGACATCCCATCATGTCAGTGTAACGCTGCATTGGGATCTGCAGTCAGAAAAGGGAAAAACCCCTTTTCCCACATAAGTAACGAAAAAAGGCACTTTTGGCATCAGGGGTCTGAGGCGGAGGGTGGCTGACCAAGCTTTTGTTTTTGACGCGCTGGGAGTGAGAATGTGTTGGAATAGCTGCTTGCTCACTGCTGAAACTTGATGTTCTCTGCCTAACGGTGCGTTGCTTCTGTGGAAGTGAAGGATTTCATTTCCTCTCTCATAGTTGGAGGGCAAAGCTGATGACAGTGGTTTGCTAATTGTTGGCTGATTATTATTTGGGCTGGCTGTGTGCCTTGAGGGTGAACCTTTGATCAGGGTGAAAAATGCTTAAGGGCTTCTTTTTATTACTTCAGTGACCAAATGTATAAAAGACAGATGTGTTGCACCACTCAGTTCATTAAACCTGTTGGAGCCACATGTCTGGTCTCTAAACACTTGCTGCTTAATATTTTGGGTCTATAATGAGACATTTCTTCTCTGTTGTCTTGTGTTCTACTGAATCAACAGATTAAGACTGTTTTACTAATTTATTGGTCATTTTATTGACCAGGATCTCTCACTTCTCATTGGATAACCTGTAAAATCTGACATTTAAACCCTTTCATTAAATGTGACACTTATCTAAGGTGTTCTTATCAGAAAATGATGTAGCATGCAGTAACCTGATCTTGCTTAGTCACCATGCATTTAAATTGATTTATGTTGGGTCCATTCTGCATAGGATTAACCTGCGTTTTTAAGGAAAGTTTATCCTTTTTTCAGGGATTTTAAGACCAAAATGGGCAACAACACAATAGACATTTGCACCATTTTCCTGTCCTTCATCCAGCTTTCTCCCCCTCCAGTCTCCCGTTCATGGTGACCTACAATCACCGCCACCTCCCTTTTTATTGTGTCTTTCCCTTTTTTCTCGCACACTCATGCAAATATTTTCCTTGCATGACGAGGCAGGATAACAAAAGTAGTCAAATAAAAGCCACACTTCTCAGCCATGTGTTTTCTTTGTCCCTGTCTGTCTCCTCCCCCTCTCTTGAGTACATGTGTTGTTCCCTCTTCCTGTGCTCGACTCAAACAGGTGCCTTCCTGTCCACGACTGACTGAGGTTTTTTTAGAGAGCGAGAGGGCATGTGTGCATGTGAATGTGTGCTTGTAAGAAGAGCCTGCAGCCACTGAACCCACCCACCACTCCTTCCTTGCCCTGTTGCTCTACAGATGGCCATTGTCATCATGTGCAGCAAATGTCACAATTGATAGAGAAGTCTCCCTCTCTCCTGGGATTCATTTCCCTCTCACGTCTACAGCTGCTGCTTGCGGATGAGGGTTATCTTGGTGTTATCCCAGGGTTTGAAGCAATCCTCCCTCCCCCCACCTGATCCCTCCCTCCCTGCCTCCCTCTCTCTGTCGCTGTCCTCTCTTCTTCACTTCAAATCCTCCAGTGAGTGTCAGCGTCCCTGTGGCTCGACTGTGGCGGCTGCCTTCCTCCGTCTCTTTCTGTCACACTCTAGCTGCTCCTGCTGTCTCTTTGCCTCTGCTGTTCTCACCCTTCATCACCAACCTCTCTCTCTCTCTCTCTCTCTCTCTCTCTCTCTCTCTCTCTCTCTCTCGTATGCTTCCTCCCTCCCCTCACTGCTGTCTTTCACTCCCTCGCTTCCTTGTTTTCCACTCCATTGCTGCTATCGGGGAAGTCATTGTTGGAGACAAATCTCTGTTTGCTGCTCACACAAAGTAAAGGATTACAGTTTGATTTTCTGGCTCCAGGCGTTCTCTGCATCCAGGCAAGTGTCAGCTCCTTATTGCATTTTTTGCCCTCTCTTTCTTCCCTTTTTACACTCACCATCATCCAGCATGCAAAGCCTGTGGTGTATGCATGGCAGCGAGTGTGTGCGGGGTTGATGCTGTGTATATAGGCTAAGGGAGACAGGGAAGGCAGGGGGTAGGGGTGGGAATTATGTGAGGGGAGGGGGGGGGGGGGGGGGGGGGGGGGTGCAAGCACACTCGGAGCAGGCACGTTCAACCCAAAGGGACAGATGGCCAGTAGCCCTGGTGCTTTTTCCTCTTTGCCTTTCTGATTCACCCTGCAGGCTTTGTATAAGCTCCAGTAATGCAGAGACCTTCTTTTCAAGAAGCAAGACATGGCTGCTGTCCTCAGCTTCCAGAGAGTTGTGTAAAGATTGGACAAGAGGGGCTAGCTGTAGAGGAAGCAAGAGGGAAAGATATGAGGGAGCTGAAAAGAGAAGGAGGATGAGGAGGAGGAGGGGGGGGGGGGGTCATCAGCCTTGAATGCAGGGAGGTCAGGTCCAGATGCTGCTCAAACAAAAGGGCTTCTTTGGGGGAACGGCAGGGGGAAGCGTGGCACTCGCCATTGTGTGTGTCGCTGCATTGCAGGGTGCTGCCGGGGAGCCTCATGCTAATGATGGCCATTCATTCTGGTAACGGATGAGTGGGCCCCAGCTTTTGCTTGGCTGTTTTTCACATATGCACGGCTCAAATTTAGTTCATGTGATCAAATATCTGCTGTGCAACAACACACCGCTCTCCCTGTAAATGGTGAGGTTTGTGGAAATAGAAGCATCTCATCAAGGAGGCTGCAGGGAGGGCTTAAACGTCGCAGTGGTGTATAGAGACAGGTGTAGAAGACACTGTGTGTATTTACAAGGACTGTGTGTGTGAGAGAGGCTCATGATTTATGCATGTTGGTTTGTTCAGTGTGTTTATGATGGTTTACAGAAACAGTCACAAAAAGGCATCGTTTATCACCATTAAAATGAACAAGAAGCATCTTGCAGGACCGAATAACAGAAATCACTTATGTTTCATTGTTTGTGAGACTGTTGGCCATAGAAGTGGTGGTCTCGTGTTGTTTTGTTATTCCCAGTCTCCTCCAGGCCCATTTCAAAAGCTTCTACTGGTAAATTATCCACAACCTGTTCTTCTGTATGTGTGCACCTGCAGGACTGGACAAACTGTGCTCTCACCTTGATTGTTTCTTAAAGATTTTTTAAGTCACATTCATAAATCTTAACAATAACTCACTTGGTTCATAAATATAAGGTTTACTTGTTGGAGAAATCGTATTCGTGTCATCTTGCCAAGCTCCTGCGAGACATTCGCCCTTTGATCTTGTTAAATCTTGAGTCAGGAAGTGAAGATAGTTGACGAGATCGCCCCAGTTACTCAGGTCAAATTAAAGCGAGCAGACCTCAGCTTCACCATGTTTTGACCAGACTGAACTTAAGCTGAAGAGGGAGTGAAGTCTCGTCTAGTTAAGAAGCATTACAGGAGCTCAGGGTTTTGGACTAAACCAGGTGTAAATTAGTCATTTCCACTCATTTAAACTCATTTTTGTTGCAGCCATTTTACCCTCTCAGGCTCAAAATAAGTTTTGATAAAAGGACGAACAACTAAGTCCTTCAGGGGTACTTCTGAGATAAAAATGCTCATGAAATACTTATGTGGAGTAACCAGGTAGGCAGGTTTTAATGTTGCAAATCTGCAACGCCTGCCTCCACAGGGTTAATGGTAAAGATGAAGGTTCTTCGTGAGGTTGAGGGAATAAAGTGAGTGAACAAGGATTCTCTGTTATGACCAGAATGTGTGTGTGTGAGTGTCTTGTGATGAATTAGATGGGGTCTGTCTTTCAGCAGCAAGCCTCAATGCCCCTGAGCAATGAGTGTGACGGTGCTTCATTTGGTATGTTTTAACTTTCTTCGATATTTTGTTGATAAATAATAAATGTCCTCACCTAGCTGAGGTGTTGTTATGTCAGATAAACGTGAAGACAGAAAAATATTAAGACACAATCCCACATGGCTGCCTCACAAATGAAAACTGGTGATAACCACATTTATAAAGTCATTGGTTTTGCTTTTTCTGGTCACATGTCAATAAATAACTCACACGCATAGTACCGTACTTTACAAATAATTAACACAATTAACAAATCCTACAGATGTCCTGCCATGCACCTTGAGTTAAGTTAAGGAAATAATGATGCCTTAATAAAAGCATAGTTAAATTTTCATTTTAAATGCATTTTGTAGTACTTTTAAAATCTGTACACTGAACCTGGAGAAGAGTCGGAGTTAAAGAATGGAAACAAGATCATTTACTCAGTAAGAGTTCTCTTAAACCAATAATAAATCATGACATTTTGAACAGATTTCACAAGCATGATCCAATAATGAAACATTAAAGGTGTGGAACACTGAAAACCATTTTTTATGAATATTTCTGATTATAATCTGTCACTCTGACTTTTTCATGCAGGCTGAACATGAAAATAGTCTCCTACACCTATCTCCTGCATTAGCTTCTGATAGAAAATAGACAATGAAACTCTAGGATTAGAAAAGCCTGACAGATCTACGGTACACTGTCACTTAGCATTCATGGACTCACCCATCTTGACTCGCAACGGGGAAGGCTGTTGTTGGTTTAGCATCCAGGAAACAGCAGAAAACATCCAAACAAGTTTAAGCTAGCCGTTAGCATTAGCAATTTCACCACATGGTAGCAACTCCTCCTTAATTGTGTTATTTGTGGAGACAAAACATCAACGTTGCTTAGTCAGTGGTAGAGTCGCTTTGCTGTTATCCAATCTGAGGGGAACATCCAAAACCTGCCCTCTGAAGCTCAGTGGTGATGTCACTGCTAGTTCCTAGAATTTCTGCACCGATATATTTCTTCCCCCAAGAATGACCTACAAGGCTTCCTACTAGAGACCACTGCAAATGTATTAATAAAACAAGTGAACCACACCTTTAAAGGACATTTCATGGCAATCAAACCTATTGTGCTTCTTAGTTTGTGAACATGACTTTTTTTCCCTCTTCTTGTAAGGCTTGACTCGAGCTGAGCTGGACCGGAGCGAGAGTTTGGATTGTTGCGTGTATTTTGACCCAAGCGCGGAGTGACTGACACCGGGCAGATTGACACGCGTTTGCTCTAGGAGTCAAACCGTACAAAGCTAGTGAGCACGGCGGCTCTGAAAGGAAACAAGCTGACACTGTGAGTCGGCAGGGTGAGTGGCTTGGGCTGATCTGGTCAGAACAGGCTTGAGTAATCCGATAGGATCTGGTAGGAACTCGGAGCATAGTCTGGTTAGGAATGATGACTGAGTGGTTTGGTGTTGAGCTACACTTCCTTATGTAGACGTGGCGGGTGACGTGAGCCGGAAGGCTGGTGCTGGGAATGCTGGGTAGTGGAGTTCGACTGGGCTGAGTGAGTGTGGGTTACTCTGGGGGAGGATGTCGAGGGTTGAGAAGGAGGCAGTGTGACAGGACCCCCCACCCGAGGGACAGCCCCAGAAGTCCCAGGGCGACGGGCCCAGAAATCAGAGATGAGCGAGGGGTCCATGATCGCGCTCGTCGGCTCCCAGGAACGTTCCTCAGGGCCGTAGTCCGCCCAATCCACCAGGTACTGTCAGCCTCTGCCACGGCAATGGGCGTCCAGCAGGCGCTATATGGCGAAAATCCCATCCTCACCAACCCCTCGAGGCGGAGGCTCGGAATCCGGAGGAGGAGCGACGGGAGAAGTCCGTACATGCCTCAACCGGTACACATGGAAGACAGGATGTACTTTGAGAGGCCTGGGCAGGCGGATGCGGTACACCACCGGGTTAATGACCCTCTCCACCGGGTAGGGTCCCACAAACCGTGCAGCGAGCTTCCGGGAGCCAGCGGGCAGGCGCATGTTCCGGGTAGACACCCATACCCTGTCGCCAGGCTGGAAAGTCGGCCCCGTCCGATGGCGGCGTTTGTGCTGGCGAGCGTACTCCGTGTTTGCTCGCTAGATGGCTGCCCGAGCACGGATCCAGGTGAGGCGGCAACGCCAAACCAGGGTCTGGGCAGTGGGGACCTCAGTCTCAGGTTCCTGGTGGTGGAAGAGAGGGGGTTGGTATCCATAGCATAGCTCCAGTGGCCAAGGAAATGTGGAGATTGTGGGACATTTCCGCCCACAGGAGGTATTTGGGCCAAGTGGTTGGCTGAGACAAGGCAAAGCAGCGAAGGTACCGACCAAGTTGCTGACTGGTACGCTCGGTCTGCCCATTGGTTTGGGGGTGGTAACCAGAGGAGAGACTACTACTGGCACCAACCAGCTGACGGAAAGCTTTTCAGAATCTGGACATGAACTGGGGTCCCCGATCCGAAACAATGTCCTGGGGGAAACCATGGAGGTGCACCACCTGCTCCAGGAGGATCTTGGCCGTCTGCTTGGCTGTGGGCAGACCTGGAAGCGCCACCAGGTGGACCGCCTTCGAGAACCTGTCCATGATGGTTAGGATGGTCTCGAGCTGGTTGACAGGAGGTAACCCTGTTACAAAGTCCAGGCCGATGTGGGACCATGGTCGGTGTGGTATTGGGAGAGGTTGTAGAGCTCCAGTCGGGGGTTGGTTTGGGGTCTTGGAGCAGGCGCAAGTGGGACAGGCGGCCACATATTCTTTTACGTCCTTGGCCATGGAGGGCCACCATAGCGCACGTTGCAGGGTTTGGGACTCCCCTTGGTGTCCAGCCAGACAGGATGCATGCCCCCAGGCCAGGGCTTCAGAGTGGCAGGAGGAAGGCACATAAAGCTGGTCGGGAGGCGCATCGGCAGATGCTGGATCGGTGGGCAAGGCAGCCCAGATGGCATCCTCTACCGGCCAGTGGAGAGCTGCGACGATCTTCTGGGCTGGGAGAATAGGTGGCGGTTCCCTGGCGGGTGCAGATTGGGTGTAACGGCCTTCAGATTCTTTGAACCAGGACAATAGGCCAGGTGGAAGTGGTATGGTTCAAAGAAAAGCGCCCAGCGGGCCTGATGGGGGTTAAGTTGCCGGGCATTCTGGATGTGGATGAGGTTCTGGTGGTCCGTCCAGATGGTAAAGGGGTCCGTTGTACCCAGCAACCACTGCCGCCATTCCTCCAAGGCCCATTTTATGGCCAGGAGTTCCCTGTCACCTACCCCGTAATTACTTTGGGTTGGTGGAAATTTACGGGAGAAGTAAGCACAGGGATGCAGTTTGGAGTCGGGACCGTGTTGGGACAGGACCACCCCTGCCCCCACCTCAGAAGTGCCCACTTCCACGACAAAAGGCCTTGATGGGCCTGGATGTACGAGGATGGGAGCAGTGGTGAAACGGTGGACTAGGGTGTGGAAAGCCTGTGTGGCCTCAGGAGTTAGACGGAACGGGCAGGTCTGGTTTGCTGTCTTTGTTAGGGCAGTGAGAGGAGCCGCGAGGGAGCTGAAACCGCGTATGAAGTGGCGGTAGAAGTTCGAAAAGCCTAGGAAGCTCTGCAGCTGCTTCAGGGAAGTGGGTATCCGCCATTGAGCCACTGCCTGGACTTTCTGGGGGTCCATTGAGAAACCCTGGAATGAGACGACAAACCCCAGGAAGGAAATGGTCTCCTGATTGAAGGCACACTTCTCCAAATTGCAGTAGAGCCGGCTCTCAAATAGCCAGGAGAGGACTGCTCGGACGTGTGTGACATGTTCCTCTTGGGTTCGGGAATAGATCAATATGTCATCTAGGTACACGAAAACCCATCTGCCCAACATGTCCCTCAGGACGTCCGTGATCAGGCGTTGAAAAACCGCAGGGCTGTTGCACAAGCCAAAAGGCATCACTAGATATTCCCAGTGGCCTGTCGGGGTGATAAAGGCGGTCTTCCACTTGTCGCCTTGCTTTATCCTGACTAGATTGTACACACTGCGCAGGTCCAACTTAATGAAGATGGTGGACTGGGACACTACATCCAGGGCGGTAGTCACTAAAGGCAAGGGTTGACGATCGTGGACCGTGATCTTGTTTAAACCCCGGAAGTCGATGCATGGGCGAAGACCCCCCTCCTACTTTTTCACAAAGAAGAAACCCGCGGCTCCTGGCAAAGTGGAAGGGTGGATGAACCCATGTTGAATGGTGTCGGTGATGTAAGCGTCCATGGCCTGAGTCTCTGCTGGGGACAGGGAGTACAAGCAGCCCCGAGGTGGAACAGAACCAGGCAGGAGTTTTATCTCCAGGTCGTAAGGGCGGTGAGGAGGCAAGACAGTGGTAGGGTTCTTTGAGAAAACCTGAGCCAGGTCATGATAACAGGAGGGGAACTGTGACTTGTCGACATCCTCAGGAACTGGGTGGCCAGGCTCTGAATTGGGTTGAGGAGGTCGATGAGACTGGCAGGCAGCACCCCACGTAAGCACTCGGCCAGACGACCAGGAGATCTGGGGATTATGGCGCAGGAGCCAGTAGTGACCCAGAATCAGGGGGGACAAATGAGCTATCACGATCAGGAACCGGAGTGTCTCGGAGTGGGAGTTTATGTCCATGCGGAGACCACCCGTCTCCTGACGGATTGGATAGGGTCTGATAGGGGTTCCATTCACGAAGGTAACGGGAATCGTCTGGCGGAGGGATGACAGGGGAACCCCTGGACAGGTAACACGTCGATGGCCAGGAGCACCACAGTAGGCGCACATCCCCTCCCTGTAGCGTCTCTCTCTCTCTCCTCTGGCTTCAGGTGTCCCAGCTGCATGGGTTCGTCAGGGGACGCACTGGCTGGGCGAGGGCGAGCTGACGCTGAGGCCGTTGTCACTGGCGGTTCAGCGGATCGACGGGTAAAGAGACACAGGTCGATTTGAAGAGCGAGGTCGGCCGCCTCGTCTAGGGTTTCCGGGGTCTCCCTCCCAATCATTCCGTCTCAGATACGCGGGTAGAGCCCCTCCAGGTAGACTGCCTTCAGCGCATCATCCCCCCACCTCAGTTTGGCAGCCGTGGTTCGGAACCGGGACGTGTACTGGGCCACAGTCTGATTACCCTGTCGGAGCTGAAGGAGTTGGGCCTCCATGGATATCTCGCTGCTGGGGGAACAAAAGCCCTCCTTAGTTCAGCCACAAACACATTATAATCATTGCAGGCCTCCGACTTCTTATTGTACAGGGCTGCGGCCCACTCCTGAGCTCGGCCGGTGAGGAGGGAGGTGAGCAGCGCCACGCGGGAGCGGGCTGTGGCATAGCGGTGGGGCTGACACTCGAAGGTCTTGGCAAGTGTGGCTAACATGCCTTCAGGGGAGCCGTGTGTTCCGTCCCACTTCTCCGGGAGGCTGAGGATCGGTTCCTCCCGTTCTCCGGAGGTCCGCTGCGCAGCAGCGGAAAGCTGAAGAACTACTGTGGCAATGGACTCCACTTTATCAGCTAGGCGTCCCAGAGTAGCTCCCACCTGGACCACCTGCGATCGCAGGGCCTCGAACTCCGCTGGGTCAATATTGGACTCAGTCATCCTGTTAGGCCTGACTTGAGCTGAGCTGGACCGGAGCGAGAGTTCGGATTGTTGCGTGTATTTTGACCCAAGCGCAGAGTGACTGACGCCGGGGCAAATTGACACAAGTTTGCTCTAGGAGTCAAACCGTACAAAGCTAGTGAGCACGGCAGCTCCGAAAGGAAACAAGCTGACTTACTGTGAGTCGGCAGGGTGAGTGGCTTGGGCTGATCTGGTCAGAACAGGCTTGAGTAATCCGATAGGATCTGGTAGGAACTCGGAGCATAGTCTGGTTAGGAACGATGATTGAGTGGTTTGGTGTTGAGCTGCACTTCCTTATGTAGACGTGGCGGGTGATGTGAGCCAGAAGGCTGGCGCTGGGAATGCTGGGTAGTGGAGTTCGACTGGGCTGAGTGAGTGTGGGTTCCTCCGGGGGAGGATGTCGAGGGTTGAGAAGGAGGCAGCGTGACACTTCTGATACTGGTGAACTGAAGGACTGATGAGTCACTTTTAGTATAAAAAGCACAAACAGTTCAGTTGGTTATTGAGATTGACCCATTTTCTTTTGATAAGGGGCACATCAGGAACATGTGACTGGGATTTGACCAAGCAAATTCAAACAGGATGCTTCAGTTGTTTTTGTTTACAAATATTTGTTGGTTATTTATTTTTTGTAGGATTCCCCATGGCACCAGTCTATGTCCATGCAGGTACTGGTTTCTGTAATTTCCTTTGACCCTCCTCCAGTTCCATAGTCTTCCTAAAGCTCTGGTCAAGTCTCAGCTCTCTGTTCAACAGGAAGCCTCCACGATACTGCCTATACTAACTTTGTCTCTATTTGTCAACTTGTTCTTAACCATCTGCTACACCTTATATTCTTCTGTTGAGTGTACCTTCCATCTTCTTGCCCTGTCCACCCTTCTTAACCCCACATTCACCTCGGCAGGTTTTCTCAGTCAAGAGACCTGCATGAAGCTGGTTTTTTTATCACAAGAGACTTTGTATTAGGTAATGTCAAGAATCTGTACTTATGACTAAGAAAGTAGGAGACGGATGGGATTGAGGAGAAAGCTAGAGGAGAGGATGAGGGTGGGTGGGAGCTGGTGGGCGGGCATTTGCAGGGGGCTGTGAGGCTGCAGCCATTGGCCTCAGACAGGAGCTGAAGTGTGAATAGTGCACATTGGCTTAGCCTCTAAACTGGGCCGGACCTCTAATTTTCTCTGCTTGTGGAACTTTGAAGAAAAAAGCGACAGCTGCCTGCTAACCGCCTGCCTGAATGAGCTAGCGCCTGCTCATAGACAGCTGCATAATCCTTGGACGGTCTGGACGGAGAAGGAGGAGCAGAACTCAGCCTGCTCGGATTTACCTTTTTGAATTTCTGTGTGGAATACCGTGCAGGGAAAAGAGCAGAAGCGGTGGCTGCACCAGTGGCGGCGTAGAGGTAAATCTGTGACATTTACCTCTACTCGAGTGATGCCCTGGCTTCCGGGATTAAACTGGATGAGATGTGGGTGGGGAGAATGGATGGATGCACAGAGGCAGGTGGCGAGGCTTTGGCGATCGGTGCCTATGTATGCAGATATTTACTGCTATCGATGAGCTGTGATGTGCTATTTGATGGAAGAGCACCTGTGTGAGAAGATGTTTGGTTTTGGCTTCATTTAAACGTTGATCTGTTGACACTCGCCTGCCATTAGAGTACATTTTTTCCCCTCCATCATTAGCAACTGCTGCATCTTTCCCTTCCTTTTTCCCCTTTTCCATCTTCTCTTTATTTCTCCCTCCTTGAGTCTCTCTTTCCTTGCACACTAGCCCCTCGGTTCTCTAAAGAAAAGCTCTCTTCCTGAATTATCTCCATTAAACAGTCTTTCTGTAAAGGTGTTGCAAAATGCCTGGCCGTCTTTCGTGTTATTTTACAAGATTCCCAGCTAACGACGCTTCAGACTGCATCTGCTAGTCTACTATTCATTTTCAGCCTCCCCCCTATTCTTCACCCACATATTGAAAGGAAGAAAAAGGGAGGAGGGAGCAGAGGGAACAGCAGGAGAATAGCGGCTGGACTCAGCTGTGAGGAGTGTTGTGGCGTGAGCTGAAAGAATAGCCTGTTGTGCTGGGCAGTAGCCGTATTGTGTGTCTGGCTTTTCTCTCCCTCTTTAATGGGCAACTCCATCATCCTTTTATGTGAACAATCACAGCAAGGATCCTGCTTTTTTGTGGAAAAAAATGCAATAAAATGAGCTATTTGATTAGGATTGACACCATTTACATAATCTTAAAGCTGGGTGTTGGGTTCTGGATTCTAGGATGCACTATATCAAATACAGCCCATTTATTTTATCTCAGTTTCAAAATCACAACATGTTTAAAATCCTAATAGGCTGATACTTTAACTTGAGCAGACACAAAAGAACACCTTTTAGATTAGATGTTTTATTATTCTATTGATGAGATGTTAATAAGGAAGTGACACTTTTACATACATCATTATGAAAAACAGCAAAGTCACACATTTTTACATCTTTTAAACTGAAACTAGACTTGTTAGAGATTAATTGTAGTTTGGACTAGTGTGCAGCAGCAACTAACATAAAAACAGTAAAACACAAAAGTCAGTGTTTGGTTTCAGGGATACTGTAACAGAACAGTTAGCATAGCAGATTTGACGGCCTGGTTCTTAATAAGATATACATTTTAGTCAGCTTCTATTCTAGAAAAGCACAATAATAAAACATACTTCATATTGGATAATGATATTTTCTTAATTGTTTTTAGTAAACCATTGTATTAAATATTGATTTGACGACTGTCCATATACAGTAGACGGACACGATTTTGCTACAGAAAAAAAGTTTAACATAAGAAACAGACATTTTTTGCCTTTTGATGTATGAATTATAACGCAGGTTAGGGTTTGTTTTTGACGTTAGTTTAGAATATTCACTCAGAAGGATGTGTGTTTTGTGTTTTAATGTATGCATGTGGCAAGTAAAGGAATGAGAAAGGAATTCTGAGGAAAAACGAATAACATGAGTGGTGGACTGATCCTCCATCTTGGTCCTCAGATCTCTTAATCAGTCCAAATCCAAACTCAAAAACAAATAATCCCACACGTTTTTCAAAAGCAATAATAAAGAACAATGAAATATAAAGGTAACACTTTACAGTAAGGGTCCATTTGTTAATATTACTTAGTGGATTATTAAGCATTAATAAACAAAGGGTCCCTTTAACTTAGTCTGTTTTTAATTCTTAAATCTGAAATTGATTTGTGTTTAATTGGGCTGTCACATTGATTTTAATGTTCATGCTATTCTTGTTGATGAAAAGTACATCAAATTGCCTCTGTGTATGAAAAATGCTAAATAAATAAAGCTGACTTGCCTTTATGAAAGGTGTAGTTCACTCGTTAAATTAATAAACTTGCTGTAATCTCTAGTAGGAATGAACACATTGAAAATTGGACTCTGAGCACAAAAATCCCTGCGTCTCTTTGAGGATCTAGAAGATTGCCAAATCAGAGGAGAGCTTCATGCAGCAGGATTTATTTCCTGATATTTGGACATCTAGCCTCAGACTGGATAACGGCAACACGACTCTACCACTGACTCTGTTTACTTTGCAACGCTGATGTTTTGTCTCCACAAATAACACAAGCCTGGAGGAGTTCTGCTGTGTGGTGGAGTTGCTAGTGCTAATGGTTAGCTTCTACTAGGCAAGACGCTCTCTGCTGACTCCTGGATGCTAAACCAACAACAGCCTTCCCCGTCATTAGTCAAGATGGGTGAGTCCATAAATGTTAAGTGACAGTGTGACATAGATCTGTCAGGATTTTCTAATCCTAGAGTTTCACCATTTTTTGTATCAGAAGCTAATGCTAGTAGGATATAGGTGTAGGAGGCTATTTTCATGTTCAGCCTGCATGGAAAACTCAGATAATAATCAGAAATAATCATTAAAAATGGCTTTTCAGTGTTCCACATCTTTAACATAATTGTTAACTATTAAGTGTCTTCAAAGGGCCAAGGAGGGGTGTGTGCTTAGTAATGCATTAGTATGGAGTTACATAATAAGGTTAAGCAGTACCTAATAGTTTATTAATGCTTTATAAAGCACTATGTAACATTAATAAAGGGACGTCTTTTGTAAAGTGTGACCAATGTAATAGTAACGATACTGTTTCCATATTAGTTCATAATCTTTGGAGATAATTTTCACATAATCCACAGCAGGAAGAGATAACTTAATGATTTCTATTTTATGTCCCAAGGGGCACCTGATCAACATCCCCACAACTGAGTTGAGTTGGTTTTAACTCTTATGGCCTGACCGTGAGCTGGCAGTACTAGATTAAACAATTACCAGTAGAATTAAAAGATTTCCACCCAGACTGACTCAAAAATAATTTATGATATTATTCATATTATAATTTATTAGGGATGCACAATATATCGGCATCAACATCGGTATCGGCACATGTTTGTCTTTTTTTAACATATCGGTATCGGGCTTGTAAATAAAACTGGGCCGACATTAACAAGCAATATTTTTTCCATCTTGTTTCAATGTATTTATCTGTTTCAGAGGGTGAGGGAGGTGATGTGTGTTTAGTCGTATGACCGTGACTGTAATCCTCTCAGAATCATAAATGTGTGTGTTGTGTGTACATAATAACGGAAATTCAGCTTTAATAATTTGTATTCTATACAAAATCTGCTGATTTTAGAAGCATTAATATCAGTACGCTGCATATCGGCCATAACAGTGATGTTAATATCGGATATTGATATCGGCCCAAAGTTTTCATATCAGTGCATCCCTATAACTTATTATGGTTGCATTAACGAATGTGAGTCCACTATGGTACCTTCTGTGCATGTTTATCATCAACATCTTCACAAGAAGAGTGTTTTCTCTCTGTAGCAACTTTTTTTGCATCCAATGCTTTAAAACGACGATAATCACATTATTTTCACTGTTTTGCTTTTTTAAAAAACAAATAAGAAATTACCGATCATTATAAAAGCTGCTGATAATCTCAGTGTGGTTACTTTAACCCACAACAGTGCAGAGCCTTAACTAATAACTACTGAAAGGATCTGGAGTGAGACAACCATTTGCCTGATCATTAATCTGTGGGTCTCCATTATACCCATTCCCCACATTAATCATTAGAGCAGTTTTCCTTTAAAGCAGGACAGAAGTGCTGATGGAAGCTGGTGCAATAATATCAAAGACCTCCAAGTTGATTGTTGTTTTATTTTTTGATGTAACACAATGCTTTTGAACACTGGGATTAAACAAAAATATGATCTAATGTGTGATTTGAAAATAAGATATTTTTAAAGCTGACTATAATATATTTAAATCTGACATTTTAGGTGTGGGAGATTGGTGGTGAATGCACCATTTTGTAGGGGAATTTAGACATTTCAGTATAAAAAACTACAAATAAACACACTCATACAAACAGGAAAACACACAAGCACAGAAGCAAACCCCTTACAAACATGTTCCAAATATCATACTGTAAGGGAAAGAAAACATAAACGCACTCCAGCTCATTACATACCTGTACAAAGACTGCACACTCATTGCTAAATAGTTTAAATTAATTTATACCTAAAAATATAGATAATAAGAGTTATTGAAGATCAAGAGAAAGGTGCACATACTTAGTCACATTAGAACTATTCCACTGTGAAACTCCTTCATAATTTTATTTGCTCTCTGGCCTTTAGGATTATTCTAGTATTATCAGGATTATTATTGTAGACAATTGTTTGTACTTGGTTTTATTAATTATGTGTGTGATCATAAAAAATTGAATAATCTATTTAGCTGTAAAACTACTGATTTTATTGTTTCACCTGCAGATCTTTTTAACTTCACACATAAACAGAAACGTGGAGAAAATAAAGAACCAAGTCTTCAGATCTAAACCAAATGGCTACTTAAAAATATAGTGTGTGTGTGTGTGTGTGTGTGTGTGTGTGTGTGTGTGTGTGTGTGTGTGTGTGTGTGAGCATTAACTTTTTTCTTTCCTTTGGTGATTTTCACTGATCCAGGCAGATTTTTTTGCACTTTTTTTGCATGATAAGAATCGTTCAAACATGGCTTCCTCTTTAAACTGGTTCTTGTGTGTTTTAAAGAAAATCTTAAAACAATCTATAAAAATGTGTCCCGCTGACCCCATAATGGATTTAAATGGCCATCTATCCAGTTTGTGGTTGAGCCACTCCCATCATCTGACCAGTGTATTAAGGGACTGCTTGTGTAGATGAGGCCTTAAAGTGCTGCTTCAATCAATGTAACTCTGATAATTGGCTTAAAGGCCCAAGAGGGTTCCTTGCTAACTCCCTCTGTGACTGTTTGTCATCTCTGCCTCGCCTCTTCTCTGCCTGCTCACAGATATCCACGTCACTCCTTTCATTCCGTTTTCTGTTTTCATAACACTCATGGTCCCATCAACAAAAACGTGTTGATTCTGATAACAAGTTTTACTTGATCCTGTAGCAAAGATGTTCTTCAAGAAGTGCTTCTTCTATAGTTTCACTCTAATTTGATATCTTAAACAATCCTCTTGTTCTTTTTAAAATTTCTAAAGCACCGCTTGGCTTTTTCTGTTGAAATCAGCAATGTTCCTGCATGAGTTACGCTCAGGTCAGTGCTTGTTCTTGTGCAACACCCCCCTCCCAGTCCCCTGCTATGCTCACACTTATGAGCAGCAGGGGTTAAAAGCAGCAGATGTTGCATGTGTTTGTGTGTAACTACAAGTGTGTGTATGTCGGTGGAAGCTTCCAAGACCATCCACAGCAGGAAGGCCATGAACAGTATCAGATGTCACCAGAGTGCTGCCTGCACACTGCCTGTTGTTAATACTATGGTGGGCATTTTTCACCTGGATGTAAGCGTGTGCATGTGTGTGATTGTCGTACAGAACTGTTACATCAGGAAAGTTTATTTTGCAAAAGCATGCAGAGAAAGATCACGGTGTGCAAGCATGTTTTTGCAGAGCATCGTTTTGTTGATGGAGCTGCTTGATCATGACTACTATCTCAATATTCTCAACATTTAGAAGGAAATATGAGAATTCGTTACATAATGTGGGATTGTAGGTGTGAATATCTCGTATCATTTGTTCCAAACTTGTTCAAAACATTTAAATGCATTCTCTAGATTTTTATGCATGGACAATTGACAAGACTAGATTCCTGTAATGATGTAGTACAGTCATTTTTGGCATTTTGGGGCCACCTAAAATTTCAAACTACCATTGGTAGTTTGCATGTTTTTGCTTATACACTGGTGGTTCTCTGTCCTATAGTACTTATAATTACTTATCATCATATTTAGTGAGTCTTCCTTAGCTTTTGATCCCCCCCATTAGCACAAAAGGAGCTCATCAGTACATGATAAACTGAGTAGACAAGCAAAACAGGCTCTCTTCTCTACCAGCTATTGGATCATTGAGTAGAGCTAACTTTCACCATTGTCTGGTACAACATGCTCTTCTTTTAACTCTTTTAACTATTTAGGTTGTGGTCCTAGATAACATTTAACAAGTTTTCTAAGTAAAATTGTTTATGTGACCGTGCTGTTTACTGCTCCGTAATCTATTTGCATGCAGTATTTAAATACTCTCCACCAGTTCCTGTCATTTTCAATGTTGCTATCAAATTTATTTTAGTCACCGCTGTAGATTTTCATCATTCAGGTCATTTTCATTACCAGCTCACAAAATCGTAGACCAGTGACTGTGTATGAACTCTATTTGCAAGTGTCCGTTTCGGTTGTGAACATTTCACAAATGAGAAATGTCTTTGAAACCAACGTCTTAGTATTATCTCTAAGCTCTGTTATCCATTAAGACCTCTGTTCTGGGTAGTTTTTCTAAGAAAAGGTGAAATTTCCAGTTTGACCTGCTTCTTGTTTTGATTCATTCAACCTATTGCTGAGCATCAGATAACCATTATGCTGATTTTAGGTGGAACTGTGCCTGTTGTAACTGAATCCAGCACAAAGTAAAGTTGGACAGGCTCTCCTAATGGCTGACAGTATTAACCTTATTTCAAATATACACAAAAATTAACTGCCCTGGACACTTGTAGTGTTTGTTTATGATGATGGTAAAACTGAAAACGGAGCTGAAGATGAAATGCGAGTTCCTGAAGGGTTATTAAGGTGGTAATTTTGGCCCCTGGTGATTTGAAAACAAAATTATTCAAAGGTTAAAGGAGGACAACATTAGAGGCAGTGGAAGGTGTGGAGTTAGACACCACCTCTGGCCTGACAAAACAAACCTCATTTGGTTGTCTCTGGAGTTTAGGTCTGGTCTGACTTTAAAGGTGCATTATGTAGCAATTAAGTAAAAATTACATCCTGTGGTAAAATTTGGTTTCTGCAAAGACTTTAAACAACTCTAAAGCTTTTTGCTGGCTGTTGTCAAATTACAATTGTCGGTGCTGCAGTATTAGCTCGCAGGAGACACGGCAACCCCACACTCACTGATGGTAAACAGTAGTTACGCCTAGGGCTAGGCGATATGGACCAAAACATATATCTTCATATTGTTTAGCTGAATTCTGATATACGATATATATCTCGATATTTTTCTTCCTGTAAAATATTTACAAGTTAACTCACTTCACGCTGTCTTGAGAAATTATTTACATACATCAGTAGATTCAATGCATAAAAATGTATTGATTCTTGTCAAACTTTAACCTTAGTGCCTATTCTCTGCCAGTCTGAGCTTTAGAAACACTGGTACAGACTGGCTGTTAACACACACACACACACACACGCACGCACGCACGCACGCACACACACACACACACACACACACACACACACACACACACACACAGTTGAGAGCTAGAGATGTATCAAATGTCCCACAGGCACTTTTTAATTATATATTTACAATTAATGTAAAATTCTTTAAATTTCATCTAGAGGTGGCCCATATCATATATTTTTTGTCCAGAGAAAAAAAATCTATCATGTTAAGCTAAATTTATGATGATATAATCTACTGTAGATCATATGGATCATGCGCCGTAGAGTGATGAGTTATTTGGGCAAACATGGCTGGAATCTAACAGTATTGACTCATATCAGCGATTATACTGTAATGACTCAGAGTCTCTGGTTGCTCTTTTATGAGTATTATTTTCTAATTTCGCCGTAACCCACGCTTTACAAACTCTTAACTTTTTCAGCAGAATCGCTCATAACGGAGTATTTACTAGCATAGCAAACCAGAGCGGAAAAAATCGGAACAACATTTGTCACCTGTTGAGTTTGCTTTCAAAATAAAATGTTAACTATAGTTTATTATTCAAACCCTTACAATATGTTTGAGGTAATTTGGCCATTCCGGCTATCCGTAGATGTTTCCTCATTACATAGGGGGAGGGGTTTGGCTCATCTCCGCACAAGTAGGATGGAAAAACAGAACTCCGTTGGCGTTGAATGTCCCCAAGTAATTAAAAACCAGGACGCCAAATGCAAAGATTAGAGCAGCACATTTACCCAGAGGCTCTCAGATTGAGCAAACTTGTGAGAATACACATAATAACTGCTTAGAGACGGAGCAACATGTCCCTAGCATAGCGGCTAATCGCTAACATAGCAGTTAGACCAGTCATATCGATATAAAGATATAAAGACATCTTATATCTTGTATCTTGTTTAAAAATTATACAGATATTTAAAAAATATCAATATATCACCCAGCCCTAGTTATGCCCCTCCTTCCTTTGTTTTGAAAGGGAAAAAAAATGGACAATCCAGCAGCCAGCTGGATATGAAATTTTTCAGTATACCCTTCCTTCCAAAATGACTGATACATGAGACTCTTTTGGGATTTTCTCACTGAAAAAAATATCACTATATTCTTCCATACTGCACCTTTAACTTGGCTTTCGTGATATCTCTGTGTCTTTACTTAGTCACTACGTTGGGGAGTAGCTGTCATGGTTGACATGATTGTTGTTCTATGGCATAGTCCAGTATATAGCATCACATTTGACTGTAGGCTATGTTTTTTTTAACAAATGAGTCATTCTTTAACTGCAAAATAAAAGTCCCACATCATTACACCACCACCACCATGCTTAAAAGCTGGATCGTGTGTTGACAGCTCACTCTCTGTTTGTTCTTTGTCAAACATTCTGCCCTGTTTTATGGCCAAATATCAACTCTAGTGTCTTCTGCTCAGAAATACATCCTAAATCAAAGCTCTGCTTTCCTACCAAACTATATATTTTTTTCAGTTATTCCACTGTGTACCCAAGAACTTTAATATTCATTTGATTAGTTTTCATGTAGCTATTTTAAAGCATATTTTAGTTGTTTTTTTTTTCACATTTTTTCAACTCTGAGCATTGCATGGTCTGACTTGCTGTGATGGTCACATATTAGCAACTGTCTTAAGGAATTAAAAGTTGTAGATATATTTATTTTGAATATATTAGTAATTACAATAATAATGCACATTTGTATAGCGTAGTATGTTACTTCGTGGCCACAGCTGCCCTTGGGCACTAGGTGCTACAGCAGGCAAGTAGGGCTAATTATTTTGCCCAAAGACACTATGACTGATACGGACTGATGGCCCGGGTTTGGCAACCCAGTGTAAACTCCTAACCATCAACCATTGGCTTTTAGAATGATGTTCTACTAATTGGTTGTGAATATCTTGATTACGAGTGTTGGACATTAATAGTTGATTTTCCCAAAAATCACAGAAAATATCTGACAAAACTTTTCAGCCAAAACAATAAATGCCTAAAACAACGACTATGGACTTACTTTCAAAACATAAATGTAGAATTTTCACAGAAAAATTAAAATTCTGACCTGTGGCTGGTGCTCCAAAAGAAACACAATAAATCAGTGCCAGCTGGATTAGAATTAGAATTTCAGATGCGTATAATCTTCTTCTTATGTCAACTGAATTTTAGTAAAATTGTGTGTATCTCTGACCTTTCTGCAGTCTCCTAATGTACTGAGTTTGGGTCTGCTTCACATTTGTGATAATCACATTCCAAACTATATGATACGCATTACGCAACATAAATAATAGAAAATGAATCTTTTGCACAATGGTCAAAGTTGAACGAGAATCATCTGCTTTAGATTGCGATTTTATTTGTGCACCAAATCAAATGGCTGCTTTGTTTCTAATTTACATTGCTTACCTGCTGAAGCTTGTAGAAAATGCAAACTTAAGGGTGTGTTTCTGAGTCAGATTCATCAAGGAAAATGAGGCTAGGTGCTGAAACAGGTTTAAGCATGTCTTGTGTTTTAGATTTAGTTCTCAGTCTATCTGTTACTTATATCTTGTTACATTTTGAATTTCTTGACATGGTTGGCGTTATGTGTGAAAAATGGATGAACTAATAATAATTTACTATCTAAAATAATTGGTGCTCCAGATAAAATGTCACTGAATCTTATTATGTTTTGATTTCATGAAGAGATGATGCTACTTCACTAAATGTAAAAATAACTGTTATTGTTCTATGAGAGCTTTTATAATTATACTCAGAAGGGTTTATTGTGTGTTTTATTGAGTATTTACTATTACTGAGGTGAAGTTTTTCCCTAAAATAACAATGAATACTTTGTGACGATGTTGTCATTTCTCTTTGTACAACGTGTGGGTCATTCATTACCATCTTAATGTTGTGTAGCAGCTTATGGTGGATGTTCAGCAGCAGTGAATCAATGGTTCAGTTTTAAGAAGCAGGATGTGGGTCATAGCACACAAGCTGCTTTAGGGACACACATCCCCTGCTCCAGAGCTTTTTATGAACAGCCAGTGAGGGCAGAAACTGGGTTCACTTACCTTTTATTTATAGTTCACCCTCCCAACAGACTTCTTCTCTTATGATTGTGTTTACTGTAAATTTGTTTTATGTCAGACACTAACTGGATTTACATTTAATGCAGAGAAGTCATTTTGAACCACACTTTAAACAAGAATAGTAATATTGGATTACTTTCCAGAGGAATGTTGTTCACACGTGTAATGTCTAATATCTTATGCATAAATATCGTCTGACACTATTAGAACTAGTGATATGTATGTTATTGTTTGTGGTCATTGCTGATAATTTAATTTCATGGCAAATTATTTAATTTTCTTAGCTTAATATCTTATAGGGAGCCTAAGTCACGCCCATCTACTTCCGGACCACAGGTCCCCGGAAGAACGACAAAATGAATGCAAGTCAATGGGGCTAAAAATGCTGTTTTCTAATTCCGTTTGTTATGCGCCATGGATTTCAAATATGATGTTCGTGAATTTTAAAGATGCATTTTGATACCAAGAACGAGCTTATTTACGAATGGGGGAATCAATATTTTAGGTTTTGTGTGAAAATAAGTCCAGGACTACAAATGTGCTTAACAAAAGTGACGTCATCGAGCCAGACACGGAGAAAACTGAGGAAAAATGGCTGTAAGTTCAGCAAAATTCAAATCCTTCCTTAAGGAGGAAAGAACCACCATAAATCTGGCTATTTGGTAAGTAGCAGCTACGCTAGGGGAGAGGATGTTATGGTGATGCCATATATGTGACGTACTGACGTCTGGTTTGTAGTCATGCTAATTACGAACTTTTACAAGCTGATAAATCTCAAAGTACATGACTGGTGTGGCTGAAACACCCATCATTACTTTCTGTTTGAACTGAAGTACAACATATGTGTTGATCCAGGGTCTAAGGCAAAGCAGATTAGATAATAGCTCTTTCAGATCCACTGACTTGCATTCATTTTGTTCTTCCGGGACCCGTGAGCCGACTGGAAAGGGAGGAGACTTAGGCTCCCTATTTTAGTACACTCTGATGCTGTATTTTGCAGTTTTCTTTCAGCAAACCTTCACAAGTTTTAGTTTTACTAGACAGATTTCAAGAAGCATGAGCGATTGTAAATTCTTAAGCATTGTGGCTTTTCATTGCTTTGTCTCACTGTGTATCATTTGCAGAAAGGTAGGCTCACTAAAGCCACACTGCTGTTAACCCTCTCTGACAAGGTAACACGTGGCCGCTGCATAAAGTGGATTTAATGTTTTGTGGATTGATTATGGTCAGCAAGCTAAAAGTTCACAATCAGTGATCTAAAGATGTAATGAGTGAGAATTCCAACTCTTGTTAAATTGATGAAAAGAAGCAGTTAAAATGTAATGCTTATGAATTTCTGATTGAGTCCATTTAATAAAAAATCTACAACTACTACCATATCAAATATTAGCTGTTGTAGCCATCTTCAATAGTTTACTCCAGAAGTTAAGCAGTTATAGGTGTGCTGCCGATAATTTCATTTAAAGTAAGAGCTCATCTAAAATATGTCCAGTGTTTCATGACATAATTTGCTGACAGGATTAATGGAAAAGTTTCAAACATACATATCATGTATAATGTGCAGCACTCGTGCATATCTTAGGAACGACTCTTGAGACTAAATTTGACTGGTTTTTGCAGAGTGAATTTGCAACGGTCACCTGCTGTGGTGGCTAACTGTACTTTTAGTGATTCAAAACATTTCTCAGTTGCAGAAATCCACCTAGTTATTACTTTTTGAATGTTTATTAGAATTTGTCCAGTGATTCATAAGATAATTTGAGATACTAGAATAGAGGTGTCCAGTCCTAGTCCTTGAATGCCCATATCCAGCATCTTCTAACTGTTTTCTTGTTCCAACACACCTGATTCAATGCTTGAACCACCTGTTCAGCAGGACATAGAGCTCTGCATAAGCTTGCTAATCACCCACTGGCTAAAAAAAGGTGTGTAGAAGCAGAGAAACCTTAAATATGCTGGATATGGACTCCTCAAGAAACAGGGATGGACACCACTGTACTAGGCAAACACATAGATGCAAACACATGCAAACTTGTTGATGTCCGCCTTTTGTTCTATACAAAAGGAAGAGATGTGATTGTTAAAACACCAAGCCTAGATGGAGATATGTGAGAGAAACCAAACACAGAGTTTACCGCACAAACAGCTAAAGCTGCTGTTGGTGTTTGGGTTTGGGCCTGTCATCAGTGTAATGATTGCTTTTCATTCAGAGGTGAGAATGCGGGAGAAAGTGTGAGCTCCCTGTTTTGTGAGGGATTTCACAAGCCCATTAAGTGATTGTTTTTGTCGTTGTGTGTGTCATGTGTCCGTACAACCTTCATCCTTTTTTGCTCTCTCCATCTCCTCTTTGTGCCGACCCACCATTTGGCAGATGCTCCCTGTCACAGCGGCCCAGAACGACCTCCGCTGCTTCCCCAAAGGGAACGTTGCCATGTTGATGTTTAGTTTTTATACATGTTTGTTTTTTTGGTGCACAAATGGCTCTGTTTGTCCACCATAAATCCATGAATACTTTAAATGTCTGTCTAGTTAAAAGCAGGGGAGCAGACAGTTAAAATTGTCATTTCACACTAAGCAGCAAAGATGATCTAGGCGTGCATTGCTGCCCTTTTCAAAGCCATACTATATCATAGATGCAGCCCACATGACTCATTTTGTCCAACACCCTAATGCAAACAGGAGATTACGAGGATTGCAGCTTTAGTGTATAGAAAACATTCTAATGGCTGAAGCGAACATCCCCTTTTCCAAGGTATTATCAGCAATGAAACACAGTCCTGATCTACTGCAGGAAACCAAACATACTTTAATAAACAGCAGTCATGTCATTTCTAACTAGCCACACCAGTCTGCGCTCAAAGTTCACTTTTTAAAATGAGGCTTGTAAGAGTTCGCCTCTACTGAGCTTACTTTGGCTAAACATGCACCATTTCACCCGTATAGTGATATGTAGTCATTCAAGTAATGCATGCCTTTCATTTGCTGGACCCCCCCCCCCCCCCCCCCCCCCCCCACACACACACACACATCATTTATGTTATTAAAAATCAGGATATAGTGTTTAGAATTGTCCTGAAACGTTTTCATATTTTTAAATCATTTACCTGAGCCAGTATGTGCCAACATGACCCTTTACAGGATTAATGAAATGTCACTAAGAGCACTGGTGGAGGGAGCTGTGGAGTGGAGCTGGCATGGTGGAGCTGGAGTCTGTTCTCAGCCTGTGTCCTGCACGTAAACACAGCTGATTTATTTGGTTTGGTGATAAATCACTCCTGTAGACACAATTGAAAGCTGAGGAGACATTTAAGCAGTTTGATTAAGGTGGAAAAAAAACTAATGCACAGCGAGGAGACAAGTTTCACTTTTGGTTTCACTAAACGGAACATTAGGGGTGGCTAAAAGCAAGCTAAATCTGTTAACTTGCTCCACTTTATAATTTTTTTGTTTGGTTGAAATTTGCAAATTTAAATGATGACAGACAATTACTTTGAGCCATTAAAATCACTTTTAATCAGTTTTATTTAAAAAATTCTCTGATCTGTGTTCCTAACAAACCTGCTGCAACAAGTACAGCTTAGAAAGTGTTTAAATAAGCTTAAGGGAGAATGTAAATGCAATAATTACATCTGCTTTGTTAATCATCCAATATCATAAGCTAGCATTCCATATGTGGCTGTTTTATTATTCCATAGTTTTGTTTAAACCTGGTCCAACCCTCTTTACACAGAGAAATTATAAAAACAAGAGGAAAACTCTACAGTCTCCCTTTTAACTCCCTTCTCTGTGTGAGTAGGAGTGTTTGAATCCACCAGTTTTAATAGGTGAATTTTCAAAAACAAGTCATGCATGAATTTTTCTCCAAAGAAAACTCTGTTACAAATAGTTTATTGCTGAGTCTCATTCAAATTTGTAATTTGAGCTCAGATGTACTTAAAGATAGGATAACATAAATGAAAGCACCTTTCCTGTGGTTTGTGGTCTTAAATGGGCCGGGCCGCCTCAGTAAGACGATCTGCAGAAGCACTGGAGTGAAATTAGATTCAGTCACCATCAGGATTAATCTTGAGCTTGTGGATTGATTTTCTTTTAACAAACCTCCAGTGTATAAATTCCATATTTATACTATATTTTATTTTAGTCCAACTCTTTGTATGTAAATGCAACACAAATTGGTTAATACCTTCCATTTTTTATGGAGCAAAAACAATAGATAACTTGTCAAGCACAAAAACTCATCTATACGTTTTGGGTATTAATGCAGTTGAACTGCATCTAAGTGTTAATTATTAGGTGTGTGCTGATGAAAAGTATTCATTTAGTATATTTACTGGATGCACAAACAAGTGCAGTTATTTTAAAACATCTTCACCATCAGGCTAAAACTGAAATTGATTGAAATGAAGTCCTAGCTAAATATCCACAACGTTTTTACTCATTGTGCTAATTTGTTTATTTGTGGTAATCAGATGAAACAGCTGTGATGAGAATCAGCTCCTCTAAATCTGATACCATGGTCTTGATTCGGCAAAGGGTAGAATGTCTTCTTCGGGTCAGAGATGAGACCCTGCCTCAAGTGGAGGAGTTTAAGTATCTCAGGGTCTTGTTGATGAATGAGGGAAAGAGGGGGCGCGAGATCAATAAGCGGATTGGTGCTGTGCCTGCGGCGATGCGAGCGTTGTACCGATCTGTCGTGGTGAAGAGAGAGCTGAGCCAGAAGGCGAAGCTCTCGATTTACCGGTCGAGCTACGTTCCTACCCTCACCTGTGGTCACGAGATTTGGGTAGTGACCGAAAGAATGATTGCGGGTACAAGCAGCTAAAAAGAGTTTTCTCTGCAGGGTTTCTGGGCTCTCCCTTAGAGATAGGGTGAGAAGCGCCATCCGGGAGGGGTTTGGAGTAGATCTGCTGCTCCTCCACATTGAGAGGAGCCAGTTGAGATGGCTTGGGCATCTGATTAGGATGCCTCCTGGACGCCTTCCTGGTGAGGTTTTATGGGCACATCCAACTGGGAGGAGACCTAAAGGGAGTGCCTGGACACGTTGAAGGGACTATGTCTCTCACCTGGCCAGTGAACGCCTTGGGATTCCCCTGGAAGAGCTGGACTAAGGGAGAGGGAAGTCTGGGCCTCTTAACTTATGGGCTCGACACATGGGAGGTGACATTGCCTCTCCTCCCTTCATTTTCAATGAGACATGCGCGACAAAGCGATAATCGCGGGTCTCCCTCCTACTAAGCGAACCGCGAAAAACGTGCGTGTGAAATTTTGCGCTCGTGCACGTGTCGTGCACAGGCGACCCAGCGACGCGATCCGAGAAAGTTAAAACATTTTCAACTTTTCATCGCTGTCGCTCGGACGAGGACAGATCAACGGAGGTTTCATTAACTGACCAATGAGCGGACAGAATGCTTTGTACATCTCCGAGCAAACATGAAGGAGAAATTGATTATTATTATGTTTTATATAGTAAAATCAGAAGTAAGATGTCACATAACTCTAACAGCACCTTGTGAAACATCATATCTACCGCTTTATTAACTCTGAACCACTTAAATAACCTTAATTCCCTCCAACCTGACACAGCCAAACAAAACAACGGAAGTTTCGATTTCGCCATGGAACAGAACGCGTAGACGGCTTTGCCGCTGGCCTCTGCCGCGGGTCGCCTCCCGTGTGTCAGGTAATTAAAGTGACGGCGACAAATTTAGCTGATCGCGGTCGTTTGTCGCCTCCCGTGTGTCGAGCCCATTAGGCTGTTGTCCCCGCGACCCGACTCCGGATAGGCAGAAGAAAATGGATGGATGAACGATCAGATGAAATTACCACCATGATGCTACATTCTCATCAGATACAGATTGCATTTTGTATCATTCATATTGTTTTGAAAATTAATTAGCTAGTTGTCAGGATTTATTTAAGCATAGAGACTTAGTCTATCTTAGTTTTGTGTGCAGCTTTGTTGCTCAGTGTTGAAAAGGCAGTAGATAAAAACGTAGATGGAAGTCATTGTTTCCTGCGATTTTTTTACATTAAGCACCAAAAACCTGCAGGGGCAAAATAAGTTTAATAGCATGCACGCCACCATTACTCTGAGTCAGCATGTTTACATCTCTTTGCTTCTGTTCTATCCAACAAGAAACTTTTTTTTTATTCCTTTGTGTGTGTTTCAGTTTCTTTTAACATGTGAGTGTAAAACAACCATCCATGCAGTAAGACATCACACTGAAACTGCCACTTTTTGACAACACTTTCACTTACAGGGATCAAAGGCAGCAATAAAAGGAGTGTTTTCTCCCACTATCCAGACTTCTAATGTGACACAAAGACAACTCTGTTCATGTACGAGCAGCTCACTGCTGCAGCTGCTGACTGCACCGAGAGAAAAGGCAAAGAAGTAAGAGACACTTAAAATCTAGTGCTGGGGACGTTTGTAGAAAAAGTTGATAGGTTTGGCATTTCCTTTGAAATCAGTTTTAATAGTTTCGGTGACAAGCGCCAGACTTGTGTCCAGTAAACGAGACATTTTCTGGTCATTGACCAGTTGGAGCTGTAAACATTTGGTGCATTTGAGACAAAAGCTGAAACCGCTACTGAGCCTGTGAGGTGTCTGGTGGCTTCAGGAAGATTAGTGCGTTTCTGACAGGACGTGAAGTCTGAAATGAATCTTCTGTCACTATCTTTATAATAAGCTGACAGACAAGAAACAAATAAGGCGAAACAGCAAATGTTTTATTGTTATGTAACTCTGCAGCTTTGTTCTGTTCCTTGTCTGATTTTTGTTGCTTTTCCTGCGCAGCATCCTTAGTCATCACATACACATGAGCCTCTTTGCTGCTTGTTGTCTCAGTATAAAAATAACAAGCTTAAAACATTCAGTAAATGCAAAATATTAGCAGATATGATAAAGAAATTAATGAAGAAAATGTATTAGCACAAAAATCTAAGCTAAATTTAAATGCTATCAGTGAACTGATGTACACTAGCCCTCCCACTGTCCAATAGGATGTGACCCCATGAGGAAAGTTGACCAATGAGCAGGGTTGATGGTTTATCCCTTAGGTCCATGTGGCAGGGGTGAGGGGTGAGCACCACCACACCCCTGCCATGTGGACCTCAAGGGATAAACCACCAATCCTGCTCAATGGCCAACCTTCCTCGCGGGGTCACCCGTAAAGTGGGAGGGCTAGATGGGTGCTTAAGATGGCAGAAGATATTTTTGTGGATTCTTATTTGACACATTTTATTCATTCATTTTCATGCACAGATGTTTTTTCACGGTGAGAGAAGGGAGCCCGTTGATGAGTGTCAGTAGAAGTTAGTTAATAAGAGCCGAGGTCATGGCTGACTGTGGCCTGTCATTGTTTCACTAGAGACTGAACACAATGATAGTAAGAGCATGAGGCTGATCTCACTCTCACTGCTGCACTCTAAAAGGGCTTTGCTGCTTTTTGCCTGCTTTCGCCCACTAAAGACTAAAACATCTCTTACAGTTGACAAAAAACAACAACGAGGATGTGTTTTGACAACAGTTAAAGGTGTGGTTTGCTGAAAAAATAATTTTTAATGATTGTTTCTGATCATAATCAGCCACTCATGTGGCTGATTATGGAGTTTTTCATGCAGGCTGAACATGAAAATAGTCTCCTACACCTATCTCCTGCATTAGCTTCTGATAGAGAATAGACGGTGAAACTCTAGAATTTGAAAAGCCTGACAGATCTACGCCACACTGTCACTTAATGTTCATGGACTCGTCCATCTTGACTCATGACAGGGACGGCTGTTGTTGGTTTAGCATCCAGGAAACGGCGGAGAACGTCTCTGCCAGTAGAAGCTAACTGGGCTGCAAGGTGGCGCAGTTGTTAGCACTGTTGCCTCGCAGCAAGAAGGTTGCAGGTTCGAAACTCAGCTGTAGCCTTTCTGCGTGGAGTTGTATGTTCTCCCCATGCATGCGTGGGTTCCAACTGGGTACTCCAGTTTCCCCTACAGATCACAACATGCCCTACAGTTAAAAACTGTATGTCGCTTTGGATAAAAGCGTCTGCCAAATAAATAAACATAAACATAAAACATAAAACTGTTAGCATTAGAAACTTCACCCCACAGCAGAACTCCTTCAGGCTTGTGTTATTGGTGGGGTTAAAACACCAATGTTTCAAAGTAAACAGAGTCAGTGGTGGAGTTGCTTTACTGTTAAGCCTGGTTTATGCTTCTCAGTCAGCTCCGCAAGGGACAGACACGCACGGATTGACGGAAGTGTTTTGCTCTTTTACTTCTCCGTCTCCTGGAGAGTGTTGCAAAGCAATTGCCCGGCAGGACCACAGAGGGCGTAGCGCTGTTCTGTGGTATCCTGTCATGTATCGGTCCAAGATAGTGTGTTTATATTGTGTTTTTTGTGTATATAAGAGACTTTTAACACGGACATATTTGTCTCTCATTCTCCCACCGCTTCATGCGCTCCCCACCTCTAAACCCACGTTTCCTGTAATTTCCGTCCACAAATAAAATGCTTGCTGCGCATCTTTTCATTCCTCCAGTCACGGGAGGATGAAACGTTCATATTTTTTGAGTTTTTTCGCGAGGTATTCTTCAAGCTTCTCTGTGTCTGCCGCTAGTTAAACTCGGCTCTCTTTGCAATGGCGGCGTTGTAAACAACAGCGGCATCCTGACCAATCACAAGCTTGCGTAATCCGTTTCGTTCGACGGATGTTTAAAAAAGTGGGCTTGACTCCGTACGTACTTGCGTGCCTGCCGGATCCCTACGCAAGGACGGATAATGGCGTTGCGTGTGCTCCGCACTGACGCAGACGGAGAAGCATAAATCAGGCTTTAGCCAATCACATGAGAGATGTCCAAATATCAGGAAGTATGCCTCCAAATCCTGGTGTCTGAACTCAACTCTGATTTGGCAATCGAAAGATTGAAAGATCGAAAGATCGAAAGATCTTGAAGCAGCTTTTTGTACCCCGAGTACGACTTAAGAGACATTCATTCTAGAGACCACTGCAATTGTATTTAATTTCATGAGTGAGCTACACCTTTAAACATAATTTGACTGATTGTTCCCCATGGGACGCTATTTTGTCTTTCCAGCGGGGGACACCCTGGACAGTCCATAACAGGGTCCCACAAGGACAGACAACCAGTCACAAACTCCCTCACAACTAGGGACATTTTAGAGTTTCTAGTTCACCTAACGTGCATGTTTATGACCTGTTGGAGAAATCCGGAGTACCAGGAGAAAGCCCATGCATGCATAGGGAGAACATGCTAGCTACACATAAAACGATGCAGACAGGATTCACACCTGCAACCATCTTGCACCCAACAGTGCTATCTACAGTGCCACCCAGCAGCCCTATAAAAATATCAGAAAGATGGCATTTTTCTTTTACTTTGAAAATGAAAAACATTGCTTCTATTTTGTGGACCGATTTCCAATTCACTGCTCTGATCTGCCCATACCCATTTGGGCCGATTCCAATTTATCTCAGAGCACTACAGATAAAGCCTGAAAATTTAGGAAATGGTGCAAAGTTCATTTATTTCAGTAAAAGCCAAATGGACCCAAACCAAGTGTGGAGTACATATGCATGATAAAGATTTTTAAGATGGCTGAGATTTCTCTATTTTAAATCGTTTTTTTAACTGATTTCATGTAATATTCTAATTGTCAGAAATTATAAATTTGGGGTTTCAAAATCTGTAAGCAGTAATCATCAAAATTATAGCAAATAAAGGCTTGAAACATTTTGCTATACTTGTAATCAGTCTCTGTGACCTAGTTTCACTTTGAACATTCAACTTCACGTTGAAATAGAAATAAATGAACTTTTGCACCATGTTCTAATTTTTTAGGTTGCACATTAACAAAATCCCTACAATGAAATTAATCTATTTAATATGATATGTGTTTATTATGATTCATGTTTATTATGAAATATGTTTATTATCATTCATGTTTATTATGATACGTGTTTATTATGATACATGTTTATTATGATGTGTGTTTAATATGATACATGTTTATTATGATACGTGTTTAATATGATACGTGTTTATTATGATACATGTTTATTATGATTCATGTTTATGATGATACGTGTTTATTATGATACGTGTTTAATATACAAGTTCATTATGATACATGTTTATTATGATACGTGTTTAATATATGTGTTTATTATGATATGTGTTTATTATGATTCATTTTTATTATGATGCATGTTTATTATGATAGATGTTTATTATGATACGTGTTTATTATGATACGTGTTTAATATACATGTTTAATGTTACGTGTTTATTATAATACGTGTTTATTATGATATGTGTTTATTATGATATGTGTTTATTATGATACGTGTTTAATATACATGTTTAATATGGTACATGTTTATTATGATATGTGTTCAATAGGGATGAGCCGGATACTCGTTTCAGATGAGTATCCGGTACGGATAAAGCGTTTTTGACGAATACGAGCATGACACGAGTAAACCTCGTAAATATCTGTAATCGTGCTAAAGGAAAATCCTCATCGGGTAACTGACTGTCTTCATGCTCTGTGATTGGCCAGTCACATAGAGCGCCCGCCCCTTCCTACACACAAAACTCTAGCCGGCCGGGAGCGCAGTCCGTCCGGCTCGTCCACACACAGACAGTAACGGATATCGCTGTGATTGTTTCACTGTTGCTCACGTTTCTTCAGTTTTCCCTAGGTTTTCTTCAGCTCGCCTCTTTTTCAGTTGAATATTTAAAGTAACTTTTTTCGTAACTTACATGGTGCATTTGACAAGACAGAGCTGACCTGCTGCGTCAGTCACTCACTACCTCCTCTCCGGTCGGGTTTTTTAATTTTTTTTAACTCCCTCTCTATCTCTCTCACACACACACACCTCAATCAACATTGTTTTGTTTAACTTTGTGTGGGAAAATGCTGAGAACGTTAAGAAAAACATCAGTTTAATCAAATTAAATTAATATATATATATATATATATATATATATATATATATATATATATAAAGTTGTGTCTGGTTCTAGCATTTCATATTTCCTAGTTCCTACTGCATGAGGTCAGATGTATTAATCCATGCACTTAAATATTAATGTTCTGATTTTATTGAAACACTTGTTCTGTAATAGTTTCTTTACTATTGTGATCAAAAACATTTAATCTCTATTCTGAGGCTGCTCTGTAAATAGTTTTCAAATAAACCACACACATATCAACTTCTGATCTATCCACATCAATTTCAGACTTAAAATAATATATTGATGTAAACCACGCCCACTTCTGGGTTATGCCACGCCCATTCCGAGTACAGATACAGATACAGATAATTTAGTTGGTTGAACAGATACAGATACAGATAGTGGTGTACTCGCTCATTGCTAGTGTTCAATATACATGTTTAATATGGTACGTGTTTATTATGATACGTGTTTAATATACATGTTTAATATGGTACGTATTTATTATGATACGTGTTTACTATGATATGTGTTTATTATGATATATGTTTATTATGATACATGTTTAACATCCATGTTTAATATGGTACGTGCTTATTATGATACATGTTTATTATGATATAGGGGCGATTAAAGGAGATCTCATCAACAGTAGGACAACGGTTACTCTAAACCAGGGGTGTCAAACTCATTCTAGCTCAGGGGCCACATTGAGGGAAATCTAGTCCCAAGTGGGCCGGACCGGTAAATAAAAATAAAAAAAATTCAGATTGTTTTCTTTGTTTTAATACAATCAATATGAAACAAGGCTGGAGCCTGAGGACAGTGTAGTACAAGGACAACACCTGAAGTGTACTTGAAAATTTGAAAAAAATAAATAAATCAATACATAATAAAAAATTCCTTAGTGATTCAAAGAGCTTACAGATCACATGGCTAGATCAGTTTCATGCAGCACTTAAAGTTTATTTGACTCATTTTACTTAACATCTTTTAGCTTTCACCGGCACATCAACATCAGAAGTCACATCCTGAGTGGCGGCCAACTTCAGGATGAGATTCAAGTTCTTGTGTGAGCCTTGAGCGCAGCTTTGTTTTATTTATACTCATTACAGAGAAAACTACGTTTATTTTCACTCTACATTGTAAAGTATGAAAATAAAGTTTACACAACCATCTCGCGGGCCGGATTTAACCCGCTTGCGGGCTGCATCCGGCCCGCGGGCCGCATGTTTGACACCCCTGCTCTAAACAAAGGAGTTTTTTGTTCATAAATAAAACAAAAGTACATGTTTTACTATTTATCACTTGGCTAAAGTATTTCTATTGTTTTAATAATTTTTATATACCACATTTTTCCAAACCAACTAAGATAAGATAAGACTTTATTGATCCCTTAGTAGGGAAATGTGTGTGTTACCAGACCAGACAGATAGCAAAGTACAAAAGTTACCAAGAATGCAGAAATAAAAATGACAAGATATTATATACAACTACTAGTACATATACTTCCAGTTGAGTAATAGTAATAGAATACCAGTTTGTCTTTTTGTTTATTTTTTCTGTCTGTCTTTGGACTGTCTGGTGTTTAATTGGTGGGATTAGAAGACACACAAGCTCTGTTAATGAGAGTTTCATGGGAGAAACACTTTAAATAATTATCTGTGATCAGTGTGTAGCTTCTCTGATGGTTCAGAGTCGATCACACACAAATCAAGAAGGTGTCGTCCACATGAAAGCTTTCGTTTTAAAATCCTTGTTATAGTTTTATCTCATTTAATTTTATTTATTCAAAAATGATTTTGTGGAAACATGTTTGCATTTTGTGTGTGAACGACTAAAAGTATCTAACAACAATATCAAAACACTGGCATCATAGCCTGACCTTTAGTCTAACCTTTTACCCCAGGCAACCTATGTCTTTATCCTGCATTGTTCTTGTGCTGACCCAGCATCTCAACTTTGTGCGCATACTCTACACTTTGTTTTGCGAGTTTTTGGTGGCAACAGTACTGTATCTGCATACGCATTACTGTGTTTGTGTCATTTTTTTATGTTCATATGTAAATGTTTCTGAAACAAACCCATGTTTACAATTATATTAGTAGAAATGGCATATAAACAACAAATATCAACATCAACAAATAAACTGTGTTTCTGCTTGCGCAAGAGCTTAACCTATTTTCTTGTTGCAACTTTAATTTGGATTCTTAGTTTGGTTAAACCCTGTAATGTAATATTTGGAAAATGGGAAACATCATAAAATCACAGCAGAAAATTGGTGATTATTTATACAAATAAAGAAGCGTCACTAGTTTTTGTATATATAGTATATTTATCTTGCACCACAGGGTCTTACTGGCTCTAGAAATCAACCTAGTTTTTTGCAGTTTTTGTTTTTCAGAAGCATAAGAGCGGTTCACAGTTTGAACCACGTTGGTCATTAAAAGATATTTTGGTCGTTGGAGCTGCAGCTTTGATTTGTTAATCATTTCCTGAATGCCCAGCTGTCATTCTGCTTATTTCTTTCACTCTGACTGATGCCTTCCATTTTATGCTAATGCAAACCTCTTTTATTCCTTTTAACTGATTTCTAACTGAGGTGATCATTTTCCCACCTTTTTGTCTCTTAATTGTGTGAGCCATGTTTAAATAGCTGCTTTCTAAAGTCAGCGTCATCATAAGGACATGCTCATTAATATTCTCTAAAATGCATCTTGTATTGTACTAATCTTTAACCAAAGTATTGGTAAATACATGCTTTTCTTTTAATGATGTAACAGAGGTTTCAGTAGTTGGTAATCAGAGGCCTCCTTGGTGGGGAAAATGTCTGCAGCGGCTCTATTCCTGCCTCAGCAGACTGTGTCTTTAAAGCACACTGAGCCTCAAATGCATCTCCTTCTACCAGGGGACCTCCCATTCTTATGATTCAAACTCCCAGACACCTTAGCTTTCATCTCATCCAGCCCCTCTGTGGTGAATACAAAGCAGCACTTTGCTTGTGTGCTGCTTCTGTAAACAACCAGTCAGGTGATTTATCATGTTTCTACATAAGAGAGAGCTGGGTTTGTTTATCTGTTATTATTTTTGAGCATCCAATTGAACCAAGTTCCCCATTTTAATTTGTTGGCTTATCTCGAGTATGATTTTCAAAATGGTCTGAAGAAGACTATGAAGAGTTTCCTCAGCACTGCAGGTGCAGCACTGAGCAGTGCTGGTTAAAGCTTGCTTATAATGTGCTGCTTGTGGGCTGATTGTACCTTGAGGGATGAGTGTGAGTTGCGTACTGGAAAGGCTGAGGCGAAGAGTCACACATGAAAAAAAACTTTAATACCTTTCTCTTTAGGAAAGAATACAGAAATAATGTTCTAAAGAAGCAGAACTGTTTGCACTGCAACACTGCAACATGTTTGCACTGATCTGCTGCCTAAAAGCAACTTTATGACATATTTACAGCAGCTGGATGGGATAAGGGCATCCATTTGACTCAAATTATTATCCAACTTGTATTTATTATCGTATTACCATTAAATGAAGTTTGGTATTTTATGGGTTAATTAGGGCTGCACGATATTAGGAAAATCTGCGATATTCGATAACAGTGCTTAATATTGCAATATCGATATTACTCACGATAAATGAACAAATACTAAAGTATGCAGTGTTGATGTCGTCTGGTGTGTGACGTCTGCTCTGGGTTCAAAGCAAACAAAAACTAATGCATGAATTCCATTACAACATAACATTTTTATTGCAAAAATATGCAGCTGCACCTGCTACTGTTTAGCAGCAAAACAACAAACTGCATGCATGCAGTTTCTCAGTGACTTTAAAACATCACCTCCACCATAAAACTTTTTCTGATGCTCCAAATACAGAAAAACATCCCTTACCAGGGTTTTTGAGTAAATAAAAAAATCAGAAAATAAGTTTAAATGTTAAATAATAGTTAACATCACTTAAATGCAACAGCAAATTCTCTCATTGCTACTGAACATTTTCTCCACTTATGTGGTTCTGATATAAGGCTGTTGCTGCAACTGGGAAGTGAACTGTGCCTGGCCAAAGTAGGAGAATATTAAGATTTTCTGAGGAAAAGAGAAAAACAATTGTCTACTTTTCAGAAGAGGAACTGGCAAAAAAACTATGTGGAAAATATGTGAAAACGTTTGTTTTTAACCCCAAATTGAACAAGTTTACCTAGATCTTAAAAAGCAGCTCAGATGATGAAACTGCAACTATGATTCTGATAACAAGCTAACAAATTGAACTAGCTCCTCTAACCGGCTAGCAGAGCTTCTGACTGACAGTTTATGTGCAGCAGCAAATCAACTATCCTGATTAACAAGGTTATAAAAGCTCATAAATGAAAAATCACTTTGATGTGTGGGGGAACTTTTCCAGGCCCTCTTTAGCAGGGTGGGACTGGGAGGAGAGAGCTGTAGCCTTTTAGCTGGAAGCTAACCGGAGCCTGGGGCTAACATCACCTGAGTGAAACACTAGCGACATGTAGGTAGGTGGGTTGGTTCACCAGCACGTGTCAGAGTCAGCCCGGTTATTATCAGCTGCTTAACGACACCGAGCGGTGGAGGTGGGAAAAATGATTGATTCAAAGATGCATCGCGATTCAGCCGTGCATGATTCCGCACCGATGCAGCAACGTGACATGATGAGATTTTCTCCCTATGTCGGGGGTTGGCAACTCGCGGCTCTGGAGCCGCATGCGGCTCTTCCATCCATCTGATGCGGCTCTCTGTGCTTGTAAAATAATGAATGGATATTTAAATAAAATGCTTTATATTTTACTGCATTAATTTTACATCTGTGTGCCAATTCTAAATGTAAAGATTGTCTGCGTAAACCTGAACAGTTCCAACCCGGTCTTACTGTGAGACCGGGTTGACGGGTCACGCTTGTGCGTAATCATATAGGCGCTTCCTGAGCTGAAGAGGATGTGGGATTCTGGGATTCTCCTCAGACAGGCTCATGGATGTGTCGCCACATTGGAGACAGGAACAAGCACTATTCAGCCAAAGTTTCATAATCAGGGAACATTTTCTAAGTGACAAGTCTCGCTTCAGTCGGAGGAATCATCCTGCATGCGCTCTGGTTCTGCGACGCGCCCCAAGCCCCTCTTCACATCTTCAGCTCGCTGTGCACCGTACGTACGCGCTGACAGTGAGCTGCGCTGAGCAGTGTCCAGCTCAGATGTTCAGATGGGAATCTTTTCTTGAGTGATTTAGCTACATCTGCGATGTTCGTAAAGAATAAAGTGTCAGTTCGTCTGCATGCGTCGGGGTAATTCTTTCTATTCTTTCTCCATCAAAATAAACGGTCAAATACGGGAACTGTCTGGCCAACACAAGCCCTGCTTTTAACTTTTCTGTTTTCTTGTGAAAATTGTTGCAAAGAGACATAATTTTACTTGATTAACACCAAAGCCAGGCGCACTGCGCCGTTATCTCCGTCACTGTAAATGAGGGAAAAACAAATTGATCGGATCCTTTTCTGACCTTCCCCACCTACAAAGTTTAATTACAACAATCAAACACGACAGCCTGGATTTGTATTCTGAACAGTGTAAACATGTTTTAAAAAGAAACGTATGACAAAAGTGGCACCTGCTCAGTAAAACCATCAACAGGGTGAAAAATATCAAAATATTGTAGGCAGAGATGGGCTACAACTTCTGGATCCATTTTATATAAATCAATTTATTGATTATCTTTTTATGAAAGATAACTTTGACGTACACGAGGGAGCGGTACTGGCTGCTGTCACCTGTTGTGAGCAGCGCTCTGCTGTCTGAGGGTAGGCCCCGCCCACAACGCCGCGGCTGCTGTGGCTCCCAGTGTTTTCTTTACTGTGGGAAATGGGTAATAATGGCTCTTTGATGGGAACAGGTTGCCGACCCCTGCCCCTATGTCTATGCAGGACAATAAAGTTTTGAGGTTTTACAATTACTTCTGGGGGCAGAGTTGCAATGACATGCGGACTGCGTTGCCCTAGCGCCAATTTAAAACAGAAAATGCGGACAGGGATACAGGGCCAACATTACCAGTAATCAAATATGTACCTGTTACAATTAAAACGGATGTCTGGGCTAATTTCGGTTTTGGGATCCTGGATGTGAAAGAATCACTTAACACAGTATTTGTTTACTATTTTTAAGTTCAATAATATTCTATCTTAAAGCTGCTCTACCGAAAACATTATTTCTTATATTATTTAAGTAATTATAGGCAGCACACTTTAAAAATTATTGCTCACTATAGTGAATAGATGTATGTTCTGTTTTTCAGGGATTTCGAAATCAAAAAGAAATTGAAAACTATTCTACTGCTTTTATTAAGTAATGAAAATTTTTGTGTGAAGAATCGTGATGCATTTCAGACTCAAATCGAATCTTTAGGCAGATAATCGGAATCGGATCGTGAGGCAGGTAGAGATGCACACCACTACCGAGCAGACTCACGTTCACGTTTGAAAGCAGCGCTGATTCCAGAAACCTCAGCACAAAGTCCGTTTGTTGCTCTGAGCCAGCATGACGAACAAGGGAACGGCGCCGCTAACTCAGTTCGGATGTTGCATTCCACCCACCCATCCAAAGGGTCTACATGGGGGCGGGCGTATTACGTGAACGGACCCATCTGATTGGCCGCATATCAGAAGGGCTACATTATTTGAATGGTCAAATAATACTTCCGCATAAAAAACAGAGCTGGTTTACAAAAAGTTGATGTATGACATGGATGGAAATGTTTGAACCAAACATTTATCGCCGTTTTTGATGTGCTTTGCGATGGGCCTATCGCACGTCCTGTTATCGCGATGACGAAATTTTTTCGATATATTGTGCAGCCCTAGGGTTAATGTATTTTCATAAATACTTTTAGTTTCACGTGAGTTATTTTCATTTGTGTACCCTCATGTTCAAACTTAATACATTTGGCAAAATTGAGTGTTTAATCCCTTGAAGGTTATTTGACAGCTGCAGGAATAGGTGCTTTGCACACAATGTCATTGCCGACATTTAGTAAATTGGTGAAGGCCATTGAGCGGCTAAAAGATCCCTAATGAGCATCAGAGATATTTAAAAATGCAAAACAAAATTAAAAGAGATTTCATGCAATTAATGGTTCAAATTCTGGCAAACTGCCTTTATGGACTTTCTAAAAGTAGATAATCGAAACCAAATGGTTTCCTAATGACTGCACACCTGCATGTCTAATCATGGTTTTGCTGTTCTTTCATTTTCCTTTTATAGAATTGCAGTTTTACAGTTGTTCTGTCATTTTTTTTTACATTCTCAATAATATGGAAAGAAATTCCAACATTTTGTGTGATTTTTTTGTAAGTTCTGTAACATCCCTGGTCACATGTAATATGTTTTGTCTCATGGGCAGGACGTTGAAATGCTAAAGGCTGAACAATAATCAGTCAGTCCTAGGTGGCAGTGAGGCAGCACGATGAATCATAAAGGGAAGTGAACAAGGAGTAGACAGTAGAGTGGGGGATGGGCGCAGGAAGGGTGCTAGTTTAGAAGATGCTCTCTGAAGAGCTGGGTCTTTGGGAGTATCCAGAAAAAAGACAAGGACGCCCCTGTTCTGAAAGTGCTTGGTAGGTCATTCCACATCTATGGAACGACACATGAAAAGAGTCTGGATTGTTCTGAGTGTGGTGTAGGCACTGCTAGTCGACATTCCTTTGATGACTGGAGAGGCCGAGCCATGATGTAAGCCATTACAAGAGGATTCAGGTAGATGGGAGCCATACCATCCAGGACTTTGAATGCTACTGTTAACGATTTGATGTATGCAGCTAACAGTAGCCAGTGGAGCTCAGTGAACAGAGGGATAATGAAAACACAACAAGTTAAAGTGGGCATGTAATGAAGATCCACTTTTTGGAGCTTTTTACCAATTCAATTCAAGTTTATTTATATAGCGCCAAATCACAACAAGAGTCGTCTCAAGGCACTTCACATAGTAAACATTCCAATACAGGTCAGTTCATTAAGCCAATCAGTAAATAGTTTCCTATATAAGGAACCCAGCAAATTGCATCAAATCACTGACTAGTGTCAGAGTCCTCAGCAATCCTCATACTAAGCAAGCATGTAGCAACAGTGGAGAGGAAAACTCTCTTTTAACAGGAAGAAACCTCCAGAGGATCCTGGCTCAGTATAAGCAGCCATCCACCACGACTCACTGGGGATCAAGAAGACAGAGCAGACACACGTATACACACACACACGCATACACACACACGCATACACACACACACACACGCATACACACACACACACACGCATACACACACACACGCATACACACACACACACACACACACACACACACACACACACACACACACACAAGACAAAGCAATGTGTCTATAGTTATATTGTGATTTCTTAGTAAATATTCTATTTAGTGAGAGATCAACTTTATTGTATTTATTCTAGTGAATCTATAATCAATTCAACAGGTAAACTAGTAGTAGCACATTAAATGTCAAAGAAAGTAAAATGTTATCAGGAGAGGGAGAATGTTTAAGTGGTTAGCAGCAGTGTTCAAGACGATGGCCCCCTCCATGAGGCAACCACAGCTCAGCAAAACATCATTGTAGCTTCTTCTGGGGAGAAAAACACTTGGAGAGAAAATAAAGTTAACAGCTGAAATAGCAGGAAATAATGCAGTTAAAGAGCAGATTGTAGAAGAAAGTAGTAAAGTGTGGGAAGTGGTCAGTATGTCCTCCAGCAGTCTAAGCCTATAGCAGCATAACTACAGAGATAACTCTGGATAACCTAGCCTTTTAGATGGAGGCATGTTGGAGGCAGGGCAAGGGAGAGCAGTCTTTACAGACTGTACACTCCACCTTCTTCTACTCCCCCACTTGTCCAGATCTAGGCTAACATCAGATTTTAACCATAGGCCCTATCAAATAAAAATGTTTTGAGCCTAGTCTTAAAAGTAGACAAGGTTTCTGTCTCACGGACCAAAGCTGGGAGCTGGTTCTACAACAGAGGAGCCTAATAGCTAAAATATCTGCCTCCCATCCTATTTTTAGATACTCTGGAAACCACCAGTAAACCTGCAGTCTGAGAGCGAAGTGCTCGGTTAGGAACATATGGAACAATCAGATCACTGATGTATGATGGAGCTTGATTATTATGTGAGAAGGAGGATCTTAAAATCTATTCTGAATTTAATAGGCAGCCAATGTAGGGAAGCTGAAGCCGGGCGTACACTGTGCGACTTCTTCACTTTTTGAGCCGAATTTCCACTCGTGCGAGAATCCACGAGATCGGGGCGAGTTTTGCGCTGAGCGGTCGTGTAGTGTTCAGGGCGTTACGAGAGGCGATTAACACCACGTGACCAGCTACCGATCAGCAATCCTGAGCTCGCACAAACTTCTGGCGTGTTTGAAATTTTGCTCGTCCCTCGTGAGGGTATCGCACTGTTGAAGCGGCGCTGCGAGCAGCTGCGACCCAAAAAGTATCAGAACCGCTCACGGCGCATACGCAATCATGCATCAACACCGCTCGCCCGCTATTTCCCTAATAACACACGTTGTTTGTTTTTATTTCTACATGTTTTTTACTCACAAGGATTGTCAAGAAAGCGTGTTTGTCGTGTTCATGTCACATTAAACTGATCACAAAACACAGATTTACTTTCTTTATTTTGTTTTCCTCATCCAACCCCCATAAATCCCTGTGTGTCCTCCTGCAGCACTCCCGAAGGACAACAAGCAAGACAACACAAAAAAGTCTGACATGTTGAGTAAAAACTGCTATTTTTAGCATATTTTTAGGGCCAATGTGTTGCTACCAGACGTACAGTGTGAGCAGTCAGGTCGCAACCGAGAACTGGGTTGTGCAGTGTGAGCGCATGACTCGTGAGATCTGCCCTGCGAGGAAGTCGCACAGTTTGAGTTGAAGCTGAGGGCTACCAGTGAAAAAGTCGCACAGTGTCCGCCCAGCTTAAGACAGGAGAGATATGATCTCTCTTTTTAATTATCATCAGAACTCTAGCTGCAGCATTTTGGACAAGCTGAAGACTTTTAGCTACATTCTGTGGACTTCCTGTGAGTAATGAATTACAGTAATCCAGTCTTGATGCTTCTAATCTTAGCAATATTCCGAAGGTGGAAAAGGGAAATCCTACAACCCTGTTGAACGTGGGATTTGAATGACATGTCCTGGTCAAAGATAACACCAAGGTTCCTTACTTTGTTCTCGGAGACTAATTTAATGCCGTTCAGGTCAGGTGATTGACTAAGCAATTTCCTTTTCTGGATTTCGGGTCCAAAGATGAAAACTTCAGTCTTGTCTTGATTAAAAAGCAGAAAGTTTACAGTCATCCAATTTTTTTACGTCTTCCAGACAAGCCTGTAATCTAACTAACTGATTAGGTTCATCAGGGTTAGGGTTAGGGTTAGGGTTTCAAATATAACTGGGTATCGCCAGCATAACAGTGGAAATGTGATATTGTTACTTCTTCATAAAAGAAAAACCCCACCAAAACCTGTTTTTGGTGAATTTGTGTATTTTTCTGTATCAGCAGCAAATTTTGTTTCACTTAGAAAATTCTGAAAACGTCTGAATCAAAGCTACTTGCATCATCAGACATTTCTCTTCTCCCTGAAGTTGGTAGTCTCGATTCTGAAACCTGGATATTCTGACGCAACACATTCTCACACCCAAGGCGTCAAAATATGGCGCGTGTGACAGAGCCTCAATATATGATGATTCGGGACGCCCCAGCGCGTCAGGAGATGACGATCAGGGACAAACAGCTGACGCAGCATCCCAGAGTGTCGGCATCCGACGCCGGTGGTGAGACGGACATTAGAACTACTTGTGAACTATTTAACCTTCCCCTCACCCCAATCCTAACCTTAAGGTCACAGTTTATGGACCTTAAGGTTAGGATTGGGGTGACGGGAAGGTTAAATAGTCGAATAATTTCCGTGTGACCATGCACGTCAAACACTGACGCCAGCGGAGCCATGTGACCCAGCGTGTCCCTGATCGTCGTGTCCCTGATCGTCATCTCCTGACGCGCTGGGGCGTCCCGAATCGTCATATATTGAGGCTTGGTCACATGTGTCATATTTTGACACCTTGGGTGTGAGAATGCGTTGCCTGACAAACTACTTCTGCATCGGGGCCAAAACACAGCCTTTAAATCATGCATCCTGTCTGCTGACAAACGTAATGGCAGCACATGATATGTATGTTGGACGACTGTTGTTTTTGTAACAGACTTGGTAGTCCAGTGGTTAGAGTGCCAGACTGCCATGTAGTTTCACACAGGCTTGCCTCCAGGTTGCAGCAGTAACTTTTTTTTCTTTTTTTTATCTACACTTACCAGTATTATGTTGTCAACCCTTTATTGGTTAACTGTTTGAAGTATAAAGACTAATATGTTGTTTTTTTTTTACTTTCTTTGTTTATTTAGCCAGTGTGAGTCCACGTGAGTTGAGCTCGTAGGTGCATTTGTCGGAGCGGGAGTAGGCTGAGTTTCACTGAATTGGACTGTTTAATTTCTGGGTATAAATTCAGGCTGATGAAAGTATGACATCTCAGTAGAGCTAACAGTAATATTTTATCATGTATTGTACCTACCTTTGCTCTCGAAAGTTGAAAATATCACGATGTGGCTCCTTTAAAATGATCCAGTGGTCACCGATAAGTTTTTGGGTGACAGCGTTTTCTGCATTGTCGCATCAATAGATTCACATTTCCATTGTTCACAATGAATGATAACGAAAACATTTTTACTGATTTTTATTTTCACTACTACCTGCATACTTTAATATCGGATACAATTTGTGGTTTTCAATTGCTTTTTCCAACATTTTCAAATTTCATTGAAACACACATCATTTTGAGGTGTTAAAGCCATCCCTGTTTTACTGTAGTCTTACAAACTACAGACTACATAGTATTTCATCATCATTGCTATTTTCTCCTTTTTTTCTGTATGATGAAACAATGATTTTAATTAATCAACCTGTGTGTGGTCTGGAAATTAAACTGGAACCTTTCTCCCAAGTGAAAAGCATTTTGCTAAACAAATGTGCTGGTATAGATTAGCTTCAAGGTAAATTAATATATGTTAAATGTTACTTTACTACCCTGCTTGTCCACTAAATTTGATAAACTTACCAGTGAATCTCACCAGGTGGTCCGACCGGGCATCAACAGCTTTGCATTCAAATGTGCATGACATCTACAGTTTTCTGTGAAGTAATGGAAACAGAGGCACCCTCTCCTTATGTGGTGTCAGATTCCTGCTACAGACTCATTTTGCTACAAAGTCAAACACAACAGCCTCCTATATGCCTGACAAAACAAACACCGTGTCACACAATCAATTAAAATTAAAATCAGCTTCAGTGATTCAACTGCAACTCTTATTATATTAATACATTTTCTGTGTCACATTGACCGTGAGCAAAACGTACAGGTTGATAAGAGTATCAGCAGCAGTGTGATGCAAACGGTGACCTTTATTTTATCCACTGACTTGGCAGGCTGGGTCCCCATGAGACAGATTGATTGCTCAAGATGCAAGTCATGATTTAATTTCTTGACATAATATTTGCAGCCGCTCAACAGATAGTGAGCTTCCAATGATGGTGCTGAATTATAATCACTACCCTCTTCATTTCAGAGCCACTCCTGGTGGCTATTCATCTTCAAACAATAAACTGAAGGGGGGTGATGAGATGCTGGATTTATTCCTGCTCTACTGACAGGCTTTGGGCATTGAGAATAAAGGTTTTTACCTCAAACTCAACATTTTAACCTTTGTTTTGCTTTTCCCAGGTACAACCCGCGCCCCTCGAGACGGCGAGGTCCCGGGGGTGGATTACAACTTCCTGTCTGTGGACGATTTCCTACAGCTCGAAGAGAGTGGCACACTTCTGGAAATAGGAACGTACGAAGGTGAGGATGACGGTGATGACAGCTGGCACTTTTTGTGACTGAGGCATGACTTCGCAGGTGTCCCCGTTCTCCACGGATACGATGAGCAAAGCAGCCATCAAATTGTATTTTTTCCTACATGAAAGCAGGCTGTAGGACCACGCACTTGGTTGATTCTGATTAGACTGTGCCTGATGAAGGGAGATGCATCCAGGAGACAGCAGGTCTCTTCGCATCTGCCCCTCTCACTCTGATTAGAACACTGTTGTGTAGAGCTAAGTCTCACAATGACACAAACCTGTGTAAACAAGTGTTTGTGTGTTGAATTGTGTGTTCTGCTGTGCTAAGTCTAGGCATGTGTGCATGCATGTGTGTCTGTGTGTGTAAGGCAGAGAGTAAGAGAGTGAGTGTGTTCATAGGGCTTGGAGAGATTGTTACGACATTAATCTGCTTGGCACCAGCTCTGTTGTGTGTTGGCACGTTGCTCTCGTTCACGCAGACAATGTCAAATAGCTGTCCACAGGAGTCTGGCAGTGCGGACAACAGGAAGACAAACAGATAGAACTAGTCCATCAATTTTTGCATAATCTGTGTTTAATTGGATGGGTTAGGGTTAGGTTAGGGTTGGGGCTAACCCTAACCTGTGGACTAAGTCAGATGTTTAAATAGATAAAGCACAGTAACACATTTCCTGCCCACTGGCCTGGATGACCCCCCCCCCACATAACATATTGTTTGTCTCAAAAGATAGGTAGCGTAATGTAAAACGTACGTTACGTAAAGTAACGTGGATCAAGAGCTTTGCCCTCCGGCTCAGCTCTCTCTTCACCACAACAGACCGGTGCAACGCCCGCATCACTGCAGACGCAGCACCAATCTGCCTGTCGATCTCGCTTTCCATCTCTCGAGGCCAATCAGAATCCTAAAAACCAGGTTGTTTGTTTCCGATTTATCCAAGCAGCGATAATATGTCTGACTTTTTTCCCTCTGTTCTGTTGTCGAGGATTATTTCACACAATAACAGATCTTACATGAGGAATTTTGGGTATATTTCCATCCATCCATCCATTTTCATCTGCATATCCTGAGTCGGGTCGCAGGGGCAGTAGCCTAAGGCGAGAGGCCCAGACTTCCCTCTCTCCAGCCACTTGGGCCAGCTCCTGCGGGGAAATACCAAGGCGTTCCCTGGCCAGGTGAGAGAAATAATCCCTCCACCGTGTCCTGGGTCTACCTTTAGGTCTCCTCCCAGTTAGACGTGCCCGGAAAACCTCCCCAGGGAGGTGTCCAGGAGGCATCCTGACCAGATGCCTGAGCCACCTCAACTGGCTCCTCTCGATGTGGAGGAGCAGCGGGTTTATGCCGAGCCCCTCCCGAATGACCGAGCGTCTCACCCTATCTCTAAGGGAGAGTCCAGCCACTCTTCGGAGAAAACTCATTTCGGTCGCTTGTATCCGTGATCTCGTTCTTTCGGTCACTACCCAAAGCTCATGACCATAGGTGAGGGTAGGAACGTAGATCGACCGGTAAATAGAGAGCTTCGCCTTCTGACTCACCTCTCTCTTCACCACGACAGACCGGTACAACGCCCACATCACTGCAGACACATCACCAATTTGCCTATTGATCTCATGCTCCAGTTTTCCCTCACTCGTGAACAAGACCCCGAGATACTTAAACTCCTCCACTTGGGGCAGGACCTCATCCCTGCCCCGGAGAAGGCATTCTACCCTTTTCCGAATCAAGACCATTGTCTCAGATTTAGAGGAGCTGATTCTCATCCCAGCTGCTTCAAACTCGGCTGCGAACCGCTCCAGCGAAAGCTGAAGATCATGTTCTGATGAAGCCAGAAGGACCACATCATCTGCAAAATGTAGAGACCTGATCCTCAGGCCACCAAAATAGATGCCCTCCACACCTTGGCTGTGCCTAGAAATCCTGTCCATAAAGGATATGAACAGAATCGGTGACAAAGGGCAGCCTTGGCGGAGTCCAACTCTCACTGGGAACGAGCCCGACTTACTGCTGGCAATGCGGACCACGGTATATTTCCGTCATCCATAATCGTTCCCAGCATGATAGAATTAGAATCACTCCACACATACGGAGCCTTCTTTTAGTTGTTTATCTCTTTTGCTCAGCTGTACTATTTAAAGAAAAACAATCAAAAAAGTGTATACGTTTTTTTGTGTACCTTGAACGAATTGTAAGCTAGCCATGCCACCACATAAGTCTAAAATTTATTAGTGTAATAGTGATTTTCCCTTACCTAAACATATCCCATAATAGGTGTTTCTTCACTTGTATCTACACAAAATATGTATTTTACTCCGCTACTTTAAATGCAACATTCAAATACATAATACAGATAATCCCTTAGAGGGCAATAAGGAGTGCACTTCGGTGTATGATTCTGTAAAGTCCTCTTTTAAGCTCTCCTTGATCTCTTGACAGCCATTATTTCTTTATCGTCAGCTATCCATGACTAGGAAAACTCAGAGTTGGCAGCAGAGTCAACCACACAATGCATCATAACAGCTGACCCCGCAGGAATCCTACAAGCAAGTCTGGCTGAGGTTATCTGTGACCTGCACGGATGTTGCCACCTCATAAGGGGCTCCGTGTGCCAACCATTCTAAACGTGGGTCCTTTTTCAAATAAACACTGATTAAAAGGGGTTTATTCCCCATCTAACTTTTGTCAGGAAAGTGATGAAATGAAAGCTAGTATAAAGTGGAGGCCTGCAGGCCTCCGATATATGAACCCATGATTGATGCAGCATCCAAACTAAAACTAATGCTCTGTTGATTCGTAAAAGTTTTATTGAGTTAGCTAAGATTTCAAACACAAACAATACCTCTATTGTTTTGCCACCAGCTGCTTATTGCCACGATTTGTAGTCACCCAGTGATCCACCTTCGTGTCTCTCACTCAGCGTAGGATTACGCTTTGTCCCCCTGCACTGCCTGTTTTCATCCCTGGCTCCTTCTCTTCATCTCTTCCCCTCTCCCTCTATGTCTCTCTCGCAAGCATGCTAATGTCCTTCTTGTTGCCTAGGTAACTATTATGGGACCCCAAAGCCTCCAAGGCAGCCCATCATTGGGACAGTGACTCTCAGTGATGCAGGCTCCCATCAGTCCACACCAAAGCGCACCAAGTCCTACAATGACATGCAAAACGTCCGCGTAGTGCCTGCTGACGACGACGATGACGACCAGGCCACGGAAATGAACAACAGTTTTACAGGTGAGGGCATTGCTTAATCATGTAGAATTTTCTGACTCTTCAGTTCCTCTGGTCTGTGCTTGTGTCATGGTCTCCCATCAGCTTCCCTCTAAAAATGATGCTTCTGTTGGATTTTGATACAAGCTTGAGAATGGGAGTCGTGAGGGAAAGACAGAGTGTGTTTGTGTGTTTATGATCCTCTCCTCTGGAAGATAATGGGTGTCTGGCAGTTACATCATGTTTTTGTGATGCAGATCCTTTTCCTGTGAGCCTGTTAACACTGCCATCTGCCTGTGAGGAGGGATGTGCTGGTGGATCAAATAGATCACAGGCTACTCCTGCATGAACTCACTCCTTTTTACAATCAGTTTTGATCATGCATGCACAGTTGTTTGCATAACTTCATAAAAAACTGAATTTTTGAATAAACTATGGATTTAGATTACAAACCATTTAGTGTTTTTATGAAGCCAAGTCTTCTATTGCTTTGCTTCAACCTGCTTCAAGTTTGAAAAATGTGTTGTTGTTTTTCTCTCGACTCGTTGAAACTTTGCACTTTCTACGTCCCCCTGCCAGGCTGCCAGCAGGCTGAATTAGCATTTGATCAATCCTGGAAAGCCCACAAAAGTGGTGGAGAATATCTGACGAGAAGTGGGAATGGGAATGAGAGTGGGGGGTTGGGTTAGCTGTACGAGAGGTAATCTGGGTGGGGGTCAAATTGAGCTGGTGAAAAACTGTTGCTGGAGAAATTAGCATATCCCTTTAGCCTTGTAGTTACACTAAAGAAGGGCTGGAGGAGTTTGGTGTGAAAGCTGCATGAAACAAGTGAGCATGTCTGATTATTGCTTCTTGCATGCGTGACACATAAACTGTGATTTCCTCTTCTTTTTCTTTTGTTTGTTCTTGTTCCGTGTTGTGCTTCTCATGTTACCCAGGATCTTTAGTGCGTAGCCTCTTCCCCTCTCCTTTGTTGTGCGCAGGTAACCCTAACGACCAGGACGAGAGCCGTAGCAGCATCCTTCGGCCATATCCTGCACGTGACAATGCTATACCGTGTGGTCTGAACAATGCAACTGCCTCTACTGTTGAAAGCGGGCAGCAAACACTCGCAGAGCCACAGGTCTCTCCAGATGACCCTCTTGGACCATTGCCTGAGAACTGGGAGATGGCCTACACCGAGAACGGGGAGCTGTACTTCATAGAGTACGTATCCACAGCCTTTAGTCTGTCCAGCTTGTCTTTTTAGGCCTTCTCAGCCCCCTGGGTGCTGCTGCTGTCCTGTTAATCCCTGCATGTCCCGATCTGAAAAGGAGATCACATCTTGATCACCTGACTGCCTCCACCTGCCTCCACCTCTATGTCATCTTTGGAGCTCAGAAGCAGGGCATGGCGGTGTATTCTCAGAGCTTGTATGTTCAACACTGGTAGAAGAATAAGTGAGGTAGTTTTGTGCTACTTTGCCTGCATCGCTTTTTATTCCTGCCTGTCCTTTATAAACTTGCAGATTTTTTTTTATTTGTGTCTAATTCATGCTGACGCGATCAGGTGCTCCTGCTGTGCTTTGATATGCCCGTTTGACGGCCTGTGATGAGTTATTCTGTCGTCTTGTTTGTTTTCTCCCAGCCACAACACAAAGACCACATCATGGCTGGATCCCCGGTGTAGAGACAAAGCCTTCAGGCCTTTGGAGGAGTGTGATGATGATGGTAAGCCTCTAGACATTATTTACTACACAAATGTGTGACTTCACGGTTCTGTGTAGTGGTTTAGAAGCAGCGTGAACTCTACAACAGATGTATAGTGTGATGTCCTTGTTAAATTCTTGCTTTGATTTTTGCTTCTCTTGCGTGAATTCGTGATTTGGGATGCGTCTTACACTCTTCATGTGACAAAACAGTGTTGCTGTTACAAATGACACATTGACACAATGACAAAACACAGTTTTTAAGTGAGATTCGATGGTTTTGTTTTTTGCAATGTTGAAAAATTGCCCCATCAAGTGGTGAAAGTGTAACTAAGCATCTAGTGCGCTCCAGTTGCTTTTAGACTCTGTAAAACTCTGGGTTAACCCATTTCTCAGAGCGTTCTAATCCTGTGTCTGTTTCCTTTTAATTTTCACATCATTCCTTCATCCCTTTTCTCTCCTGCTTTTTATTTGTTTCATCCTGCTTTCAAATTGGAGAAGAAGGGATACATACAGAAGACCTGGAAACTGATCTAGGTATGATTTTTAATTTTGTGTTTATTTGTTGAGCTTTTTTTAATGGTTAACAAAATGGTCTGGATCTCATTAGTTAAATGTATAACATGCCTGCAGTTCTTAACTTGAAATAAATCCCAGCAGCCGTGGTCACTCCAGTAAAATATTCCCACATATTGCACCAAAACCCAAGAAAACTCAGAGGTGAGCCACATTATTTTTATTCTCAGTCTAGAGCAGCATTTGAGGTAAATCCAACATGAATTATGCTGCAACTGAGCTCACTATTCAGATTTAATGATGTACTTTGGATTATACTACACAGACTGCATGTCTCAGCGACTGAAAAAGTGTAAGACTTCAAGCTGTTATTATTGCCACTTAGATGCAATAACTCAAGACTGTGATTTTTTTACTGGACGTGAGAAACAACGTGAAAATACAAAGTATAATAAAAATCTGAGGGGTTAGCAGTGAACATGTTGGTTTAGTCTGCTTCAGCATTGGGGCTATTATCTATAATAGAGCAATGTTTAGCTACACCTAATATTGTGGAGACAGAATCATGTGGTCCCTTGTTTAAAACAGTTTGCCCGCAGCTTGTTAGTGATAATGAGCATATTAACAAAAACAATAAGTAGGGCAGCCATAGCAGAAGGACGGGAACCAAGTTGTTGTTTGAATTCCAAAAGTAGCGATGAAAGGTGAACAGTGTTGCTGGCACAGCTGGGATCATTTGTACCTAGAAGGCTAATGATTGTACTTTACTGGTGCAATAAGCCCCTGACTTCAACAAGAGCATCAAGAATCGATGGGGGTGTTAAAGTAAACTCAAAGCAAACCGTTGTGTTTTTTGTTATAAAGGTTTTCCGTACTTTATTGTGTTTTTCATATTAATTTTGGGTAATTCTAATAAATTTGGCATCACTAAGAACACATGTCCCGGGGGAATGAAAAACTTAAATATGGAAAAATCATCTAATGATCTGCTTGAGCATGTGCACTTACCTGTGTGAGTGACTGAGATGATGCTTTGTGCTCTCTGTGTTCTAGAGCTGCCTCCAGGATGGGAGAGAATAGATGACCCTGTGTATGGGGTGTACTATGTAGAGTAAGTAAATCACCCTGTTGACACGTCGCCACACAGAAATAACCAGCTCTTTGATGTTTAAAACCCTCTCACAAACGTAACAGCACACCAATGGAGATTTGTTGTATTCCTACCTTTGTTTCCTTCTGCTCTTGTGTTATGTTGTGTATTTTTTCTTGTCTGTCTCAGTCACATAAACAGGAAGACCCAGTATGAAAACCCAGTGGTGGAGGCGCGGCGTCAAAAACTCTTGGAGCAGCAGCAACAGCCGCAGCCTCCAGAAGGTGAGCGGTATATTCGAGGTTCGTTTCCTGCCCTGACACGGCAACCATTTCTTTCTTTCTTCATGTCTGTCAGTGTCACATCCTTCTAGTTGGTCTGGTGTTTTCCAGGGTTTTGGCCAGACTTGACTTTATACTCCCTCTTTAAAAAACTGTCTTAAAGTTTGGCTCTTTTAAACTGGTTTCACTAAAGTAAAGCTGGCCTAAGTCCTGTTGTTGTGGTCACATTTTTTCATTTATGTATTTTGTAGTCATAAATGATGTAAACCATTTTGGTATTTGATCATAGTTTGTGTACCATGACCAAGTCAGGAGCAGGTTTATAGATATTTTGTCCAACTGGATGCATGTTTCTGTGTGACACTTAAGAATATTTACAATCTTACCCATACTAGACAGCTTCCTGAACAGCCTCTGTTCAGAGGAATAGCATTTACTTCCTACATGATGGATGAGCTAATGGCTAGCCAAACACGGTCAAGTCCAACGTGTGTTGCTGTTGATTTTAAACAGCTTCAGTCTTGCCTGGGGCTGGAGAGCAAGAAGCTGTTACCTCCCCGTTGACCACAGTTGTGTTTATCTGCTAAATAGCAACACAATAAAATCTATCAGCCTGGTCAAAACATGTTGAGCTGTAGGCTGCACAAATAGAAGCTGATAAAATACACTGAAGGCAGTGGTTAATGAGCAATTCTAGTGGATAAACCACCCACATTGTGGCAGAAAAAGTCTTGTGACAGAATAAAGAAGTAAAATATCTGCCCCACATGTCCAGCAACAAAGTAGTTATAGCCATCTAATGACTTAAATGCTTTTATTATATGAATATGCACGACCACAGGGACGAGGAGCCAGGGAGGACTGACCAAGCTCCAGCAGAGAGGAGGAGCTGTGCTGCAGATCAGTCTTGAAAAATAAACTGAGTGTGTGAAAGTGACAGCGCTGGTGTGGTGTGTAGTTCTGTGTCCCGTGGTAACAGTCTTGTTACAATTGTTACGCAAAATGCACTGTGTAATTGGAGCGTGCAGCCTCTGATGTCATTCGTGTTTCTGTTAACGTTGCTCATCAGAATAAACAGAGTATCCGTTAATCTCCAAAGAAGAGCGTTGTCACGGCGATCGTTCAGCATTAACCCGCAAAACGTAGAAGAGATCCAGTTATACCTCCGTTGTCCAGACGGCCGGTTCTGAAGACTGTCATCCCCACAGTTCACTAGCTATTTCAAACGCATCTGGAAGCTTCGTGCTAAACAACGTTAGCTTTGAGATTTTTATCTATTTTTTGTTCATCTGCACAAAGATGTGTTAGATGATCTACAGTAGTAAGATCTAAATGCCTAGGTTTCATTGTGTTAGCTTAAATTGCAGATATACAGCTCTGGATAATGGCCGGAGATGGCGTTCTTGCCCTCTAGCAAGTGTGGATGTGTGCAGTTAGTTACCCAGATGTAAACAATAACACGCAATGTGTCTATACCAGGTAAGATAGTGATAATTTACTTTACACACCTAAGAGTGTCCAATTATCCCTTTTATTACTGACGTTACGACAGTCCGAGGGGATTGACACGATTATCTTATTTTAATTTGAGTGAAAAGTATTTTCTACAAATCAGTATCTTTAACAATGTTAGTTTTCCAAGATAAAAACATCACAAAAATACGGCTGATATTATGCCCGTCTTACTTGTACTTATTTAATTTTTGGACAATTATCTTTGCACAAAATTTTAATATGTTTAATAAAACCATATCTGTACTGTAAACAAAATTAGGAAATAAGTAGAACGCCATCATTAGTTAATGGTGATGATTAAAGAGACAGTCACATGAAAAGTTTGCTTAAAGCTGTGCTTGTTTTGATGTGTTTTAATATGTGTGAGTAAATGTTTTCTATGAATGCACATTGGATGAGTGTGTGTGGAATAAAGTGTGAATGATTGTGTCTGAACAGAGTGGATAGAGGAACACTCAGCAGCAGCAGCTCCATTAGCAAATTATGCTCCGAATCACCTGGAGACCTACAGAGACCCACAAGTCCCTCCGGCACTACCTCCCGGCCCTGCGGTTATCAAAAGTAAGTTTACAGTCAAAGACCTTCTTGAGTTTTGCTTTACTCTCTTTAGAAGTGCAAAAATGTATCTTGTTGGAAATGGAAAAGAAACAGTTTTTCCTCTCCATGTTCTCCAGGAGGCAAACCTTTCTTCACAAGAAACCCAGCAGAGCTGAAAGGAACCTTCATCAACACAAAGCTGAAGAAAAGTCACCGCGGCTTCGGCTTTACCGTGGTCGGTGGTGACGAGCCCGACGAGTTCCTACAAATCAAAAGTCTGGTGCTGGATGGGCCTGCTGCTGTAGACGGCAAGATGGAAACAGGTGCAGTACAACACCATGATCCACAGGGGGCAGTGTTTTCATTCAGTAACATGAAACTGAGTTGTTCCATTCCTCAGCTCTAACAGAGTTATGAACAATGGGAAATATCATGCACTAGACCTTTAAACCAGGAAGTAGAATTATAACTAATGGCATCGTTTTGCTTTTTGCAGGTGATGTGATTGTCAGTGTGAATGATACTATTGTGCTGGGCTACACCCATGCTCAGGTGGTGAAGATCTTCCAGTCCATCCCCATTGGCTCCATGGTGGACCTGGCCTTATGCCGTGGCTACCCACTGCCCTTTGACCCTGATGATCCTAACACTAGCCTGGTAACCTCAGTGGCAATTTTAGACAAGGAACCGATCATCGTCAATGGACAAGAGTCATTTGACGCTCCTCCTAACCAAACCGGACCTCTTAATGGCCTGCGTGAGCCACGGCCGCTCAGCCCTTCAGCTGAGGTCACGTCTAATGGCTCCCACGCATACTCCAGTGATGTGGTTACGCTGGCCTCATCAATAGCCACCCAGCCCGAGCTGATCACCATCCACATGGAGAAGGGGGACAAGGGTTTTGGTTTCACCATCGCTGACAGCCTCACTGGAGGAGGGCAGAGGGTAAAGCAGATAGTGGACTATCCACGGTGCCGTGGCCTGAAAGAAGGGGACATTCTAATGGAGGTCAACAAAAGGAATGTTCAGAACATGAGTCACAATCAGGTGGTGGATCTGCTGAGCAAATGTCCGAGAGGCAGCGAGGTCACTATGTTGGTGCAAAGAGGTACGTCTGACTTTTGTTTTGTTTTAACCAGTAGGATGCTTGCTTACCAGAACTGAAATGTTGGCATGAAAGGCCGTGACATCAAAAGCACTAATGGATGTACTTTGGCTCGTTGAACAGACAACAGCTTGAATATCTGGCATGTAGAGAGTGACATAATGAAGTAACAGGAGAAAAAAGTGAGGAAGAGAGTGGGAGGAAGGTGGAAAATGCTCAGAATGGATGGTATGGAATCAAGAGGCAGAGAGATGACAGGAAGAGATTAAAGTGTGTAAGCAGGGTAGCGTGGGATGAAGGGGAGAATGGTCAAAGAGCCAAGATGGATGAATGGAGGGGAGGGGCAGTACACAAGGTCAGGGAGTCGTACATCACAGCTAAACGTTTGCTGTCTGAAATTAGTTTGTGTTTTCACACATAATTATAGTCTGAAGCAAATGAGTAGAGAAGATCGAGACCTGTTTTCCTTCTGTAGTAATTTAGGTTAATTTATTTTACTCAGTAATGGTTCTGATATTTACCGATTCTGTCACATATAAATGATTTAATTATAATAGTTAATATTTGTTAATAGTTTAACTAACTTTGTGGTGAAGGGGTTTGTTCCTCAGCTTTTTGAACCACTTTCTGTTTCCTTCACTCCAAACGTTTGGCGTGTAATGACCAAAATGAGAGATGTCAAATGAAGAAAATGTTTTTCAGAGTGAAAAATATCCTAAAGCAAACAGAAAGACGTGTAAGGTCGTTCCTCTTTGTCCAGTTCCTTGTTTTTGTTAAATCTTGGTGCCGTTTGGACCTGCTCTGTATTGGTGGCAGGTTGGGATCTGCAATGCACATCAATTATGTTCTCTAATGAGTTGACCTCGTGCACTTCTGCTGGAGTAACTCTGCTGTATTGTGTTAAATGTCAGCATCATTATGAACCTGTGTGTGGGAGAGAGAAGGGGAATCGACGGTGCAGGTGTGTGTGTGTGTTGGGGGGGGGGGGGGGTGTCTGGAAAGAGGGAACAGCTGAGAGGATAAGCAAGGATGGAGCTGCTGAAAGTCACTGGAGGTGGGGTGGGGGTGTTGACATTACCAAGGAAGATGTCAGGACTCAATAAACAATATTTCAAATGAAATGTATTCATGCACAGCTCTCAGATCATCAGTCAAATGTCTATCAAATAAACCTATAATTTAAAATTATTAACAAGAGATCGACATTCATAAAATATAAAGTCTAAGCAATAAATTAAATATTTAAAATAATGTGTTTAAAACATCTAAACCACTCAGTTCTTTTAAAGTTAAGTTTGTTTCACAGCTATTGAAGTTGCTTACTCTCTTGGTCGTGATGATCATTCTTTTTTGTTTCTTTCAAAGGTTAAATAAATCTAAATGAACATTTTTTCAAATCCACTGTTGAACAGGAAGCTGCTGCAGAAACTATCTCTGCTTCTGGTTCCAGTTAGAAGTCTAAGCCAAAATAAAGTGATAGATGCATCAGCTTCTTTGGTGTGTTCTTGCTGTGTTGAAATTCTAATTCCATCTTTTAGTTCTTTTTAAAACACAGAAACATTGAAGGTAAATCAAACCTTTCTGTGTTTTAAAAAGAACTAAAAGATGGTATTAGATGCATCAGCTTTTTAGGGGAGCAGTGATGAGAAACTATCTTATGTTATGTTAAATGGTATAAATCTCTAAGAACATCTTGATTTTATAATAGCTTGTAATAGAAGTTTACCCAGACTAGGGGTGGGAATTCATAAGTTTTTATCAATATCAATGGCATTGTCGATTGTGTCTATTGCAGTGAAATTACAGTTTATATTTAAATCAATATGATGTGATGATTCCATATAAATATGAAATATCAACCTGATTGATCTTTGAATGTTTAATCAGAAAATTCTGGTGGCTCTTTGGTTCTTCAGGGACCATAAACACACTTTGTATTAATTCAGACAGAGTCGGTATATAGTTTCTAAAATGAATTTTATTATTTTTCCTAAACTAATGATTATACATGACAAGATATGAATGAAGAGATGTTATGCAATGGATGAGAAATGATTTAATGTGATGTGTGAAATTGTTTGTATCTGAGAGAAATTGTGAAGTCTGGGTTGTAAAAGAATTTGTTGTTTATAAACTAGAGAGTTGTTTATTAAAAAAACCATCCAGCCATCCATTTTCATCCGCTTATCCGGAGTCAGGTTGCGGGGGCAGTAGCCTAAGTCGAGAGGCCCAGACTTCCCTCTCCCCAGCCACTTGGGCCAGCTCCTCCGCGGGAATCCCAAGGCGTTCCCTGGCCAGGTGACAGACAAAGTCCCTCCAACGTGTCCTGGGTCTACCTTTAGGCCTCCTCCCGGTTGGACGTGCCCAGAAAACCTCACCAGGGAGGCATCCAGGAGGCATCCTGACCAGATGCCCGAGCCACCTCAACTGGCTCCTCTCGATGGGGAGGAGCAGCGGGTCTACTCCGAGCCCCTCCAGGATGACCGAGCTTCTCACCCTATCTCTAAGGGAGAGCCCAGCAACTCTTCGGAGAAAACTCATTTCAGCTACTTGTATCCGCAATCTCGTTCTTTCGGTCACTACCCAAAGCTCATGATCATAGGTGAGGGTAGGAACATAGATCGACCGGTAAATCGAGAGCTTCGCCTTCTGACTCAGCTCTCTCTTCACCACGACAGACCGGTACAACGCCAGCATCACTGCAGATGCAGCACTAATCTGCTTGTCGATCTCACGCTCCAGTTTTCCGTCACTCGTGAACAAGACCCCGAGATACTTAAACTCCTCCACTTGGGGCAGGACCTCATCCCTGACCCGGAGAAGGCATTCTACCCTTTTCCGAATCAAGACCATGGTCTCAGATTTAGAGGAGCTGATTCTCATCCCAGCTGCTTCACAATCGACTGCGAACTGCTCCAGCGAAAGCTGAAGATCACGTTCTGATGAAGCCAACAGGACCACATCATCTGCAAAAAGCAGAGACCTGATCCTCAGGCCACCAAAACGGATGCCCTCCACACCTTGGCTGTGCCTAGAAATCCTGTCCATAAAGGATATGAACAGAATTGGTGACAAAGGGCAGCCTTGGCGGAGTCCAACTCTCACTGGGAACGAGCGCGACTTACTGCTGGCAATGCGGTCCAAGCTCTGACACCGGTCATACAGGGACCTAACAGCCTGTATCAGAGGGCCTGGTACCCAATACTCCTGGGGTACCCCCCACAGGGCCCCCCGAGGGATGCGGCCAAACGCCTTCTCTAAATCCACAAAACACATGTAGACTGGTTGGGCAAATTCCCACACACCCTCCAGGATCCCCCTAAGGGTATAGAGCTGGTCCAGTGTTCCACGGCCAGAACGAAAACCACATTCCTGAATCTGAGGTTCAACAATCCGATGGACCCTCCTCTCCAGAACCCCTGAATAGACCTTACCAGGAAGGCTCGGGAGTGTGATCCCCTGTAGTTGGAACACACCCTGCGGTCCCCCTTTTTAAATAAGGGAACCACCACCCCGGTCTGCCAGTCCAGTGGGACTGCCCCCGATGTCCACTCAATATTGCAGAGCCGCGTCAGCCAACACAGCCCCACAACATCCAGCGCCTTAAGGAACTCCGGGCGGATGTCTTCCACCCCTGGAGCCTTGCCACAGAGGAGCTTTTTAACCATCTCAGGGACCTCAGCACCAGAGATTTGAGAGGTCAACTCAAAGTCCCCAGACTCTGCTTCCTCACTGGAAGATGTGTCGGTGGGATTGAGGTCTTCAAAGTATTCTGCCCACCAATCCACAACGTCCTGAGTAGAGGTCAGCAGCACACCGTCCCCACTATAGAAAGTGTTGGTAGTGCACTGCCCCCCCCCCCCCCCCCCCCCCCAGGCGTCAGATGGTGGACCAGAATCTCCTCGAAGCCATATGGAAGTCTTGCTCCACGGTCTCACCGAACTCCTCCCATGCCCGGGTTTTTGCCTCGGTGACCACCCCAGCCACGTTCCGTTTGGACTGCCAGTATCCGTCAGCTGCCTCTGGAGTCCCACAGGGCAAAAATACCTGATAGGACTCTTTCTTCAGCTTGACAGCATCCCTAACCACCGCTGTCCACCAGCGGGTTCGGGAGTTGCCACCACGACAGGCACCGACGATCCTGCGACCACAGCTCCGGTCGGCCGCCTCAACAATGGAGGCAGGAACAGGGTCCAGTCAGACTCAGTGTCCCCCGCCACCCCCGGAACATTTTGGAAGTTCTGTCAGAGGTGGGAATTGAAGCTCCTTCTGACAGGAGACTCTGCCAGACGTTCCCAGCAGACCCTCGCGATACGTTTGAGCCTGCCCGGTCTGTCCGGCATCCTCCCCCACCATCTGAGCCAACTCACCACCACGTAGTGGTCAGTTGACAGCTCTGCCTCTCTCTTCACCCGAGTGTCCAAGACATGCGGCCGCAGGTCAGATGAAACAACAACAAAGTCGATCATCGAGCTGAGGCCTAAGGTATCCTGGTGCCAAGAGCACATATGGACACCTTTATTTCTGAACATGGTGTTCATAATGGACAATCCATGACTGGCACAGAAGTCCAATAACAAAACACCACTTGAATTCAGATCAGGGGGGCTGTTCCTCCCAACGACACCTCTCCAGGTCTCACTGTCGTTGCCCACGTGAGTGTTAAAGTCCCCCAGGAGAACGAGGGAGTCACCAGAAGGAGCGCTTTCCAGCACCTCCTCCAAGGTCTCCAAAAAGGGTAGGTAGTCTGAACTGTAGTTTGGTGCATAAGCACAGACCACAGTCAGAACCCGTCCCACCACACATAGGCAGAGGGAGGCTACCATTTCATTCACTGGGGTAAACTCTAACGTACAGGCACTAAGATGGGGGTCAACTAGTATGTCCACCCCTGCTCGGTGCCTCTCAGTGGGAGCAACTCCAGAGTGGTAGAAAGTCCCCTCTCAAGGAAACTGGTTCCACAGCCAGAGCCATGCGTTGAGGTGAGTCCGACTATATCTAGTCGGAACCTCTCAACCTCACACCAACTCAGGCTCCTTCCCCACCAGAGAGGTGAAATTCCATGTGCCAAGAGCCAGCTACTGTAGCTGAAGATCAGACCGCCAAGGTCTCCGCCCTTGACTACCACCTGTCACACACTGCACCTGACCCCTTTGGCCCCTCCCATGAGTGGAGAGCCCATGGGAAGGGGGACCCAAGTTTCCTCTTTGGGCTGTGCCCGGCTGGGCTCCATGGGTGAAAGCCCAGCCACCAGCCGCTTGCCAACGTGCCCCACCTCCAGGCCTGGCTCCAGAGGGGGGCCCCGGTGACCCACGTCTGGGCGAGGGAACACGGTTTCCATTTATGTAATTCATCATGAGGTCTTCGGGCTGCTCTTTGTCTGATCCCTCTCCTAGGACCTGTTTGCCATGGGTGACCCTACCAGAGGCATAAAGCCTCAGACAACTTAACTCCTAGGATCATTGAGACACTCAAACCCCTCCTCCACGGTAAGGTGGCAGCCCAGGGCCATCCGACGCAATCCGTGCCAAGTCTACGTACCCTTTGTGTGGAGATTCTCATGCAATCCAGGGGGTGGATGGACACTGCCAGTGGAATGAACCTCTGATTTCAGGAGCCCGTAGATTAGCTCCAATAGGACTCGTCTAGTCTGAGTGTGTCTCCAGGTGACGGCAGGAAACTGGAATACTTATTTGCGTCAAAGGCTGTTTGCTTGGCTCTTAGATAAATAATCAGTTGTGCCTGTATCGGTTGGAAATATCTTTCCAAATGTTCTCCTTTATGCTCACTGTGAAGGCAGAGTCATCTTGGTCGGTGTGGTGTTGTAGCTTTTGTAGAGTTGGAAAAATCTCACAACAGGTCAGATCGTTGTCACTGGAGTCTGCTAGTGCGGAGGTGCATATATAAGGTAAACAACGCTAACATGATAACCAGTGTTAGTTAATTAGTCACCTGCAGTTTTAACAGGAGAGGACGTGTGAACGTCATCGCTGTTGCTGCGTTGATGTTCACTAGTCCGGAGTGGGCCAAAGCACGTCAGTAACTAAGTTATAACATATTATGTGCCCAAAGGCTTTTATATATTCGGAATGCTTCCTCCCTTGATGAAATATCTACTTTGCAATTATTGCAAGTTACCCTGTTGTAATTCTTTCTTGTAAAATATAACCAAACTTTTGAGCGTGTCTGCCGCTTAGACGCCATGTTTCTTGCTTCCGTAAACTACGCAACATGTGCGGTGACATCATTTGCACCGACCGGAATTGATAAGGGGAATCATTTGCAATAGTGGCGAACGATTCCTAGGAATTGAACCAATGGGAACCGGTTCTCAACAAGAACCCGTTTTCGATTCCCAACCCTAACCCAGACTAATAAACCATTAATTGGTTTACAGTTTTTCATGCAGTTAAATAAGGATTTCATTGCAATTAGGTTTCATTATAATAAAATCTTTTGTGGATCCGATTGTTTTCTATTGAAATCAAAATAAGGAGAAAAAGAAGAGGAAAATCAAATCAAATCAAATCACTTTTATTGTCACGTCACATGTGTAGGTACACTGGTACAGTAAATGCGAGTGAAATTCTTGTGTGCGAGTTTCGCAGCAACAGAGTTGTGCAAAAATACAGTAACGTAAAAACAAGCAAAATATAAAAATGGCTAATCTAAGTAATAATATGTAAATGGATATGGAAAGACATTTGGTTCTGCTTTTCAATGATTGCAGAGATTTTGGTTAGCAACCCTCAGACGTGCAGCTAGATGCGAATGGACCAATAATCCCTCAAGGCCTTGCCCGTAATTCTGAGCCAGATATAAGGTTGATAATTATGAGAGAAACTCTCTGAGCCTCAAACCAAAGCAGAACCCTCTGTGAGGTAAAACAACAGGTGCTCCGGTGAAATTCAGATAGTGTTTGAATTTTAGAACCGGGGACTCAGAAAACAGTGACTGATGTAACACAAGAAGATATTCAATCACATGATTTGAGGAGATTCAGGTGGATGTGGCACTCGGGCACAGGCTGATCCCAACCACCTCACACAATGTGACACGATCAAAACAAAATGGTGAATTTTCAGAGTAAAGACACCTTTCATTGAGTAACGATGAATTAATTTAGAAAAAGTACTTTTTCCAAACAAGAGGATTTGCACATTTCAGAATATTCTATTGAGAACATTTGTTAACCACAGCTTCACACTCATTAATGAGATTTGTGCTTTGTTTTCTCTCTGTGACTTCAACGGATCAATAGCTGCTCCTGTATAATTGTTCTGTATTATAGCTAAAAGGGGAGCGATGAGAAGAGCGCCTGAGATACGAGAAAGGCCGAGATCACGATGTGAGAGAGTGGAGGTGGAGGATTAGAGCAGTGAGAGTGAGAAATCTGCTGAGCAGCACTGGAAGTTCACCGAGGGGAGCATATAGGATAGGATTGGTCTGTGAGATGTAGCTACAGATGGAGGATTTGAGGAGGAGGAGGAGGAACAAGGTAGACTTCAGATAAAGGAGGAAAAAGAAAGTTAATCTGTTATCAGTGACTCATCAATCTGACTCAGTCAGCAGAGACCGTTTTAAGAGAAGGTGAAAAGCACAAGGTCAAAACATATCTAACAACAATGATTTTTTTCATCTCTGTAGCTAATTTACCTTGGTTATTTATTTTTCTAAACCAATGTGTGTCATGAAATAATTCATTTATTCTACTGAATGATGGGATGATTTTAAATATTCAGACATAATGTAAATAGTTCTGTTCAAAGATTTGGACTTTGGGCAACATTGTTGCATTTAAATGTGCAATACAAACAAACGTGATTTGATTTGATCTTGTGTAAGTTCCTTCTATATGATTCGATAAATTCCATTGCATGGTTCTTTTCTAAATGCAGCTTACTGAAGATTTGTTTCGGCTAACGCTGTGGCCTTCCTCGGAGCACAGCTGATGGTGCTCTGAGGAAGGCTGTGTTTAGAAAAAAAACAAGCAATGGATCATAACAACAAAGAAGATGAAGGCAAAGACAAAGAACAAGAAGAAGAAGAAGACAGAGACAGCAAATTAGAAGAAGACAAAGAAGAACCTCCCGAGATAAAAAAAGAACGCTCTTCACAAGAACAAAATTTTAAGAAATTATTTAAAACATGTATCATAATAAAAATGGGGGAAAAAACTGAAAAGAAAAAAATGTAAAGAAAAATGTGATCCCGGGATCCAGAAATGAGAAGTTTTGACATAATTAAAGGTAATCATAACAATCCCACCCGTAAGATCCAGGACACCTTTGACTCCTCTATCTTGTCTTTCCATCGTTGTTGCTATGACAATCCTGCAGAGGGCTTCTGTCCCCTGAGAGATCGACAAAAAGAGGAGAGAAAATGAAAAGACAGAAGGAAGGGTAATAAAATGAAGCGGAAATGAAAGTGGAGGAATGAACATATCCTGACAGCTGATGTGGAGCAGGACGATGTAATTCAGTGCTGATGAAGAGGGAGGACAGTGGGATAATGGGACGATCTTAAATGGAACAAGGACAAATGATGATGGGCTTTACTCAACAGAGCAGAGCAATGCTCCTGTTATGCATGCTTTAACAGAACACACAGAGAACATGGAAGAACCATTCACTGATCTGGCTGTGCGTGGGCTCTACAAAGAGCCACCAAAGCCGCAGCCTCAGCACCAAACACTGCTTCAGATCCACCTTTTAATGAAATTGCTTCACGTTTGTGCCCACCTAACTTCCAAACGTAGGCTTACCCAGCTTTCTTTTCAATCAGTGCTGCTTTTTGGTGAAAAAAACTGCTTATTTTTTATATCAGACTCAAATTCACTTCCATCATAATTCATCATTTTCTGATGTAATTTGACAAATGGCAAAAGGAATATTGGAGTTGATCAAGATGAGTTGGTCTCATACACTCCTACATTAACAGCACTGTTTACTCCATGTTCAATGCCAAAGATGTGCACTAATTAGTCTGCTGGCACCATGTAAGCACCCATACTTCTCTATTATTTTACCACAACTGCTCTGAAAGAAGAAGCACCTCTACTGTTTCAGACAAAGTGAAGATGTGCAGCATTAATAGCTGATTTCTTTATAGATGTGTTCTCTTACTTTTCAGCTGAGAAAATTATCCTTTTTTTCCTACTGAAAACAGTTTCTTCTCACTCACTGCCAGAAGATCCAGTTAGGTTTTCTCACAGAAAGAAAGGCAGCTGGTTGGCACCTGGTTTTCATATTATGTAGCAGTGATGGCAGCACCACATTCTGACAAATTCATTCATCAGTCTACCGTGCATTTATCTCTAAACAAGCAGAAAGGCCTTTTAAGATTAACAGTGGCATTGTCAGCGTCCCTTGTCACCATGGCAACAAAGAGCCCATTGAAAATACTCTAATTTTCAACTCACATGCGTACACACACACACACACACACACACACACACACAGTGAATGTCATGGGCAGTGGGGGGACTTCGGCATGCTTGCAGAAGCTGAGGCTTGATCCTCCAAACTTTTGAATGAAAAACATCTTCCCTACTTGGGCCAAAGCTGCCCCCCCAATGTAAAACCTTGGAGACTCAAGACATGTGATGTTGAAATCCAAAAAAAAATGTACTGTACTTGTCAGTTCAAATGTTTGAATCCTGGCTGCAGGTTCTAAACCTTTTAATGGAGAGGGAAAATCTGCATTTAGCTAAATACGTGGTTTTGGGGAGAAATATTCAAGTAAAATACCTTTCAGACCACTACATCTCACATTTGGCCTCTAAAAGAGTTTTGAGACCCGGAATTCCGCCACACACAGGAGTTATATTTAAAAATAAAAAAAGATACTTTAATAAAAGGAGTAAGGATTGGGGCATGAGCTGGGTTTCTGCAGCTAAGTACTGTTGGAGGGGTCAGTGTGGAGAGAAAATGTGGCTGAGGCAGAGACGGGGGAAAACGTTGGTTTGGATTGGAGTTCCAGGATGTTCCTTTGACAAACAACTCTCCTTCCTCTTCTGTGACACAGACAAATGTCATTATCCACAATGAATAATACTCAGTCCATATAGGCAGGGTTCAGAAACAGGCGCAGATCATCAACAGAGAGGCAGAAGCAGGTACACAGTACTTAACAGGAGGAGCAGACTAGGATCAGAAGCTGTGGTTCAAAACAGGTTTGGAGTCCAGAGGTCAGAAAAGCAGTCAGATTCTTTAAGGGCTAGGCATGGACTCTCCGGGAACGTGAACATTGTACAGGGTTTTGTAGATCTGAACAATGAATTGATGGAATATTGAGACAAAAGGCTACAGACAATCTGGCAGAAAGCAGAGATCACTGATGGTTTAAATAGAGGAAAGAACAGGTGTGCTCCGTGAGGCAATCAGGCAGAACTCAGGTGAACTAAATGATGCTGATTAGTGCAGGAAGGGCAACCAACATGACAGGCAGAATTTGAGGAACATGAATCATTACACTACTTCTTTCAGAGGATTAGTGCATCCCTCATAAAACAGCATTTCATGGTGGATGTAAATCCTGCTTGTCTTCTTCCTTCTAAGGACATCAGGATGTGTTAAAACATTAAATATACAGTACTGTGCTGAAGTTTTAGGCAGATATAGAAAGAAGACATTGAACAATGAATGCTATATTTACTAAATAAAAAACTGAAGAGTGAGTGACCCCTAAACCCAAAGTCATAAAGAAGAACAACAAGACCTGGAAGTGATGATCTGTTCCCCACAGTTCAGGCTAAGTCAGTTTCCATTGATTACGTCCACGGAGCCACATTTATGGTTTACTGGCTGCAGCAGAGTATGTTCCTCCAGCATCCAGGCTCCAAAGTACGATTAGTTATCAGCATGTATGAAGTGTGCATAAAAACATGCCTACCTTGTTGTTTAATTCCCATGATAATAGCACATATTTAAATAGCATGAATACATTTATGTGTGCTGATCTGAGCCTCAGCTGGATGTTAAATTCATCCAGATTTAAACGGCATTGGATTTTATTACTTCATCATCACAGTGATAAAATAACTGAAGCAGATTTTATTCTTCTTTGGTGTGTTCTTACTGTATTTGGTTTCTAATTCCATTTTCAGTTCTTTTTAAAACACGGGAAAGATTTTTCTTTACCTTGCTGACGTACGTTTCATTTGCCGACTGCAAAACATCCTCAGAGCTGACGCTGATGGTGGCGTCACTTCCTACTCCGTTTATCCGCCTGCTCCCCCCTCTCCGATGATGCAGTCCCATGCGTGATCCAATGAAAAACACAACATAAACACACTAACAAAACCATACACAACAGTTAGAAACAGACTAGTACACCCAAAAGACAAGATACCAGCTGGACTTAATTGTGGAGTCATTTACGAAATCCCATGCAAACTCTGCAATAAAACATAGATAGGAGAAACCGGACGCCGACTCAACACACAAACAATAGAACATAGAAAGGAGTGCGAGAGTGAAACAAGTCGAAGACACACAAGAGCAGCAAAACAAGAAGCAGAAAGCACAATAAAGAAGTCAGCCGTAACAGATCACTGCACAAGAGAAAAGCTTGTAATGTACTGGGACAACACAAGGATCATAAACACCGAACAACAGAAATACAAAAGATGGATAAAAGAAGCTATAGAGATAAGGAGATGTGGATGTGGGACAATGAACAGAGACGATGGAGTTTACTCGTTGGATCGCGCATGGGACTGCATCATCGGAGAGGGGGCAGCCCGCGGATAAATGGAGTAGGAAGTGACGCCACCATCAGCGTCAGCTCTGAGGATGTTTTGCAGTCGGCAAACGAAACGTACGTCAGCAAGGTAAAGAGAAACCTTTCCTGTGTTTTAAAAAGAACCGAAAATGGAATCAAATTTTATTCTGATTTTTATCACATGCAAAGATGCATCAATACAGTTTAAATAATCTGTTTTATAAGCATCAGTAATTTTAAAGTTAAATCTTCATCTTTATTTTCTTTTTTCCTTCCCATGGCAACATTATCTGTCTGCACACTTAATCCGCTGTAATTTTCAGAGGTTGTTTCAAAGTTGGAGGTTTTTTTTTACCTTCTACATCACCCTGTTTAGAGCTCACGGGTCACGTAACCTGCTGCCGTAATCTGACACTGTTATTTTTTAACTTTGACCTTGTGATGTGTGTCCCTCGTGTGTCAGCCGCACCCACAAGTGCATCTGCAATCACTCAGAACAGGCAAAAAAAATGAGAGAGAGAGAGAGAAAACAGGGATAAATTATAAATCGTGGAGAGAGAGAGAGAGAGAGAGAGAGAGAGAGAGAGAGAGAGAGAGAGAGAGGCTTTGCAGCAACAGTGAGTTTTAACATTTAATGATTTTTTTTTTTGCCAGTGCAGCAGACAAGCCTGAGATGGATGTTTGCATGTTGCGTGTTAATGTCACTGGGAGATTCTATTTATATCCACTCTGCATGCTGGGTATTGGATATTTTAAGGGGGTAAAATACTAAATTATTTCTTTATAATAAAGCTCAAGACAAAAAAAAACGTGATGGATGTCAACCCTTTGCAATTCTAAATGTTCAGGCAAAAAATCCCCCTAACTGCTGCCTTTTGTATACAGAACCACTTGATTACCTTGACAACGGCAGCCCCTTGTCCCAGTCCCTCCTCGTATCATTCATGCATTCATTTTTCTATTTTTGTCCCAGCCTGTCAGGCTGTTGTGAGCGACTGGAAACAAGTAGTTTTCTTGAAAAGTCTTGCTGAACAATCAGGTGGAGTCTGACTGAATCCGTATAAAAACAACACAAGATGATCAGAAGCGTACAGTTGTCTGCTGAGACCGACACGCTGTGAATATTCCCTCCTGACATCTGGCTCGATGTGTTAATATTTCATTAGCACAAATGGCATTGATCTTCTTGGTTACTCTGTACAGTGTGTCGTGTTGGAGAGTGAGAGAAGGATAAAGGCACAGCAAGTGATCGTGCACGGCAAAGGAGAAGGGGGAGGGAACGAGGAGAAGAGTGAGGAGCTTCTCAGTGCAAGCCTAGTGCAAAGCAGTGGAGTTGAGAAGAGGAAATAGCTCTAGTTACTCAGAAGATGTGCATATCCAGACTTTCGTTTGATGTGATGCTTCTTTGTGGGTAACTCCCAGAGACCTTGTGTTGGGGACAGGTGCTAACCAGAAGGACCTGTGGCTCAGGTGGAGTTGCTGCAGCATCGGGAGTCTGTCTGATGCAGATCAGTAACCCGCTTCTGTTAGCACGGGGTGAGAGCGCCAAGCAGAGCTGGATACAGAAAAAGGGGGAGGAGATCACTTGGATTTGCAAGCAGTCGAGTGCAGCGTGCTGCTCACAGAGAGAGAGGGAAAGCAACAGAGGAGGAGGAGAAAGAGGAGGCCAGTTGTGTTCTGCTCTGCAGCAGGACCACGGGTCCATCTCATCGCCCTGAGGAGGTTTGGTTGAAAAGGGACGGAGGACAAGCCCCGCAGGTCATTAATGCTCTCTCTGTCTCTCTGCCGATGTTTTGCAGGAGTGGTGCCAGCCAAGAGGAGCCCGAAGCTGGTGGTGAGTCTTCAACTCTCTTATTTGTGTGCACATCATGCATGCTCCTTACTCAAAGAAGTGCTATTTTAAGAACAAAACAGCAGCACAGAGGTGTGGTGTGTATCTCTTACTCTTCTGTTCTGCATTTGAAGTGTTAGAAACCTGCTGCTGCCATCAGTTCTCCTCCATCGCTACATGTTTCCTGTCAGTTTTTTTTCCTGTTTTATTTTTGTCTCCACGACGTCACTTTTTTGGGTTATACATCTTCTGGCTGTCTCTCCACATCTCTCCATTCCTGCCATGCTGCCTTCCTGTGACTGATTGAGTGTAGCCTGGGTAGAGGGGTATAACTGTGACCAGCTGTTGGGGAGGAGGGTAGACAGCCACAGCTGATGGAAAATAGGAGGAAGGAGACATTAGGATAAGGAAGAAGTGGGAAAAATGGGATGAGGGAGGGGACGACCAGTGTGGAAAGTGTCTCATTATAGGTGTTCGTGGATATGGAGGGTGTTCAGAGAGCTGGAGGCAAAGAGGGGAAACGAGGGAAGCAGACGCATCTGAGTTTTATAAGCATTTATACTTGAAATTATCAGTGAATTCAACCTGAAGTCAATGACAGGTTCAATTCCCACCATGTTTAGAGGAAAAGCAAAACTCCTCAAACGACTCATTTTTCAACAAACCACCTGACTGGATGTTGGAATTAGATTTAATTTGGGATTCACTGGGAATATGGGTGTTAACTTTCCAGCTCACGTGCTATGCCAGCCTGGCGATGGTGAGCGGTGGGGGCTGTTTGGGGTTAAGTGGGACCAATAGGGCCTGCCTGTCACTCCAGATTAGTGTTCATCTGTGGAAAAAGCCAGTTTCTTCCTCGGTTACCTCGGTGAAATGTCACACCGCATGTGACTTTAGCCCAAAACAAGCATTTCTCCTTCAGCTCAGAGTCTAAAAGGATGCTCACAGTAAACTCTGAGAGACCGCTGTGTCCCACCTCATTAAGCAAATCCCCTGTGATCAAATGGGAAGACAATATTGTGTGGCTGTTGTCCTCATTAAGAAGCATTGCTGGAGTTTTGACTTTTCATCTCATGCAGGATGATGAGGTAGTACCTGGGATCGCAGCACCATGACTTCTCTGACAGTTATTGTGCTACTTTATTATTCTTATTAGATTTTTAAAAATGATTCACATGTCAGTGTTGCCTCCTTTCACTGTCAGTAATCACATTTTGTGAGTAGGGCTCATTTTTAATGTGCATCTGCAAATATCAGCATGCTAATGTGGATAGTAGTAATATTAGAATGAGGAAAGCACAAGCTGTAAAATTGCATGATGGTCTTTAGTTTTTGTCTGCATTCAAATACTGCAGAGTTTGGGTGTCTTTATGTCAGATAAGTGACAGGTTTTAGAGTTATGCCCTGTGCTCAGTTTCTGTCTCCACATTTTCAAGGAGTTTAAGTTGGATTTTCTTAAAATATTTAAATCAATCATCCCCAATTTTATCATTTTTAATTGATAAAAGAAAAATTCAACTACTCTATATTCACTTTTGCTAGATTACTCAGATTTTCTGTATATTTTGACATAATTGTTAAAAATTCTAGTCTAATTATTATTAAACTTTTTATTAATACTTTTTATTATTATTGTTACAATACAGGCTGTCTATGGGGCCTGGGGTAACAATTGAGGACGCATGTTCTCGTGTTAAAAGTAAACAACATTTATTTACATAAGTATTAACACAAAACACAGATTATCTAAACACAGACACATCAGCAGAAACTCAAAACTAGCAACAGCTAAACTCTCTCTTTAACCTAATCAATACTGAAATGCCAAAAGTCCACCGCATAATTTCCTTAACGAGTGATTTAAAGCAAAATGTAAAGTCTCCTTTACACTTAAAGGGTTAAAGTTAAACACAGAGTTTTTCTAAGCACCCACCAAAGTTGTTACATAAAACTTAATTTAACTAAACCAAACCAAATGCTGCTGAGGAGACAACAGACCAGAGAGAAACTCTCTGTTCTGCTGCTCCCTGAACTGAGGGCTGGCTGATTTTTATGTTGCCAGCTGAGCTGATCATCAGAAACAGCTGGGAGAGTCTAACTGGGAGGCAATCTAGTGAGATGGGAGACAGGTGCTGCATCTCCTCTCACACACACACACACACACACACACACACACACACACACACACACACACACACACACACACACACACACACGCAGGGAAAAACCCAAATGCCCTGAGCCATAACATTATTATTATTATTATTATTATTATTATTATTATTATTATTATTATTATTATTATTTGTTGTTGTTGTTGTTGTTGTTTTATGATAACTTTTAAGATTATATGTGTAGACTTTCCTTTAGCAGATTTGGGTTTTATTTTATTTTTTTTCACAGTTAGAAATGAGGTTTTCTCTTTGTGGACTGTTAAAAAGCAGCACATTTCTTTAATAAAAATTCACTATCTTTGTCCTGCATCCATGGAAACCGTGCTGTTTCTCCTGACTCTTTAATAGACTTTTTATGTGAGAGATATTCAGTAGAAATTTCTAAAAGAGATGACCTTGAAGGTTTTTTTCTCACTCTTTGTCCTCTATCTCCCTCCTATCATTGACACGTTCATTGTGCCCCTCTCTATCCACTCCTCTCTTCACCTTAAACATTTTCCTACCTCTGTCCTTCAAACACACTCTCTTCTTGGTTTTTCATCCAATCAGCACCAGTTGGAGAGAAAAGACAGCCAGAGCAGCTCCCAGCACAGTGTGTGCAGCCATCGCAGCACCCACACTGATTCCCCAAGCCACCCTCCTTCTAACATGCCCAGTGAGGCGGTGGTTCCCACCCCTGCTGCTCCCACCCAGCCCTTGCCAGTCTTGCCTCCCCAGGACACCACAGATGGCACTCTCACCCTCCAGAAGAAGCCAGATCCCTTTAAGATCTGGGCACAGTCCAGGAGCATGTATGAAAGTCGACGTGAGTAGATTTCTTTTTGGTTTTTCCTATTTTTTGGTGGTAGTTTTTTATTTATTTATTTATTTATTTTAGGTTTTATGCATAATTTTGTTCCATTTTGTAAAAACAAATAATTCCTCTGATCTCTTTCAGAAGATAAATGAGAATTGCATTCAAGATAAAAATTACTTGATCTCCTTAAAGTCCGAGGCTAATGTGTGCAGCATATTTCTGACTTTTACTGCCATTTTTGTGTTTGCGTCACAATTTTATCACATGTCACAACTGATCATGTGACAAAAGGTGCCTCCAGAGAGAAGTGTCCTTGAAAATGTGTGAGTGGTTGAGTGTGGTGGTGTGGTTGCACGTGGCTCTTGTGTAAACGTGTTCACGTCAAACGCAGAAAGCATAAAATTGAATTGCACATTTTATTTGTGCATCAACCAGTAGAGAAAAAGTTGTGAGAACACTTTGTATTGTTGGAAAATTAAAAGTGTGACTCTGAAGAACTCAAAAGTCACAACTAGGATGGTGGATTAAAAGGGGACTTTTGAAATGTCACAAGATTACTTAAGATTAGACCAAGATGGCTACATATCCATTATTTTTCTGTATAAGATGTTTTAAGTTTAAACATGAAAGGCAGCTGGCGATGTCCATTTCCTCAACGAAAGTTCAGCCTGTAATTTAGTCATGCTATGTCCGTGCATTATTCACGGGGGAACACTATAGGTGGTCTTGATGAGAGAGTGATCCTCCAAAATAACTATTCCACTCTCCTGCTATGAGTGATCTAAATCATTTAAACCTCCTGTTTTTGCTCCAGAGGTGATAAGTCAGAGGAGTACGAGGCACCATATGCTTTGAAACGCAGCTCTGTTTGAAAAGAATAAAACGATCTGCATTTTTAAGCAGCAGAGGGTTGGCGTGTGGCAGATTTGTGTTAAATAATTGTTCCCTGGCAGTTGTGTTGCAGTGTTGTTTAATGGTAACGTCAGCGAGCAGAATCTAGGACTGGTGCCAATTAAATATTAACTGGGTCTTGAGAGGGGCGCTTTAAGCTGCAGATGATGTTAGACACCCTCTGAAGGGGCTACGGCCCCCTTTTGGATTCAGCAAGGGGAAGAGAGGAGACACAATGAAACAAGGAAGCGAGGTAAACAGAATGACAACGAGGCTCCGAATCTTCCTGTTATTCGTGGTACCACATACCAGCACACACTACTTGAATTTTTAAGGAGTGTTTGTGCATTCACTGTGCACTCTCAAAAAGCACTATTTCAGTGGGACGGCGCCAAGAGAAGGCAGCTGGACAATGTTTTACCTCACATAACAGAACCAGGTGAGAGCTTTCAGAGTTTTGCCAGAAAGCAGCAGCAAGAAGATTTCCAACGAGTGAACAACAGAGCCATTTGCATTCTGACTTTTAGAATTTTTCTGGAAAATGTTGATTCTGCAGTGCATGTTTTGCACAAATCACTATTTCCCAGACTCCAGCCACATGAGGAATGTCAGCATTTAAAAGCAGTGCGGCATTTGGGTTGTTATCAGTTCCTGGCTGGCTTTACAAATCACTTGTATGTTTTGATTTCAGTTATGAAAAATGAGAATGTTTGGAACGTGCTTCAGATAAGAACCGGTCCTGGTAAAATGTCCTCATGACTGTCAAGCGAATCTATCTGACTGTGGTAGTTAACATGTGGATCATTGAATCAGTTTGAGTGTGCATCCTGGGTAGAGTGGCAGCTTCCTTTCCCATCCAGTTTCAGGCTTTCAGGGCTCGATAGCAATGAGGGTCAGAGATTCCTGTGTTCTTGTATGAGAACTGCATGAGTTTGCGTTTGGTCTCTTTCTGCCTTCATAGGGAAATTCTCAGCCCAGTAGAACAGGATTCTGGTCCAAGTGGTAGCAGAGGTCAGTGGGTTTTGGTTTCTGATCCTCCAACACCTTCTCTTGTAAACTGACGTTGCTGTGAAGGATTTAGGAACCTCGGATTAGAATTGAAATAGCTTAAAATAGGGGGGGAAATCCAGCTGCTGTCTGCTTAAGCTGTTTCTAGTAAGCTTTGATTGCTACTCTTCACAGGTCAGCCGTGGATTAATTACATGTCTAGCTGTGGCATTTTGTTTCAAACTAAGCACATTAGAAGAGGAAATGAGGTGCTGGTGCTAATGGGTTAACTGCTGCCCTGCATGGCAGCCGTGCAGACAGCAGGCGGTGCAGGATAAAGTGGCCCGTGCCTTCTGTGCGCACTGGCCCCGTGGGTTGAAGGGACACTGAACTGCCTGCGTCCTCCTCCACAGTCTGCTTGCTCTGTGGCAAGATGCAAATATGTGTAAATGTAGAGTAAAGGAGATTCAGCACATGAGATAAACGTGATTCCCCGGCTTTAATATTATCTCACAGTGTTGCTGTAAACAAAGCCAGATCAAGCACAGTTTAAGGTTCCTTGTTTCAGAAGATATTGAGACTGCTTGAAACTTTGCAGATCAGTTTTTAGACTTTGTTTGAGGACAAGCTTTGATTTGAATCTTAACACCAATAAAACACACAAACACGTTACCCTGGTAGCCAGTCTGCTTCATGTGGATTTGCAGGATTGAGGGGATTGAACTTGTTGATGAAAGTAACAAGGATTTAAGCCAGTACTGAATAAAACATGCACATACATGATCGCCCTTCATGTAAATCTAATACTGAGTCTCTTGTGGATTGCAGTGCCAGATTGCCAGGAGCAGGACATTTTCCTGTGGCGGAAGGATACAGGTTTTGGGTTTCGCATACTGGGAGGAAATGAGCCTGGGGAGCCTGTGAGTATCTCTTTAAATCTCGTGATTATTTTACTATAACAGCTTAAGTGTTAAAACACCAAAATGCACAGACTCTCTTGCATACAGTGTTTTCTGGATGCTTCTTTTTTTGTTTGTTTGTTTTTTTTTGCTTCATTGTTTTTCTCCGTTTTTCTTTTCTTCTCCTTCCTCCTTTCTGTACCGTCTGCCTTGCTTCACCAGAATAACACAAAGCCCTAACACGTTACTCCCCCTCTCTGACTGGAGCTGTTGCTCTCTGGAGGATCACATAGACAGCTTGTTAAGAGAAGCAAAGGCCTTCTCCAACAAATCCTCGCTATTGTGCATCATATTTGTCCTAAAAGTTGGAGCAAGGAGGACAGTGATAGGCAGCAGTTGAGGAATAGTGTGATGAAATAAAAATGGAAGCTGGCTTTGAGTTTGTCTCACAGGAGTTGGGCTTGTGAAACAGGCCCAAAGTGATGCACAATGTGCAAATTGGTTTGGTTTGTGCACCAGGAGACCTGGGGAGACTGGGCTCAGTGAAGAGTGGTCTTCCTCTCACTGTGAGATTAGCAGTTTAACTCTCAGCTTAGGTGTATAAAACCCTTAATGCAACGTTTTGTTAAAAATGCCAGTTTATTGAGGACTGTTTAGAAATTTACAGTATTCGTAGAAAATTGTAAAAATAAAGCAACGGTGGATTCTTCCTTTTGGTTCAGACTGTGTCATTGCTTCAAACAGATGTAGTGTAATGGTTTATGGCTCTTTTATGAAAGAGGAACCATCCTACAGAATAATCTGGAATATTAATTTTTACAAATTAATAACCAAATGTTATAGAGATAAGAAGACTCAAAAGTTGTTTTCATCGATAAACTGACGATCATATCCGTGTGTCTGTGTTTCAGTTCAATGAAAAGACAAGTTTGAAATTTAAGAGTTTTAATTCTTCAATTTAAACTAATGATTTGAAATGACAATCATAGGAAAAATAATCAACATTGGCAACCTTGTTGGACAATCTTTAACAGTTGATATTTTAAGCTTGCACAAATAGGCCTTGTGTTGGATGTGCTAAGATTGAGGATGATGGAATTATGAATGCGTGCATGTATGTGTCTGAGATTGCTTCAGGGAGAGAAAAGGTGAATCTGAGTGAAAAATTATGGTTTGAATTAAACTTAGTTCTTATTAGAAAAACTGCATCAGAACGCTATCTATTGTGTTCTGCCTCACCGACCTAGGACGTCACAGGAGGATGTTTCATCCATGTGACACCTTGGCTGGCAGAGAAGACCAATCAATCAATCAATCAATCAAAGCTTTATTTATAAAGCTCCTTCCGCAACCCTGTCAGGAAGCCCAAAGCGCTGAACATGGTACAGCTGTAAGTAATTATACTGAATAAATCAACAATAAAAGAAATTCAAATTACAAAATACAAATTACAAAATACAAAATGGAAATTACAAGATAGATGAAACATTCCGGTAAAATACAAATGTGTGAAACACAATTGGATTGAGTGGATGGATTGAGTGTACCAATGAAAACTGGAATGGATTCAACATAATAGAGGGCCATAATCAAACATGTTCTGGAAACGCCAAGCGGAGGAGGTGTGTTTTTAGGTGATTCTTAAAACGAAGGTGACGCTGACGAAGGTGTGCTGACGGTCCAGTCCAGAGTTGATCTCGGTACACGTTGATGAAGCGTTTAGCAGATGCACTTTCTCAAGTTTAAATTAACTCAGAAATCAAAGACTCTGGGACGGGTCTGCGTTAGCTGGTTGCATTTCAGCTATCCTGTCTGGCTTGACAGAAATAGCGTGGGGGGGGAGCCGGCGGGGCTCCGTTCCCCGTTGGCGTTTGTTCTGCACGTCCTCTCTCTTTCGTTGTCAATCTCGTTCTCTCTAACTTACCAAAAACCACTTCTCTTCCCAAAGCAAACTTGTGCGTCAGAGCAAATGTGTTTTGGAGTTACTGTGGATGCAGACCTGTGTGAGCGAGTGTGAAGGTCATCGCTAAACATCTCCCAAAAACATTATTTAATTAAGTATTGATTCATTATAGTTCATTATGATTACCCAAAGCATAATAATCATTCATTTGATTAAAATGCATCTATAATGAGTAAGGTGATAAAATGATTATTTAGCATTAATAATGGAGAAAGTTTAAGACTCTTTATTATGACTAGATTGTGTGAGAATTCCTTCTTCTGGAGATGCAGGTGTTAGATGTTGTGGTTTCTTCCAGACTTGCTGTTGGCTCAGGTCTTAATCTGTGGGTGAAAGTTGCTGGTGACCCAGCTTTGACCCAGCCGGGCAAATACGACCTTTGGCACAGAAAAACCCATACTTCCTCACGTTACACAGACGAGTAGCTGGTCGTCTCATAGACGACTGATTGGATCAAGAGAGAGATGGACCAGTGGAACCAAGCTTCACCTAGGGCTCCGGTCTGTCTAAGTGAAGGAGGAGATGAGTCAAAGGGTAGTAACTATTGAGGATCTGGAAGATCTAAGGTTGGATAATGATCAAAATGACAAGATGCCAGATACAAGAAGGTTAAAGTGAGTTCCACCTGGCCATGCTCAGCCTTATAGGGCTTCCACACTAGCGTTGGCTCTACTCTGCCTAGACTATCATTTCAACGTGGATTTCTCTGCTCTTTTTTTGTCCTGCTCACATGCTAGGAGATGTGCTCATGACATCGCTGATATCTTTGCACCAATGTTGGTGATCACCCATATGCTCAGTCATGTCTGCATTCCTAAGGATGTGAGTAATCAACCTGGCCAGGCTGGGGCATTAGATTTATGATAAGCTCCGCCTGAGGAGAGCTGATCCTCCTCATCAAAAGCAGTCAGCCAAGGTGTTTCATGCATCATTTTTGGACGCCTTTGGGTAAACTCCCTCTGGGGGTTACTGGACACATCCCACTATGAGGAGACCCCAGAGCAGACCCAACAGTTTTATGTTACCTCTCTGGCCTGGGATTGCCTTGGGATCCCCCAGGAGGAGCTGGATATCTGGATTTTCCACCTAGATCTGTTACTTCTGTGACCCATCCTGTAAGTGGTGAAAAAATCTGGTAATTTGTGGGCTTCAGTCAGAGCTGTTTGTCTCCACACAATGTCAACTTTACAAAAGCAATCTCCGAGGCCCCAGTTGGTTTTACTGGCTTCTCCTGTTTTTCAAATGTCATCCAGAAATAGCCTAAAAATGCCACAGCAGCCTTGGTCGCACAAAGAGACAACACTTCCTGCAGTTCATCGACTCCTCATTTGCTTCCTTGCATAAGTGTAAAGCTGTTGTACGAATGTCAGTCGGTCAATACATAAGGTTGTATTTATTTGCCTTTTTCAGATATACATTGGGCACATTGTGAAGTATGGGGCCGCCGACGAAGATGGCCGCCTGCGGTCGGGTGATGAGCTCGTATGTGTGGACGGCACAGCAGTGGTGGGCAAGTCTCACCAGCTGGTGGTGCAGCTGATGCAGCAGGCTGCCAAACAGGGCCATGTCAACCTCACGGTCAGACGCAAGACTCCCGGATACGGAGGTGTTTCCTCTAAAACTTCCGCATGCACTGTCACACAGATCACACTAACAAATCACTTGTTCCTTTTCTGTCTAACCAATGGACTGTCCCCCTCCTCACTTACTAGTGTCAAAAGGGGAAGGTGACGTGCCTCCATCTCCAGCCTCCTCCCACCACAGCAGCACCCAGGCCCCCAGCCTGACAGAAGGAAAGCGAACCCCTCAGGGGAGCCAGAACTCACTCAACACTGTCAGCTCTGGCAGTGGATCCACCAGCGGCATTGGCAGTGGTGGCGGAGGAGGCAGCGGGAGTGCGGTGGTGCCAGCCTCGCTGCAGCCTTACGACGTGGAGATTCAGCGAGGAGAGAATGAGGGGTTTGGGTTTGTCATCGTGTCGTCTGTTTCCAGGCCTGATGCTGGCACGACTTTTGGTAAGTGAGATGTCACATCAAAACTGAACCCTTTAAAGGTCCTCATGTGGTACATGACATTTGACCCAACCCCGGAAGGAAGTGTGCTCTCGGCCACAGAGCGAGGTCATAGACCCACTCCTCATGTGCTGAGCAGACTCCCCCAGGATCTGCAGCTTCATCACAAACCTCACCATGGGACAGTCACGCCTTATAGCAGCTCTCACCAATTCATTCATCTTGTAATAGAAGTCCACTCAGCCCCACTCATGGCTGTCTATACCATTTATGGATCAGACAGAGGCAGAATAGCATCCAGGACATTTGCTCGGGCGCTGAGGAGAAATTGCAGATATCAGCCTTGAACAAATTTGGATTGAACCTCTAAGTGATGAACATGGATGTCAGATCAAGGACCCTTATGATGATGTAATGTGATCTGTCTTGGGCAAAACACAAGAAAATATGATACTCTTATTTAAGTGCGCTGGAGAACTGCCATTGATCCCAGAGACCAGTGTAACTTAAGAACGTATTACCTGTGGCACCATTAGTAAGCAGCTTCTAGCATTTAAAGGTTTTCTTTGACTTATTTTCTTTATGGGAGAAAAGGATGGATAGTACACTGCTCTAGGATCATACAGTAGCACTCGGGGATAGGATTTTAAATCAAGATCATCCTTAAAGTAAAGACTTCTCTGAGAAAAGATTTCAGAATTGTTGGATAAACAGTTTCAGCCAATGGAATCCCCCATGCTTCATTGAAACAAACCATTTTAGGGCCATCAAGGCCCATCCTCCTCTCAGTCCTCCCACCCTGACCTGGAGCGGGGGTCAGCAGATTGGGTCACTCTCTGTAATGTCCCATAAGTCATTATTTTAAAAAAGTGACAGCATGCAAGCACATTTACAATCAGGACAGGGGAAGAGTAACTGAAAGGAGATGTAATTAATATGGATGCTGCAGATGCTGCTGGATGAAAGGGGAAGCAGAGGAGGAGAGATGGTAGAAAAAAGGAAGTGAGACTTTATTTTAGGTTTTCTCTGTGAAGCTTTGAAAATCTCACCCTGATACTCAGTCTCCCCCCAAAAACACTGCAGCTTACTTATGCAAATGTGCAGCAGTCTTTAAACTGATATGTTAAACCTTTAAGCCAGATGACGTCTTCTGCTTTTTGCTGCCTTTTCCATTAGCAGTGGGCTAACTATCCGTCCAAAGGTTAGGATGCATTCTCTGTGGGTAAATGGGGAGTTGATGATTTGGATAATTAATCTTTTCTTTCTTCTTGTTCTTTCCTTCTGTCATGAAATACAAATTTACCTCACCAATCATTATCAAACGCATCATCACTCCACACTCTTTCAAAATGAAAAATATGTGCAAACGAACACCAAAAAGCCGGGAATGCTTGCGTGGCCATGCCCCACAAAATAGGACGGATCATCGAAGGCAGCCCGGCGGATCGCTGTGGGAAGCTGAAAGTGGGAGACCGAATTCTGGCCGTTAACTGCTGCTCCATCACCAACAAGTCACACTCGGACATCGTCAACCTGATCAAAGAAGCTGGGAACACAGTCTCACTCAGGATCATCCCAGGTGATGGTAAGGCAGCGCTTTGGCTTCTTGCCTCGCATGGCGGCTTCATAATGCAGCGTGATGTAACTTATTCATAGTGAGAAGGAAAAGGCACTGATGCTTTTCACAAGCAGGAGCACTACTCATCAGGGTGTGAACCCTCGTGTAAAAAGGGAGACTCTGAGTGGGAGGAACGCAAAACTACCTCTAGAAGCTTATGTGGTCATTCCACAATGCCTCATTTTTCTGGTTTGCCTGACATGTTATAGTTTTTAAAAAAGCTTTTGAAGCCATTTTATGTCCTCACTCAGAAAGAACGGGCAGATTCCAATTTATGTTAAAGGTGTGGAACTCTGAAAAACCTTTTAATGATATTTCTGATAATAATCGGTCAGCGTGAGATTTTCATGCAGGATGAACATGAAAATAGTCTCCTACACCTGCCTCCTGCATGATCTACTGTATTGGAATGTTTACTATGTGAAGTGCTTTGAGATGACACTTGTCGTGATTTGGCGCTATATAAATAAAATTGAACTGTATAGAAAACAGACGGTGAAACTCTAGGATTTGTAAAGCCTGACAGATCTACGTCACACTGTCACTTAACATTCAAGAGAGAGCTAAGCGTATCTCTGCTGGTAGAAGCTAACTGTTAGCATTAGCAACTCCACCACATGGCAGAAGCTCTTCCAGGCTTGTGTTATTTGTGGAGATAAAACTTCCACATGGAAAGTAAGGGGTAGAATTGTGTTGCTGTTATCAGTCCAAGGCGAGATATCCAAACATCAGGGAATAATACTCCAAAAGCTGCCGGCTGAAGCTCAGCTGTGATGTGGCTCACGTCTAGTTCCTAGAAACGGTGCACCAGTGTTTTTTCCCCGTCAGGAGCAACTTACAAGGCATTCATTCCTACTAGAGACCCCTGCAGATGTAGTGGTTAATGTATTGGAAAATTGTGATTCTGGAAGTAAAAATGTCCACATGTATGCATTGTTATTGTTAGTGTTTGCACTAGACTCCACAGACCTGAAGTAAAAAGCAGATTTTTGAGTTTCAGATTTGCCATATAGTTAAATCATTTTTTTACCCTTTACAGGGTTAATGACATGTCACATACCCTCACTGGCACGCCCTCTGTGGCCAGAATACCGTATTTGCAATCAGAGTAGTGGTCCGTTCTGTTAGAAAAAATGGAGAAGACATGTGCTGGAGTCTGCTTCCAGCACGTTTCATGTTTTAGATCAGGGGTGGGGAACCTTTTTCTCATAAAGGGCTATTACATTTTTTTAATGCTTCTCTGAGGGCCATGCGATGATAAACACATACCAAATGATGCAAAAGAAAGAACAATATAAAGTCTATAACTACTGTGTTCTAAGCATGGAAATTGCTGAATTTTTGCACATCAGGCTCACCTAATGAGATGGCTGGAACGGTTTATCTTTGGAGAGGTGTTTGATGTCCGCTAGTAGGGTTGAAGATGCTATTCCAAGCTGGTTTTCCAAGTTTGGGTCAGTCAGTTTTGAGCGGAAGCAACTCTTTGCGAGTGTCAGTTTTGAGAAGAACTGTGTACTCTGACTCAAGCTCGCAGAGGAGCTCTTTGAACTGGCGGTTGTTCAGCCCTCTGCTTTTGATGAAGTTTATGGCTGACACAAAGGTTTTCATTACGTTGTTTAGCTTCAGGGAATGTGCACAAAGACTCACTTAATGTTTGATACAGTGGCAATTAAATTACGTGCATCCAGACCCAAACGGCTCATTTCTTTTTTTAACTAAAGCAGCCAGTCCTTTCTGACCTCCAACCATTGCAGGTGCTCCATCAGTGGCGATCCTGCTCAGCTTTTTGAATGGCAGTTCAAAATTGTTCATTGCCACAACAACTTGTTGAAACAAATCTTCACCTTTAGTAGTGCCGTGCATGGCTTGCAAAGACAGCAACTCCTCCTCTGTTTCAAAATCAACCGTAATTCCACACACTAAAATTGCTAGCTGTGCCGTGTTAGTGATGTCTGTCGTCTCATCACAGGCCAAAGAAAAATACTCAAAGTTTCTTGCAGTGTCCTTGAGTGTTTTTTTAAATATCTTGAGCCATATCAGCAATCCTATCAGACACGGTTCTGATGCTTTGAAATAATTGCACCTTGTCGGGGATGAGCAGCTCCGCGGCAGCTACAAGGCACTCCTTCACAAACTCTCCTTCAGCAATTGGTTTCAGCTTCTTTGCTATTAATGCACTCACCTCGAAACTTGCATGCGTAATATTCTTTCTGTCAGTCTGTGGACGTGTGAAAGCTGCTTGTTGAAACTCCGATGAAGAGCACTTATTTTATCCAAGCGCATTTGTCCTTTTAACTACGCAAGTTTACCATGTTTTGAAGTGAAATGGCACTCGAGATTCACCTTTTTCCTTACTGCCAGCGCATCACCATAAACTAAGCACATTGGCTTGCCTTTCACTTCAACGAAAAAAAAGTCATTTGTCCATTTTTCCTGGAATATGCGGTATTCTGCGTCCACCTTCCTCTTCTTGACAGCAGCCATGATTAACCCTTAAGCCTGATTTATGCTTCTCCGTCTGCGTCAGTGCGGGGACACGCAACGCCATTATCCGTCCTTGCGTAGGTCACGCAAGTACGTACGGAGTCGAGCCCACTTTTTTAAACATCCGTCGAACGAGATGGATTACGCAAGCTTGTGATTGGTCAGGATGCCGCTGTTGTTTACAGCGCCGCCATTTCAAAGAGAGCCGAGGAAAACTAGCGGCAGACACGGAGAAGCTTGAAGAAAATCTCGTGAAAAAACTCTAAAAATATGAACGTTTAATTCTCCCGTGACTGGAGGAGTGAAAAGATGCGCAGCAAGCATTTTATTTGTGGACGGAAATGACAGGAAACGTGGGTTTAGAGGTGGGGAGCGCATGAAACGGTGGGAGAATGAGAGACAAATATGTCTGTGTTAAAAGTCTCTTATATACACAAAAAACACAATATAAACACACCATCTTGGACCGATACATGACAGGATACCACAGAACAGCGCTACGCCCTCTGTTGTCCTGCCGGGCAATTGCTTTGCAACACTCTCCAGGAGACGGAGAAGTATGAGAGCAAAACGCTTCCGTCAGTCCGTGCGTGTCTGTCCCTTGCGGAGCTGATGGAGAAGCATAAACCAGGCTTTAGTCGTCGTCTCAATCACATAATGACGTTCATCTCATCGTGCATTCACTGACGCTGAGCCTAACTCGGACATTCAATTCCATCTGTTTCATCGCTCAAAAGTAATTTTTTTCCCAACTTTCTAAAAGAAATTTAATTGATTGACATTCCCCGCCCCTGTTTAAGATCATGAACACAGCTGAATGATTTAGTGATGAACCACTCCTGTAGAAACTAATGAAGGCTGAGGAGACATTTCAGCTGTTAAAAAGACAAGCGCGCAGTGAGGAGATAGGTTTTGCTTTCAGTTCTACTGAACTGACACTAGAAGGTGCTAAAAGCTAGCAAAACTGCCAAGTGTGCCTTTAAGCTATATTATGTTATATTTTCTGACAGAACATCAGCTTAACATCCAATCATAAGGTCTGTGATCTTTGCAAATTTCTGCGGTTGCCATGGAGAATAAAGGCATGGAGGCTCCATTGATACCTTTTCTGCTCAAGGTGAAGATGCTCAGAATGGATTGAAATCAGTTGATTTTGAGCCCAAACACCCAGAGTTTTAAAACGTGTATGGTGAACACACAGTTCATAAATTCCTTTCTGGAATAAAAGACCAGTTTTATTTGAAAATCAAGATATAAATATTACAGTGAGGTCCAATGAAGGCTACATGTATAAGAGTAACAGACACACATGTATAAAGAAAAGAGCCTGAGCTGAACGAGTCAGGTTTTTTTGTGTTAATCTGGTGAGAAAACAGAATTTTTACAAAATAAATTACCTTGTTTTTCTTTTTTCGTTTCTCTTGGAATGCAAATGAACCAAAACTAAACTTGCCACGAGTTTCTTTGCTGTTGATGTTTTAAAATTATCTTGGGGTCTTTTTTTTTTTTTTTTACTTTTTTTTCCATGTTGTTCATGAGCAAATGATAAATGACAACATCACACACAGTTAGCATCAGGTTGACTGGAGCTGCCTGTGGCTGGTTTGGAGGGAACTCCTCTGGACAGCAGCACTTTGTTCTCCAGAGTGTTGTTTAGTCTTGTAGAAATACAGCTGCAGGCCAGTGCATTTTATAAAAAAGTATTATGGTGTTTGACTGTTTTTGCAGAATCTTCCAATGCTTCTCTGCTGACTAATGCTGAGAAGATAGCTACCATCACCACGACACACACACCTCATGCCACAGAGTCCCGGTAGGTGGAGATCCATCCTTCTTCCTCTTGGAAACACGTTTTATTTGTTTAGCTCTTTAAACAACACGGCTGTCTGTCTTTGTTTAAAAGGAATAATTCAAAGTCAAAAGGAGCTCCTCCTCCACCTCCATCACAATCTCAAACACAGGTAAGTTCGGATATTTTTTGTTGCACAAATCTGAGTTATACAAGCATTATGGTAATGCATCTTTAGCAGATTAAAAAGGAAGACAGATGGAAAGCTGGAAGTTTTGACAGGATGCAGAGCTGAACCAATATTACGGTGCTACGAGTGGGACCTGTTTAATAAACCATAACATCACAAGAACCAGCTCATAACATAACATTCAGTGTAGTTTAGCATACATTTTATATGTTGTAACAAATAAAGTAAAATCCATAATTACTAGCAAATGGATAAACAATTATTCAAAAGGATCTAAAAGTATTAACTGTGATTTTAATGAGCTAAAGAGATGCAGATCAGTTCAGGAGAAAACACCTGTGGTTAAAAACTGTTTTTTAAAAAGTCTTAAAAATGTAACCAAATGCATTTGTAGAAATAAAAGTAACTAATCTAGTAGCAATTTCCTTTTGGGATTCTTAATACCACAAATTTTACCTTTAGATATTTTAAAAGAAGTATTTTAACATTTATAAAATAAAAGCTACATGAAAAGCTGCATTTCTTAAAAAAATAAGATAAATATTGCAATAAGAAGTGTCGCCTCAAAATCTAATGAAAATTAAAAGTAATTATATTCCAATAAAAAATCGAACTTGTTAAATGTATTTCTAGTAAAAGTAAGTCAGACATAAATCTACATTTAAACAAAAACGTTTGGTAAATGGTCTGTATTTGTAAAGCACCTTTGTAGGGTTCTACAACCCCTAAGGCGCTTCACAACACAATCAGTCATCCACACATTCACACGCTGGTGAGGATGAACCACAATGTAGCCACAGCTGCCCTGGGGCAAGCGCTGGCACCACCGGTCCCTCTGACCACCACCAGCAGATAAGGCGGGTTAAGTGTCTTGCCCAAGGACACAACAGCAGTGTTCCCTGCTTGCATAAATATTAAATGAAATGACCTGTGTGCGAAATGACAGATTAATTTTACCAGTGCTGCAACAAGGCATTGTCAGATTGCACAATCCTCTGTTTCTTTGATAAATTACATCTTTTCACTGTTGAAGAAGAAAAGACTGAAGCACTTTTCAGGCTGTGTATCTGGGCTATCAGCCACAATGTGCAGTACTGACCAGCAGGGGGCAGTAACACACTGATAGATCAAAGGAGGAGGAGGAGGAGGAGGAAGACTTACATGTTCACTAACATAAGTCCAAGTTATCAAGCTGAAGGTTACTTTATACCAGATATTGGAAACAACATAGATTTAAGTTTTGATTATGTTCAGTCACAAATGGACTTATTGTTTTTACAATGAGAATTGCATGTTTATTTTTTAAATTTGATGCATTTGTGTTTATTCTGACTACAAATGATTCATTTACATGCTCAAACCATTTTATTATTTTATTTATGATTCACACAAAAATAGAATGTAAAAACCAAGAACTACACATTCAACTTTTCCTTAGAGACTAAAGGAAAATTATGCTCTAAAGTTCACTCAAATTAACAATAATAAACAGATTATGGTCTGAGGTTTTTAGTGACACTGGGTTAATTCATTTTTGAGAGGCTGAACTTGTGCTGGGGGGTACAGCTTTAGGGTACAGCCCTTGTGCTGCCCTGGCTTAGCATCAGTATCCTGCTTAGTGAGCTCACCTCATTAATTATTCATGCATGCCAGGGTTTTGTGCTGCCATTGACATTTGGAGTTTTTTGGGACATTTCTTGATTAGTCAGTTTCAACTCACCTGCTCTGAATAAATTAGTCATTCTTCTCTGCGGTTCCTGTGATATTTTTGTCATGTTTCCTGTTTCACAGGATGCAGAGTTCTACTCTGTGGACCTGGAGAGAGACAGTAAAGGCTTCGGCTTCAGCTTGAGAGGAGGACGGGAGTACAACATGGACCTCTATGTGTTGAGACTAGCAGAGGATGGAGCTGCTGTCAGAAATGGCAAGATGAGGGTATGAAACTCCTCTTCTCTTTGTCTTTACTGATGATGCCCTGTCACTAACCAGCCGCCCCACTCACACATCCTGTCTATTTAAGGTGGGAGATGAGATTCTGGAGATAAATGGCGAGAGCACAAAGAACATGAAGCATTCGAGGGCCATTGAGCTGATCAAGAACGGAGGTCGAAGGGCACGCCTCGTCCTGAAAAGAGGCGATGGATCTGTACCTGAATATGGTAGGCAGACATGTTGTCTGTTCTTTCTAAAGGCTGCTCTTCACCTGCTGAGTGAAACGCCACTGGGACAAAGTTAACTGATCTGATTATTTTATATTTCACAAACAGATCTGTCAAATATGCATGAAAGAATTCTTAATACAGTTTTTAAACTGTTAAAACATTTAGCTAAACATCTCATCTGCTCAAATGCTTTTATTTGAGTCAGCGTAAAGTGTAATATATTTAGACTTTTACAACGAATCCCTTCTTCTCAGTTTTGTAAAAACAGCCTGTTGTCTGTTTTATTTGTTTCCTTCTCTCTGCTGCTCCTTCTTTCTCTCTGATTGTCTCTTGTCGCTGGGCTCTTCCTCCTCTCTCCAGCGATGATGGCTCCTCATCTCGCTGTTGGTACAATGAGGAATGACAAGATGGGAGAGCCCTGTTTCTACCTAATGGGCCAAAATCAGACAACGGTTTGTAGCCAAGAGTCTGTCCCTGTTCGCCCTCCCTGTCATCTTTTGCCCTCTTTAAGTTGGTCCACACGCTCCCCTGCCTCACCCTTTCCTGCATCCTTCTTTGTTTGTGTTTGTGGGCAGATGTGTTTACGTTTGAACACACGCTTCATGTCATCGTGCCTGAATTAACCCGTACTTAATCTAAGCTCTGAGTCATATACATATATCCTGCCCCTCTGCCAACATCTGAAAAGATGTTTGTGAAGAATTAAAACAATCTGAGCGCTCATCACATGCTGCTGCCATGGCGAACCTTTTACCAAATGCACATTTTTTATTTGCTTTTCTTTTTTTTCCCTCTCCACTTAATGTTTATATTGTTTTGAATGACTTCCTAGGTGCCTGCTGTGTCATTGATAACCCCCCACCCTACACCTGCTGTTGTTGCTGAGATCACCTTGTGTTTCAACCCACAGCTGTAACACGCAGAGCAAGTTTCAGAAGTTATTGACTCCTTCCATTACAGAAATAAAAACTCACAATGTTCACCAAAATGACTTGCATCTGATCAAAATAATAATAATTTAACAGTTGTTTTGAAATGTAGGTCAACAGAAGTATGGAAAAATAACAATAAATAAACATGACAAATTTTTGGTACCTCTGGAAAAGACTGGAAATAAGGGGACAAAAGGGCGATCACAAGTGTAGTCACAGTGCCGTTTGGTATCGGTGTGTGTATCACACTGAACGTGGTTCAAGGCAAAGGCTAGAAGACCATCTGAAAGCAGCTAGGTGTTCTTTTGACCACAGGTGCATAATTTATGCAGAAACTTAAAGAGCAAGTAACTCGTAAATCTACTTTATTTGCTGATAAACTGCGTAGATGAGTGTCTAACAGTGCTGTACACATGTGTCATCGTTATTTTGGCAGTTTTGTGCAATTTATTTTAAATGTTATTTTTAGCCCAAACCCATCTTTGGGTTAGAACTCAGCTCCACATTTATTTTGCTGATGGCTAAAGAAGAAGAAGAAGTAAATATCACTTCTATAGCGCCTCTCAAGATAAAAATCACGAGGCGCTTCACAAAAACAAAAACGAAAAATATAAAAATTTGTAAAAATATAAAAAAGCACTTTGAAAATGTTTAAAAATATATTTAAAATGAGCAAGAATAAGCAATTGCGGTTTAAAAGAAAAAATGTTAAGAAAGAGAGAGAGAGAATAGGAAAGAGGGAAATCAGTGGATCCTGAGGAAGGTGGAATAGGTGGGGAGAGCAGAATAAAGAGAGAGTGGTGAAGAAGGTCATACGAAAGCCAGCTTGAACAAGTGAGTTTTCAGCTGCTTTTTGAAGGAGACCACTGAGTTCACTGATCTCAGGCTCAGGGGGAGAGAGTTCCAGAGTCTGGGGGCCCCAGCAGCAAATGATCTGTCACCTTTGGTCTTTAGCTTGGTGCTGCACAACCAGTAGGCTTTGATCACTGGACCTCAGGGACCTGATGGGGGTGTAGGGACTAAGAAGATCACCAATGTAAGATGGCGCTTGTCCATGTAAGGCCCTATAGACCAGAACCAGGATCTTGAAATGCACCCTGAAGTTGACTGGCAGCCAGTGAAGCTGGAGGAGAAGCGGGGTGATGTGGGTGTATTTGGAGGACTTGGTCAGAAGCCGAGCACAGGCGTTCTGAACCACCTGTAGATGGTTCAGGGAGGTTCTGCTCAGACACGTGAAAAGAGAGTTACAGTAGTCTAAGCGTGAGGAGATGAAGGTGTGGATAACTGTCTCAAGTTCAGAGCGAGACAGAATGGGACTCAGCTTAGCAATGTTCCTGAGATGGAAGAAGGAAGAGCAAACAAGAGAACTGACATGAGAATCCAGGGTGAGAGCTGGGTCAAAGGTCACGCCAAGATTCCTGACAGAGGGTTTGGTGTGAGAAGCAAGCTGACCAAGAGAGTCTCTGACTTTGGGAACCAGCTTGTCTGGGGCACAGATGAGGATCTCAGTCTTATCTTCATTCAGCTGAAGAAAGCTCCCAGCCATCCAGGTTTTGATAGAGTCTAAGCAGGTCTAAAGAGGTGCAGGATGATGCTATCTGTACAGCACTAAGTAGGGATGTCCCATTCCGATATCGATATCGGAAGTAATTCGGCCCAAAAACACTGTATAGGATTATAACGGACTGCATCAAAAATCTCCGACATAAGCAGTCCGTTAAGGTTCACGTTTTTGAAACCAATGGTTAAAACAATTGTCATTTTTTTCATACTTACTGTTGCTGGCTCTTGTTCTCCAATTGAGTATTATCACGTGATCAAGCCTTTCGTACATTCCACACTACAAAATAGGTAAAAGTATGTATGATTTGTGCTGATATCGTATCGGCGTGATATCGGTATCAGTCAGTACTGAAGGCTGCAATATTGGTATCGTATCGGAAGTGGAAAACATTGTATGGGGACATCCCTAGTACTAAGTGGTTGCACAGCACTGGACTCCAGCTGAGTCTCGGCGGTACCTCCAGCTGGCTCAGCTACACACCTGCCGATATCTAACGTCACGGCTCAGAGCGCGGTGGACAGGAAATCCTCCAGCTAAGTGAAACGTACCTCCTCGCTGTGCGTTAATCTTTTTAACACCTTAATCTAACTGCTGAAACGTCTCCTCAGCCTGTATTTGTTGCTACAGGAGCGGTTCATCACTAAATCAGACAAAGCAGCAGTGTTCATGATCTACTGTATGCAGGAAACATGCTGGAAGCAGACTCTTGTGTCAAGCATGTCCGGTAGAGACCTGGCAACCCCTCTGAAGTTGCAAGTGTGGTATTCTGACCACAGAGGGCGGAAGGGGTCTAAGAGACACATTGTTAACCCTGTAAAGGGTCATTTTAGCACATACTGGCTCAAGAAAATGATAATAAGTTTTATGGTCCAAGGCAACCTGCCTGGACATGGGTCCAGTTGCCTCTTGGGTAGGCCATAATGCTTCTAGAAGAATATCCATTGGACTAATGAGACAAAACTTATTGTGCAACAGATTTTAAATATCGTATATAATCAGTTTTTTTCTAGGCCAGTTCCGTTTATGTTATTCTGTTGAGCCACAATTCAATAGCACTTTACTATTTATATTAGCTAGTAAATTTGAATTTAAACCAATAATTACAGGTTATTTCGGTACCAATTGTGTTTTTTTACTTCTGTAAAGAAAGAGCACCAACAGTATCCACTACTGTGTCCCTTAAGTGCTTTCTGCTGTGTGTGCAATCCAGTTTAGATTTGGCTGTCTGTTTCTGGGATGACATGGAGCATTTTAAGAAAACACAACTATGCATGATTTCCATATCTGAATTGAGGTTGTTTCTTGTCAATGCAAAAGACCACATCATAGAAAAACCCATGTGTGTTGAACATACGTTTTGCATCATGTTTGTTTTGTTCAAAGATTTTGTTGTTCAGCTTGCCTGTCCCCCTTTCTTCTCTCCTGCAGACGGCAGCAGTGACGGGCACCCTCCCACACCCAGGGCACAAAACACTCCGGAAGTGAGAATGTTGCCCCATAACAGCCGATATCACACCTCATTGGAGTCCAGTTATCCACCAGACCTTCACAAAACATCACGCCTGGAGGAGGCTGCACGTGGCCGTGGTATGGAGAAGAACAGGGACAGGGCTGGGTCAGATCAGATGGAATTCCAATGCCGACAGTTTAACCCCCATCATCATTACACCTGGAATAATAATACCCACAGTCAAAGTACCCCCAGACAGCAGTCCCCCGACAACAGTAACGGCAGTAGCAACAGCAACAAGAAGAACAGAAGTCGTAAAGTCAAGAAGTCGGAATCGGAGAGCGGCATCTCTAAACTTCTAAAGACTCTGAGGAAGGACACCTCGGGCAAAAAGGCTGCAGCTGCCGAAAAACTACGAGGCAGAGAGCTCTCAAGCAGCAGTTCCACTTTGGACGGGAAGTTTCGTCGGCAGCGCCGTGGATCCCTTGACCGCTCACCAACCAGAAAGCGCGTCTCGTCTCCAGATCGTAGAAGGGCAAAATCTATGGACCGCAGAGCAGAGCGAGGGCATCGGGACCATACGCCTGAGAGAGAGCGTGATGACGGAGGGTTCCTCTCAGTCACCCCTGAACGGAAGTTCTACGAGCGGAGGCTCCTTAAGGACTCACAGATGGCTGGGCGAGTTAGTGAGGCTTCTACCCCTGAGCGCACCAACAACAGCGCAGATTCCTTGCCTCGTTCCAGGGGCCGCACGTATGATAAATCTGCAAAGAACGGCAACCTTCTGAGAGACTCTTCCTTTGAAAGGAGGGCGGAGAGACACTGCATGAACGGGACGATGGAAAGACGATACAGAACGGAGCGGGACTCTTCCCCTGACAGCAACTACAGCCGGGACGAGTTGAACTATGCAGCAACTCCTAGACCGAAGGACTACTGCAGCATGATAAAGAACAACGCTGCACACAACAATGCTACCTACAACAACACAGGCCATAAAACCAGTGCGGTAGGCCGCAGCTCAAACCAGATCCCTGAACCCAAGAGAAGGCTGTACAGAGAAAGCCCTAAAGACCTCAGCATCTAGAGCAGAGATTCCCTCACTACTCTCTCCTCTACCTGTGCAAACGATGTACAATACACTGGAATTGGATTTCTGATCATACTAACTCTTATTCTTTATTTGATCAAATTGTTTATTGATTAATTTGATTGACTAAACTACTTGTAATCCCATCCAGAGAAGAATTAAACAGCAGGAGTACAATCCTTCTATCAGTTTCTACTGGTTGTGTTGTCATTGTTCTAGTTATTTTGAACATAACAGAGGTTGTTGTACTGTAGTAAAGGTATTGTATGTGCCTGCATATGAAATCAGTGGTATTGCTTTTTTGTAAGCATTGCTAACTCTTTGTTCCCCCAGAGGTATGAAAACTGCTTCCCTTTGTGCTCATTTCTAATTAATGATTTTGTTCCAAACTTGTTTTAAATGTCTGTTTCACTTTTCAGTGACTGTGGAGCAGTAGGGGAAAAAATCCTGAAATTCGAGCAAATATCCAAATTTAAGCTCAGATGCTAAAACTAGAGTTAAATTATAAGAATTACTAATATATGAGTTACTGAATTAGCTTTTTATTTATTTGAAATTTTACATATTTTGAGTAATTCATTGAGGAAGTTTAAGCATGCTGTACCCTTAACTTGTGTTGCATCGAAGTGTGTGACGGCTCACACCTTTTGCTTGAATATCAGAGTAAAAATCAGAAAAGTGAGGTGAAAGCTGGCATTTTGTGTATCCTTTTTTGTGCTGATGCAGCACACAAATGAATGACGTACTTCTACTTACAAGGAAAACAACTGTTCTCTTGTGGTGGAAACATAGTGGTGACATTAATTTGTTGCTCATCAAAATTTCTGTTGAATAATTTAGATTAGTTTGAATTTTGCCATAATACCAGCTGAAGCTGCCATGAAGTATGATTGTGCAGATTTGCCAAAAAAAAATTATAAAAGGAAACAAATATGTAAATTATTCCTGTGCAAGATGCATGTGTAAATTAAAATGTAGTGTAACCACTTTATCTGGTAGGCCTGAGAGAGATGAAGGAACTCACCCTGTAATCCCACAGTATCCGGGGGCCTGACACACTAAGAGCCAATGTGGTTTTGGTTGTGATGGTAACGTAGTCCTGGTAGAGGAGACAACCGATCTGCCATGCTGAGCCACGCCGTCATACCACTGGAGTCTGACTGCTGCTTTTTCATGTGTTTGTGTGTTTTCTGTCCTGTTTTGTTTAAGAGCTAATACTATATTTTGGGTTAAACCACAATAAATCCATCGTTCCATCCCTGTTCTCACTACGGTACTGTAATAAAAAAGGTTAGAACTCATAAACATGTAAGAGGTCCCCCGATGTAACTATAGGAACATGTCAATGATGAAAATGTTGCCTTTTTCTTGCACAGAAGAGAAATCTATGAAGCCCCTCATCAGAGGAATGTGATATTATGTTTATATCTCTGAAATGGACCTGATGATTTATGGTAATATGTTGATTTACTCTGGATCAGGTATGTAAAGACATTTTAAAGTGAAAGACTGTATTTGGTCAATCAGAAACTGTTTGATGGTTTGAATCTCTCTATGATTAGCCTGCCTTTGTATTATAAAGCACTTGTATGCAGTCTGTGTTCTTCAAGCATTATTTCTTGCAATGTGCTCTGGACATAATGCTGTCTCTGTGTTGATAAAAGCAGTACATGTATATGGGCCAATCTTTTTATATAACTATGCATATATAAATACTACATTGTTCATAGCTTTATTTGACCCATGAAGTTTAACATAACATTAGTCAAAGTACAAGTTAGATGTGGACTTTTCCAGCTTCTTTCCTTGAGACGGATTACGATGTATATGTAGCTATCAAAAGAAGTCTGTGGATGTTATTTTTATTATCAAATAAAGTTTTCCATACAAATTCAAAAGGACTGCAGGTCTCTACACAGCCATGTGTCCCACGAGAGGTGTTTGATGGTTGGAAAAATATATAATGTAATTATTGATACATATTCACAAAATTCACAAAAGTTACTTCTGACTACTCCTAAAGACTTTATGTTTTTGGCAAACTAGTTTTGAACATTGTTCCTATGTAAGTTTTTACCTGACTGGTTTCTAATGCGGGCTCCACAGTGGTGCAGTGGTTAGCACTGTTGCCTTGCAGCAAGAAGGTCCTGGTTTCAAATCCCACCCTGGGGTCTTTCTGCATGGAGTTTACATGTTCTCCCTGTGCATGCGTGTGTACCCCAGCTCCCTCCCAACTGTCCAAAAACATGACTGTCGGGTTGATTGGCCTCTCTGTCCCTGCATGCATGGTTGTTGTCCTGTGTGTCTGTGTTACCCTGCCATGGACTGGCAACCCGTCCAGGATGCACCCCACCTGTTTGCTTGAAGACTGCTGGAGATAGGCACCAGCGCCCCACAACCCTGCGTGGATCAACGGGTAAAGAAAATGGATGGATGGTTTCCAATGCAACTGTACTAGAGCTGTATTTCACAACTTAGATCTCTGCAGATTGATTGGTAAAATCCCAAGAACCTTATTTTTATTCATCTGATTCTGGGCTGGCCAACAGGTCATTACTATGGAACGTCCTGGAATTGATTCCTGTTGAAGATATTCTGCGTGAATGTATATGTTCTTTTCACGCATGGGTGAGATTCCTCCAGATAATCTAGTTTCCTCCCACTGACCAAAAGTGTGCACATTAGGTTTATTAAATATTAAAATTGCCCTGGATATAGCATTCATAGTTGTTTGTATTTGGACCTGATGATTACCTTTCAAGTCTTCTACAACCTGCTTCCTTTCTAATCTGAAGTTGATATTTTTTTCATGTTGGAGACCTCACTGCAACGCTACCATCTGCATCACCATGGTGCCTACTTGGTAAACTGACACATACAATGCATTTTTTGCAGATGAAATTCCAGCTTATGTCCAACAATCTATTTCAGCTAAGTCAGAAACCTACACCTTGTACTTAGATGTTTCCTAATAATTCAACAGTATCTTTGCTGTGAAATCATTCGCATGTAGCTAGAGACTTGAATGAACCCAAACAGCACCATCACCATTGATACCATATCTGTCCTTTAACTGAGCCAATCTACATCCATACCATGGGTCACCTGCTAAAGAAAATGAAAGAGAAGATAAAAGTTCTTTTCTGACACCAGTTGATTCATGCCATGGATTTCATATATGATTTCTGTGAATTTCAAAGAATTTTGATGCTAAGACTTTATTTTCAAAAGGCGGCAAAAAAATCATTATAGGTTTTGAGTGAAAAGACACATCAGATTAAAAATGTTCGTTTCATCAAAATGACTCTTTGAACCAGACACAGAGAAGAGAAAATTAGTCTAGGGAGCTACAAACCCTTCTTCCAGGAAAAAAAGGGAGCATTAAATGTATTTCCAATAGTTTAGAAAAGAAAGGAAGACGGGGAGTTGCTGCCCTCCAGGGTCTGAAAACTGGTTCTACACTTCAGCTTTTTTTTTTTTTTTTGTCTAGAAGCAAATATTCACCATATCTCTAAGGGAACTTAATATATATATGTGTATATATATATACATATAGCAGAAAATATTTTATTATTGCCTTCATAGATTGTTCACTGTAGTTTTGTTGGATCCAAGGTGTCTGTAGTAATTACAGATTAGGATTAATAATTTATTTATCATTTATTTTAGAGTAATATTCTAATCCTTTTATTAGGTTTAGTTCTAAGTCCAAGGTGACCTGCTAGGATTTAGATTACATTAGCTTTGCAGGCACCACTCAGAAAGAAATTCAAAAACATTTGTAGTAATCCAAAACTGGCTAAGGACCCAACTTCACTATCATAGCAGTTAAAAAAAACGACTCAAGACATAAATGCAGGTTGAATAGATCATTCACATTTATTTGTTAGATTAAATACACTACAGTTGATTAGGTTTTCCACCCAAGTTATAATTAAAACATAAACAGGATGAATCGTTTGCAAAGTGCGTTTTATTTTACGTTGCTTTGATTACATGCCTCTACATTCAAAATTAAGCCAGTATCATTTAAGATCCAACTGTGAAGAAATAACATTTTTTCCTTTCGTCTGAGGAAAAAAATTCTCATAAATGACTTTGTTGGATACTCTGTACATACAGGAACAACGCTGTAATAGGCTGACCCTTCCTGCAACTGTCTTTATGTTGAACAAACTCGTTTGTAAAAATACAAAAAAGGAAGATGTTTCTGTAGACATGAGCCTTCAGTCGTTTCACTGGGGGGTCAGAGGTCGTCTTCTTAGATAGTGGATCGTGGAGCCTTTGCCTGGTGCTCCTTTTAAGCAGGGGACACGGAGCTGGAGGAAACAGAGGAAGCCTCGGTTTTGGAGGCAGTAGTGGAACCCTCCTCCTCTTCGAAGGGGTTCTTCCCGCAGCACAAGGTGGTGATCATGCAGTGGCGGAACTGCTTGTTCATGCAGATGTAGATGAGTGGGTTGTAGATAGAGGAGCTCTTGGCAAAGAAGGCTGGGAGTGTCATGAAGAGTGGCCCAAACTCAGATCCCTGATTTGTGAAGATGTACCAGGCCACTCCTGCATATGGGAGCCAGCAAATCAGGAAGGAGATGACCATGAGGACAACCATGCGGGTGACTTCCCTCTCAGCTCTCTGGGTGGTCTCAGACTCCTGCTGGGCAGCAGCAGCCTCCTTGACAGCGCAGAGCAGACGGCCATAGCAAAAGAACACCACAAAAAGTGGAATGCAGAAGTGGCAGATGAACATGTAGATGACAAAGGACTCATTGTTGAAACCCTCTGCACGAGTGTAGTAGTCAACTCCACATGAGCACTGCATTCCCTCAGGAATGTAACGAGACCAGCCGATGAGAGGGGGAGCAGCACAGGACAGGGCCATGATCCAGGTGAAGGCCAAACCCATAATAGCATGATTCTCACCAAAGCGGAAGTTGCTGATGGGCTTGCAGACGACCAACCACCTTTCAATAGCCAGGACAACCAGTGACCAGAGACCGATTTCACCACCAAGGGTAGCAAAGAATCCTTCCAGATTGCAGCCGAGGCGTCCAAGAACGAAGTAGCCATGCATGGACGTGTACATCGTCGTGGTGAATCCTCCGAACACCATGAAGAGGTCGGCCACCGCCAGGTTTAGAAGGATGTAGTTTAAAGGGGTTCGCAGCTTCTTGTGTTCAATAGTGACATAGAGAGTGAGGAAGTTGATGGGGAAGCCAACGAGGATGAGGAAAAACATGTAGGCGCCCAAGGCAGCATAGGCTGCCGGGTTGACAAGGTAGTACTGAGGGTATTCATAAGGACTCCGGACAATGCCGGTGGTGTTCACCATAGGGACATAAAAAAAGGGTCCCTCTGTGCCGTTCATGGTTGCGGCTTGTGGTTGCTCTCAGCCCCTTCGGTAGTCTTCCTTCTGGCTGTTGGAGATTGATGGAGATGGACCTTGCTACAAATGGTACTGATGGCCACAGTCTGGTCTTTTTAAGGGCACACCTTGGATTATCACTTTCCAAATCCGTCAGCACAAATAGATTTAGGCCACAGTTAATACCTAATCCAGTCATCACTGCAAACATAACTAATCACTCATCAAGTTATTAAGGTTACACCTGTTTGTGCCTGTCTTGGGGCTACGCAATGGATGTTTATTTTGTAGGATGATTACCAGTAGATTGAAAAAAAGAAAGTTATAAAATTTGCCCAGGTAATTTGAGTGAAATGTTTTATAAAAACCATTTTTGTGTCTCTTTTCCCTCTGAAAACAATTTCAGGTGTTCCCTGCCTCTTTACCATTAGGGCCTTTAAAACAGAAGTTGAAGGTTATTACAAATCATTAAAAACTTTATTTCTCAGACTGTTTAGCAAAACTAAATATAAGTGGGCAGATTAAATCCAGGACGTAACCTTTAATGTGAGTGGGAAAATTGGCATATTGATGAAAACTGAAACTGTCCATAGATGAGGAGAAATATTTGGTGAGAGGGTGAGTCGTATTGTCCATATGAATATTAAAATCACCAAGTAAAATTACATTCGGAGAGAGAGTGGAGAGATGGGTGAGAAGAGCAGAAAATTCATTTAAAAACTCTGAGCTGAACTTGGGGGGACGATAGATGTGGTGATGATTGTGGGGGTTGGGCCAAATAGTTGACAGGCGAGCCATTCCAGAGTGTTGAGAGGAGGCAGACATACAAGAAGGACCTTCGAAGTATGAGATGAGGAAGTGGACCGTGTAAGACCACCGCCACGGCCCGACCCACGTGGTTTGCAGGTGTAAACAAACCCGGCAGGAATACAGGCATTGAGCTGTGAGAAATCACAGGGCTGTTGCCAAGTCACGGTTAAACAAAGAATGTCTAGCTCACGGTCCTTGATGGTGTCTTGGAGGAGATGTCCTTTACCAGAGAGGGAGCAAATGTTGAAGAGACCAACATTAGCTGTGCAGTTGACACTGGCGACAGAAGCGTTAGCCGGACTAGCCAGTCGGGCTAACACGCTGGAGCCGACAGCTCGGCAGATATTCCTGGGTAGCCGCCGGTGAATCATGGACCAGAAGGAGGGTATTCCTTTGGAGCCGTCGAGATGGAGGTTCCGCCAGGACCTTCGATGGATATACCGCCGGCGAGGCTGGAAGGCGATGCCAGGGAAGAGGCACAGAGCTGGTGGTGGAGATCCGGAGTGATGAAAGCGGAGGTTGAAGAGTTCCGCCGCCGAGTACTGGAGAAGTCCACCCACGGATAGATGGATGAGCGACAAGATGATCCAGGCCAGTGTGAGCCCCAGAGAAATCCTGCTGGCCCACATTTAAGACCGATGATCTTTGCTGTAACTTTATGAATAATTTTGAAGCTTTTGCTTTTCCCTAGATGCACTGGAAAATAGTTGGAAAATTATAATTTTATAAAAAGGCAACGGTAGCCAGAATCGTCCATCCGTCCATTTTCTTTCCCCGCTTATCCTCGCAGGGTCACGGGGGGCTGGTGCTTATCTCCAGCTGTCTCCGGGCATGCATGCGGGGTACACCCTGGACAGATCATGTTTTTTGGACTGTGGGAGGAAGCTGGGGACCCAGAGAGAACCCACGCATGCACAGGGAGAACATGGAAACTCCATGCAGAGAGACCCCAGGTTGGGGTTTGAACCCAGGACCTTTTTGCTGCAAGGCAACAGCGCTAACCACTGCTCCACTGTGCAGCCTAGCCATAATCAGAAAGAATAAAAACATTATTGAAGCCTTGAATCTATTACAATTGTATCCCATAAGCTGCAGTCGTTAATGAGTGTGTGTATTATACTGAATGTGGAGCAGAGGCTACTGTGTTGCTGAGTGGTGAACCACCTTAGCTGCTGCCAAAGAGCTCAGCACTTTCCTAATGGGTGTTGTATTAAAGAGATTTGAAGCTTATGGCTGTATTACCCTCACAAGCTTGTGATGGATTTAATGTTACTGAAGGGTCACTCTCGCTCAGGGAGATGCAGCATTCCCAAGAGGACTTCCTAGGTCTTTTTTTTTGTTTGTTTGTTTGTTTATTTGTTTTCTTTATGTTTATTTTGTTGGTGAACTGGTTGTAAATACTTGTACATCTTTTTTTTCTGAAACATTTAATTAATTAAATTTAATTAAAGGTCAACTTCACTGACAAACCATTTTTTATGATTATTTCTTATTATAATCTGTCCCTCTGAGTTTTTCATGCAGTCATCACCAGACTTGTGAATGCATACAGTATTACGCCTTAGCGCAACAGAGGGTGGTGTCATGATCTTTATGACCATTGACCTTTAAAAAAAAAAATGTATAAAATTATTTTCATTACATGCAGGCTCAAAAGTCTGGAAAACTACTGGTTATCATTTAGCTGTGTGGAGCTATATGCACCAGAATAGTACTGAAATGTGATGGTCTCAGTCACAAATTCCCACCAGTTCAGTCTAGTCACTGCCAAAAGGCCAAAAAACCTACAAGTAGAGCTGCTCTGCTATAACTGATCACTCACTGTTGGACATTTAGCTTCTGCAAAACAAAGAGAAGTTCTTGGTTTATAACCCTTCATGTGTTCACAACGAGGTATCTGATGCAGTCACAAGGAGACATGGTTCCTGGTATCTAACTTTTACCAATACCAGTATCGGTATCTATGCATCCCTAATTCTAACATGCATTAAACACCTGATAATCCATTGCAGGTTAATCCTAGGCAGCACATCTCTGGTTGTTATGATTAAAAAAACATATTTTTATCATCTGCCCTGACATTTTAAATGTTCGAACTGAGTCATAAGAATGTTCAAAATCTGAGTAAGCATCCAGCTTTGATTCCAAGAGATTCTGTACTTACGTATTACAAGTCTTCGTCGTCTTCGTCTTCCTCCGCTTATCCGGGTCCGGGTCGCGGGGGCAGCATCCCAATTAGGGAGCTCCAGGCCGTCCTCTCCCCGGCCTTGTCCACCAGCTCCTCCGGCAGGACCCCAAGGCGTTCCCGGACCAGATTGGAGATGTAACCTCTCCAACGTGTAGTGGGTCGACCCGGGGGCCTTCTGCCGGCAGGACATGCCCGAAACACCTCCCCGGGGAGGCGTCCAGGAGGCATCCTGACCAGATGCCCAAACCACCTCAACTGGCTCCTTTCGATCCGGAGGAGCAGCGGTTCTACTCCGAGTCCCTCCCGAATGTCCGAGCTCCTCACCCTATCTCTAAGGCTGAGCCCGGCCACCCTACGGAGGAAACTCATTTCGGCCGCTTGTATCCGCGATCTCGTTCTTTCGGTCATTACCCAAAGCTCATGACCATAGGTGAGGATTGGGACGTAGATCGACCGGTAAATCGAGAGCCTGGCTTTCTGGCTCAGCTCCCTCTTCCCCACGACAGATCGGCTCAGCGTCCGCATCACTGCAGACGCCGAACCAATCCGCCTGTCGATCTCCCGATCCCTCCTACCCTCACTCGTGAACAAGACCCCGAGATACTTAAACTCCTCCACTTGAGGTAGGACCTCTCCCCTGACCCGGAGGTGGCAAGCCACCCTTTTCCGGTCGAGAACCATGGTCTCAGATTTGGAGGTGCTGATCCTCATCCCAGCCGCTTCACATTCGGCCGCGAACCTACCCAGCAAGAGCTGGATGAAGCTAGGAGGACCACATCATCCGCAAAAAGCAGAGACGAGATTCTCCTGCCACCAAACTCGACACACTCCACACCACGGCTGCGTCTAGAAATTCTGTCCATAAAAGTGATGAACAGAACCGGTGACAAAGGGCAGCCCTGGCGGAGTCCAACCCTCACTGGGAACAGGTCCGACTTACTACCGGCTATGCGGACCAAACTCACGCTCCTCTGGTAAAAGGACTGAATGGCCCTTAACAGAAAGCCACCCACCCCATACTCCTGGAGCGTCCCCCACAGGGTGCCCCTGGGGACATGGTCATAAGCCTTCTCCAAATCCACAAAGCACATGTGGATTGGTTGGGCAAACTCCCATGCCCCCTCCATCACCCTTGCAAGGGTATAGAGCTGGTGCACAGTTCCACGGCCAGGACGAAAACCACATTGCTCCTCCTCTATCTGAGATTCAACTATCGATCGGACCCTCCTCTCCAGTACCTTGGCGTAGACCTTTCCAGGGAGGCTGAGGAGTGTGATCCCCCTATAAATGGAACACACCCTCAGGTCACCCTTCTTAAAGATGGGGACCACCACCCCGGTCTGCCACTCCCTAGGAACTGCCCCCGATGACCACGCAATGTTGTAGAGACGTGTCAACCATGACAGCCCTACAACATCCATAGCCTTGAGATACCCAGGACGAACCTCATCCGCCCCCGGGGCTCCGCCGCTGTGTAGTTGTTTGACTACCTCAGCAACTTCTGCCCCCGAGATCGGACAGTCCATCCCCAGGCCTCCCAGCTCTGGTTCCTCCTCGGAATGCGCATTGGTGGGATTGAGGAGCTCCTCAAAGTATTCCTTCCACCGTCCGACTATAGCCTCAGTTGACGTCAGCAGCTCCCCATCCCCACTGTAAACAGTGTGAGCGAGTTGCTGCCTTCCTCTCCTGAGGCGCCGGACAGTTTGCCAGAACCTCTTTGGAGCCGATCGATAGTCTTTCTCCATGGCCTCACCAAACTCCTCCCACGCCCGAGATTTTGCCTCGGCAACTGCCACTGCTGCACCCCGCTTGGCTATCCGGTACCTGTCTGCTGCCTCCGGAGACCCACAGACCAGCCACGCCCTGTAGGCCTCCTTCTTCAGCCTGACGGCTCCCCAAACCTCTGGTGTCCACCAGCGGGTACGGGGGTTGCCACCACGACTGGCACCGGCCACCTTACGACCACAGCTAGCAACAGCCGCCTCGACAATCGCAGAGTGGAACAAGGCCCACTCGGACTCAATGTCCCCCACTGCTCTCGGGACGTGGTCAAAGCTCTGCCGGAGGTGGGAGTTGAAGACCGTCTTGACAGGTTCTTCTGCCAGGCGTTCCCAGCAGACCCTCACTATGCATTTGGGTCTGCCAGGTCTACGCGGCATGTTCCCTTGCCATCTGATCCAACTCACCACCAGGTGGTGATCAGTTGACAGCTCCGCCCCTCTCTTCACTCGGGTGTCCAAAACATACGGCCGCAGGTCAGATGATACGACTACAAAATCTATCATCGACCTGTGACCTAGGCTGCCCTGGTACCAAGTGTACCGGTGGGCATCCTTATGTTCGAACATGGTGTTCGTTATGGCCAAACTGCGGCTTGCACAGAAGTCCAATAACAAAACACCGCTCGAGTTCAGATTAGGTGGGCCGTTCCTCCCAATCACACCCCTCCAGGTCAAGCTGTCATTGCCCACGTGAGCATTGAAGTCCCCCAGCAGGACAATGGAGTCCCCTGATGGAGCACTATCTAGCACTCGTCCCAGGGACTCCAAAAAGGGTGGGTACTCTGAACTGATATTTGGCCCATAAGCACAAACAACAGTCAGGACCCGTTCCCCGACCCAAAGGCGCAAGGAAGCTACCCTCTTGTCCCCCGGGGTAAACCCCAACACACAGGCAGAGAGTCTCGGGGCTAACAAAAAGCCAACCCCAGCCCTCTGCCTCTCACCCGGAGCAACTCCAGCAAAGTAGAGTGTCCAACCCCTCTCCAGGTCTCGGGTTCCAGAGCCAATGCAATGTGTCGAGGTGAGTCCGACTATATCTAGCCGGTACCGCTCAACCTCTGCCACAAGCTCCGGCTCCTTCCCCGCCAGCGAGGTGACGTTCCATGTCCCAAAAACTAGTTTTCTTGTCCGGGGATTGGACCGCCAAGGCTCCCGCCTTGGTCTGCCACCCGATTCGCATTGCACCGGACCCTTCATGTTCCTCCTGCGGGTGGTGGGTCCACAGTTGGACGAGCCCATGTATCCGGTTCGGGCTGGGCCCGGCCGGGCCCCATGGGCGAAAGCCCGGCCACCAGGCGCTCGCTCACGGGCCCCAACCCCAGGCCTGGCTCCAGGGTGGGACCCCGGTAACCCTCCGGGCCGGGTACTCCGACTCTTCGTTTTAACCGCCATGAAAGATCCTTCGAACCGTTCTTTGTCTCACCCTTCACCTAAGACCAATTTGTCATGGGAGACCCTACCAGGGGCACTAAGTGCCCCAGACAACATAGCTCCTAGGATCATTAGGGCACTCAAACTCCTCCACCACGATAAGGTGACGGTTCAAGGAGGAGATATTACAAGTTTAACTTTAAACTACCTCATTTTAGTTTGATAAACTTTAAAATAACTTTTTAGCACACACACACACACACACACACACACACACACACACACACACATATATATATATATACATATATATATATATATATATATATATATATATATATATATATATATATATATATATACTGGGAACTGGCTTCATGCTTTGAGTAAGAGGATTTAACTTTGAAATCATGACATTAAAACAGCAGCTGATGTGCAGTACTTTAGAAAATGTTGGATCTTTGTGACACTGTTTAAACCAGGGCGTGCAAAGTGTGGCCCATGGGCCGTTTGCAGTCCTCTTGGTGATGTTGTATTATCATTTTATATATGATATATAAATTATTCATTTTAAACGCATCATTGATTAAAGCACAGATTATTCAAACATTTTTGGATTTAAACATCTTGTTCATTCAACACATTTGATTACTTCAACCTATACATTTTAAAGTCATTTATAACTTCAAGGAAGATGAACTTTATTCAGAGTAAAGATGCAGGAGTCTTGCTCCTGCATGAGACCTTGGCTGAAGATATGTCTTCTTTGTATGATAAGAAGGTCTGGGGCAGGGCTTTCTGGTTTGGAGGCCAGACAGATGGGGTGTTTGTGTCTGCAAATTAAAAGTAACTTTCTGGTCATTTTTTTAGATGTAAATTTGACCTTTGATCTGCTACATTTTTTTTTTATAATATCCATCCATTTTCATTCGCGTAACCGGAGTTGGGTCGCGGGGGCAGTAGCCTATGGCGAGAGGCCCAGACTTCCCTCTCCCTAGCCACTTGGGCCAACTCCTCCGGGGGAATCCCAAGGCGTTCCCTAGCCAGGTGAAATACATGGTCCCTCCACTGTGTCCTGGGTCTACCTTTAGGTCTCCTCCCGGTTGGACGTGCCCAGAAAACCTCACCAGGAAGGCATCCAGGAGGCATCCTGACAAGATGCCCGAGCCACCTCAACTGGCTCCTCTCGATGTGGAGGAGCAGCGGGTCTACTCCGAGTCTCTCCCAGGTGACTGAGCTTCTCACCCTATCTCTAAGGGAGAGCCTAACCAATCTTCGGAGAAAACTCTTTTTGGTCGCTTGTATCCGTGATCTCGTTCTTTCGGTCACTACCCAAAGCTCATGACCATAGGTGAGGGTAGGAACGTATAGATCGACCGGTAAATTGAGAGCTTTGCCTTCTGACTCAGCTCTCTCTTCACCACGACAGACCGGTACAACGCCCACATCACTGCAGATGCAGCACCAAGCCGCCTATTGATCTCACTCTCCAGTTTTCATTCACTCGTGAACAAGACCCAGAGATACTTAAACTCCTCCACTTGGGGCAGGACCTCATCCCTGACCCGGAGAAAGAATTCTACCCTTTTCCGAATCAAAACCATGGTCTGAGATTTAGAGGAGCTGATTCTCATCCCAGCTGCTTCACACTCAGCTGCGAACCTCTCCAGCGAAAGCTGAAGATCACGTTCTGATGAAGCCAACAGGACCACATCATCTGCAAAATGTAGAGACCTGAAACTCAGGCCACCAAAACGGATGCCCTCCACACCTTGGCTGCGCCTAGAAATCCTGTCCATAAAGGTTATGAACAGAATCGGTGACAAAGGGCAGCCTTGGAGGAGTCCAACTCTCACTGGGAACGAGCCCGACTTACTGCCGGCAATGCGGACCACGCTCTGACACCGGTCATACAGGGACCTAACAGCCCGTATCAAAGGGCCTGATACCACCCCTCTCTTCACCCGAGTGTCTACACATGCGGACGCAGGTCAAATGAAATAACAACAAAGTCGATCATCGAGCTGCGGCCTAAGGTATCCTGGTGCCAAGAGCACATATGGACACCTTCATGTCTGAACATGGTGTTCATAATGGACAATCCATGAGGGGGGCCGTTCCTCCCAACCACACCTCTCCAGGTCTCACTGTCGTTGTCCATGTGAGCGTTAAAGTCCCCCAGCAGAATGAGGGAGTCACCGGAAGGAGCGCTTTCCAGCACCTCCTCCAAGGTCTCCAAAAATGGTGGGTAGTCTGAACTGTAGTTTGGTGCAAAAGCACAGACCACAGTCAGAACCCGTCCCCCCACATGTAGGCAGAGGGAAGCTACCCTCTCATTCACCAGGGTAAACCCTAACGTACAGGCACCAAGATGGGGGGCAACTAGTATGCCCACCCCTGCTCGGCGCCTCTCAGTGGGAGCAACTCCAGAGTGGTAGAAAGTCCAACCCCTCTCAAGGAAACTGGTTCCAGAGCCAGAGCCATGTGTTGAGGTGAGTCCGACTACATCTAGTCAGAACCTCTCAACCTCACACACCAACTCAGGCTCCTTCCCCACCAGAGAGGGGACATTCCATGTGCCAAGAGCCAGCTTCTGTAGCCGAGGATCAGACCGCCAAGGTCCCCGCCCTCAACTACCACCCGTCACACACTGCACCTGACCCCTTTGGCCCCTCCCACGAGTGGTGAGCCCATGGGAAGGGGGACCCATGTTTCCTCTTCTGGCTCCATGGGTGAAAGCCTGGCCATCAGGCGCTCGCCAACGTGCCCCACCTCCAGGCCTGGCTCCAGATGGGGGCCCCGGTGACCCACGTCCAGGCGAAGGAACATGGTTTCCATTTATATAATTCATCATAAGAGGTCGTCGGGCTGCTCTTTGTCTGATCCCTCTCCTAGGACCTGTTTGCCATGGGTGACCCTACCAGAGGCATAAAGCCTCAGACAACTTAGCTCCTAGGCTCATTGAGACACTCAAACCCCTCCACCACGGTAAGGTGGCAGCCCAGGGAGAGGATGTTTTTATTGCTCCAACAATAATAATTGTGTGTGTGTGTGTGTGTGTGTGTGTGTGTGTGTGTGTGTGTGTGTGTGTGTGTGTGTGTGTGTGTGTGTGTGTGTGTGTGTGTGTGTGTGTGTGTGTGTGTGTGTGTGTGTGTGTCTGCTGTGAGGGCAGCTTTCATGCTACTCCCATTCTACTGCTGAAACTTTGATGGCGGTGTCTTCGCTGCCTGCTGGAGATGACTGTGGCTTTTAGAGGACAAACGTGTGGGCAGAGTGTGATGCTCTCTCACTCTGCCCACAGAAACTCTCTTGCTGAGTGACCGGTAGAGAGGAGGGAACACTGTGACCAGGACATGGCACATTCCACACATCCAGCTCCCACATACATTTCACACCGCAGACTTATACATCACCAGGCCCGTAAGAGGAAAAAATAACATCAGCCGATGTCCAGCATGTCAGGATCCATCAGAAATCGGATTTTAATCAGGATTAATAGGTTTGATGGTTGTTTAATGGCTTTTTTTAATGTACGGTAGTTTAAAAAAAACAGAATCAGAGCGTTCAAAGGTTTAAATGGGATATTTAGAATATATTTATGTATGTATTAAAAACGTTGTAATTTCAATCTATGGGTTTTTGTTGTGAAGAATAAATAATTAAGTTGCAGACAAGTTGAAATGAGAGATGAGTAAACAAAAACAGTGACATTCGCAGGGTTGGTCTTAACGCTGGTTCTGTTGCTGTCAGTGGTTAAACAAGGGTTGTGCTGATGGTAAATAATCATTGTGGTCATGGTTTCAGAATTTATTCCATTCTAGCTCTTTTCTGAAAATGTCTTAGGGGAAACCTTACAAATTCTGCTTTTTCCCCCTGCTCTGGCTCTGTTGCAACATCACAATTCCTTAAGAACCATCAAAGTTGTTTTAATTATCACGTTAATGTTTCAGTGAGGAAACATCCCCGGTGCTGCACAGAACTCAATGTTTACCAGCAGTGGGAGCTGTTTGCCTTCAGTAAACTGCATGACAACAATTCTGCATTATTATTGATCCCACACGAAACAACTGAGGCCATTTTTACATCTTATTACGGATTTCTTTTTAAGACAATTTCTGCATTGTTTTTATTTATTTTTGTAATGCACTATCCTGCTAAAGCATGTCTTTTTTTTCTAATACAGTCTTTCACACCACTGCTATTACTGTGCAGCGCTACAGTGCACCAAATGGATCTTGTGGACACTCCCTCTTGTCAACAAAGACATTCATTTATCCTGAAAAAACAAATGTAGGTCCTTTTAGCCGTGTTAAGTATAGAGGAGATCAAGTCAGAGGCGTTGTTAAAGCTTCCTGCAGGAAATCAGTGTCTGATCTCACCTAAAAGGTGTAAAGGTTGGACTACTCATGAGACTTGGACCTGTTTTCAGATCTGTGTATAGTTATTGACCCAAGACCCACTGGAATATCTTAAAAACCTCTTACTGTTTCAACTCAACTTCTATTTTTAGTCAGGGAAAAAGCTTTTTCAGCCACATTTAGAGGTCAGAGGCTCACAGCTTCTTCTTTTTGCTCTGGGTTGCTCCCTCTGCTTTCTGTTCTCCATCACCTTCGGTTAGCCCAGTTTTGGCCTGCCTCCCCTTTTTTTCCCCCTTTTTGTCTCTTTATGGTCTTCGTCAAGTTGACACACACACACACAGTGACATTTATGTAGCTACTTCATACCACCCATTGTTCATGTTTGACAACTGCAAAGAAATTAGCCGTCTTTGGCATGATTCATCATCTTTCAATCGACTGGTTGCTAAGGTGATGAATCCATGGTGCATGTGCAGAGTGCTGAAATCCTGCAGTGAGTGGAGAGTAATGGCCTGATTTTGACTCTGACTCTCTCTCTCTCTCTCTCTCTCTCTCTCTCTCTCTCTCTCTCTCTCTCTCTCTCTCTCTCTCTCTCTCTCTCTCTCTCACACACACACACACACACACACACTTGTATTTATATGCTTGTGTGGACCTCCATTGACTTCCATTCATTAAAGTGAGTCTACTATGCCAAACCCTAACCTTAACCTTAACCAATGGGGTTCTAGTCCTAACCCTAACCTGAACTAATCTAAACTAAATGTTAATTCACTCCATACCTCTAAAACAAGCTATAGGGTGCTTAGCATGGTATGGACCAGCAAAAATGTCCCCACAAAGTGGAAATGTTCACATGTTACAGGTAAAGTCTAATTTGTCCAATTAAACATATAAAGACAAGCGCGCGCGCACACACACACACACACACACACACACACACACACACACCCACACCTCCCACTCTCATCTGCACATGATCAGACAACAACCACTTCCAAGCCACATGCATTCATCAGTCCTGTCTAAACATCATTCTTATTCTAAACTCTACGGATTCTGAGGTGGTAACCGCCGGGGTCTTGCTCGACTCTCCTGCTGGGATGTAATTTTGGGGGGGGACGGGTGGGACATGTCCCCCCCACTTTTTCAAAAGGCAGTTTTGGTCCCTTGCACTTTTTTCCGTCCAAAAACAATGTTACGCTCCATTAAATGGATTTAGTTGAGCACTAGGACCGAAACGGAAACCGGTTTCCTATTAGACCCGCCCAAAAGCTAATCTATTGGCTCTGCTGATACTTGCTAACGTATTATTGGCTGTTGCTGCTGTCACTCAAGTTGTAAACAGTCAGAACGTGCTCACGTTGTTTTGCTAGTTTGGAGCCGCTAGGGAACACCGGTACTGAGTCACATCGTCAACTAGACGCTGTGTAATATCAGAGCTCAGCTCAGCTTCCATTACATAACATTTGAATAAGTGTTCATTTGTGAGTCTTTGGTAGTTAGGCACAGCCAGGAGGCAGCATGTAAAGAAACCGAAAAGTGGATATAAGAGACTTCTTTCAAAGTCAAAACGTAAGTTGGAACATGTGACACCCCTGCATTAAGCTCAGACTCACCTCCTCCTTCACAAACATACTCAAAACTAACTTTTACAAACTCATCTCCTCCACATAACTGACTCCTCAGACACAATTTATTCGTATTATTATAATTATTATTTTTTTATTATTACTATTATCATCATAATTATTATTACTAGTAGTAGTAGAAGTGTAACTTCAAAACTTTTATCATTTAACTTTATTGTAAACTTATCTATTGCAATGTATTTGTTCACATTAAAAAGCTCTGAAAAATGAACAGTATCATCATCGTCAACAGATTTTTTTAAGCTTAATGTCAAAGATGTACACTTTTCATTAGATTTATCTTATTTTTTCCATTTATTTTTTGTGTGTTGAAATGCAACAACTGTTTAAACACTTTTAAGGGGAAAAACATATTTAATATGTTTTTATACACTCAAATGTTAGGGTGATGATCATGTGTAAAACATTAGTTCAGCATGTCCTCTAACACAGCAAATGAACAAATGGCCAGATCTCAGGAGGACCGTTTATGTATAAATAATTTTTATACTTTTGACTAGGCCTGGGAAAGTAACACATTTTGCTGGACGATATTTTGTCCAACAAATTGTTGATGATAAACGATATTGTCAACATTATCTAGACCAAAATAACCACTAATATAATGTTAATATATCATAATAATGCAAGTACACCCTTTAAAATGCAACAAAGAAACCTTCATTTAACATTGAAATGTCCAGAACCAGAACTTCTAAATGAATAAAAATAACAAACAAAAATTAAATAAAAAAGGAATCTCACTCCCTGTTAGAAAATGTTGCACCAAAAACAATAAAAAAAGACCCAAAACAATAAATACAATGGCCTATCCATTGTCAACAGCCAAAACTGCACTTCAATAATGATAATAAATAAAAATAATAATAGAGTTGTACATTTTTTAACTTTGATATATATAAATATATATATATATATTGAGGATGGAAAAATTATTGAGATGGGCATGTGACGTGTCAAGGGGTCTTTACATAACACCCCCCACCCCAAATCCGCACAAGCCTGCTGTGTCCCCCCCACTTCTGAAATCAAAATTTCGTCCCTGCTCTCCTGTGTTCTGGCTGTGGTTGCTGTCTAAAGCTTTTTTGGGTGATTGTTTAGTTTCCTCGGTTGCTTTTGTTGCTCTATTCAAAGACTCCTTTGTTGTTGTGTTTGATTTTGTTGTCGCATGTAGCCAGCTAGCCAAACAGGGATCCAAGTCCAGCAGGCTTGATTACTGGAATCGTGCCAGACAAGTAACAGATGATGTTCCAATGCAAAAATAGCATTTAGCTATTTACCAGTGGAAATGAAAATAGGTTAACTTTATACTTGCCTGTGCATTATAATGTGTTAACATTGGAAGCTCTTTTTTTAGGCTGAAAGGATTTACAAATGATCAAGGATGCACTGATGGTTCTGATAATCAGTTTGAATATAAACAATGATTTGTCTCACTGAAGCCTGTTTCACCGGTTGCAGAATAAATGTGATCCATTTTCTGTACAGCTTTTGGATGGACTGTCATTCCCACCGACCGTGGTTAGTGTGCTGAACATCTCTGGAAATTTGCTCCGGCAAAACCACCAGATTATTAGAAATTTGGCACATGTGTTCAAAGATACAGCTGTAAAAATAACATGAGCTATCACACACTGTGAACTGATACAGATGCCACGAATAATAAAACAAAAGCTGGCAGCAAACGCTCAGGAGGAGTGGGTTGTCCAATAATTGGAGGGTGGCAGGATCAATCTCAACTCCCAGCAGATAATTCTGCTGTTGTGTCCTAGGGCAAGACACCCTTCCCTGCCTGCTGGTGGTGGTCGGAGGGACCGGTGGCACCTGTGCTCGGCAGCCTTGCCTCTGTCAGTGCGCCCCAGAGCAGCTGTGGCCACATCGTGGCTCATCAGCGTGTGAATGTCTGAATGGATGAATGATACACTGCATTGTAAAGTGCTTTTGAGTCTTCTGGCTCTGAAAGTGTGGGTCATTTATCAAAAACATCACAACACAGGCTTTATTTTGAAATATACTTGATGCACTTTGCTGAAACATGCCTCACTTCCTGTCTGCCTCATGTAATTTCTTTGACTTCATAACAATCCACATGCAGCATCCAGAAAAAATAGATTATGGAGCACCTGATCAGCTCCGCAGCCAGTGTGAATGCTCTGAATGGAATATTTTTTTGTCAACGTGGAAGGTATTTGGAAACCGAACAGCATTCGTTCTACATTCGGTGTGAAGAAGGCTTTAATTTCTTTACTCTCCACTTATTCTTTTTTCCACTTATTTCTATTAGATCCATCTATTTATATATTTTCTCCACCTATATGAGGTCGGCTCATAGAGCCAATCAGTCCTGGAGGGAAACTCAGGCATCCTCTTCACATTTTGGGTAATGTTGAAAAAACATTACATCATAGTCTCATTTCTGCTTGGGAATTCCAAAGCTTTCCCAGGCCAGAGGGAATATGAAATCCTTCTATCGAGTTTTAAGATTGTCAAAGGGTCTATTCTCCACCCAGCAGGATGTGGTCAGAAAAACCTGCAGAGACCATTAGGGTGCTCGGTGTCTGAACCACCTCAGCTGACTGCTTTTTGATGCAAAGAAGCATCAGCTCTGCTAAGTTCTTAACTGATCTCGAAGTTGATCCTTGGCACATAGGAGGCAGATTTCAGCTTCTTGCATCCAAGATTTTTGTTCATGATCCACATCTCAGGACTGCCCAGTATAGCATTAACAGGAAAAACAGGCAAAACCATCATGAATGAAGACAATGGCTCGTTCCACTGGCCCCTCTCTAATTCCATTACTCCATCACTTGTGAACAAGCAATCAAAATGCCTGAACTTTGAGATCATGATTACGAAAGCCACCCCCCCATACTCCTGGAGCGTCCCCCACAGGGTGCCCCTGGGGACACGGTCATAAGCCTTCTCCAAATCCACAAAGCACATGTGGATTGGTTGGGCAAACTCCCATGCCCCCTCCATCACCCTTGCAAGGGTGTAGAGCTGGTCCACAGTTCCACGGCCAGGACGAAAACCACATTGCTCCTCCTCAATCTGAGATTCAACTATAGATCGGATCTTCTTCTTGCCATGTACATAAATTGTTAGTTTAGGAAAAAGAATGAAATTCGTTTTATAAACTATATGCCTGACTCTGTCTGAATTAACATTATTGTTTATGGTCCCTAAAGAAGCAAAGAGCCCTAAAATCTTCTGATTAAACATTCAAAGATCAATCAGGTTGATATTTCATATTTATATGGAATCATCACATCTTATTGGTCATTATCAGAAACAATGATTAAATGTTTTTTCAGTGAACCACACCTTTAAATAACTCACACTGCTTCTGATTCCAGTTTCCAATTGAATATTTGTTTTTGTAAGCCTACATACTTGTACGTTTTGAAGGCGTTAAACATTAAGCTCATAATTTAACATGATTATTAAGCAAAGATGAAATCGTTTAACAGGAATATGCATCACCGAACCTGCCTCCCTAAATTTGTCAAGTGTGTCTCCGATGTAGAGGAAGTAAAGAGGAGACTGAGTTTCAAACATGCTCCGTTTAATGGGAAGGCAGGACTAATGCAGAGCACAGGATGATGGATTGGGCTCCTGGGGGGACACGAAAGACTTTACACCCCACCTGTCTGGTAGCTAGGATAGTCTCCTATGATGGAGGCATTTATGGATCAATCATCTTTTCCCTTTAAGTGTTTCAGGAGTTTCATCTCTCTAAACACTAGAATTTATATTTGCTCACCTCACTTTTATGAAACATCCCAGAAAGGTGTGACAGCTGCGATTGAGGAGCTACAGCCTGAGAGCTGACTGAAGTCTGCTTGTTAGATGGAGATTCTTGCAGAATCAGCAGCAGCAGACAGACTTATTGTTGTGTAACATGGAGGGGGTGTGATGATTGACACAGCATCTGGTCAGCAGGAAAAATCAACTGTGACAAGGTGCAACTGGGGTGGTATTGGCCACATGATTGTCTCTATATAATTTGAGCTGTTATTTGTTTTATTGTAGAATCCGAGAGTTCAGAGGATGTTACGGAATAAACACAAATCAATGACAAATGAGCCTCGGTCTGCAACTGAAATTTAAAAAAAGAAATATCAAGTAATCCTTATTTAATCCTATCAATTTCCTCTGCTGGCTATACTTCATCCTGTGTCCTCTTCAGTAGTCAGCTGCAGCTGGCACTGTTAACACCTCCTCCTGCCCCGAGGTTCTCATCCTGATAACTCATACATTCACTGTGCATTTTTCACCTTGTGTTTCATGTGTTTGCCTTGCATCGCAGACACGTGTCCACCATTGTGTTCTGCTCCTCTCTGGCATCAAGGGCAAATATAAAGCCATCTGTGGCAATAAATGGTCCAGTTTTCTTTGACACAGGAGTGTCTAAATAATTCATTCACACAGCAAGTTGACAGAGAAAATGGGAAAATGGAACAAAAACAATCATGCACTAAAGCGGAAGAGCAGTGAAAGGATGTTTACATTTTGTTGCGTAGGTGAGAATTTGCATGCAGAAAGGACATGTTAATCTTTCCTTAGGGAAGTGAAAGAGTTTTACAAGGCAAAGAAGGGATTAATGCACGCACACACACTTGAATCAACCTCCCAGCTTTGGAGATGCTGAACTTATTTTAACTACTCTTAGTCTACTTTGTACCTCGACCATACAAGTGATTAAAAATAAACACAATATTTATTTCTCTTGTGTGTACATTCATGTCTTTATAATGATCAGAAACTAAAGCTTTATATAGTGTTGGTGTTCAATGTGTTTTTTTAATTGTGAAAATTGTACATAGCATTTCATTAAGGTGTGAAATGTTCATTTGGTCTTGGTGAAAAGAAGAGTCTGTCAGTTTGATCTAACAGCCTCAGCAGGTGAAAACAGGCACAGATCTTCACTGTGACACTTCACAACATGTCATTCATCATTTAAAACCTGAAACAGAATAAACATTTAAATGCCAAGCACCCCTTGCTGGAATAAACCACACTCGGTTTGTTGTGACTTGGATTATGTTGTTGTGGTGGGCCCTCAGCTACCACCACAGTTTAGCACAATATCTGTGAATTAATCAATTAGTGACAGACATCAATTTAGTTGACTCAACTTTTATATACATCTAAGGTACAAAAAAACGACAAATTTTTGCTCAATATCGAGAAAAGACTTTTATTCCTTTTCCTGAGAGCTAAGATTAGCCATAGCACACATCTTTAACCCTAACCCACAAAAATAAACAATCAATGATGAACAAGAGTCTGCTTCTAGACCTGCAGAAAAGGGACAAAGTCAAAAGTCAAAGTCAAAGTCATTTATTGTCATATTCTCCACATGTGCAGGACATACAGAGAAATGAAATTCAGTTTCAGCACACACAATTCAAAGATCAGACATACGTGGGTAAGACACATGACAAGAATTGGTGACTGCGGTCATTCGCAACATGAGTCGCGCTACCTTAATAGTTAGATGAAAAGGTGTTACATGAGGAAAATTCAGGGAGGGAGAAAAAAAGGCATTACAGGGTTACACCAGCAGGGTGTAGCACTCCAATGCAAAAAAACACCCGACATGGAAGCACAGACAGCACGTATACAACATCAGAGTCCAATGGGGAGGTGGGTGTGGGCGGGATCCTGAAGCCTCCAATGGGAGCTGCCACTGCGGCGCATCGACCAGCTGCAGAACAACAGGTGGGAGGGAGAGATAAGGAACAGAGAGCACATTGAGGTCCCTGCAGACATGTCAGCCTGAAGGAAGAGGGTGAAGGTCGGGACACAGCATCTGTCGGCATTCCTCCTTTTGTGGGGGTGTGTTGAGGCAGCCTTGAGAGGCTGCTATGGCATCAGATAAGGATAAACATGACTTTGTTTAGGGCAGACAGAGATAATCTTCCTCTCCGCCTTGGAGTCTATAACCGGTCATTCATGTCCACCAGTGAAGCCAATTTTACATTCCTCATCCCCGCATCGTCCGGCGACCCTCTCCGAGATCAAATCCATCTTGCGCACTAACACAGGCAACGCCGCAAGGACATTGTCCAGCTTACGGATCACCTCGAGTAACGTCCCAGTCTGTGAGGTAAACCGCACGAGCGGCACATTCCGTGGGCACGGGTCGCACTCCAATCGCTCCCGTCTTCCCAAATTTCCAGAAAACCAGATATCCTCCCACTCCAATCAGAAGAAATCCAGTGATCATTAGGCCGAATATCCACAAATCTTCCACGTCCTCGATGGACAGCTGAGAGAGGCACACGATTCGCCAGACCTCCCAAGAATCGAGTGCATATCCCGATGCGAATGTCCCCTCGGGACAGGTGGGAGCCCCCTTCTCCGTTCTCATCGTAGAGAAAATTTTGTCAATCACGTTGAATGACCAATTAATTAAGTCCATATTTCCAAAAAAGAGTAGTGGTTTCAGGAGAAATGCAGAGAAGTGCTCTGTAGGCAGACAGGACAAGAGCCTTGGGGAAGCCGATAAGGGAGCTGAGAAAAAAGCGTCTGTACTCTCTGAAGGCTGAGAAGAAGCCACACAACAACACAACAGGAGCAAGCTATCACTGCGTCAACTTGATGAAGAAATATAAAATCAACATTGTTTTACTGAACAATCATACGATAATGGTAAATGTAAATGGCCTGTATTTGGTATAGCACCTTCTAGAGTCCTGTAACCCCCCAACCCCCCAAAGACTGAGCAGGGCTCGAACCTGCAACCTTCCAATTACAGGTCGAGCATTTAACTCCTGTGCCACCATCGCCCAGTGCATTTAGTGACAACCACAGCCTTAAGACATGAGTTGAATGTGCCCAAGTCCATACTAATGAGAGCTCCATGTGAGCACCTGTGTGTGTACACGCGCTTGTTTATGTAAGGTTTCTCTATAGGAGCATCCAATAGAGAGTGTGAGGGGCCACAGATCTGCCCCTCAAAGATGTATAGGCGATGGAGGGATCTTCAAGCCCCAGAGCACAGGGACCCCAAGGAGACCGCGACCAGAAAAGCCCCTGCCCCCCTCGAGAGGTGCAGAGGATCGCCCCAGGGGGCAACAATCAGCGGTAAACTCACAGGCCCGCCCACAGCCTCCCACCCCCCAGCCGGCAGAGCCCGGGACCCAGGGGCGACCACCCCTGCCGGGGACCCAGCAGAGCCCAGGGACCCAGATCCCACCAGGCAGCCACCGGGATTGATCAGGCAGATGCCAAAAATCTTAAACCCCCTGACCCGGGAGCCATGAACACTCAGGCAGACCAAGTCACCACATGTGCTCCGCTGTGTTCATGATCTAAAACGTGCTGGAAGCAGATTGCAGCACCAGGTAAGTCAGCTCAATTTTCCAAGTCCAACAGAGCGGCCCGTCAGGCCGAAGTTGCAAGTGGAATATTCTGGCTGCAGGAAGCGATGGGGGCTGGCTGGCCTTTCATTAACCTTGTAAAAGGTCATTTTAGCACATACTGGCTCAAGCAAATGATTTGAAAATAGGAAAATTTGCAAGGTATCCCTTTAATTTGATTTCCAACTGACAAACAACATTGATCTCAAAAGTATATATCAAAGTTTTGTGAAAACATTCACACAATATGTCATATCAAACACATATCCTGGAGAGGACTCTTAGCTAATGCTACACCATATCTTAGTTAACGATCCATAAACCTGATGGGTTGAGGCCATTTCTGTAATCTCAAAGGTCAGTTGGCTGTGATCATAACTGGATTCCCTCCAAAGTGAATCAGTTGCAGATACACCTAATTGTTACTTTTTATGTTTTTCATTCCAATATGTTTATTCATTAATGAGATATGCTGCTAACAAATATGAACTTGCGCAGAAAGAAAACTGTTTCTGAGCGGCTCACTGTCTCACAGTCTAAACATGTGATCATGCATGCAGAAACCAGGGATCACAGTATCTACACTGCCAGAGAAGAGGGTCTTATCTGCTGCACAGGCCTGATTTGTGCTTTAGCTTGGCTTTCAAGAAGTGTTGCACAACAAGCAGCTGCTTTATCTTTCATGATTAATGAGTGAGTGTCCCCCAGGAGGATCTCGGTGTAGAGATGCTCATCTCAAAAGGAGTCAGCGGAGGTGTTTTGTGCATTAGATTACGAGGCCTTCTATTTACCTTGCTTTGAAGGCAGGTCCAACTGGGAGGATCTCAGGGCAGACCCAGAATTCACATGAGGGACTTTATATTCCTTCTAGACTGGAAACACCAATGTGCTGCAGCACGGCGGTGAGGAGATGACTGTTTGGGGTTTCTAAACGGGCCCTCTGCAACCTGGACCTGTATCGCAGAGAAAAATTGATGATGTATTAAACATTCATTCATTCATGTTTCATCTATCTATCTGCCTGTCTGTCCTTTCATTTATCCATCTATTATTCCATCCACCCATCTGCCTGATTCACTTGTCACTGCCAGGAGGGAGACAGAGGTCCACGTTTTCCTTTAAATGGAGAGAGCTGAATAAATAATTACAGTAATCCACATGACTCCCGGTTGATCATTTTAATGCCTCATCCAGGTGAGAACAGAAGCATGATCCATAATATGTCATTTCAGAGGCTACTTTATAAAATGATTTTCAAATAATGTTCTTTATTCTGAATTGATGAGCTGCGGATTTCAATATATGTTCCAAAAGCTTAAATAGAAACAAGCTGGTTATGATAAGATATGAATTTGAAAACAGATTTAAACCGTCTCCTTTCATAATAAGGTGAGGGTGTCCTATCTCCTCTGGTTTTGAAACGGTTAATAGTCAGTCATACATCTTCATTATTCTTTTAACACAGATTTTCTTTCTCTCTTTCTACTCAGGATCAGGCCACGGGTGGGTTGGAGGGTTTTGAGTTGCAATCTCTGAGCTCATTCTGTTTATGAGACCCAATCAGAGGTGATTTATTGCCCCTCACTAACATTCATGTCTGTATGATAAAATAAGCAATCTGATCCTCCGATGCAGCATCTTTTTTACTGCGCTTTCCTGCACAGAGGTATTACTCAGCATCACACAGAAGTTTATATTTTTGCAGCTTATTGGACTAATTAGAGCTTTTATAATGAAATTTTAGCCTTTTTTAAGCTCAACTTTATTTAATTTATCTGCACAGAAATAGATTTACAGAACTTTATCTTACAGAATGTAATAACAGATATTAGAAATTTTGACTCCGGAAAGAACACAGAGGGATTCTCATCCATGAAATTGCTGTCTTTACGTGTCTTTATGTGTCTTACACTTAACTGCAGAGAATGAGGCAGTTTGCAGGGATCACACACTCCTTTTTTTTTTTTTTTGCTACAGTAAGAAACGCTTAGAGGACCACACAGTTTATGATTGTACAAGTCAGAAAAAACACTAGCTAATGAAACCTATTGTTGAATACATTTGATCACATGTTTGTTGGTATTGTTGTGATTTAAAATGAATGTATCTGCAGGTAAAGTGACTTAATGAATCACTAAAACGAATGGGAGCAACTTTGACAGAGACAGTTACAATGAGAGGAAAGTCTTATCTGTTGATATGCTGTTATCCACCTTCTTACATGATTCTTTTATTTGTTTTATGAAAGTCTGCTTTTAATCAGAATGCTGACCTCATTTAAGAATAAAGGAAAGAGAAAACTTAGTATCAGCGGAGTTAAAGGTGTGGTTTACTCTTTTATTCAGTACATTTGCAGACTTATCTAGTGTAAATCAATGCCTTCAGTGTCATTAAAAAAGAAAAGCTATGATGCTCCTGTTCTGAGATGCAGATGTTTTCTGGTGCTGAGTTGGGCTGAAAACAGCAGGATTGCTCATTATTAATAATGAAATGCACACATCTCTCTTCTGATTGGCTAACAGAACACGTTCAACCTTGTTGCAATGTCACATCACCAAGATTCTCTGAGCTCTCTCGCCTAACTGCAAAAAAAAATAAGTAACCTTCCTGTGGGTGGGCTCAAGCCAAGATGGGCGAGGCCATGAATGCAAATTCCCATTGTGACGTAGATATGTGAGGATTTTCAAATCCTAGCATTACAACGTCTATTTTCTATCACAAGCTAATGCAGGAGACAGTTAAGCCTGCATGTAAGACTCAGAGTGACTGATTATATTCAGAAATAATCATAAAAAAATAGAATTTCAGACATTATCATGTTTGACAGAATCTCCTCTGCTACATTACAGTTGCTAAAGCTAGCGCTGGTTATCGTTATAGGCCTCAAAAATATGTCTGGAAAGTTGATTAATAAGCTAAACATAGACATAAAAGTAGTTAAAATGTTAATAGAGCAAATAGGAAGTGTGATATTTCAGCAGTGTGTGTTTTTTGTTAATAGTGATTTAGTGGTGCATTCACCTTTTTTCACACAAACAGATTTTGAAGCAGCCTAAATTTTCCTTCAAAAACGTACGTTTGATCCGAATGCCTTTTCTGGTCCATGAAAGTGGATTATCCCTGCTCTGATTCTGCTCCTCCTTTATTGTGGTACTGCAGTTGTGCATTTAGCCAGCAGGGAATCAATGTCTCATCTCCTGAAAGCTCTTCTGGTGACTTGCGCACAAGTAGCTTTCATGTCGAGTGAGCCTTGTGAGTGCTTTGATTCAGACAAGATGTTAGAGCTTTAAAATGAGCTTCAAACAACAAAAATCTTTGTCTTTTATGGGGTTAACTAAGCCATAAAACCACACAAGAGTTCCAAACCTCCTCCCATCTAACGGTAAGTTCTGCCTGACTTCCACAGAAATGTATGTTTATTGCGTGTTAAAAACCTCCAATTTCCCCGGAAAAACTGGTGTAAAATGTATTTTTAGTTATATTTGTCCAAACATATACACAGGCTGTTCTGAAAAGCACACTTGGCCAGTTTTGGCTGGCTTTTAGCACCTCCTAGTGTCTGTTTAGTTGAACAAAAAGTAAAACGTGTCTCCTTGCTGTGCTTTTGTCTACCTTAAAGGGATACTTTGCAACTTTCCAAGGTTAATAAAAGTCCATACAGCCCCTATCGCCCCAGTGGTCCGAACATTCCACTTGCAACTTCAGAGTGGCGGGCCGCTCTGTTGGGACTTAAACAAAAATTAACTGACATACCTGGCGCTGCAGTCTACTTCCAGCATGTTTCCTGCATGTTTGACTTCATGGATACAGCTGATTTGTTTAATTTGGTGATGAATCACTCCTGTAGACACTAATGAAGGTTGAAGAGACATTTCGGCTGTTAGATTAAGGTGTTAAAAAGATGAACACACAGCGAGGATTCAATTCTGCAAACGAACATTAGGGAATGCTAAAAGCAAGCCAAAACTGCCTAGTTCCCCTTTAATCTTCAATCAGCCTTCATTAGTTTCTGGTCCGACAGATTCAACAGGTGGCGGCTTGCTAGCCTGAAGTTGCAAGAGCAATTTTCTGGCCACAGAGGGTGGTAGGGGTCTGAGTGACATTTTATTAACCTAGTTAATTTTTTATTATTTAGCAAATAATAGCTTTAAAAGTTATTTTTAACAATATGAAAAAGTTGTAGCCTAGCCCAAGCCCTTTTAAATAGGAAACAGGATGAAATACATCAACATTTGAACCCTCTGGAGGCAGGCGTTGCAGATGTGTAGGTTAAAACCTACCTACCTGGTAACTCCACATACGTATTTCATGAGCATTTTTTAACTCAGAAGTACCCCTGAAGGACTTAGTTGTTTGTCCTTTTATCAAAATTTATTTTGAGCCTGAGAGGGTTAAAAATAAAATAAGTTACATTATTTTTGATACATGTGTGAAGAGAATGTCACTTGGGGTTGTCTAACTCGAACATATGATGCTTGAAATGGGCTGTGACTCCAGGTCAGTCACCACGGGTCCTTAAGGGTAAAGGTGTGTTAAGTATTTAGAAAACGGACATGGGAATGTATTTATTCCAACCATTTTGGATCGTTCCAACTCACACTGTTGCCACAAGATGGCACATCCGATGGTGATGATGATGATGTTTTGTTTGCAGGTCCAAGGTCATCTATAAAAAGCAGATTCTAATAAAAAAATAAACAGGCACAGTGTGTCCCTTCTTCAGTTTTCACCCAGAGGAAATGTGTATTTTTCATGGTGTGTTTTCTTCACATGTGTTGTGTTTTCAGTCTTGTCCGTGGAGAGGACATGGTGGGTCTTTCACCCTTTGAACATAGTGTGAATTGTTATCTGGTCTCAGCTGAATAGCAGCTGAGGAATATTTATTTTTTTTTCCTGTGTGTTTTTTAACTCATGGTTCATTGTAGCAGCTGTAACACATTGTTATTCTTTTTTTTTAGGTGTAAAAAACAACCTGATTTAGTCACAGTGAATTAGATTCAGCAGGACGGAACGGTATTTCCTGAATGACTGAATGTCTCTGAATTAAAATGTACCGTAGATATTTCACTCTTCATGTCAGATGATAAAAATGACAGCATGTCAGTTTCTTTGTGCACAGCAGGACTAGAGATGCAAGTAAAAGGGGTGGGAGGCAGTCGCCATGGAGACTACCAGGCACTCCCACAGCATCCACAAGCACACAGGCAGGAAAACCACAGACAACTTTATGTAATCAGCATCATTCCAGTCAGTCAGTCACCTGTTAAGTTACCTTGTATGCAAAAGGCAGAAGCCCATAGTTTGTTGAAAATAAAAGTTTTAGGATTAAGATTGAAAAAAATACATTAAAACCTGATATTTACATTAGGAACATAAAATCATGCCTTTTTCCAGGTGTGCTGTGGATTCATGAAGCTGCTGCAGCTACTCGCCTAGTTTGTTTAGTTCGATACACTGAATATGTTCAAATGCAAAATGATATTGTGGTACCATGTTTCCATAGCTGTACAAGGTGGAGACACTTGGTTTATGTTTACAAAGCACCTTTTAACACCTAATAATATATAACTATTTATTATTCTGCAACTTTAGTGGATTTGGTACCACGTAGTTCTTTTTTGTTCTGTAAAAGCAGCAGAGACTCGGCGTCAACTTCCTTTTTGTGTGAGTGGACAGTTCCTAGAGAACACCAAGCTGGATCAGGGCTGGCCAAAAAAATTAATGTATGAATGAATACATTTAAAAAATAAAAAACGTGTAAATTTGCATTCAGAGATTGTAAAATGCACTCTTTGAATTTGCAGTCTGTTTTTTGTAATTTGTAGTTTTACAGATTTGTGTGTTGCAGACCATGTTTCATCAAGGTATGGAACAGTGTATGCATGAACTGATCACTTTTATAGAAACGTTTCACACGTACACTCAAACATCTTTAGTAACACTTATATCAGTACAATCAGGAGTGTGTGAGGGTGTGAATTCAACATTTGAACAATAAGAGCTTCTGAGATTCTAATTTTACCTCCTGAGCCAGGGGAAATCAACATGCAACACAGAGTGAAATCACAACATAAATAAGTTAGTAAAAAATAATAATAATTTAGGTCTGGTGATGAATAAAAACATTGATTATTTTAACTATTAAATAAAAGTATTGTATTGCACACTCAAACAGGTGGGTGTGAAATGAAGAGGGAGCTTATATTTTTGTTCCAGTTTAGTTTTTTAGATTATTCATCCTTACTTTGCTTCTCCTCTGGAGAAAGTCCCGCTGTCAGGCCTCTTTGTCTCAGAGACAAAGACGGATTAGACTCCTGCTTATCAGGCTGTGCGACTTGTGTGATCAAATCAAACAGGAAGCGGGATGACACGGAGTCTAATTGAGGCGACGCGTCACTGTCATTCTCATTATCCTCCCTCTTTATTGACCTCTTTCAAACATCTCAGTCAAAACAACAGGTCATTACGATGTGAAAAATGTCCATCAGCGTGCTGAATCACAGCAGATTCAGCCAATCGGGCCAAACTAAAAAAAACAGTAACATCTGTAACAGACACCTACGATGACAAACTCTCACCTTTTCTTTTTAGTTTTTGGGTCGGCAACTTACACCTAAGTCATCTCTGATAACAGATGGAAGAGATAAAACCGCCGTCCGTCACACTCCCCCAGAGCTCCTGAGTCAGCGCGACTGAATGGAGCTCCACTTCCTGCATCATGGAAGGAGAGTTGGTTCTCAGGGGAACCAGAAAAGATCACTGTGATTGAAAGATGACAAACACACGAAGTGGGAGAAACAAAAGTCCCACATGTGGTAGGAGCTTCTTGACAGATACAAGTCACTTGTGGATAAGGTTTTGTTATTGTATAGATTTCTTGTCTCTCACCTTTTCGTGTCATGATCTCCGTTAGAAACACGGCGATGATCAGGGAGGATCTTTCAAAGTTTCTCCCTCAGAAGCATAGCAAAAATAATGCTGAGAGAGCCGTAGAACGATGTAATGAAGGCGGAATAAATAGCCGAGTGAACTGATACGATTGTGCCATTTCGGGCACACAATTGTTCATGATGATCACGTGACTGTGAATAAGAGGGCCTAACAAAGGCCAAAGCAGCTTGCTTTGATGAACAGGGTCACGCTGATCTCCTTCAAAACACATTCCTCTTTTTATTTTTTCTGCTCCCAAATAAAATCGTTGGGCATTTGTGGTTGTGTGACATTTTTGTAAGTCATTTACTTGACAAAAGTTTTTTGTATGCCAAAGATGAGAGGAACAATGCTCCATTAATATTGGGCGATATGGAGGGATGACTAATGTCTTCACATCTCAGCTGATATTTTCAAGCCTGCGATGTAAATGTCAAGCTGAGTTTTTATGCGGTTGTCACGCCATCTATCACTATCAGTTGGATACAGCTGCTTTTACAAGGTCTTGTGTTATGAAAGGCGGAGCACAGACCTCTTCCATTTTGCATCGAAGCGCAAGGCTAACATTTTCTACCTCGCTCTGAATCAACTCCAGTGTTTTTCTGCAATAAGGAAACAGTTTCAGTCACATTTTCTGATGCTCAGAATAAAAGATTTTTCCCTAAACCATAAACTTTTGATTCCATAGAAAAACAAAGGTTTTACCAAGGTTTGTTGCAATTACAAACCTGTAGTCCTCCAAAGATTCCTATGTGCCACCTCTTAATCCAATGATCTACCTGCTGATCCAGTTCATCCTTGTTCATTTATCATTTGTCACACAGCTTCCTGCAGTCCAAGGCTTCAGGTCATTCTGGTCCTGTTTATTCAGCCATCATGACAGGAACATTGGTTGGTTGATTTTTACATTTATTTGTTAATTAGTTTGTTTGTTTGCTCATTCATTCGTCTGTTTGTTTACTCTTTCGTTCTTTCCTTTGTTTGTTCATTTGTTCATTCTTTGGATCATTAATTTGTTTGTTTATTCGTTTATCTTTAATTATCTGAAACAAAGGGATGTGTCTTCCTCCGGAGACTTCTTGTCAATAAGGTGGTTTAAAAACCGAAAAATATTCATTCAATATTATTTATCTAATGATAATGCTTCATACAACAAATCAGGAGGTAATTGGCTCATTAGGTTAAATAAAATATGTCAATTAAATCTAAAGCATTTTTTACAATTAAAAGTAAAACAAGTAGTTTTTGTTTCAGTGCAGTTTTTTAATAAAGCTCAGATTATTTATTTCTGTAAGTTTATTAGAAAACGATAAGAACAATTAAAGTATTTCCTGTCATAAAAAGTTCTTTAAACAACCTCAGTTTGGAGACACAGAGATTAACCCTGAGCAGATTGATAAACTAATTGGAAGAAAAAAAAAATTTAAATGCTTCTCAAGATAAAAATCTTGAGGTGCTTCACAACAACAAAAAACATAAAAATATGTTAAAAATGTAATCAAAACGGGGGAAAAGGAAAAAAAATAGATTCAAAGATGTGAAGGAAGATAAAAAACAAATTAGTCATGGCAGGACCAGTCTTAGAGTGTATTAAAACAACTAATCTGAAATAATCCCAGCTGTCCATGCTGACAAACACGAGTGGTGACAAACTCATTCTACCATGATGTTCAAAGTGTGTGACAAACATTATTTATTATTAACTTATCAATAACTTTATTTTAAAACATTGAACGTTTTCATGTTTTATGTAATTAAATTGAACCTTTTTACTTCTTGTAAAACACTGTTAGAAAATCCTGTTTGGGGATTAATAATCTGAACCTTTATGCTGCCATCCGTTCAGTCTTACTCTGTTATTCCAGCACACATTTTATGGAAATCTGACCATAAGTGTTTGACACACTGAACCTATGACTGCTAATGACTACGGGACTTTATGTAAACACTCGTATGTCTGAGACGTCTGCAGCAGTGTGAAAGTTTACAAAACAGCATTTATAACAATATGAATTCTTCTCCAAACGGTCATTCAAAGAACAAAGTGAGACATCACTTCTGAGCCACATATTTAAAAGCATGAAGTCATAAAAGTATGAATGCAGAGAAGCATCTGAAGGCTAAATGCTTTCTGAGAAATGTTCCAGAAGAAAGAAGCACGGGCTGTTTAACATGCAGCTATTCCATTGCATAGGTTTTTCATCACATTAGAAATAAAACGTCAGACTTGGGCTAATCTTAACACATTTGCACTAAAAGGTGTTCATTACGTCTAAGATTTTTAAGGGGTTCCTTTAAACAAGATGCAGTGATGAGTGTTGACATCAGTGTTTGGTGGGAAGGGCAACAGTGAGACGTCCCGAATCCAGACAAAGGAGGCTTGCAAAGAAATGTTATCACCATCGTTCATCGGAAGAGAAGAGAACACATTGTGCAGTTTTAATAATTCTGGCTTGAAAGGGAAGCAGCAGCAGAGACCAGCAGTTAGTCAGCATCGTCCAGTCATCCCACGTTAACACCCAGAGAGTTTATTCAGGTTATAACAGTTAAACTCATTAGCTTCATTATTTTCACTCAGCAGTGAGCAGTACTTTACTCCTGCCTCGATGCTGGAAAGTTCTATTGGTTCTGGAGTGTGTGTGTGTGTGTGTGTGTGTGTGTGTGTGTGTGTGTGTGTGTGTGTGTGTGTGTGTGTGTGTGTGTGTGTGTGTGTGTGTGTGTGTGTGTGTGTGTGTGTGTGTGTGTGTGTGTGTGTGTGTGTGTGTGTGTGTAATGATAGACTGTCACATTCCTGAACTCGGAGGTAAATCCCAAATCTGAGCTGCTGGTTCACTGAGCGAGGGCCCAGACAAGCAACTTTCTCCAAATCCGTGAAAGTTGAATCATCACCTCATCATGTTACTTCTCTTATTCCCTATGACTCAGTTTCCACAACTGTCCTTGAGTCCTGTTGAATAGATTTTAGAAATTTTCTTTGTCTTTCTGATTTTTATCTAAAAAATGTTTTATTATTTAGAAAAGTGTTCTTAGAAAATGTCCCTCTAAGACTGCTCTGACTTGCCTTTTGTTGGGACTAAGTTCATGTTTTGACATTGATGGTATCCTCCTTGAATCACCTAATGTTTGATTATTTGGACTCCTACGGCAGAACAAAGACTTTTTCTTTGTTCCTTTGATTCCCAGGATACAATAACTCCAGTTTTCCTGAACCAGGATCTTTTTGGCTGGTTGTGTGGGGATAAAAATTACGGAACACACTTGTAGATATTTTTCTTTTTTCTGTGATTTACCTTCTCTTTTCCTAGGACAGATACCAAGGTTAGACTGCTTTACTCGCTGGTGCCTGCAGCGTTGATTGAATGAATCACATACAGTGAGTCACACCTCACAAGTGATGCAGTGATACAGTACTTTTCCCCAAAATACACACGTGTTATTTCTCTGTCCTAACTCTTAGTGATGTGGCACTAACACCCAAAGTGCTCAGCTGATTTGACAGTAAATCATATAAAACTGATGCGCTTCAAGGCTTCACCATTTGTGAAATCTTCCCAGAAAATTCTCCATTTCATCTTCATCTCCTTATGGGAGAGCATAAATACGCCTGTTATTCTAATCTGTGATCTGTGTGCCACCGTGCCATTGGCTGATGGCTGATGACTCATTTCAACAGGCTGGTGTGGGGCTGGCAAGACGAGAGGTGGGTCGACGTTTATGAAAAGGGGGAGCAGAAGGTGGGAGTGAATCTCCTCACACACACACACGCACACACACACACACACACACCTCCACAGCCACCTGCACACATTTGTGCGCAGTGTTATTGTTGGTGCACGCTATTCCCTCACACCCAAATGCACAACATAAATACTTGACAAAAGAGAGTCCACCACACCTACATGCTGTTGTTCTCCTCATCTCCTCAGCCATCGTTGCCCAAAGGCACACTTAAAGAAAGACTCGCCGGCTGCAGGAGAGGGAGATCGAAAGAGTTGTGTTGATCACAGGGTCTGCAGTCCCCAGCCTTCCCCTCTCATGCTGCTGCGTGTTAGAGGCAGGGAGGGAGCGCTGCTGTTTGTCTCTGACACTCGGAGGGAAGAGGAGTGAGCTGTGCAGCGCAGAGCAGAGCCAGTCAGTCTTCTCCTACGTACCAACGTGAGCAAGTCGACCCAGTCTCTGCACACCTCTCGCTCATCCGGAGCCTGAAAACAGCAACACAAACAGGTGAGTGTGATCAGCCTCACCATGACACAATGCTTCCCTGCGAGTGGTGTGGTTTATTTCATGGTTGTCGGTATAATGATGAATATTTGTGATCACATTTACAGCCAGAATGTATCGATGCAATTAAAACAGCTGAGTGATTTTTAACAGATTGTTGTGACAGATTTGGTGTTTTCACACATATATCGGTGTGTTTATGTAATATTTAACCACATGAATGATAATGTAGACCATTGAGTACGTACAGGTGATAGGATCAATAATGTAACTTCAGTACGCGTAAATCCATGCATCCCTGAGAGGGGGGGGAGAGAGAGAGAGAGAGAGAGAGAGAGAGAGTGGGTGGATGGTTCAAGCTCTTCCACTGTAATCTTTGTTTTTGTTTAGAAGCAGATAAAAAAATCTCAACACTAACATCTCAGATGCTGCTGCGTTCAGGGCGGACTAAACTATCTGATGGAATGCAGGCTGCGCAGCCCGCAGTGAATCTGTGAGGAGTTTAGTGACAATGGTCTGGAAAATCTGCAGGCTTTTACATCTCTGGTTGTTTTTCTTGAGCTTAACGGGACATTTTCAGCTCAGCTGAGCTAAAGAGCTGCTGTATTTGTTCTTGTTTGTTGTGGGTTGTGACACGATTGCAGCGCAAAATTACTGAAATATTCCTGATTTGTTGTTTGAGTCATTACAGTAAAATGGCACAAGGTCAAAACCATCAGAGCTCCGACAAATGCTGATCATGTTTTATGTAGATTTGAGTTTATGGAAGCCATTCTCTCAAAACGACACAAATCTGAGCTCTGACTCTGCACCTTCTCCTCCATGTTAGTGTGAACCACCTGTGGCTCAGTGCATCCTGGGATATCATTGTGTTTAATGGCAGCTCTTTGTTTACCACTGAGAATCAGCACAGTTCTTTCCTCTGTCCAACCACTTGTTGGGTTAACTTTTGAAGCTGGCATTGGGGTAGAAATCCTTCAACCTCTCATGATAAATGTGAATCCTGTTTGATCTGAAAGGTTTTTAAATACCATACAGCAGGAAGAGATTTCATCTGGAGACTGTGTCTGTGTGTGGACCCCCTGAGCCCTGACCGTGGTCCCCCTAGTGATTTTGTCCTTCAGCATGAAGCTGCTGTTGTTTGCCTTTGACTGTCAATCTGTCACTGACTACGATGTCGAGGAATCAGCCCCAGCTCCCTGTTGACCCTGCCACATCCCTCCATCACCCACCCTCCAGCGTAGCTCCCTCCTCCCCTCCCCTCACCTCCCATCAGCCCATCCAATCCCTCCATGTTTCTCCCACCAGGTTTTTGAAATGTTTGTCTCTTCTCTTTCACCGAGCACCTCCCTCCCACCCTTCTCCACTCTGGTCGCCACAGAAACGGCTGATTCAGGAAGGGTGGGCGGGTGTCTCAGAGCTCTTGCTGCTCTGCCCCATGCGGTGCTTTCACAGTACATTTCTGCTTCTGTGCTGCTTTTATGGCCCTGATATGCTGACAGCTCAGGTGGCTCAGTTAGATGTTACACAATTCCATCAAGCACACAAAGCCTGTTTTGTGCAGTTCAACCTGAGAGCATACGTGGAGTTGCGTTGCCATTCATAGTTGGTTCTTCCTCCAGCAATGGCTCACAGGGAGCCACAGGTAAAAGATCAAAGCATCAGTGACGTGTGTGTTTGAAGATTTGTCTGATAAATTTATGAAAACCTCACTCTTTGTAATTACGTGAACCTGTGGCAATTGCCGACTAATCTTTACCTAAACTCATAAAAGCCGAGTCGTCCTATGTGTTTGGAGGATGTACAGATCGAATCAATAATGCAATATACCTGACCGAGTCATTTAATAATAGATATGCTGTGACCTTTCTCTTACATAAGGTTGATAAAACAGAAGAGGAGCGATGGAGTGCAGTGAGGAGAGGGAACAGGAAACTTTCCAATTTCCTGTTCCCGTGAATTCCCAATGAGAATGCAACATGTTTCTTTCAGGAATTTGATATAAATTAAGGAGAACTGGCTCTTTTTTTGTGTTGTGCCTTTATCCATTTTGTTGCGTTTTTGCAGAATGTTCTGGTTGCCATAGCGATAGTTTGTACAGCACATTTAAGCGCAGCCTTTTTAGAAAAGTTCCTGAATAAGAAAATAAAAACCTGCGTTGCATTGCAGTCAGCAGAACCTTTGCTGCTGCGCCATAATTAGTTAAAACAGGAGTGAGGAAATCTTAGTGAGGTCCTCATATGTTTACATCGTTGTGCTTCATTGAAATCCACCTTTAGATGATTATGTTGTCACTTTGAAGAGACAGGATCACATCATTCGTCACATCAATGGTGGAAACAGACTTTAGTTTCACTATTTGGAGGCAAAACAGCAACACTTAGGTTGTCTGATCCCCACTAGGAGTCCGTAAAATGTAATATTGATGTTTCATGTTTTTATCAAATCGTTGCTAAAAGGTTTTCCATCAAGTAAATTCCAAATAAAATTTGCAGGATGCAGTGGGGGTTTTTTTTTCCACCCTGCAGTGTTCAGCCATTACAGTCAGCGGTGACGCAGCTCGAGACTCACACAGCACACTGCAGACCCGTCACAAGACACAGCTAGAACAAAGAGCACACACCGTCATCTAAGAGAAGAAGTCAACGCAGAAGCTGCCTTCACACATCAAATGACTGTAGAGCCAGAAGGTCTGACATCCTGTATGAAGCTGCGTGTGCTGATGCCTGATTGGCTCTTGCTGCACGCATGTACGGCTGTTATATGTCACTCTGAATCTCTTTGATTCCAGTAACTATATCAGTTCCCTTTTCCACAAAAATATGAGTTTGATGTTTGATCATGTAGATCAACAAACTTGTATTTAAACCACAGCTTTAACACTAAAGGTGACTTTAATCAGAAACCTGCCAGCTAGCTTAAACTAAGGTCAAATAAATGGGACAGTGGAGGATAAACAGCCATACCATGGTCTCACCCATGGAAAATGTTGCCATATCCTTTATTGTTATTATATTCAGTTAAAATATACTTCATTTAATTTGATCATGTTTGTTTTGTTGTTGGCCAACAAGATGTGTTGAAATTTCCTCCATTGAATTAAATATCAACAAATGTCTTCACATCATTTTATCAGTTTTTCATTAATCAAGCAGGAAAAACGGGTTAAACAAGTGTTTGTAACTGTTTGCGTAGCAGAGTCGTCTTTCTCATCCTTTAAACCCACTTGATTCAGAAGGCAGGGGCCTGAGAAGCAAAGTGACAGAAAAAGACTTAAAAAGTAACGTCTGCAGTTGGATCCTCTTAGCTCTGGTGGGATTTTGTCTCAGTTTCTTGCCAAGGATGTCTTTGTTCTGTTGTAATACTGGTCACTGACCTAAGCCCCTTCAGATTTGTTCATGCTCATTATTCCCTCACCATCCAAATCTTCAACACTTGTGCCAAAACTTGTCCTTCTGTTCTGGATTCTGTTTCAAGCCTTAGATTTATCCAGCATGTTATCCGTCTAAATACATCTCTTGTTTTTATTATCTTAATCTATGTGTCAGAGGACTTTTAGGTCCGTCTACCTGTTTAGAAATCTGCATTTGTTTAAGGTTTTTAGGCACGTATATATATATTTAATTTATACATAAATTCTCTAAGGCTACAGTCAACAAATTAAACCAGCTCAAAAACAAGATGGTCCATCTCAAACGGCATTGTCCTCCTAAAATTAATTATATACATTAATTAATGTGCTCTATTCATCAGTTCTCATGTCGTTTTCAGTCTCGGTCATTTTGCTGCAACCCCATCACCCTGCAATGGATGTGGAAGGATTAGATGTAAAAGTCATGTGATGCATGTTACGTTGTTTTTTATAGATGCGTCAGTGCTTTATTGCAGCTTTAGATGTTCTCACATTTATTTATTTCATATTGCAACACCAGATGACTTTCAGAATGATCACAAGACCCTCTTATTTAGAGCCGCTTTTACATAAATCTTTTGTTTTTAGGTCAAATTGTGTATTTACATCGACGCGAAATGGTGCAAGAACTCTGTGCTAGCTTCTGGCTATTGCTCACCGCTGGTGGAGTTTGTGACTGTTAGATGCAGACCTTTTTATTTACCACAGGAATTCACCACTGTTTTTATCGTCGGAGTGTACATTCCACCTTGCGCGAATGCTAAGGAAACGTTGGGAGAACTGTACACAAACATCAGTGAACTGCAAATCAAACACCTGGATGGACTGTTCATTGTTGCTGGAGATTTTAACCATGCAAACCTCAAGTCAGTGCTTCCTAGATTCCATCAGTATGTGGACTTTGCAACGAGAGGGGAAAACACACTGGATTTTGTTTACACAAATATCCCCGGCGCATATCGGGCAGAGCCCCGCCCCCACCTTGGCTACTCAGACCACATCTCTGTTATGCTAATTCCAGCATACAGACCACTCGTCAAGCGATCAAAACCGGTTCTGAAGCAGGTGAAAACCTGGCCAGCAGGAGCCACCTCTGCTCTTCAAGACTGTTTTGAGAGTACTGACTGGAACATGTTTAGGGAGGCTGCAACTTACGGCGACTTTACTGACTTGGAGGAGTACACGTTCTCAGTGTCCAGCTACATCATCAAATGCACTGATGACGTCACTGTCTCCAAGACCATCATTTCACGACCCAATCAGAAACCTTGGATTACTGCGGAAGTGCGTGCACTTCTGAGGACCAGAGACTCTGCCTTCAAAGCGGGAGATAAGGTGGCGCTTAGCAGAGCTAGAGCCGAACTATCTCGGGCCATTAGAGAGGCAAAGCGCGCACACGCCCAGAGGATCCACAACCACTTCATGGACAGCGGCGACACACGGCGAATGTGGCAGGGCCTACAAGCCATCATCAACTACAGGATGACAACACCGGCCAGTGTCTCACTGCAGCGGAGGTGAGGAAAACTCTACGCAGAGTCAATCCACGTAAAGCTGCTGGTCCAGACAACATCCCAGGCAGAGTGCTAAGGGAATGTGCTGAACAGCTGGCAGACGTTCTCACCAACATCTTCAACATCTCTCTGAGTAGTGCCATCGTTCCCACGTGCTTCAAGGCCACTACCATCTTCCTCGTTCCCAAGAAGTCTTCTGTGTCCTGTCTCAACGACTACCATCCTGTTGCACTCACACCTACCATCATGAAGTGCTTCGAGCGGCTTGTCATGACACACATCAAGACCCTGCTGCCCCCCTCACTGGACCCACTGCAATTTGCATACCGCCGCAACCGCTCAACGGATGATGCCATCTCCACTGCACTCCATCTTGCCCTCACACATCTGGACAAGAAGGACACACACGTTCGGATGCTGTACATAGATTTCAGCTCAGCGTTCAACACGATCATCCCCCAACAACTGATCTGAAAACTGAGCCTGTTGGGCCTGAACACCTCCCTCTGCAACTGGATCCTGGACTTTCTGACTGGAAGGCCTCAGTCAGTAAGGATTGGGAACTGCACCTCCAGCACCACCACACTGAGCATGGGGGCCACACAAGGCTGTGTGCTCAGTCCTCTGCTGTTCACACTGCTGACTCATGACTGTGTAGCAACGCACAGTTCAAATCATATTATTAAGTTTGCGGATGACACAACCGTGGTGGGTCTCATTAGCAAGAACGACGAGTCAGCGTACAAAGAGGAAGTGCAGAGGCTAACGAACTGTGTAAGGACAACAACCTGTCTCTGAATGTTGACAAGACAAAATAGATGGCTGTTGACTTTAGGAGGATACGAGGTGACCACTCACCACTGAGCATCAACGGCTCCTCTGTGGAGATCGTCAACAGCATCAAATTCCTGGGAGTTCACCTGGACAAAGACCTCAGCTGGTCCCTCAACACCAGCTTCTTGCACAAGAAAGCCCAACAGCGTCTCTTCTTTCTGAGAAGACTGAGAAGGGCCCAGCTTTCACCACTGATCCTGACTACCTTCTATAGAGGAACTATTGAGAGCATCCTGAGCAGCTGTATCACTGCCTGGTTTGGTAACTGTGCAATCTCTGACCGCAAGACACTACAGCGGATAGTGGGAACAGCAGAGAAGATCATCGGAGTCTCTCTCCCCTCAATTAAGGACATCTACACTACACGCTGCATCCGCAAAGCCACCAGCATTGTGGCTGATTGGTCACACCCCTTTCACACACTCTTCAACCTCCTGCCATCTGGAAGAAGGTACCGAAGCATTCGGGCACACACATCCAGACTGTGCAACAGCTTCTTTCCACAAGCCATTTGTCTCCTCAACATAAAGGGACTGGACTGATAAATGCGCGCATGCGCACATGCTCACACACACACACACACGCACGCACACAAACACACACACACACACACACTCATGTTTTTCTTTGTATATTTTTTATTATTCTTTACCACCTACATACTAAGTATGTTTACGGGGTTTTTTCTTTTTTTCCTTTGTACTACTTACTTAGAGAGGACATGTCATGTTAGGTCAGTCTGTTCTGTCCTTAGTTAGATAATTTAGTGATTTCCCTGTTATTTCATGTTGTAAATTTATGTTGCATGTAGCGCCTTGGTCCTGGAGGAACGTTGTTTCGCCTCACTGTGTACAAACCGTATATGGCTGAAGTGACACAAAAGTCGTATTGATTGATTGATTGACTGATTGATTGATTGATTGATTGATTGATTAATTGATTGAAATTCATAATCATCTTTCATTAGTTGTATGATATTTGTGATCATTTATTAACTTCATGACTTTGTTTTCCTGATTTTAATTTGTTTAAGATCATTATGATTTTATGACCTTATGATTAGTTTTGTTTTTGCTTCCTGTGAAGCACTTTGTAGTTATATTTCTCTGATGAGTGCTCTATTAAAAAAAATTTACTTACGTTTTCTGTGTTGAACACATTGAAAAATTACTCAAATGGTCCATCATAAAGGGTCATAATTACCATATGCAGGCTAACCAGGATGAGAATTAATGTTTTCTCTTTGCCATAAAGTAATCTGCTACTTTTATTTGTTGTGAGATATTTTTATTCTCATACATTTTGATGACCTGAAACAAGAAGCCTATTTTTAGAGGTATTTCTCGAAAAAACCCCTGAAGCATCTCACAAAAAACTAGCCCCGATCTATAATCAGAAAAACTAATCAGCATCATGGAGGGTTGACCAATTTTCAACTATTAACTCTTACATAAAAGTGTTAAGGGGTCATGGGTATGTTTATCTCTACAAAACGTGTAAACTGCAGCAGGTTTTGTGCTGGTAAGCAACATTTTTAACCTTGAAAACTCAAAAACAAAAACAAAAAAATGAAGCTGCACAACCAAAACAGTACACTCGAAGGCTATTCTATGGAGGAATGACAGTATTGTCTATTATGTTCACATCTAATTGTGTTTTTTTTTCACCTTTGACTTGGCCAGTGCTTGCTTCAGTCCAGACTGTCTCTAAAAGATCATCAGTGAAAGTATTTTGAAGTTATTCTATGCATGTAGGTGTGAACCGGTACTCCCTCTGAAGACGTAATCTGTTTCAGGGGCTGTTGAGAGTTTTTCTACTAAAATAAATCTGTGTTGTAGCTTAAGCCATAAAATGAGTCTTTTGGGTAATGATGACATCACACAGCATCATCTGAAAGGTGTTTAAATGAACCAGGAACGTGTCCAGGGAGTGGCCTGGGGTAGCACATGCCATGGAATCTGATTGGCCACACCAGCTGCTACATTCTATTGTCCATAAAAGACTTAAGTACCCCAAAACAGTATTTGGAAGCATGTACCTTTAACATTGGTTTCTAGACCTAGGCCTACAGAACAATTAATATTATTATTGTTAATAATTTTTCTTCATATTCACAAAGCTGTGGAACTTGTTGCCCATTGGAGTTCGGCAGGCTCCATCACTGGTGGTTTTTAAATCTCGTTTAAAGACCCACTTTTACGATTTGGCTTTTAGACAGTGACTCGTTTTAGTGTTTTAATGTGTTCTTAGTATTCATCATGTTTTATCTGCTTTGACTGGTATATTTATCCTCTGTTTAGTTCCTTAGAATGGTCGTGTTTTGTTTTAGCCTGTGCAGCACTTTGGGCAGCTCCCATGCTGCGTTTTAAACGTGCTATATAAATAAACTATGGTATGGTATGTTTATGTTTATGTTTATGTATTTAGCAGACATATGGTATGGTATGGTATGGTATGGTATGGTATGGTATGGTATGGTATGGTATGGTATATTGATCTAAATAGTAGGAAAGTCCCGTTTGTGGTGGTCATGAACCAAGAAGTGACTTGCTGACAACTAGGAGGAGGAGAGAAAAATGGTCATGGCACAATGTGGAGCTAACAAATTCACTAGAAACCAAAAACCACCAAAAACAGAAGAAGCATAACCATAGCTGCATAAACAAGTGCCCCACCCGGGCCACCCCATTTTAAAAAGCCTGGACTCGCCACTGAAATGTTCTAATCTATACAATCTCTGCTGCATCTATTTTGAAAGTGAAAAGAGGTACATTTTTGCTGAATAGAAGCAAAAAGTGAAAGTCACTGTGAAAACATAGGGGAATCATGATTTATTTCATGTATGAGGTTCAGGCTGCTTGATTTGATTTCTACATGGAGTGAAAGGTGAATATTTATCCTACAATCACTCGTTACCACAATCAAGCTCCCCTTGAAGCGGATCCAGGATTACTCCCTGTGGCTCGATGCTGTCTGATGACTAACACCCCCCCAAGTGCTGTATTAAAGTCCTTTAATTGGTTAGAATAAACCAATCGTTACCTTGCTCATTACAGCTTATTGAAAGAGAAAGTAAAGCTACATCGTGATCCTGTTTGGGATGAAAATCAGCCACATCCCGACATTTCTGAACTATTCGTCAGATTTTAATATTTCTGGTTAATTTAGGGGTTTGTTTTCCTGCACTGTTCAGTCCAAGACTTTTCACTTTTTGTCAGATGAAAAGAGAACGCAGAGATTTTTTAAGCTTGTGGTTTAAAGTTTATTTACCACAGTTGTCCTCTCTGTGTCATGGCGGTGTGCGTCTCAGCAGTTTCTAGCTAATCTTTTTCTATCCCAGAAAGTGCTGAATAGCTTACAACAGGGATCACTAAGGTAGAAAAATTTGCACTTTTACGCTTAGTCAGAGAAAGACCGTTTCCCTGAAATTACAAGCCACAGAGAGAATCAGGTACAAATGGAGGCTGTAGTCACGGTGCAGGTGTATGGATTATTGCCAGGGGACAGAGACAGCATGATTGAAATGCTGCTGCTTGTGTTGGCATTGTTGGCTGGGGTGCTAGTCTGGCCTGACTGAGTGATGAATATGAGGAAAGTGAACTCTTGGGGAATCATCTGCGTAGCTGCTGAGCCCCAAGGTTTAATGCTCACTCCATCTTCACTCTAATGGCATCATTAGGAGCCTCTGAGAACGCATTTTCATACTCCCAAAAGCTAGCACAAGGCACAAACTCTGAGACGGACACATTAAATCAGTCATGCATTCATGCCTTATTGATTATGATAGCACCGAGCAACTGGAAACAGAAACATTTGGTTTCACTGCATTAGTTTTGCAAAAATTATTCCAGTTGATTCTTGCAAATAGGTACAGAATGTTGTTTTCTTTGTGTTGCTGATAAAGAACCAAATAATGTAGAATCAGTAATTGTGTTTATCTTCTTCTCATAAGCAAAACAGGAAAAGGAATAACTTGGATTTAATATTATTGATAAAAGACAAATTATGTATTTTTCTTAAAGGGTTTGGATTTATTTTTGTTTTTTCTGTTTTTGTTACTTTTGTTTTGTATATATTGCAAGGCCATGTTGGTTTCTGTGCAGTTTTCATGAAAGTTTGCACGACTAGAAAGCTCTGTGGGAGGTTTTCTTATTTTTATCTAAAGGATCAAATAGATTCAAATTAAATGTCATTTATCCGTTTTGTGATAACAACCCAACAGGCCAGACCCTTCATTTGAAATCAACAATAGACTCCACTGCTTGCCGACACACGCACCGAAGATGTGTACAGGATTTAGTCATCTGTCATGCCACATTAACAGGTGGATTAATGATCTTATTGTTAATTATAAGACCACACACCTGCAATGATATTTTTGTACCCATAGCTCCATTAAAATAAATGACTTACATAAGTAAGAAGAATGTATGATCAACACCCAAAAATTTCGTTTGGTGTCCAAATCCACCAGAAGTTACAACGATGGAGCAAATTTCTTTGTGTTAAATAGAATAAACCACAGAGACATACAGAGAGCAGATTTCATCCAAGATGAGACCATGAACTTTTGGGTCTAATTATTTACCTCAGGTAACCATCACATAAACTCATGATAAAATCATTGCAGCTAATAAAAGTTTATTTGCTGTATGAAATTACAGGTGCATGTACATTGTTTGCCCCTCTTTCATCTGAGCCAGATTTTATTAATTAGTGCTTGTCAAAGAAATGATGAATGAATAGTTAGTTAAATTTTACATCCAGCTGAGTACTGGTCTAGTAGTTGATAGAGTGCATGCTATACTGGTCATGATATGCAGAATATGGAAGATCCTTGGTGTTTGAGTTGGTCTCATAATGAACTGGTAACTGGGGGAGGTGGATGACCTGTCTATAATTATAAAAATGAATAGAGAGACTATGTGTATGTTTTACCACTTAACTTTGGAAATATCCATCAAAGTGTTTTTGAAAATGAATTAATTGATGCCCGGTGATTAAAAAAGGTTGGCAGCTTTGGAACATTTAACCATAAAAATTGAGTCTAAGATACATAAATGAAATGGTAAATGGCCTGTATTTGACATAGCACCTTCTAGAGTCCTGGAACCCCCTAAGGCACTTTACAGCACAATCAGTCATTCACCCATTCACACACACATTCACACACTGGTGGGGATGAGCTACGATGTAGCCACAGCTGCCCTGGGGCACACAGACAAAGGCAAGGCTGCTGAGCACTGGCGCCACCTGTCCCTCCAACCACCACCAGCAGGCAAGGGGGTTAAGTGTCTTGACCAAGGACACAACAACAGTGATAGACTGAGCAGGGCTCGAACCTGCAACCTTCCTTACGGGGCGAGCACTTAACTTCTGTGCCACCATTGTTACTACATGGGTCTAAGTCTCTAGGCGACGCCATATTAGATGTCATGTCCCGTGAGGACATAACGCATTTTCTGATTTGTAACAAGCGGTCACAAATCTTTTGCCATTCATGAATGTTGTTGTTTTACCTCTTCGCTTGTTGCCAGTGATGAAAGGGAGTCTGACGTGCTTGTCATTCTGCTGGAGACAAAGTGATCTGACTAAATATTCATTCAAAAATTGTGCTTCCAGAGATTTTTGACCCTAACGGCCATCCGTTGGTAGGTCTTATTCAACACAAAAATATAGGTTGCTCACAATGATTTAGGTATGTACTGCCCCCTATCTCCAGGGAAAACACTTTAAAGACAATAACATGAACTTAAATAAAGTCACCCATCCAACGGAGTTTTTACCACAAGTTAAAGTCATTAGGAAAATATTTTATTTAGTTTGGTTCTCATAATATGAACTCATATTTAGGTGGTCAACCAGCTCATTTTTGGAAAATAATTACAACCTAGAATATTTTGGGACATTTTAGAGTGTTTTTCATTTTCAAAAATATAAATAATTATCAGCTTCTTTTTAATACAATAGCATCCAGCAGGACTGATGAGCTAACAGCTAGTCTGTGCAGTAAAAGCAATGCTTAGACTTGGCCAACCCTCAATGCTCCTCCTCCTATCCACACTGAGGTGACATGCGCTGCTTATTGTGGCTGCAGGAACTGAAGTGGGGATGGTCCCAACTCACCACCCCACCTAGTGGACACTTATGTTGTGTTGTCTGAAGTCTGTTGCATATATGTTTGAGGTGTTTTTTTGCAGAGCAAAGCTGCCCTCCTGGTGGGAGGGTGACCCTGAAGTGCCTTTTTTCCCCTCCACCTGAACCAATCCTCGTGTAACCCTCTTATCTCTATTAAGGTAGCGCGACTCATGGTTGCGAATGACCACAGTCACCAATTCTTGTCATGTGTCTTGCCCATGTATGTCTGATCTCTGAATTGTGTGTACTGAAACTCTAATTTCCCTCTGGGATTAATAAAGTATCTTTGATTTGAATGTCAAAGCTAGTTCTATAAAGAGAAGGAAATAGTATAATTTCAATTATTTGTAATTTAAAGTGAGCAAAACTAATTTTAAATGGACTTTTGTTCATTTGAATGCAAAATACCTCATCGCCCTAAAACGCCTGCGTGTAAATCTGGCATTTCCACAAAGCTAAAGGGAATTACTTTACAGAATAAAAAATCTGTTTCACTCTAAGCAGCTCAGACGAGCTTAGAACATGATAAAGACAAAGCTGTTAACTATTACACTTCCATCGTGAAAACCAAAACATACACACACCTCAATACTCCCAAACTATCCTCTCTATTTCTGCACCACCTGTCTCTCTCATCAGTCCCTTACCAAGCTGAATATCATCACTGTTAATCCACTGGTTCTTTCCATGGCGTACAAGCAGCGTTTCCACTGCAGGCCTCGGCTGTTCCCTCTGGGCTTCAGAGAGGTGCTCACAGCCTACACACTGGCTTCACTATGACTTTCTGTTGCTCTCGCAGTTCATACACAGCCGTTGTTGCCTTTTACCTCCACTGCACTGTTTCACTGCTTCCAAATGGTTAATTATAAAGGCCATGTTGAAGTGGCTGTAATAAGTGATGTCTTTTACATGGTCTGAAAGGTTTGTGCAGTAATTTCCACAAGGGAAGATCTCAAGATCCCTAAATGAAAGAGATTTGATTTTATCAAAGCTCAAGGTCAGCTTTCAGGAATTAATTCCATATTAAAAATGTATATTTTTGTTTTAAATGAATAAAGTCTCATGGTGGATTAATCAGCTCCTAACAAAAGACTTGAAGATAAAGCATTGGTGAAATTCTATGTAACATAATTGTTAACTAAGATTCTGTTTCTGGCTTCGGTCCGACTGATTTGTGCAGGGAAAAGGTGTTTCCTTTTTCTCCAATTAATCACTAAACACCTGTCAAAACATTAGGACTGCTTGACATTAAAGCAGGTGCTGGTTTTAGGTGTTAAGCCAAGCAGATGAGAAGTGTTTAAAACAAGTCAAAAAACAAGTTCTGACTAATCATAATATTAACGTCATTCATCAATAGATTAAGAAGGACATTAGTCCGATCCGTAAAGCTGCAGGTCAATAATCTTCATTAATCACAACATGGATTTCATTTAATTGGTTGACTGCAGAGATTCAACATCTGGACCCAGGCGAGCATAGCTAATTAGGACTGTTATTTGATTTTTTTTAAAAAAGCATAGGTTTCAGTCTTTTACACACTGCCTGACGAAGTTTGCAGCCGCAAACGAAATGTTGCAGGTAAATAAAACCTTTCTGTGTTTAAAAAAAACACACAGTGATATTTGAGAAGAGAAACAAAATGTATGTGACTTACATAAAGTGTGCAATAATTCTTTAAACAAAATTATACAGTTGCATAAATTACAGCACGGTTGTCATTTTATTGATTCCAAAACCTTTAAAACTAATTATTGTTACTCAAAATTGGTTTGGTAAGCTCAGTGACCCTTGACCTTCTTACACAGGTGATTCCAGTTATGAGAAAGGCCAAATGTAAGTTTCCCTTCTCTTTGAATATTCTCTGAAGAGTAGCAGCATGGGTTGTTCACCCTCATGGGTTAGGGGAAGGATCCAGAAATCAGCCTCGTATATTTCAGCTGACTCTTTTCACAGTAAGGAACGTGTTGAGGAAATGGAAGATCACAAACCCTAACCCACAGTTCAAGTTGAGGCTCTAAGTGGCAGATTAAGAAAAACTTCAGATAAACAGAAGCAAAGTCAAAGTCAACCCACAAACCAGCACCAAAGACCTACAACATCATCTTGCTGCGCATGGAGTCTCTGTGCATCGTTCAACTATTCAGCGCACTTTACACAAGGAGATGCTGCATGTGAGAGTGATGCAGAGGAAGCCTTTTCTCCACCCACAGCACAACCAGCTGCCTGAGGTTTGCTAAAGCACATTTGGACAAGCCAGCTTCATGTTGGAATGAGGTGCTGTAGACCGATGAGACTAAGTTATTTGGGCATAACAAGGGGTGTTATGCATGGAAGAAAAAGAACACAGCATTCCAAGTAAAACACCTGCTACCTACTAAAACATGGTGGTGGTTCCATCATGCTGTGGGCTGTGTGGTCAGTGCAGGGACTGGGAATCATGTTAAAGGTGAGGGACGCCTGGATTCCACTCACCATCAGCAGATTCTGGAGACCAATGTCTCGGAATTAGAGACAAAGCTGAAGCTGCACTGGGGCTGGATCTTTCAACAAGACAATGACCCTAAACACTGCTAAAAATCTACTGAGACATTCATGCAGAAGAACAAGTAGAACATTCTGGAATTGCCATCTCAGTCCTCAGACCTTAATATTGTTGAAAATCTGTGGTGTGAGTTAAAGTGAGCTGTCCATGCTCAGAAGTCATCAGACCTGAATGAACCAGAGATGGTTTGTAAAGAAGAATGGTCCAAAATACCTTCAGCCAGAATCCAAACTCTCATTAGAAGCTGTAGGAAGTGTTTAGAGGCTGTTATTTCTGCAAACGGAGGACCTACTAAATACAGAGTTCATTTTATTTTTGTGGTGCACAAATTTATGCACCAACCTAATTTTGTTTAAACAATTATTAAACACTTCTCAAATATCACTGTGTGTGTCTCCTATACGATATATCTAAATAAAATGTTATTGTAACAACCATCTATTCATGCTGGAAAACCATGAAGATTACAAGGCTGCCCAAACGATCACACACAACTGTATATGACCTAATTTAGGGGACAAACCCCTTGATGGAAACATTGTTCAAAATCAAACTTCATCTTACTGTTTATGCATTATCTAGATACCATCAAAATTTTTATTCTTGCTTAGTTACAAATGACAAAATACCTATCTCAAGGTAGAATAGAAATGAAAACATGAGATTTTCACCTATAGTTGAGGTTTTTTAGCCTGGCAAGCCAGACTAAATAAATGTATTATATATACATATTTATACATATATATATATATATATATATATATATATATATATATATATATATATATATATATATATATGCAAACTTTGCTAAGCAAGATTTGGTCTAGTTCACCAGGCTACAGGTTTTTGACACTGTCTCTGAACGCTGTAGGTGTTTTGTCCTCCACAGGATGCCTGATTTGATTTGAAACTGAATGCATCCAGTCCTGCTGGTCACTCCTACGGCACGACAAATTGTCCCCCCTTCTTTTGATTTGCATTTGTTTACTTTCTAAGCTCCCTGCCAAGTTCACAAATGCTTCTCTAAAAGTTTCTGATTGTGTTGACGGCATCCCTGATCTTGGATCTGCTGCCTAAGTCACAAAAGCAGGAAAGTTTAAGCAGGTTTTTTTTTTACATGACCATCCAGGGAGATCAAATGAACCTGAGCTTACAGCTACAGTGTTTCCAGCTGCAGAACAGTCATGCACGGCCTCAGTAGCATGCTGCTCATGCAAGAACCTATCATCAGTAATAGCTTTAGAGTATCTGAGTACCTCTCACTCCTTTAGCAAGCATAATTAAATAGCACTTATTAATTCAACAAAGTATACCAAGCACTTCATTTTGTGTAGCGTTATGAGCTTTCCTGAAATGATGCTACACTAGATTTATTTACTTTGGACAAGAACAAAATGGTCAAAATCTATTAAAGGGGACAAAGAATGCAGTTTATCAGCAATCTTAAACACTGCTTTGAATCTCTAAGAAGCAAAAAAAAAAAAATGCTGCGAAAAGAGCTGTTTACCCCTCTCACTTGACCAGGACATGAATATGCTAATGAGCTGCTTGCTGATTGGTTAGTTTAAACCAGAAGGCCTCAGACACTGCTGATCGGAGGAGGAAGGGCTCAGCATTAAGATGTTTTTATGAGATTTCTCAGGAAAGAAGTTTTTCTCTTGCATTTTTAAACTTTCTAATTTACAGAAAAAGTATGTCACACACAGTTTTGACTTTTTGGCATGCTACTTTTGACCACCCAAGCTGTCTTCATTCACAAACATCAAGAACATGTTGGTTTGGATTCTTTGTCACCTTTAAGGGCTGATAGGAGAAAAAAATTATTTTAGTTTGTCAATTGTTTTAACAAGGCAGCCACATCTGTGTCTATAATCAATGCCAGGAACATGTAGAGTTTGTATTGACTGAAATAATCAGACCAAACGCTTTTGCCCTAGAGAGACTGAACGTTTTAAAACTAGCTTTGCCCGCAGTCAAGCTGTTTTATCTTCATTTTTAGTTCATTTGGGACTTGAGATTTCTTTCTTCAGTCCCCCAGTGTCCTCGTCTTTATTTAATTGTTTCATGTGGCTCTATGTAACCTCTAATTCACTTTCTATCTTGTTTTACTCTCAACACCATTCACTCATCTGCTTTCTATCAAGCTGCCTCATATGATAATTATTCCATCCAGCTTAGGAGTAGCTTGTATCAAAAAAATGATGGTCTCAGTTTTTGCTGTTATTCAACCCTGTCTCAGTCCATCACTCACACACACACACACACACACACACACACACACACACACACACACACACACACACACACACACAGGCTGTCTGCCCCGCTGCTCTGTAACCCATTTGGGTGCGACATCTTGCCATTGCCCTTCAGCTGCAGAAACTTGCCTCTTAATGGCTTCTGAGCTCTTTTCTCATTAGCTAATTATGTTTTTTGATAATGTCTTCAGCTTGAGCTTTTTTCCTGAAATAGCTTTTAGGCTTACAAATCACATTTGCACTCCCACTGAAAAGTGTATTTTTGCACCTTTTGTTGGTTCTGTCACAGCCATCAACTGACTCTAACAGCAGTCTTCATTCAGCCTCGAAGAGAAAAGCTCACATTTGTCTTGATCAACTCTGAGAGATGTTTCCGACGTCTGACTGTCATGTCAGAAAATAAAAGGTAAATGTAGCCACTTTAGCGTCATCTGCTGATTTCTGAGACATTTTGATGTATTTGTCTAACAAAAGATGGTGAAAAGAGATTTCAGAGTTTTGTGATGCTCCTAAAAATATATTTACTAAAACCTAAAGAACAATACAGATCGAATTGGAAGACCTGAAGTACGATGTAAAATAAAGTTGATCTGAAGGAGGAATGGTGTGGACTCTGTCATTAAGACCTGGTGGGTGAAAGAAATTTGATGGATGAATAAACGGGATGGATGGATTTACCTCAACAAATCACTGCCAGCATCAAAGGTCAACTAAACTGGCACTACCAGGGAAATGCCATCAAAATGAGCAGACAGCATAAAATAAAAATCATAAAGAAAATTCGGTCCACACATTTCATAAATGACTTTTGATGGCACACGTTTTAAAAAAGGGAAAGAGAACATTTCAAACTATAATGTAGATTAATGTTAACAGGAGTTTGGGAACAAGAACAAAAAGGGCCACAGACTGTAAATTAAATGAAATTAACCAACCCTTAAATTGGCAATGTTTAGTTTGCACCTTTAATCTCTGCAAATATCCTTCAAAATGTTGTTGAAAATGTATGAAATGACTTCCAGTCGTATGATTTTGGGACATATAAGTATAAAAATAGAGTCTAAAATACATAGGGTGCAGGTCTAAGTCTCTGGAGGACTCCTTATTGAGCCTGACTTACACTTCTCTATGAACTCCATAACGAAGAGATGCACAGGGAGTGTCAGAAAGGTTTCACATGCAAACATCAGCAAAGGCAGCGGAGCGTTGCAAAGCAATTCCCCGCCATGACAACAGAGGGCGTAGCGCTTTTCTGTGGTGTCCTGCCACCATACCACTCATGTATCCTGTTCACCATAGCGTATTTACTGATGTGTTTATATATTTCTGAGACATTTTAACACAAACAAATTTGTCCTTAATTCTCCTCCACCTCTTCATGCGGACGACACTCATTTCCCGTCAACTCCATCCACGTTTGCTCCGTATTTTGTCTCCGTCAGTCACGGGTGAATAAACCTTCATATATTCTGACTTTTTCTGAGATGCATTCTTCAATCTATTCTGGGTCTGCTGCCAAATACTTGTTAACGGAGCAACGGCGGTGCTGGTGGCAAATATATGGGAAGCAATCTCCCGACCAATCACAAGCTTGCAGTCTCTGTCACTTTCAACGGGTGTTTAAAATTTTGAGCATCCGTCACGCTCTGTGAGCCCGTCAGAGAGCCCTTGCGCCGATGCACAATGGTGTTGCGTGTCTCCGCACCAACGCGGAGTATAAATTTTACGCGAGTCTGTTCGGGGCCCTGTGCCTTCTGATGACGTCACACCACATTCATGAAAGTTATGTTAACGCATTGAAGATTGAATATTTTGATTGGTCCAGAAAAATTTGCAATTGTAGTCCTTGCGGTTGAGTGCTGTAGTAAAAAATTAATAATAATAAATAAATAAAATCATTTTAAGGGAAAATACGTTTGTCTTGCCAAAGGAAGCGTAAAATAAAGGCAAGCATATCAGATGATAATTGGAGACCCTGAGAAGCTCTCATTTTGATGAAATGGGGCATAAAATTTTAATTGCCTTTTTGAACAAATAACAAGTATACAACATTTTGAATGAAGTACTTAATTAGCAGATTTGTTTACATAATAACTAAAAAAATATACATAATTTCCCATTTATACAAACAGAAAGGGCTGCAAATTTTGCAAATACATTTAAATTTTTTCACAAATAAGAACTGTTGTGCTTTCTGGCACAGTCTGATGTTGGTTTTATGTAGTTTCACACTCTTTACAAAACGAAGACTATATGGTGTTCAATTACATTAGTTATAAAGAAAACATTTCGGTAGTAAGAAACATGAATTTAATAACAAAACTGCTAAAATCTTTCCAAAAGCAACGTGAAAGAGCAGAATCGAAAAAGAGATACAATATAATTTGGCCGAGTGGTGTTGCCGTAGTATGATGTCATCATCAGCAGACGCAGGACCCCGGGTGGATGCGAAACCTACAACGCCTGAAAACTATTATTGGCATTGCTTTCTCTCAATAGAATTCATGAAAGGACCATCAAAGTCTGAGGAGGTTACACTCGTTTACCGTAGTGTTTATTAAACTAGCAATAGCCACGGAAATATGGTGTAAAACTACCCATAAATGTATATACTGCCCCCTGGTGCCCGGAAACTACACACTGTCACTTCAAACAAAACCAGATCTCAGAAAAAGGAAGTTGAGCATTAAGACCTGCAGTGTCAAAATTAATTAAATCAGTTGAATATTAACTTATTAAAAACTGAAGTTATTTAATTAAGCTCAGTTGCTTTTCTTTTTACAGTGAACTCCCACTTTTTGAAATCAGTACAGGCTTTGCATAAATATTTGTTTTTTAACAGTGAATTATATGGTGAGATCGCTTTTAAGCAACTAAGTCATTGTTTAAACACCTGAATGGAGCCTTTCTTCATAGAATTAGCATGTTCTCGTTGATGTGTCACTTATTTCTTCCCCCGCAGTCCCAAAAGATGCAGATTAAGTTAACTGACTATGTTTCTAAATAAAGATGTTACCATCTTGGTCATCATATGTCTTTATCAAATATTTAATCGTATTTAATATACTTAAAAAGTTGGGGAGTCACAGCTGGGTGAACCTGAGCATGAGTGTGACACAGATTCACAAAAATGATTCACAGTAAGGAGAAAACACCTGTAAAAATCCTGTATACACAATAGTTCATTATTTAGTGTAGCGCTGGAGTTCTGATCGACATGTCCCATCTCATTGTCTGCTCATTTAACACTGTCACAGTCAGTTTATATGTCTTTGTTAGCTTTTGATCAACTCTGGCATGAGTCATTACTGGTCCATTGTTGGCGGTGTCAACTGCCTTCACAAAGAAAAGGTTTATTTGTTCTGATGACAGAGAGTGTCACATGAATCATGCCTTCAGTGGCTGGTCTCTTGACTCACTTTTAACTTTGGACCAAGTTAAAACTGAGCTACTTCTTTGTTAACCTTTGGTGTAGAGGTGATTGGTTTTATTAAACTCCATGTTTGGTGAGAAAGAACAATTAAAAAATGAACACATTAGCATAAAATGATACCTGTGTATTCAGCGAGACTCCACTCAGTCCCTGTCATGTCATTCTGTCCCGGGCACAAAGATGAAGGGGTCAAGAGCATCACACCAACTACAACGACTCATCTTAGGTTTGGAGATCAAAATATCTTTTAAATTCTAAATTTGTGCACATTGGTCATCCTTTTATATATATATATATATATATATATATATATATATATATATATATATATATATATATATATATATATATATATATATATATACATACAATACATATATAATACATAATACATACTATATATATATATACATACAATATATACATAATACATAATACATACTATACATATATTATAGAGAGAGAGAGAGAGAGAGAGAGAGAGAGAGAGAGAGAGAGAGAGAGAGAGAGAGAGAGAGTGAGAGAGAGAGAGAGAGAGAGAGAGAGAGATCCACACCGAGCCGACGAGTTATCAGCAAGGAAAGTAGTGAGTGAGTGAAAAGGGAGCCTCCTGTATTGATTACAAAACTAAATTAGTTTCTTTATAATCCATCCCATTGGGAGTGTCATGATGTAACCGAGCCATTGTCAGTGTTGGATGAAACCCCGGTTAGAAGTGACACAGGCTGCACAATAACTGATGTCAGAATACTATAAGTTACACAATGAAATTAATTTTAACAGGGACTGGAGCAAGAACTGTCTCAGCCTGGCTGAATGGTAAATGATCACAAATTGGTCCCATTAAACAAGCTTTTTCCATCTGGCACCTTTATTTTTTGCCTTTTTTTCTGAGAACTATCACAAGGTCAGCCATGATTTCATTTAAAACAGAAAATAAAAGAGGAGGATGGGCCAAAAAATTGTGTGAAGGGACGACGTTTGGTCAAAACATGATGGAAAAAAGGATACACATAGAAATAAAGTTATAGTTTTACATTTGATGAATAAAAAGAAAGTTTTTCTCCATCACTTAGTGACACGTTCAACAATCCTCATGGGTAATGTGACAGCAACAGTATTTATACGTGTAAAATATAGCTGAGCTATTTCATATATTTGTAAAAAATAATGTCTGGTTTCAACATAAGGACTCTCATGATATAACAGGTGAATGAAATGTGTGGGCATTGCGATTGTTAGCTAACCTAAAATCAAACAATTATCACACTTACCTTAACACACAATCCAGCCTTAATGAAACATCTTTGGTCAATTTAACAACAAACAGTCTAATCAGATCAAATAATCATCTAATAAACAGATGAAGTCATTCAATGTCACATCTTAACAAACATGGCTACAGGATTCTTGGGAAACTTGTGGGAAACCTTTTAAAGTGAACATTTAGAGTTTTTAAGGTGGAGTTTAATGGAGAAGTTGTGAATCTGTTGTATAGCTCTTTGAACAACCTCAGTTTGGAGAAACAGAGAGTCATTTTGTCTTCCTAAACTCTTTCTAAACTCAGAAATTGTAAACTGGTTCATAAGAACATTATGATTTTTTTAACTGCAAACTTCTAAAACATTTTACATCAAATGATTATTTTGTAGAAAGGGTTTTATAACATGAAGCAGCACAAACATGTACATATTTTAAATGAGAACAGTCCTTTGTTTTTCTGTTTAAGGGTTTTGACTTACTTTTATCTTGTATGTTTTTATCTTGTCTTATAATTTAGGGTTTTCTTAAGTTTGAAGTGTGTGTGTGTGCATGCTTCTGTATTAACGTCCAAAAGCAATGCCTCTCTTTTACAAATGCGCGCCTCTAGCTGGCAAAACAGAGCTAAAACACACTGTTTTACAATTTTTATGCTCATGTTATGTTGTAGTTTCATATGTTTATATTTTAAAGACTTATTTGTCCATGAGTAAGGTCGCCAACTCTGCATCAATTGAGGTACGTCCTCAAATGCTCGAGCACGCTCTGTGATTGACGTCTGTAAGTAGGCAGTAGTCTAACACTATTGGTTAATGCTGACCGGTGCTCCGATGATGTTGCATGGAGCTCTACGGAACAGGGGCGGGCTCAGCAACAACAAAAATAAAAAAAGACATATACCTGACTTCATAATACATGATGAGACAATCACTTCTACAGATTTCTAAAAATAAATCATACATATTGCAGCTTTAACCCTTTGATGCATGGATTGTGAAATCTTCAACCACGATTTTTTAACAATTATTTTCATTCATCTTTAGGTGTGAATGAAAGAAATTTCAACAATTTTTTTTTTTTACATTTCATAATTACAAATATGTAATTACATGTCCACCTCAGTGGACAGCGTGCATTCTGAACATCTGTTGGCTTGACTTACTGAAGTCCAAATGGAGGGGCTCAAATGCAATAAAGTCTTCAACAGCTGTGCTTAATAGCAAAAAAATAAATAAAAATTACAACTTTGAGTACCTGTCCACTGTAGTGACCATTATGCATCAAAGGATTAACTGTTTTCAAAACTGTCTTCAAAAGATCTGAACTATGTATTCAACATAACTTTCTCCCTGAAAAATCTAACAGACTTTTTCGATTGGTAGAAAAAGGACAGAGATCATTTCACCACTGAAGTCACATAAAAACTCACTACATGAGTCTTCAGTACCATCGGAACAACATAAGGCACTGATAGAACAATAAAATGCTCTGATGACTTCCCCTCTGCTCTCATCAACCAGGAATCCATCAAAATGATGAAGGTCTATGGCTAAACAAGAAGCAATAAGGAGGCTCAAGCCCTTTCTCCTTGCAGCATAAAAGCCTGTCTGATCTGTGCCCAACCCATTCATGTTCCACTTTCAAGGCTTTTATTGCAAAAATGTTGGTGCACCCGAAAAAATAAAAGAAAATCTCTGTTATCTGTGTTTATCTCCTCTCTGCCGAGATGTTCCATGTGAAGAGACCAGTGGGAGGACGTCTAAAAATGCATAGCAACAGACTCTTTTCTCTCATGTTCCTTCTCTACCTCTCACACTCTCACAGCCACATTAACATACACACAAGTTCTCAGGCAAATAAATCCACGCCTGCACAGAAATAGCACACATGTACCCTGCACCCCAGCAGCTAATTCTCCAAGGATTAATAACGGTGCCAGCTGTGAAGAGTGAAGCCCTCGGGCAAATGATGCAAAAGGCGTAACACAACAGGAATTAGCCTCCGTTCATGAATCACCAGCAGCCACACAGGTCACAGCCTCGGTCAGGAGACTGCTCTGCCTCATGTTTGAATGCTTGTGCTGCCATTCCAGATCATCTGTGTCATGCTCGTTGCCATGTTCCCACCTGATTGCACCCGATCATTTTGATAAAATTCCCACAAAGATGGCTGAGCTTGAAAACAGCCCATCCACGTCGCTTCTCGGGTTGCAGGATGGAGCCTGCATGTGCGGCACCGTAGAGCGCGATTTGCTCGTTGAAACCCTGCAATTCTATTTCAGGCCATCCCACACACAGTGGGAGAGGAGCAGAAATGTGTCACGCTTTAATTGTAGCTTTTCAGGTCTTTGTGGAAATTTGTGCATCTGTAGGTAAGACAGTCCTACTTTGGATTTCAGGAACACACCTCCAGCAATTATCACATCAGGGACATGAGTAGTGGTGTGTGTGTGTGTGTGTGTGTGTGTGTGTGTGTGTGTGTGTGTGTGTGTGTGTGCGTGCGTGCGTGCGTGCGTGCGTGCGTGCGTGCGTGCGTGTGTGTGTGTGTGTGTGTGTGTGTGTGTGTGTGTGTGTGTGTGTGTGTGTGTGTGTGTGTGTGTGTGTGTGTGCTTTAATTGGTCTGATTTAAGCCTCTGGGTCTGGTTGCCCATACATTTGGGATCAGCACATGGAAATTATGTCCTTGCAGCTTGTGATGATAACGCTGTGTGCGTAATGTAGACGACAAGTTTCAGTGTGTGTGTGTGTGTGTGTGTGTGTGTGTGTTATGTTCCAAATTACATCACCAGTGTTGTCACTTTCTGTGAGCTTTCCTCGCTCTGTTCTGCCAGCTGAACTGCAGAGATTTTATTCCTATAGGGTCAGCCCCTTTTCAATTAATTTCTTGTTAGTCCTGATCCAAATAAGCTGCAGTAAGAATTTAATCCTCATAACTGGATTATGAGCTGATTGGTACTACCCATAAAAATACACAGTTTGCCATGGAAATGAAGAGTTATGTAAGGATGGTGTATTGACAGCCAATCAGAACAATTAATTAGCTGTGTTTAGCATTGCAGCATATTTCATTTGGTGTCCTGAATAATAATAATTTCCAGGAGAGCTGATAACCACACACACATATTTCCTTCTGGAGCTTGTCGGGGTTAAAAGGATATTTTTCCAATTATAAATTAATTGCTACACCTGAATATCTTTGTTTGTTTGCAGAGATAACATTTAATAAATATTTTGCTGCACTGGTTCTAGGGTCAGGACCCTGCTGTGGCTGATAAAACTTCAGACAGAGGGTCTTGAGAACATTTGCAGATCTCAAATTTAATTTTTAAATAATTACAAATCTCATATTGTCCACTTTTTGTGCGCACAATTTTTTCTGTAATTTCTGCCAGATTTGACACCTATAGCTGGTTGTTTTGTTTTTTAAATGATTCAGGAGGGCAGGAATACACCTGACAGGTGGGGTTTAAAATATTTATTACCATGTTTAAAAATTTGCCCATGGGTTCCTGCTTCGTCTCTCTACTCTGCCGCAGAACTCAGAAACAAAAATATTTGATGAATAAAATTGTATGATGATGGCTTGAAACACAAATGTATAATAATTACCTGTGTAGGTTTCTGTGGGAGACTCATATACACACACACACACATATATATATATATATACATATATATATGTATATATATATATATATATATATATATATATATATATATATATATATATATATATATATATATATATATACATATATATATACATATGTCATCAGATATCCATCAAGGGTGGGGTTAGAGGCAAAGCAGAGGAAGTAGTTCTTGCAAAGAGGCAAGAGCAGATAACCATGGTCCTAGGACAAGACAGAGAACGGAAACCAGTAGAGCAAAACTGGTTCATACGCACTTGAATTGATCATAAATTTAGACAAAACATTGTTGGAGTATAGAAATCTGTTAGTCACCTTGAGCCACCAGCTGAGCCTTCCCTGAGGGTTGGTCAGGACTTTGTGTTTGAAAACCATGAATGTGTGCAGGCAAATGTCTGTGTGTATAAGGCCCTGTCCACACGTAGCCAGGGATCTGCCAAAACGTAGATATTTTCTACGTTTTGGCCTGTCATCCACACGAAAACAGAGTTTTTTCACACGAAAACGGATCTTTTTTAAAACTCCGGCCAAAGTGAAGATCTGCATTTTCTCCGTTTTGCGTGTGGACAGACAAAACCGGAGTTTTAAGGTCCGCAACGTCACTTTCTGCGACAAAAAAATGCTGACATCACGTGTGCGACCTGTGTTTACACTAGCCGACAGCATGGATGCCCTCAGAGCTGCGCTCGCTTTATCAATCGTCCAAGCGCTTTTTGCTTGTTTGTTTTTGCAAGCGGAATTACTGCTCCTTGCGGAAGACCACAGACGAAGGACGAGGTTAAGAACGGGGGAAGTACTGCCGCCTACAGGTCTGGCATGTCCTTAACAACGTATTTATCCGGGTACGTGTGGACAGAGTTATTTTTTTAAAACGAGGTGGTGTGGATGCAAGTTTTTGGGGGGGCGGATATTCGTTTTAAAAAAAAACGGCTACGTGTGGACTAGGCCTCAGTCTTTATTGCTAATCAGACATAACTGTGAGGTCAGCAGGGGAGGGGAAAGAGGCTAAGGGTTGATATTTGATGTGGCTGTTCATCCCACAGAGAGGCTTCAGAGAAGTGTGTTGCTGTTTCAGTCCTGTCAACAGAGCTGTATTTCTCTCACCAGTGATCTGTGTGAATGAACATTTTTACAAGTTAACCACATGACAGTTCAGTGTGGCTGATTTCAGAAAGAGTTTCGTCCATCATTGTAAACCATTCCATTTGCCTCTTTGCTGTTGGTTTCTGGGTGAGTCATTAAACACTCTGGGCCCAGAGGGCCAAAACCTGCTGAGCCATTTGAAAGTCATTTGCATCAGGGAACTGGCCGAGGTGAAGAGGATGGTACCAGATTTCATCCATCTCTGGTTCTGTAAAATTGATTATATCAGTTGGTTATGTAAGTGGGGAAGGAGATGAGCCATCAAATTAGTTCCATGTAACACTGGGTGCCAGCATGAAGGGTGCCAGCGTCGCCTGATGAAACCAAAATTTATAAATGGATGGCAACGCAAATCAGTTTAATCATCAAACTGTGAACGCTCATCAGCTGAGAACCAAGACAGATTCAAACGACACAAAGTTCTGTTGCCTTTTTTTGAATTAGAAACCTATTAGGATCAGTTTAGTCATCTTTTTGTTTGGTAAAAGCCAAAGGATGATTTGGCTCTTGCTGCCCGACTAAAGCGGGTGATTGGGGTGGATTTAAGATGCCACTTAGCACTAATTACCAGTGCTCTAAGGATGAGGGCGACAGCTTTGGATGTTTTCCCACTCATGTATACTGAAACAACAGAAAGAAGCGTGTCTAAACAAGAAAAACATAACAGGTTCACTTGTGTACTTTAAGCAAATGTGCACAAGGAATAAACAAATATTTCCAAACATAAACTGGTTCAGAGTTAGTTTGTTTTCCCCACTTTGGCTTTGATTTGCTTCTCAGTGATTGTGCTGCTGCAGCTTCATTTCTCTTCTGGACAATCCAAAAACAAGGGCTGTGTTTGTTTTTGTATGAAGGTTCTCACAGCAGAACATGCTCTTCTATTCTTCTTCTAAATAAAACTCTTTCTTAAACTGTGATCAGAGCCTCTGATGATGACACGCAGCTCTGTAGACTCATGGAGCATGTTAGTATTTAAAATGTGTTTGTTAAATCTTGCTTCTTGTGAGGCTTATCCCTTTGGGGAAGAAGCCTTAAACATGTGTTCATCACAACACACACACACACACACACACACACACATACACATTGAAAATTCACATGTTGAAAGCATCAAAGCGTGTATCTTTCTCGGGCTCTTGTTAAGAGCAGCCATTAAGGATGGAGAAAGGAGTCGGTGCGAGGAATATGTTCCAGGCAGACTGATAAATGGCCGAGCTGCACTAAAAAAAAACAGTGGTGTCGAAATCCATCTGCAGAGTCCATAACAGGCATCAGGTGAATAATTACTGTATGTTGGACTAATAACTCTGCTCAGTGTTTGTTTACAGTTACATAATTGTCTACACACAGCCCTGACAGTAGCTGATAACCAAGAACCTGCAGGTGCGATGCCAATTGTCTCAGCATCGCCTCTTTGTTCTGCTTGTGTGTAAGGATTTAAGACTGACAGGTTTTAGACTGCAGATTTATATGTTTTGTCTTAGGTAGGAGGATTGTATGTAAACTGTGGAAATAGGCACGCTGTTGGTGTGAGAAGACTGAAAAGTTCCTTTTGCATTGTTCTTGTCTACGTGGAGAACGTGGTGTTGAAGGATTTGGCCGTGAAGGGTTAACAAAACCTCGGTCCAGTTCTGTGCATCAGCTGAGCACCTTCTCTCATGTCAGCTTTTACATAAATAAGAGCTTTTTCCTCTGCATCACTCCCTCTCCTTCTCTTTCTCTCATGCACACCCACACAGAGCCTGTCAGAGGCACATGAGGATGGGTGGAGGAAGGAGGGAGGTGGGTGAAGCATGACACGTGAAATAGGAACAGCGTCGCTCTTAACACCGCATCTAACAGCTCTTTATCTATAGCTTCTCGGGATCCTTTCTTCCCTCGCTACCCCCCACCCAACACCACATGTTTTCTAAAGGAAATTCTCTCAAAGAAACTTGAACTATTGTGAATTTATACATGAGCCTCTACTCTTTGTTCACATGAGTACCCACATTCTTGTGAAAATCACCCCTCCTCTGGCAAAGACATTTGGGTTAATCTCAGATAACTCGTTTGTAAATGAGAAAGCTGCTAATTGGTTTAAACAGACAGTGATAAAAAAAATACTGGAAAATAATCCGGTCCAGTGGGGATTTGTGATGAGCAAGTCGTTATATGGCAACAGCAAGTAAGTGATCCTCTGTTTAACCTTGTGTGAGGCAGCGAACAGCAGATTATTCCTCCCAGTGAAGACGGGGGCCAGAAATGAAACATACTCCAGGTCTGTCTCTGTGCTCGTACTGCCTTACTAAATCAATAAAGTCACACATTCCTACAGACGCTGGCGCATGGGTGTTGTTCAAGTCTTTGCACACCAATCGGTTGCCATGGCAACGATCACGGTTTTTTTTTCCCCTCGCTGACCGACAGTGAGATGCCTGCCGTCTCGCTGAGTATCCTTCAGATGAGTTGTCTCCTCTTCATGTACAAGTCATTGCACCTGGCTGAAATAGCTTTCATCAGTGTCAGCTGTAAGTAAACAAAATGTGCGTTTCCAAATTGAATCCATCTCCCAGGGTGTGGGGTTCTGCACTATGGAAGCAGATGAATTCTTCTCCCACTTCTCTTAATATTATTTAGGAAACCTAGAAGAGCAGATGTAGTTTTTCTCATCTCCTCTGTGGTTAGCATCATTTCAGGTGTCACATTATCAGCTCAGTTGTATTATAAGTACACTAAGTCCACGTGTGAATAAAAGTGAAAGCCATGGACACAAAACTATTTCCAAGTTTGTACGTCCCTCAGAGTTCAGCCAAATCAATTATTCATGAATGGAAAAAGCATCTAGGACAAGCTGTCCTCAAAAACTCAGTGACCTTTTATGAAGGCCCGTTATGGAGGCCATCAAGAGACCTGATGCCAGTTGCCCCGACGTTTCACCCGTCATGATAAGAGAGCGGCTAAGAACAAATTCTCGAGTGTGTTGAACCCCCTCCTTTTTATTCAGGTTGTGTTCTTTAAGTTTACAGCTGCTGAGGAACCTCAAACTCATCTTTCACAATGTTGCACCACCAAACAACTGAGAGCCTTTCACTTATTTAGCAGGAACCAGAATCCATCTTTTAAACTTAAACGAGGATCTCACTGGGATGCATCGCTGGATTCACTTGTAAAAAAAAAAACAGACTCCTGAATTTCTTTCCAGCAGTTTCCAGGAAGAGTCTTAATTATATTTCAGTTCAGTAACGAGTTGGTTGCTAACCTCGCCCGACGTTGTACTTGCACGTTCTGACAACCGTAAATTAAACTGAGAAAGGTTGCAGACACCTATGAGGACTTTGTGCCTTTGTGGATTACAGCTGAGATTCCTGTACCACAACAGCAAAACCCTGCAACTCAACTTCTTCGTCTTCATCATTGATCTTCTGCTTGATCAGCCCCTCAGATTGCTCTCTTCCCAGCCACTTCCACCAGCTCTTTTGGTGGGATCCCAAAGCATTTCCAGGCCAGCCCATCATCCCTGCAGCCCTTAGGCCTTCTCCCAGAAGTAGGCATCCTGACCACATGCCTAAACCACCCCAGCAGAATCCTTTGGATGTGGAGGAGCATCCTTTCTCCTCTGAGTCCCTCCCAGTTGTGTGATCTCTCACCATACTTCTAACCCCTACTTCACCCAGGAACTATCAGCGGAGCGGAATGGTTTACTCGTGACTTCAGCTGCACACCAGTACACACCGGGAGAATCTCAGCCACGGGGCGGCTACTCTGCCTTGCTGCTTGCTGGACTTGTGAGACCACAAAATCCCTCGAGTTTACATCATTCACCATTAAACCAAAAAGAAGGAAATCACATTTGATATCACTGTTGGAGGTCATGCGATGTTGTACCTCTCCACTGCCAGGATTAATGCCATGAACAGCACACTGCTGCCCTCCTGCAACAATGCTGTGAGTAAATATGTTGGTAGTCACTTGCATTGACATAACTTACATAGAAATAAAATCGCATAACTGCAATAGTCTTTTATTTTGAAAATTACCGAGGGTTTTACACTGAAACTGTATGTGATTTCCTGTCTAGCCCTATGTTAACTGCCGAAATTGTCATGTCCCAGATGGCAAAAATTGAACCCAATCCTACCTTTAGCAGTGTGGCGTGCCGGCTCTGGAACACACCTGAAAGTGTCCACGCCGCGGCTGGTTTGAATCACCCACATAGACTATAATGGATTCTACTTGAAGCAGTGCCGTTCCGCTGCCGTTCTGCTGATGCTTCCAATGTGAAGTAGGGTGAGACTGAGCCAGAGGACATTTTAAAAATTCCCTCACAATTTTAGTTTGTCTCCAACAGTCCCGGTCCACTGAGTTAGTGGACCGGGACTGTCCACTAACTCAGGGTTAGGGCTAGGGACTAACCCTAACCCTAACCCTAAAGCCGGGCGTACACTGTGCGACTTTTCCACTCGTAGCACTCAGCTTCAGCTCAAACTGTACGACTTCCTCGCAGGGCAGATCTCACGAGTCATTTGCTCACACTGCACGACCCAGTTCTCGGATGCGACCTGACTGCTCACACTGTACGTCTGGTAGCAACACGTCGGCCCTAAAAATATGCTAAAAATAGCAGTTTTTACACAACACATCAGACTTTTTTGTCTTGTTTTGCCTGTTGTCCTTCGGGAGTGCTGCAGGAGGACACGCAGGGATTTATGGGGGTTGGATGAGGAAAACGAAATAAAGAAAGTAAATCTGTGTTTTGTGATCAGTTTAATTTGACATGAACATAACAAACACGCTTTCTTGACAATCGTTGTGAGTAAAAAAACGTGTAGAAACAAAAACGAACAGTGTGTGTTATTAGGGAAATAGCGAGCGAGCGGCGTTGATGCAGGACTGCGCATGCGCCGTGAGCGGTTCTGATACATTTTGGGTCGCAGCTGCTCGCAGCGCCGCTTCAACAGTGCGATACCCTCACGAGGGACGAGCGAAATATTAAATACGCCAGAAGTCCGTGCGACCTCACGACTGCTGATCGGCAGCTGGTCACGTGGTGTTAATCGCCTCTCTACACGACGCTTGGCGCAAAACTCGCCCCGATCTCGTGGATTCTCGCACGAGTGGAAAATCGGCTCAAAAAAGTGAAAACGTCGCACAGTGTACGCCCGGCTTTACTGGCCTTTTAAGACAGAGATGTATCAGTTCTGCTACTTTGCCACTAGATGTCGCTGACCCCTACACACCTGGCAACCCATTCACCTATGCTGGGTTCCTCACATTTCAATTTAGCTCCTCCTTGTCTTCTCTACTTTCTGTTCTGTGACAGACCTGAAAATCAGAGTCACTGTGAGTTGGTTTCATTTCATCGGGAGAACTCTTCCTGGCAGCTGTGACTTATTCTTATAAAAGGACATGGCACGTTATCCCATGCTGTTAATGAAATTAAAAGGAAATAACTTGTCACCATCTGTGTTAATACCCATCCCTGACGTATCAGAAAGAACAACAGTAGGCTCTAAAGATGAACGATTCGTCTTTTATTTTTCTGTTTATTTTTCTCACTTTGTTAAGTGATTGTTGCTTCAACCTGCTCCTCCTTCATCTTCCTGATTATCTGCTCTTCGCTCAAGAGACTAGGAAAAGTAAGTCTGGGGAAAAGTGAGGATAAAATAAAGAGTAAAAAGAAAAAGAAGTAAAAAGTGAAATGATATGTATTCATTTCAAATGTTTAAAAAAAGATCATTTTGGTGGCCCTGGTTTTTACATGTGCTGTGAGAACCAATCATTATCAGACTTTGATTAGTTATGACTTTGGTCATACAGTTTCATAAAGTAGGAATGGTTTTAATCAGGATGCAAAGATCAACTTAATAAAAACTGGGAGGGCAGATAAGGACACCTGAGCACATTTGTAATGACTGCAGGCTGCATGTTCTATATTTGAGCCAATCAAGTGATTTCAGTGACTAGTTGGAACAAAGTGGAGGTTTATTGATTAGCTGTGCAATCACTTAAACCTATAGTACAGCCCTGCCTATCTCTGCAGTCACTAATCTCTGTCAATCAGGGGAATTGGCTCTAAATGTACCTTAAAGAGCAAGTCACCACCAAATCACTTTTTTTTTTGCTGATAAACTATATTAAGGAGTGTCTAATCATGCTACAGACACGTGTAGTCAATAATTTGGCAGTTCAGTGCATCTTGGTTAAAATTCAAATATTCTGCCTAAAACTGTCAGTGTTGCGCCGTCGTCAGGGAAAAATTCTGCACTGTATTTGAATTTAAATCTGCCACCGCTATTGGCTGAGAGGTGTGCTATGATGTCATCTGGTATATTATGATGTCATAATGCCATTGTGAGCATGTGTGTGTGTGTATTTGTTAGCAGCTCCGCCCTCTCGGTCTGCCAAGCAACAGCATTTGTTGCATTTTTCAAACATGAAGTGGGAGTGGAGTAAGTTTATTGTAGGGGGTGACTTGCTCTTTAAGCAGCAACTTCTGAAATACAGTTTTTTAATTTCTTATTTTAACATCAGGCCCTAACAAAATCAATAAAATAGTTAGACAGTTGACCTTTGAATTATTAGCACTGATTTTTTCCTGAACAAAATCACCTAAAATATTTTCATCCTTCAGTCACAAACTGCAGCAGCAGGAAAATCAAGCCTCAGCCCAGTATGGCTTCACATAGCTGTTACAACATTTGCATGGAAATGAGAGCTCAACAAGAAACTCCCATAATCACTAAATTCCCTCATAAAACTGAGAGAAAAAAGAAATTTGCTGACGTTTCATCCCCAATCTATTACTCTATCTGTCTGAATTAAAAAAAGAAAGAAAGAAAAGCCCAAACTCCTCCAGGAAGCTAAACTTCATACGTTGTCCCTCTCTCAGTGTGTTGCTGGGTAAGGACAGAAGAGTGTGTTGTGAGTCGGCCTGGCGAGTGTGTATTACGTCAAAAAGTCACACTCATCAGCAGCCTTCTGTACAATGTGACTGTGCGTTCAGTCAAAAGTTTGGGTGTAAAGATGACACATAGCTTTGAAACTGTTAGTAAAGCTGTGTGTGTTTAACAATGCAGAGCAGAGACTTACAGCACATCTCGATGAGCGGTGTGAGGGCTCCATTTACGTACGCAGAGTTCAAACACAGAATCTGGTACAACTTGGTCAATTTTGATGATAATGAGCTACAAACTTTTGTGGCCGTGGCCAAGCGTCATCCTGAATGACCAGATTCAACATTTTTGGTTAGAAGGAGTAAACAGGCTCTCTGAGCATTTCCCAATTGAGCACTGAAGCTCAATAGCCAGGACCACATCTTCCGCTTCACAGTTTTTGGTTAAAACTTAGCCAAAGGAGTCAACCAGTGGCGCCCCCAAGGGGTGGCCTGGGGTGGCCAGGGCCACCCCTGGAAAGTTTCTAGCCACTCTACTGGTCACACCAGAGGAGACCAGCATGTTTTAATTAATCATATTATTGTTCATACAAATTCTTTAAACAGACAAAAATAATGTAAAACCAAATCTGAAATTAAAGAGTATATAATTAATCAGATTTTTTAAAGTATTTATGTTTCTCCTGCTCACCATTTTTAAAACAAAAGTTTAAATCTCTATGTATTTTGTGAAGACAGCTATTAAAGTGTTTTTAAAAAATTATACAATTAATTTTTAAATACCATTCCAAATATCTGTTAGAAATGTCTTTTTCTGGAAAAAATTGTTGAAATTTGAGGTAAGCGTGTTGGATGCATATTGTGTTTTGCTGAAAAAGAATAAAGGAGCATGTAATGCATCACCACAAGCTAAACTCTCCTAGAGCTACGACACGGTCCAATGTGCCACCCCCAAAATTTTCTCTGGCCCCATCTGGCCACCCCTATGAAAATCATCTGGGGGCACCGCTATGAGGAAAGCAGCTCATGAAGCACCAACTCTCTTAGGAAGTAATCATTAAATGTATCGGTGTTCTTCCTCGGCTGATTACCTTCTAGAGTCGACCCATATTGGGATGACTGCCACACCCAAATTGCAATTAACAAGCAAAAAAATGCTACTATTTGATCATTTTAGGTATATCGTGTTGGCATTGCTGTAGTAGTAGCTGAGAATCTTTCACAATAAATCACAACACTCTAAAAAAGGTGACAGAGGTGTTATTTAATTTTCATTGGTTGCAATTGTAAATATGAGTTTGGTTCCTAACTCAACAGAATTTTTTTATCACCTGAACTCAAATCTAAAGTGAATTCTTCATTGTGAGCTAAATGTAAAACTCCAAATGTTCCTTTAACTTGGGAAGTTCCTTCAATGAGAAACAAAATGTTTTCAACAAAGTAAAGACACTCATTTGCCTTATTTAAAATGAACTAATTGCCCTAGAAGACTGAGATTGAACACACACTACAAACTGTCACTTTGTCTTTTTTTGTTTGTCCATTAAAAAAGAGTCTGACATAATGAGCATTATTTTATTAGTTTCAGCTAGAGGTTGAGATCGTTACAATTTTGGATCCCAGCTGTCTAATGACTTTAACTCTGGAAAACACACAAACACAAGACCCCGTAACTCTGTTTGCACATCTGTTTCTTTACAAGAAACAGCTGTACTGATCTAAAAATGCTTTTACACTGAACTTCAAATAATGATTAGGGGCTGTAAATGGGTGATGTGAGCAATTCATGCTAGCAGTGTTTCTTGGCGTTCAAACATATGTCAGAGATTTAGATCAAACAAAATGACAAACAGAAGCCTGTTGTTGTTTTAGCATCCATGAAACAGCATTGAATGACTAGTAAAAGCTAACCGTTAGCATTAGTAACTCCACCACACGGCAGAAGCTCCTCCAGGTTGGTGTGAGTTGAGAAGATAAATTATTCACACTGCAGAGCAAATAGAGTCAGTGGTATAGTCATGTTGCTGTTATCCAATCAGAGGCAAGATGTCCAAATATCAGGAGCTGTCACTCTCTGCTGCTGATCCAGGTGCTTCAAAATGGACAAACACCAGCAGATGACATGCCATCCCAAACCATCACTGGCTGTGGAAATTTTACACTGGACCACAAGCAACGTGATTCTGTGCCTCTCCTCTCATCTTCTAGACTCTGGGACCTTAGTTTCCAAAGGAAATGCTAAATTTACTTTCATCAAAGAACATAACTTTGGACCACTCAGCAGCAGTCCAGTCCTTTTTGTCTTTAGCCCAGGTGAGATGCTTCTGATGCTGTCTCTTCTCCAAGAGTGGCTTGACACAAGGAATGCGACAGCTGAAACCAAGTCTTGCACACGTCTGTGTGTAGTGGTCGTTGAAGCACTGACTCTAGCTGCAGTCCACTCTTTGTGAATCCCCCCCACCTTTCTGAATAAGTTTTGTTTCACAATCCTCTCCAGGGTGCGGTCATCCCTATTGCTTGTACACTTTTTTCTACCACATCAAAATAAAGAAGTAAACATTCAAAATGTTTGTTTGTAGAATGAATCTAATTTACAAGTTTCACTTTTTGAATAGAATTACTGAAATAAATAAACTTTGACATGCTTTTCTAATTTATGACTAGCGCTTGTAAACAGAGTAAGGAGTCAACGTTTGTGTTTTAAATGTGTATTCTGTGACAACTGTTCTTGTGTGATGAAGTCTGAGGAGTCATCTTAAACAGGCAACAGGAGAACGCAAGAAGCTTTAGTACAACTGTTTTAATACGCTGCCGTTTTCAACTCTGAACGTTCTGACTTTTGAATGAAACCTGGTAAGTTTCAATCTGTGGTCTCGTTAGTATCTCAGAAAGCATAATCAAATATTTCTGAGTGTTTCTTGAATGCTAAAGATCCTATATTTGGCTCCACATAATGTTAAACAAGCGCCAACTTCCTTGTGACGTAGTTGTGGTTAAAACTGTTGTCAGCCTTGAATCACTGATCTGCAGGTCATAAGTCACCCAGCAGGCGAGCTCACTTAGCCTCAGTGCACTAATGACGATGAGCCTCGGGCCAAGCTAGACGCTCAAGGTTACATGCCTGCGGTCTTTCTTCACAAAGAAATCAGCAGCTCTCATCTTAGGGGAATAAAGCCAAACCATATCTCTGCTTGGATGGAGGCTGACTCACTGGCTCACTCTGCTGCTATGCCGGCTGTTCCTTGGCTAAAGCTCTGTTCTTCTGCAATTTCTAATCTGGGAAAAGCTGCCTTGTGGTTTGGCCTTTTGATTCACAGATGTCAGGACCTGTTCACACTTTCTCACCTTCCATCAGCTGGTGTTGTTTTAGTCAGTGAGCTGCAAAGACCTTGAAACAGGACCTGCACGCACAAAACAAGCACCTCATCTGCTGCTGTGATTTCTGTACAAGCACGTTTATCGCTGTCTGATATGATTACTTTAAATTAAACAAGTGTACAAAATATACATTTAGTGTACATCAACTAATTTTAGCATCTTTCTAATCAGCAGTTTTAAATATAGCAACCAATGAGATGCAAACAAGACTCAATCTCTTTGCTGGCTAGCGAAATATTCAAGCTGCCTGCAAAACAGGTTGCATGTCATTTCCATAAATTGGTGGAGGCGATACCTACTGTTGTTAATTATTCATGTGCCAGTAATGTGTGCATCTGTTCTCCTCGCAGACAGAAAAAAAGGAGGAGGAGAAGATCCAATTGATCAGTTGCAGATAAAATGGTATCTGGTGCTGCTGATGCGTTGTAATTGAAAACACTGGTGTGTTATTATGTTCCTTTTTCATACAAAATATGTGTGAAAGCACTTCACACTGCAGGAGGAGCAAATTTGAGAAGAATGAATATGATACCTGAATCTGAGTTGTGCAAATGTAAATTATAGTGTTTGAATTAGAAGTTTGTCTTGCTTTTATAGTACTCTGAATACTTCTTACAGGTCTGAATAGTTTTGTTTTGGAGCGTGATGAAGGGTTCCGTGAGGTATGTTGGTGTGTCAGCCATGAAGGTGGCTTTCTCTCAAACATCGCCATGGTAACTTGTGATAAACTCCTAATTTGCTCCAGTGGAGGTTTGGGTTCAAAGAAATGCAGCCTTATACAGATTATTGTTTTACTCACATAACATGGATGTATTCTTGTAGAAGACTTTATGTAAGCAGGTTAGTGATACCACCTAACAGAAAAAGCAGGTAACACAAATTGCATTGTCTCCAGTCACTACAGGAACATGGACTGTGTGCATTCAGGGCGTGATGCAGAAAATGCACTGGGTGAATCCAGTTTTCTTAACTTTTGCTTGCCGTTGTTTCTACTTTCAGTAGATTGCCTTGTGCACGCAGCGTAGAAGCCTAGCCAGGTAATGTTCCTGCGGAGCTGAACCTAAACAAACGCTCCAAAATAACTTAAAAAGAACATATAGAGTTTAGGAAAACGGGCCTGTGATGGAACAAAGGCACAGAGAGAAGCTGGAGGGTTACACGCCGCTGGAGGTGATCAGATAACAGGGAGCAGGTGTGATAGGTGGTGAAATGAAAAACTGAGAACTGAAAATCACAAGAGGATAAAGATGTCAAGTAAAAGAAGGAATCAAAATAAAACTCAGATTTGAGACATAATCCTTTATTCTTTTCTAAAGCTGCACATCGTCACCTCTGTTAATGACAGACAGGAGGGAACGGGACAATTCTTGTTTCATTTAGTTGAAAATAAAATGTGTGTTTTACAAAAGAATGCATCATACAAGCAGACACTGATTCTCTACATCAAGCAAAAGAGACTTCCTTTAAAATATTCAAAATTCAGATCACAAACAGGATGAACTACTTTAAGTACGTTTTTGCCTTCTGTTGACTCTCCTGCACCTTTGTTTACCAGGAATACCTGTGTCCACTGAAGGGGTTTGTGTAGAGGAGCATGTTGTGACGCCATGTCTCTGGAGATGGAAAAGACCATCACCAAGCTGATGTACGACTTCCAGAGGAACTCTACATCTGATGACGACTCTGGTTGTGCTCTGGAGGAGTATGCCTGGGTTCCCCCCGGTCTCAGCCCCGAGCAGGTAAACAAACAAACAACTCACAGTTCAACTCTTATGTTTCAGCAGCAGAACCAAACTGTTTGATTGATTCAAAACTCTATCATGCTGGCCATTTTCAACACTTTAGAGGGATATTTTTCAGGCACAGCTGGCACAAGTTGGATAATAGAGCTAAGCCATTCCAATTTAAATACATTAAATCGCATGTTCTGTTGAATTGTCTTTTTATTTACACATGCACATTTTGCAAATTTAAGCCTTGTAACACTGGATAAAACCACACAATATTTCCAAAAGTGCCACCTTTTTACTGCTCAAACAATCCTGTCGGATTTAGTACGTCTTTAGTGCATTGGGTGATAGACAGGTGTCTTTCTACGCCCCTTCAACTTGCTGCTCAATTAACCACGGGTCAGCCCAAGGCGACAGGTGTCAATCATTGAGGGTGGACATACAATAATGCATATCTTTAAGGTGTTTGTGGGTGTGGTTTGGCGTAGACTGGGTGAGAGGGTCTTGGTTGCAGAAAGGGGAGGGGCCTGATACTGGCTGGGCAAGGTCAGTCGCCTGACTCCACTCAGTTTTGATTGGATTGTTCTCCCATCATCCAAATGTAAATGTTAGTAGTAGTAGTAAGTAGTAGTTAGTAGTTTTTCCAAACGGTGGAGGTGTTTCATGGTTTCTAGATGAGTAAACAAGATGTCTGACTCCGCCCACAATCTGACCACGCCCTATGCTGTGTTTGGGGGTTGAAGTGTGCTTCTCTTTAGGGTAAGGTATGTTTATTCATGTTGAGTTCAGTTTGATCAAAGTGATTAGTAATAGTGTCGAGCCGTTTGAAGTTGCGTTTTGCAAAGCCGTTAAATATGGAAGAATGAACATAAATGACAGTTAAAACTCTTATTAGAGCTTTTGAGACATTTGTTGCAGAGACTGTGTGTAAGGTTTACAGTATGTGTTTTACGTGCTGTTATACCTACTGGGCATTTTGTTGTTTTGAAGCAGGTTTTCTTTATTTCAGATGGGATGCTGCTGCTGCTGCTGGGATCTAATCTGCAGCTGTTTTGTAACATATCTGTTAGATCTTCCTACAAATATCACCACCAGCTGTCACTTAAAATTTGGAATTCTAAAGAAAAAGAAATGAATAGTCTGTGGTCACTGTAAACCCACAGTACGATATCTGTGTTTGGATTGAAGGAAATGAGAGGGCAGGGCTGACATCCACGACAAATCACAGAGACTTGGCTGTCACAGGAGAATAATTGTAGGGACATTTTTCAGCTGTCAGAGTTTAAACTGATGTTATCCAGGAACCTAATTCAGAGTCCAACAGACCACCAGGCACAAAGCTGATGGTACAGTCAGCAGAAACCAGGTAAAAACATAGGTAAACTGTTTGGTTTGTGTTTCAAGTCTAGTATCGGATCATTTAACAATCGTTTGCACGTTTGAATGTTGAAATTAAAATTTCACGTTTAAAGATAATTGTTTCCCTGATCACCATCGCTTGCACAACAGTGCATATTTTAATTTTTCAGGCACAGTGATGCTTTTAGTTCACTGGAACTCTGTTTGTTTTATATTTTAACACATTCTTGCAGATTTAAACCCTGTGGAGGAGAAGTAATTAGAGTCAGTGAAGCCTAATTGGAAATGTGATGCAGTTTATATGAGCTTGCAGATTTTACTATTCCCAGTTTGGAACATTTGCAGTTTAATGCATTTAACTTCATGCACATCTAAGCCTAATGAATCAACGCTTTGTCCTTTGTGTGTGTGTGTGTGTGTGTGTGTGCGTGCGTGCGTGCGTGTGTGTGTGTGTGTTTACTTTTTATCTTTGCATTTTCTGAGATAGCATCTAAATTTTATGTTCAGCTGTATGAGCTCTAAACACTTTTGTCTTTATTCAGTGAGAGAAACACAATAATGCATCAGGCCTCCCAGGGCTCAGATGACAGGAAGAGCCGATAACTGTCATTTTCTCTAGTCAGCCATCTTGACAGGATGTTGAAAGAGACTGCAGCCTCTGTTATCCGGCAGGAGGTGCAGCCAATTGTAGTGGCCTTTTTCATTTTTAATGCACTTGAATGTAATGATGTTTAAGCCTGTCAATTCTCATGTCTTTCTGTAAATCGGTGGGGGTGGGGGGGTGGGGGTGGGGTAATCCCATTTGTGAAGAACTGCTCATTGAGCTGTCACATTTCCAATCATTTGACAACATTCATTAAGATTGTTTTTTTTTTTTCAAATGTTTTGCCTTCTAGAATAAACATCTGTGTCAATATTCTATGTTCACTCCTCCTTAGCACCCTAACCCAACTCAAGCACAGAATGTCACAATCTGAGAAACAGAAAAACAAACAGCAATGCCAGACTTTTGTTGAAATTTCTAAAATTATTTGCTTTAACACATAAAAAGAAACTTTTCATGTCATGCCTACAAGGACTGGCTACTTGGACTGCAATTGGGCGAGAGCTGAACTAATTCATCCTATTATTGATTTAATTAACTTCAGACAGAAAATATCACAACCTCAGTTTGGAAGATTGATGGGCTAACAGCTAGTCACATGAGGACCAGATTCAAACAATTTTTACAGTTTTAGAACATCTTTAAGGTCTAAAACTTTCATAGCAGTTTATTTATCCATAATTTCCTTCACTGATCCATGGAGGAAGTTACAGGTTCAAAAGGGACATCCAGACATTCCATTCCCAGTGAAACTCTAAAGCTACTAAAGAAGCATCCCTGGGTTTTCCCAGACTAGAAAGAGCATTTATTCCCTCCATCGGGTTCTGGGTCAGCCTCATTTACTCCTTCTAAAAAAACATGCACAGAAAACCTCAGAACTATGAGAAAAACTGACTTATTTTGATGTGGGGCTTTACTCTGAGCTTCCTCCAGATGGTGAAGCTCCTCACCTTCTCTAAGGCTGATCCTGGACACCTTACAGTGGAAACTCACTCCAGATGTTGTTCTTTTGGTCAGGGATCAAAATATCCTGATCATGTTGGAACTTAGGCATACCAGTTCGACAAGAGTTCAGCCTTTTGTCTCAGATCCTTCTTCACTACAACACACCAGAGCATCATATTACTGAAGATAAAGCCTTTTTCTGAGGGTCCATCACAAACTCTGTCCTACCAATTATCTTCAAAATCACACTACAGTCTACTGGTATTTTAAAACCTTAAAGCCACCATTAATTGTGTTACATTGTTTTTTATAAGCTAAGGAGCTAGCTAGCTGTTATACTTTTAGTTGTCATTTTCATTTATCTGTTACAATAACCAATAACCGTTCACCAATAATCTAATTTGATATTGTAAAGTGTAAAAACTTTAAAAGTGATAAAAACATTAGTATTTATTAATATTTTATGTGTCTCAATCAAGTTGAAATGAAGGTCACATTGAGACAGATTTACTTCTCAGTCGACAAAGGGGTTGTCAGTTTTTTCTCCTTTCAAAATGACCAAAGAGCAAAGTAGTCTTTGTTCACAATATGTCAGCCTGAGGGGTTGCTAAGTCTTCTGCAGTGTCGCCATTTGTAATTTGACATGGGCCTGCGCAATGCAGCAGTGTTTTGTGAAAATCCTAAGCAAGATACAGGAGCGACCCAGAAGTTATTTCTTGTATTGTTAAGAAGCCACTGCGTCTTTTTGAAAATAGTGGATAAAGAAAGCTAGAGGCTAACGTTGAGCTAACAATGCTAAAGGGAAATTTAAAAAAAATAATCGGCTCTAGTGGCAGACTGGGGTGGTGGTCCCTATCTTTATGAAGAAGAGACCAAAGGGTGTGGTCCAACTATAGGGGGATCACACTCCTCAGCCTCTCCAGAAAGGTCCACTCCAAGGTCCTGGAGAGGAGGGTCCAATCAATGGTTGAAATCGGATAGAAGAGTAGCAGCGTGGTTTTCATTCTGGCAGTGGAACTGTGGACCAGCTCTTTACCCTTGTTAGGGTGATGGAGGGTGGGTTCACGGCCAAGTGTTAAGCGGCTGGGATGATCAGCACCTCCAAATCCAAGACCATAATTCTCGACCGGAAAAGGGCATCTCGTCAATTCTGGATCAGGAGGGAGGTTCTGTCTCAAGTGGAGGAGTTTAAGTATCTTTGGGACTTGCTCCATGCTGTAGTTCTTTTTTAAAACACAGAGCCGTTTTATTTACCTGTTTTCCTGCTACGTTTCATTTGCGGCTGCAAACTTCCTCAGGTAGCGACAACCTGAGGAAGTTTGCAGCCGCAAACGAAACATAGCGGGAAAACAGGTAAACAAAACTGCTCTGTGTTTTTAAAAAGAACTACAGCATGGAATTAGAGATACGACACAGCAAGAACACACCTAAGATGTTCAAAGAAGAATTTTGGACTTGGTCATAAGTGAGGGGAGAAGGGAGCGGTAGAACGACAGGTGGCTTGGGGCAGCATCTGCGTTGGTGCGGACCCTGAACTGGTCTGTCGTGGCGAAGAAGGAGCTGAGTCAGAAAGAAGGCAAGGCTTGTGATTTACCGGTCGATCTACGTCCAGACCCTCACCTATGGTCATGAGCTTTGGGTAATGACTGAAAGAATAGCATTCCACATACGGTTGGTCGAAATGAGTTACCCCCAGAGGGTGGCCTGGCTCAGCCTTATAGATAGGGTGAGGAGCTCGGACATTCAGGAGGGACTCAGAGTAGAGTCGCTGCTCTTCCATATCAAAAGGAGTCAGCTGAGGTGGTTTGGGCATCTTGTCAGGATGCTGCCTAGACACCTTCTTGGGGTGGTGTTTTGGGCATGTCCTGCCAGTAGGAATCTGGCCTGGGAATGCCTTGGGGTCCTGCCGGAGGAGCTGGTGGAAGTGGCTGAGGAGAGGGCTGTTTGGGATGCCCTACTTGAGCTTCTACCCCCGCGATGAACAAATGACATCAGCCCTAAAAAAGTCTCAAGCTACTTTTTCAATGAGTGTCAACTTGATATTACAGTGAAATGCATTTATCTATTTGTCAGCTTACTGTGTATGACTCGACTTTGCTCGTCGACAAGCTTCTGCTGGTGGAGAGTGAGAAAGTCACTCTTTGCTTGAAAAATGGGCATCAGAAAACAAATTTCACCACGGGATGTCGTTCTTACTTCTTTCTTACATAATGCACCTTTAAGGTTGGAGTTGTTTTATAATGGTAAAAAAAATCAAGGTGTCTAGCTGTTAGCATTTCAGTCTGATCAGAACTGATCTGTTTCTCCAAACTAAGGTCATTCAAAGATCTATCGACAACAGAATATTAGTTGCTTCTGACCTTTTAAGAAGAGCAGAACTGCTTGAAAGACAGTAAATGAAGCTTGTTTGTACTTCAGCTAATTATTGGCCATGAAAACCATCTGCAGATAAATCACTGAGGGAAAAAAGAGGAGTTGTGTGCACAAGCTCACCTATGGCTCATTCAAAGAGAAGAGATGTTTCTCACCAAGCCAATCTACGTGGAACAGAGCACGAGGGGCGGAGAGGCACGCCCTTTTTTCCATTTTCCACCTGACTCATTATGTAAAATGAATAGGAAAAAACTTGACTGAACATAGAGAATTTTGCATTAAAGATTACCTCGCTGAAAATCAGACAAGCAACAAGATTGCTTTCCATCCTTTGAGTGTCTCCCTCTTGTTTGCCAATCAGGGTTTGCTTTATTTCACCGACTAGCATGTAAATACAAGGAGACGGAGAGGACACCGCAACCTGCTGCATCATGAATCCTAACTGCAGCGAGGGTTCGGAAAACTGAGATCATTTTGTCTCTCTTTCTCTCTTAAAGCAATGAGAATATTGGCTGTTAAAATTTTAAAGAACCTCATTCTGTTCAAGGTGAAGTCGGCAGCAGCAGCAGCTCATTGTGCCGCTCAGTTTCCCATCGTGGCACTGACTTCCAAGGGCGACAAAGACAGAGGGCATAAACAACATCTATTGGCATGAAGAGCATGCTGAACGAATTTAAAAGTAGTTTAAGACTCATTTGATTGGGTTTGTTACATGAATTAATGAAATAAGCCCTGGTATGTAACCTATCCTGCATTAAACTCAGTGCAATTTACAGATTCTGATACCACCAGCTTCAGATTTTACTCAAAGTTGCTGTAATTAATATTTTATTTTACAATGGGAAGCATAATTTGTATGCCAGCAGCGTTTCTTGCAACAATAAACCCTTAGAGAAGGATCCCTTCACTTCTGTTTCTTTCTCTGTCCTGCAGCTTTGCATCATGCTGTAATGGAGCCTTCTAAGGCTTTAAAACCAGATCTTTCTGTCAAGTGTACAGAAAAGCATTCACAGCAATAAATAGAGAGTCAATGTATAATCTGCCCCATTGTGTCTCTGTGACGTGTCTAAATGTTATTGCTGTTGCAACAAATCAAACATAAACATGTTTATTTTATTTTCAGGTGCATCAGTATTATAACATCTTACCAGAAGAGAAGGTTCCTTACATCAACAGCCCAGGGGAGAAGTATCGCATCAAGCAGCTGCTTCACCAGTTGCCACCACATGACAATGAGGTGAAATACTGCACAGATTCCTCTTCTGCATGTGAAAACTAAGAATTTCTGTTTGCGTTCTGCTGTCGATGCATGCTGATGATGAACCGCTGTTTCAGGTGCGTTACTGTAATGCGTTGGATGAGGAGGAGAAACGAGAGCTTAAGATCTTCAGCAACCAGAGGAAAAAGGATAACTTAGGGAGAGGCAGCGTCCGGCCTTTCCCTCTTACCATCAGCGGAGTGGCGTGTGAAAAGGTAACACCCACATTTTCCTCATTTAGAGGATTCTTATTTTAAACGCATTTTAAAAAATTGTTTTTAAAGGGATACTTTGCAACATTTTCTTGAGCCAGTCTGTGCTAAAATGACCATTTACAGGGTTAATGAAATGTCACTCATACCCCCACTGCCAACTGTGGCCAGAATACTGCATTTGCAACTTCAGAGTGCCGGTCTGGTCTGTTAGACGTTGACAAAAATGGAGCCGACTTACCTGGCACTGCAGTCTGCTTCCTGCATATTATAGATCATGAACACAGCTGATTTGTTTCATGTAGTGATGAACCACTCCTGTAGGCACTAATGAAGGCTGAAGACAAAAGTTTTGCTTTCTGTTGTACTAAACTAAAACTAGGGGGTGCTAAAAGTAAGCCAAAACTGCCTAGTCTCTCTTTGATGAAAACCTTTTTACCTTCTTTGTCTGCCATCTTGCAGTTTGCATTCAACAACTTGACTTCCTTCATCTTTTATCTCTTCACTTTTTCCTTCCTTCCACTGTCCTTTCTTTCCTTGATTACAGTGCAGCGGTCAGTTAAACGGAGGTGAAATTGTAGTTTTTGCTGCCAGGGCGGGGCCTGGAAAATGCTGGCATCCTCGATGCTTCGTCTGCAGCACATGTGAGGAACTGCTGGTGGATCTTATATACTTCCACCAGGACGGCAAGGTCTACTGTGGTCGGCACCACTCCGAGAGGCTGAAACCCCGGTGCTGTGCCTGTGATGAGGTGCGCCTGACTGGGCTGGGGGCTCTTCGAGAGTGGAAATGTGGAATGGTTCATAGCTCACAGACTGGGGTGGCTTTAGAAACTGGTCTGACGTGAAAAGATTTAATCTCTTTCATAAAGATAATGGAAATCCTTATTTTGTAAAGCTATGACAATTTAACTCACTTGAAGTTGTAGGATCTATGTTCTAGTCCAAATGTTAATTTTAATTATTTACCTCAGAATAATAAATATGTGTGAAGGGCATTTAAACAGACAAATGAGAGGCATCCCAACATGATGAACCCAATAATGGGACAAAGAAAGAGAGCTGAAGGACAGACGTCCATGTGTAGCTTGATTTAAATGAGGAACATTAGTTACTCTGATCAAAGATTACTGATGTAACTAAAATGTAAGTGCTCACAATACAGAAGCATAGACATAATCTCAGTTTAAACAGAAAACAAACCATTCTCATTATGTTAATTTCATAGCTTTAATATGTAAATGACAAGTTAGATAGATAGATAGATAGATAGATAGATAGATAGATAGATAGATAGAGAGAGAGAGAGAGAGAGATAGAGAGAGAGATAGATAGAGAGAGAGATAGATAGAGAGAGAGAGAGAGAGAGAGAGAGAGAGAGAGAGAGAGAGAGAGAGAGAGAGAGAGAGATAGATAGATAGATAGATAGATAGATAGATAGATAGATAGATAGATAGATAGATAGATAGATAGATAGATAGATAGATAGATAGATAGATAGATAGATAGATAGATAGATAGATAGATAGATAGATAGATAAAAAAAATTATAATAATGCAGAAAAAGTCTAGAGATTTTATAATTTGATGATTTGGGACATTTTTAGTTTCAACAAAAAGATGCTTAAAATGTGTTCTTTTTCACATTAAATAATCTGCAATGTTTATCTGCTGTTAGGTAATACATGATTATCAGGTAACACTTTACAATAAGGGTCCCTTTATTAACGTTACAGTTGTTAACTATTAAGTGTCAGTAAGGTTAAGGGCTGGGGGTGTCTGCTTAGTAATGCATTACATAAGGTTGTTTATACTTTATTTACTAGTTTTTTTAACCATATTTTTAATTCGTTTTTTGTTCTTGTGAAGCTCCTCATGATTTTTATCTTGAGAGGCACTACATAAAAGATCATTCTCTTTCTTTCTTTCTTTCTTTCTTTCTTTCTTTCTTTCTTTCTTTCTTTCTTTCTTTCTTTCTTTCTTTCTTTCTTTCTTTCTTTCTTTCTTTCTTTCTTTCTTTCTTTCTTTCTTTCTTTCTTTCTTTCTTTCTTTCTTTCTTTCTTTCTTTCTTTCTTTCTTTCGAACATTAATAAAGGGACACTTATTGTAAAGTGCTACTGACTTACCTTTTACTTAGTGGCTGACAACAAATGTAAGCTTCACTTTTCTATTTTTCTCTTGGCTGCTTGACTTCTTTGACTTTTGTCTCAGATTAGATTTTATAAATCAGCTTCCAGGGACCGTGGTGGTAATCCCACCTAAAGACACTGATGTTATTTGTCATCCTATAGTGTTATAATCGTGAGAGCTGATTTCTTTATTTAGACTAGAGCACACTTGACATTGTGTTTAGCCATACTTGTGCAAATACTCAGATAAGCAGTTTGCTGAATAATTCAGAATGCTTTATCAAAACATCTTCTGATCATTTTTTGTGTTTGCTGATACATTTTTCCTCTGAAACACACAGTTAATCTTTGCTGATGAATGCACTGAGGCGGAGGGAAGGCACTGGCACATGAAGCACTTCTGCTGCTATGAATGTCAGACCACCCTCGGTGGCCAGCGCTACATCATGAAGGACGGACGGCCACACTGCTGCAACTGCTTTGAATCTCTGTATGCAGAATACTGTGATGCATGTGGAGAACACATAGGTACAGCACCTACATTGTTGTTCTAACATATATGAGCAGTTGCCAAAACACTTGGACGTGTTTTTCTTTCACCAAAGCGCAAACAGCTCTTTAACGCACGTGTCGCTGGTGTCAGCTCTGAGCCTTATGTGCCGCAGCTGCAGAGAGGCGGGTTCAGTGCAGTGAGATGTAGATGGTTATTATCAACCCCAGTAAAAGTGAAAATGTTGGTTTCAGAGGGTGTCTGCAAACTGTACCCAGATGGGAGCGGTGAGAGATGATTACTGCTAAGAGCTGGAGAGCCTATGTGAAGGCATTGAAATAAATGGAAAAACCTCACACAATCAAGACGAATACTGTCTGGTTAACACTGGCTTCTGGATTGTGTTCATTTGTTCACTGGAAATAAATTAACTTATAGGATGAATGTAAAGACAATTTTCTTTCCTGTTTTAAGGCATTGACCAAGGCCAGATGACATATGATGGGCAGCACTGGCACGCAACGGAGGAATGTTTTTGTTGCGCCCGCTGCAAGAGATCTCTGCTGGGCCGCCCCTTCCTTCCAAAGCAGGGGCAGATCTTCTGCTCACGTTCCTGCAGTGCTGGTCAGGTGAGAGAATTCAAAACACTCTTAGATTCTGATGGCACCAGTTATAACTTTTAAAATAATGTTTGGGTGTCTGTTTACGGAGTACTTACTGTATTTCTGAATGTTTCAAATAATCAGGATCCAGAGGACTCTGACTCTTCAGACTCTGCCTTCCAAAGCGCTCGCTCTCGTGAGTCCCGCCACAGCACCAAGATTGGAAAGAAGGAGCGCAGGAATGCCGAGCAGGATAGGCGCAGTGCCGAGACTCGCCAGTCAGCTCCTCCACCCATGCCTGACCGTCTGTCTACTGAAATTGATCCCCTCTCTGTTCAGATGGACCGATTAAGCCTTTCATCTAGCCAGACTCCAAGCAGAACGCCTAATCGCACACCCAGCCGCACTCCGAGTCGAGCACCGAGCCTTAACCAAGTGTGGATGAGCAGGGATGAATCCTACATCCCTGCTTCTTATGAGGGCCCCCAACGAGATCCCTCACCCACCCCTGCCCCTATACATCTGCTGGGTCAGTGCAATGCTAGGCAGGGATACAATCCCAACACAAATGCTCATCCGCCTGCCCAGACTCCTGCCAACCCTGGGAAAAGGCCCGATTCCTGGGGGAAGGAGCAAGGCAATGCCAAGAGGACCCCTATGGCTGCCCTGAGGGGTCAATCCTTCAATGAAAACTGGATCCACCACAACCAAGAGGAGTTCAGGCCAAACAAGCTCCGAACACAGATGAGCTTCAATGAGATGCCAAGCCAAAATCAAGGCTTCTCTGACAAGAGGAGCATCAGCCTGCACGGATTCCAGAGAGACGGTCGGCCCCCACTGACTAGAAGAAACCACATCACTGCCATGAGCTTTAATGAGCCCCTCACTCCCCTAGAACAGACCCCTCGTGGATCCATGGACTCTCTCACTATGTCTAACCCTACAGGTAATAAACAACACAACTGGGTTTAAATCTATAGGATGTATCTGAGAAATGTAACGTTTGTTTTACTGTTTTAGCAGGTAACTCTCTGGATGGTGTCACTAAACGTCAGGAGCATCTGTCACGGTTCTCCATGCCTGACCTGAGCAAGGACTCCGGTGTAAACGTGTCTGAAAAGAGCAACATGGGCACCCTCAGCTCTTCAGTCCAGTTTCACAGCACAGAGTCTTTGTCCTCCTCTCGTCCCTACAACAACATGTATGCTCCCCTGAGAGTGGGGTACCCACTGCAGTACTGGGATGGACCGCAGGATCTTGGCTTTGATGGCAAAGGACGCACTGGAGTGATGGGGAGCAGCGGAAACCTACGGATGGCTCCCATGAGTGACAGAATGCCCCGCCGACGCATAAATGGGCAAGAAGCTGTTTCACAGCAGCAGCAGCCACAGCCCAGGCGCCGCAAGCACCATCGCGGAAACAATGGCAATGGTCAGCACCGCAGCAGTCGCCACCACAAACGCTCTCGCCGCTCTCGCTCCGATAATGCCTTACACCTGGTGGCAGACCGCCCCACTCAAATGGTGGAGCTTCCCTACCGCCGCGTCCAAGAGGATTATGATCGCTTCCCTTCTGGCCAAGCAGCTCGAGAGTTGTACGGTCTGGAGCCAGGCGGATACAGACAGCAGCCCCACCGGACCTGTCCTCGCACCACTTCTGATCTTACCTTGCAGAATGCTGGCTGGCAGCCCGTAGGACTGGGTGGACCATGCTGGGGTGATGGCTACATGGAAGGTCCTGACCCCTGGTGCTCCAGCTGCTCCTCTTCCTCTGAGTCTGAGCCAGATGAGGGGTATTTCCTGAGTGAACCGATCCCTCGACCTGTACAGCTGTGCTACATCAACAACGAGGACCTGCGTCACCGCTACAGCCCATCTGGGATGGGTGCCCATCATGGACCTCTGCATGGACCAATTCATGGCCAGCTACACACTCGCCAGAGGAGGAAGAGCAAAAACTGTATAATTTCCTAGATTTAGAGCAAGGAGCTAAGGAGGGATGGAAGAGTGAAAAGGATGAGAGAGAAAAAGGTAAGAAGACAGGAGAAAGAGCAAGAGAGAAGGAACAGAAAGAGTGGGAAGGTGAGAGTGTGTGCTTGTGTGTGTGAATGTGTGTGTGTGTGTGTGTGTGCACGCGCAGAAAGGTAGAAGAGAGAAATCATCCCATGTTCTGTGCTTGTGAACTTGCACAACTCTACACTGGGTAGTGTTTGTGTACACCTACACAGGATGATTTAATCTTAAGAGGAAGTTGGGCTCTCTTACACAACAGGAATGTTTACAGCGATCAAGATCAAGTCTTATTACGGCACCAGGAAGCACTGATCCACTTGACTGCTAAATATGCTGCGGTCAAGGTAAATAAGATGTATGTGTGTATGTGTCTGTGAGTGCATTCACAATTTCTTCAGCCTGAAGCAGAAAGTAAACCTGCAACGATCTGACCAATCCTACATCTCATAGAGCTATCAACTTATTCTATGTGGACAAATGAGGAATTGTGCTGGGATAGTGACAGCTATGTGCTAGATTCCAAGCTGTGTCATTGTTTACCTCCGTGGAATCCAAATGCTGCTGGAATATAGTGTTGGCTTGCTAGCCCTGACTTCACCCTGTACAAAACAAAGAAAAGTCTGTTGAACCTTGTGATCTACATAGCCAGCTCTCCACGCTTTACCAAGGACAGGCAGCCTCTGCTCCTTGCCCATTCAGGCACAGTAACGTCAGGTATGGTCCTGTTTTCTTTTCTGCAACATGCTTTGTTTCTTTTTTTCTTCCTTTTTTTTCTTGGGAATCATCTATAAATAATTAACAATATTAAAAATAACATTACTTATTCTAACAATAATAAAATGATAATGCAAATAATTATATTACAAAAAATACCTGCTAAATGTATATATAGTAATAAACTTTAACAATGGATGTAGTACTGTAAATGTCCTGTAGATATGGTCTTAAATATTTATATATTTTGTAACAAAAGAATCATTATTTGTATAACATTATAGAGATGGGGAGACTTGCATGTTCATTTGTTGTTGTCTTATACTGAAAATAAAGGATACTTCAACCAGTGAACTGCATCATTTAAGTTTTGTCAGGTCTCAGCAGAAAGCCCAAAAACGGGACAAGAATCGACTTTACTCAGCATTTTAAAGATCAGACTGGATAATCTGAGTTCAAAGCCATAATCCTGAAAGCTGCTGTTCAAAGTTATTTAAAACAGTTAAAGCTGCTGTCCGGAGATTTCCCCTTTCAGGAATTATGGATGATTTTTCAAAAATCCTTAAAAGCAATTGTCTTATGTACCGTAAAATAATGTAGGCAATACCTACTTTTTAATAATTTTTTTTTTCTACTAAGCCCGCCCACTGTCCTGAGCGCCAGTCAGCACTAACCACTAGCGTTAGTGCTCGAGCGTTTAAGGACGTACAGTGGGGCAAAAAAGTATTTAGTCAGCCACCGATTGTGCAAGTTCTCCCACTTAAAATGATGACAGAGGTCAGTAATTTACATCATAGGTACACTTGAACTGTGAGAGACAGAATGTGAAAAAAATATCCATGAATTCACATGGCAGGATTTTTAAAGAATATATTTGTAAATCAGGGTGGAAAATAAGTATTTGGTCAATAACAAAAATTCAACTCAATACTTTGTAACACAACCTTTGTTGGCAATAACAGAGGTCAAACGATTATTAAAGGTCTTTACCAGGTTTGCACACACAGTAGCTGGTATTTTGGCCCATTCCTCCATGCAGATCTTCTCGAGAGCAGTGATGTTTTGGGGCTGTCACCGAGCAACACGGACTTTCAACTCCCTCCACAGATTTTCTATGGGGTTGAGGTCTGGAGACTGGCTAGGCCACTCCAGGACTTTCAAATGCTTCTTACGGAGCCACTCCTTTGTTGCTCGGGCGGTGTGTTTGGGATCATTGTCGTGTTGGAAGACCCAGCCACGTCTCATCTTCACTGATGGAAGGAGGTTTTGGCTCAGAATCTCACGATACATGGCCCCATTCATTCTGTCCTTAACACGGATCAGTCGTCCTGTCCCCTTAGCAGAAAAACAGCCCCAAAGCATGATGCTCCCACCCCCATGCTTCACAGTAGGTATGGTGTTCTTGGGATGCAACTCGGTATTCTTCTTCCTCCAAACACGACGAGTTGAGTTTATACCATAAAGTTCTACTTTGGTTTCATCTGACCACATGACATTCTCCCAATCCTCTGCTGTATCATCCATGTGCTCTCTGGCAAACTTCAGACGGGCCTGGACATGCACTGGCTTCAGCAGCGGAACACGTCTGGCATTGCAGGATTTGATTCCCTGCCGTTGGAGTGTGTTACTGATGGTGACCTTTGTTACTGTGGTCCCAGCTCTCTGCAGGTCATTCACCAGGTCCCCCCGTGTGGTTCTGGGATTCTTGCTCACCGTTCATGATCATTTTGACCCCACGGGATGAGATCTTGCGTGGAGCCCCAGATCGAGGGAGATTATCAGTGGTCTTGTATGTCTTCCATTTTCTGATAATTGCTCCCACAGTTGATTTTTTCACACCAAGCTGCTTGCCTATTGCAGATTCACTCTTCCCAGTCTGGTGCAGGTCTACAATTCTTTTCCTGGTGTCCTTCGAAATCTTTTTGGTCTTGGCCATAGTGGAGTTTGGAGTCTGACTGAGGCTGTGGACAGGTGTCTTTTATACAGATAATGAGTTCAAACGGGTGCCATTAATACAGGTAATGAGTGGAGGACAGAAAAGCTTCTTAAAGAAGACGTTACAGGTCTGTGAGAGCCAAAGATTTTCCTTGTTTGAAGTGACCAAATACTTATTTTCCACTCTGATTTACAAATAAATTCTTTAAAAATCCTGCCATGCGAATTCATGGATTTTTTTTCACATTCTGTCTCTCACAGTTGAAGTGTACCTATGATGTACATTACTGACCTCTGTCATCATTTTAAGTGGGAGAACTTGCACAATCGGTGGCTGACTAAATACTTTTTTTGCCCCACTGTACCTCGGCTGATGCAGAGTTGGCGACCTTTCTCATATAAATATATGAAAACACACAACTTAACATAATGTGCTTTAGCTGTTTTGCCAGCTAGAGGAGCGTGGTCATGAACGAGAGGTGTTTCTTTCTGTCGTAAATACAGAAATGAAATGCCTTGGTGTGATACGGTTGTCAGCCACTAGATGGTGCCATAAAACAAATAATTCGGACATCTCCTTCAAAATGACAAAGTGTAGTTTTTACCATTAATCTCTGAAAATATCCAACAAAATGTTGAAAAAGAATGAAATGACGCCCAGTTGAAAAATACTGGTGGCTTCGTAACACGTGACCAAAAAAATCAGATCTAAAAGAGCGGGTCAGTCTCCGGGTGAGGCCAGATTAGATGACATAATTCCTTCTACGGGAACCAAAGAGGTTATTTTACACGTGATGAAAGGAAGTCTGATGTGCGTGTCCTTTTGCTGGGGGGATTTTTGACCCTAATGGACATCCGTCGGTAAGGTCTTACTTGAACAAAAAAAAATACAGCTTGCTTGCAATGATTTAGGTATTTGCTGCCTCCTATCGCCAAAGAAAATACATACCGTCACTTTAAATGTTGTTTGGTCATAACTTTCAGCACAACCCAAACATTTTCAAATATGAGCATGAATCAGAACTCAATAAATGTTCTCTTCATCTACAGACCTACTAACTCACATCATGGCCTGATGTTATTCATAAATCAATCATTGAAAAACTTAGATAAAATCATGTTTTATTATTGTAAGCACATTAGAAAGAATAAATTATGTCATACAACAGTAAATTCTGATTCTTAGAAATTTTAAAGTAACATAACCGGTATGTTCATCACATTCTTACACATTAATGTGGATTAGCGTTACTAAAGAGACAAAATCAGATGGAGGAAAGAGGGGAATTTTGTCAGGCAGTACATGAGAGAATATAGGAAGATTGTGATCAGGAAAAATGTCTGAAAATGAAATGAAATCAAACCTAAATGGCCCACCAAAAAGGAACAATGCCAACAACTATTCATCTAAATAATGCAACAACTCCCTGGAGTCATAGTCCTCAATGAATTTCTCCATGGCCTCAACGCAGCGCTTGCCAATGTCCCGGAGGTTCTCCTGCAGCGAGGACTGGATGGGACGCTCCAGGGCTGGATCTTTTGCAATGAGCATCTTTGCAACCAGGCCAAACATTTCACATTCCTGATAGTACACCTGGAAGTCAAGCATAACCGCAGAGTCAGGCCAAACACCAAAGTTACAGGAGGAAGGACACCAGAGAAGAGAAAAAATGGGAGCGTTGGAGGAAGACCGAGTGGAACTAACGAGTTAGGTGGGAATCCACGTCATGCATTTCCACTGAATGGATTAACACAGAACCACTCACATCCAGACTGGTCCTAAGCGTCCACTGTGCAGTGACTGTTGTGCACATTTTTGCAACCGCTACCATAGTGAGACTCCTTTCTCTCACAGTGTTTCTACGTTCCTGCAACCATGGAGATATGAGAAAAGCAAAAAGCAAAAGCATCTTCTCCCATCAAGTGGGTGGAAGCACAAGGGCAGTCTTCCACACAAACAGCAGGCCGACGAGCACAGCCTTATGCGATGTTTGTCACATTGAAGGCATCATTAAAGCACGTGCCAGAGCCTCTCGTGATACAGGTGAGCCAGTGATGCCTTTTTTGATCAACGAGGGAGAAACAAATCAAACGATGAGCAAGACCCCCTGTGACAAGCTTAGACAAATAAAGCCAATGGTGACACTTACATTGCCTGAGGCTCAGCACTTCAAAACTGATGTTTATACTACAGGAAACAAATCTTTTGTTCCTTGTTTCATGTCTCTCGACGATTACTGAGATTTTCACCCTGTCACTCTCTCTAATCCTGGCTTCTCTTATCTCGTCTTTTCCTCTGTTTATAGCCATGTTCCTCCCAAGGTGTGTGTGTGTGTGTGTGTGTGTGTGTGTGTGTGTGTGTGTGTGTGTGTGTGTGTGTGTGTGTGTGTGTGTGTGTGTGTGTGTGTGTGTGTGTGTGTGTGTGTGTGTGTGTGTGTGATTACACTCCCCCACCTCATCTATCTCTCTCCTCTTCTGTTGGATGGCTCTGTCTCGTGCTGCCATCTGGCTCGCCGTTAAAGGGAGCTCCCCGTCTCTGCTCCACTCTCTGTCTTTGCTTGTAGTTTCTCTGTGATCCCTCTCTCTGCTTTGGTTCCTTCCGTCCTGGAAAACCTGCAACAATAATCAAAACCACTGTTAAAAAATAAATAAAAACTAAAGAGAAAACAGGAACTGGGCTGTTTTAATCACAGTTTGCCAAAAACACAGCTGATAAAAACCATCATGATTGATGTGCTAATGAGCCGAGGTAAAGCAGACAACAACCTGACAAACTGCAGTAAATAACTGATGTTACAAACACACAGTGCAGGTGTACATGAAACCTACGGTGTGAGCTTAAATCAGACACTTCCAGAACCTGAGCTCTAAGTGTTGATGCTTCCTGATGTTTGCAGTCGCTCAAGCAAACAAAACAATGGTTTCACTACGTTTTTTTGTTTGTTTTTTCAGAACGTGTCCACCAACAACCTTCTATACCCATGATTTAAAACATGATCATCTTCTGGTAAAAAATAAATAAATAAAATAAGACATTTTGGGCATGTTTCAAAGTTTTCAGTGATCTCCAGATGATATCACAGATAAAAAAATCAATAGCACTCAGAACATGTGTCTCTCTTTGCAAGCATGAGATTTTTGTTCATAATTTGTAAAACTGACCCGAGATATTAAATGTTGAATATGGAACAATTTCATAAAATTAGATGTCGCTTTGATGTTTCCACCTTTACATTTTTACTACAGTAGATTGGCTGTGGGGTCCATCTTTGACTGGTGGATTCCAAATCAGTTACAGATGAATTTATAATAATAATAATAATAATAATAATAATAATAGATTTGATTTCTAATGCACTTTACATTTCAATGAAATCTCAGAGTGCAATCATTACTGATAAAATCCATGCAGCAGTTGTCTTCTAGAAACCCCTGCAGGAAAAGTCTCCTCTAACTGAATGGGTTGAAGTTGAGATCTCATGAACGTCCTCTAGTCCTGAGCTCCATCTCCTTAGATGTTTTGTGAGAACTTTCATAAGCTGTTTTTAGATATTGTTTAAAGTATTTTTCTGGTTTTCTTCTTTCGTGCAGCTTCAGAAGCTCCTCACTAGTGTCTTAGATGAATGTCTATATGGGCAGAAAAGTACTTTTCACACTCCCAGCATCACTAATGCTAATAAAACGTGGGATTCCATTATGTTGTAGCATAAACAGATGATCCAGCTCCACTGTCAGCTAGGTCCACCCCTGTCATAATGCTGTCTTCACCACCAGATGATGCTTTGAGCTGTAAGCCCACCCGTTTCTTCTTGCTCTTCTTCTTCTGTGATTCTGGTCCAGGTTTGTCTTTGCTCCATCTGTCCAAATAATCATGTTCCAGGACTGCGTACTACATTCATAAAGGCATGCTTTGATTGCAGATTTTCTAATGACACGCTACCTCCTCAAGAGTCTTTTAATACCCACTGCAGCTGTCCTTTAGCGGTTTTCCAGAATGTTCCATGTTGCTGAACTCACCAGGGTATTCCCTTTTTCTTAAGAAACCAAATTTAGGATTTGGATTCAGCTAAAAGGTTTATTGTTAGCCATGAGTTGCATCATCTTTGGACGGTGTGATCTCACAAAAGTAAAGGAGATTAAAGTGAACCCACTAGAGATGCACCAACAAAGGCATCAGGTGATCAGACTCAGACAATAATCAGCATGAGTGGCCAAATCGGTGATCAAACAAACTTATATTTTCTCAGTCTATTTCCACCCTGTACCTATAAATATCCAATATTCTTTCTGATCCATGAATTCACCATGGCAATGTCATGTTCCCAAGCCGAGGTGAGTCACGCCCTCTCCAAACTAACCGTTATTGAGCTGATTTCCCACAAGTGAGGAGCGGAGGGGGCTGCAGCTGCATAAGATTCCCAATCAGGAACTCAGGTATACAAGGAGGATGGAGACACCTCACTACGCCGGATGATTGCTCCAGTTTAGGTAGCCCCAGCCACTCGTACTTGTTATTCGCTTTTGACTCGCTTTTAGATTACTCGGATTTTTGAACTCGGACTATATTTGGATTACGCTTTTTGGATTACCCTCACGTCTGGTGTTGTTGCCTCCTTTCAGAATCTCCACACACCTGCCTCGCCCTTGCCGTTTGAACTCTGGATTCATACACCACATCCCATCCTCCTCCGTTGTTCCTGTCTGGTCCCTCTCTGCTACCTCACCCATCCCGGATCGCTCACCCTCTGCCCAGCGCTCACCTCGGCTTCCCCGCCTCCCTCGTTCACCCCAAGCGCTACATGGACAAGAGCTGTACCGCTCACTCCCCACAGGACTTCCCTGTGCTATTTTTGTTCCCGTTTTCCAATAAAGAACTTTTCTTTTACTCTACCAGCTCGTCGAGTTTGATTCTACACGTCTTGGGTTAGACACTTACCTCGAGTCATGACAGGCAAAGCACTAATTCACACTAGCAGCAACATATTGTCATATATAATGGCATCTCTAAAAAAAACACCTCCACAATAAAGCATCCGACTCTCGATTACTGATGGCCTAGATGGAATCTAAACCGTTACTGAAGCTAAATTGACTGTCTAGCAACGCTCTACTGGAACCTCGCAGCCCTGGCCAGTATTGTGGCACTAACAACCACACCACTTTCAAACTAGGGCTGAAGCATTCTGGAAAGTAATCTAATCGCGATTTTTTTTTCTTCACTATTGCAATTGCAATTTAATTCATGATTATTTTCTCAATGGGCTTTTCTCATATTTTTCAAATAACTTAAGCAAAAAAATTATGTAGCCTGTACAGAATATAAACAAGTTTATTTATCTATATATCATACCGTAAATCCTCTAATACAGGGCCGGGCCTGTATTTGACTCAAGCTCATCAAGCTCCAGGCCTTTATTGGAAGGAGGACCTGAATTAGAGGCAGGCCTCAATTTCTATTTGAGCAAAATGAACTAATGGTTCGCTGGAGTTTTCGACAATTAAAATTGCGCCCACATTTTCAAAGTTAAACACATTTCTTTTAACAACGGTAGTTTCTGCTTCAGCCCTCTCCCCCCTCCCCCTGCGCAGCGGCCGCAAACTCACTGATGCGCCTGCAGCCTCTCGAAGTTCCTGCTGCTCTAAACATTAAGATAATTATTTTATTTTCTGTTCCTCACTTCTGATTACCTTCAGTGGTGTTTGTTGCAACCACCAGGTACAAAAACTAACTTGTTTTTGTTTGACTATTTTTCTGTCCTGCCTGTTTATTATATTCCTCGCAATCCTAAAGAGAAACTGCTACCTGGGTTCATATATATTCACCTTATGAGTTACCTTTGAACTGCAGTTCTAAAAGATCTGCCGACCGCAAAAACAGCGGAGTGCTCGCCGGCCACATCAGTTAGGTGCGTCACAAAGGACAAAACAGGTGATGCGCCCCGCTCCACAGCAGCGAAACGCATCAGGCACAAATAAAAGAATAAAAGACAGAAAACATAAAAGGAAATGAGCCGACATGAACGATCGCGTGTTAAATTAGTTTTTGAGGTGGCGACACCTGATTTGATAATGTTACTGTGGCCGTGCTCAGGACGCAGATGTCTGGAGCACGTCAACAATCAGAGCTTTGCATGCGCAAGCTGGTTAGGGTTAGGATGGGGGTGAGGGGAATGTTAAATTGCAAGAGGGTAAACGTCACAATTTGGTTAAATGTCCGTTTTACGGCGGGTGTCAGTGCCGACGCTCTGGCACAGCACGTTGCCCCCCCCCCCCCCCCCCCCCCCCCCCCCCCGAGCAAAGGAGCTTGTCACCTGCTGACAGCAGGCTGCTGTCTTTTCCGTGGACTGCATCTTGCTGGTCATTATCACGTGACAGCGACTAGTCGATGACAGGCATAAAAAGTCACCATAAAGCGGTGAAGTCGACTAGTGACTAGTTCATACAACCTCTGCTACTGCAGCAGCACCAGTGTTCTGCAGCATAATCAGCACATTCTCTTTGAACTTGATATCAAATTTTCGCCTCCTCTTCGTCTCCGCACGGTAAAAGTTACCCTCGCGGTCTACCACTGGCAAATCAAAAGTGAGAAGGATGACACAACCGCCCCCCTGTGGTACTTGCTTGTTACCACATTCCACCCGGCCACAATAAAAAACCAGCCATTATTCACCTCCGCCGACTCCGACACCGGCCAAAATATGATAACCGGCAGTTAATTAAATACAGGCTAATATTAGAGGATTCACGGTATCTACAATTTTATTGTCTACATAACCATAAACACTCACAAGTAAAGACACAATTTTGTATTTGATGGTGCAATGCTTTGCAGCCAGGAGCACATCCCTTGAAGGAGCATCAGCAACACCTATGAAAATGTATTTGCAGGAAACAAGGGGGTCTCGTTTATCGAAGTATTTTGTGTTTCGAGTTTTTGACATCTATCCATGCAGAGCTTCCATAGTTCAGTTACATCCATAGCTGCTAGCCAAAACTCAGTGGAGTTAAAAGTCTCTTACTGTTTTCTGGCGTTACTAAAATATTTGTCTGTACTTATTTGATTGATGGCAGTTTTAAGCTTTTAATTAGACTCCAAATGTAATCGTTTGGCATGTTCCTAATTCACAATTTGTAAGAATGTTATCAGCAATATTAGCATTAGCATCCCTATGGGTTTTTCCATGTATATTAACATTGTGCTGCCAGTCAAATCGCAGGCTTTTCGATTAAAAAATCGCCTTTTGTCACATTGCAATTTAATTGCATATGCAATTAATCGTTCAGCCCTAGTAAGTCACTTAAATCACCTTTCTTCCCCATCCTGAAGCTCGGGCTGAACTGCAGCAGATAGTCTTGACCATGTCTACATTCCTAACTGCACTGAGTTGCCACCATGTGATTGGCTGATTAGTAATATGTGTTAGCGAGCTGGACAGGTGTACCCAATAAAGTGGCCAGTGTGTGTGTGTGTGTGTGTGTGTGTATATATATATATATATATATATATATATATATATATATATATATATATATATATATATATATATATATATACACACACACACACATTCTAACAGACTTCTAGATACGTTTCCATTCAATTTTTGTCGATCTGGCACCAGTAATCTTCCCTGATATTGTGATCTTTTTACTGGGAAGTGATATCTTAAAGTTTTCTGCTGTTAAAAAGAATGACTCAGTTACCATTGTGTCATCACACTGACACTAATACTAAAAGGTTGTATTTTAATTTTCCTCATGAAATAAGTGCAGATCGTGAACTTACGGTGAATTGAATGTCCGTGTCTCTAATGGAACTGGACCTGGGTGGGACAGCTCTGGACGCTGGAAGACAAACAGAACATTGGGTCACCACAGCAGACCAGTGTGTGCTCTATTGTATACCAACTTACTGACCCATATCAGAAAGTCTTTATTCTCAGGTATCATGGGTCATTTACTTTTGCTACAGTCTGAGGTCAACACAAGTTGTGTCACATTTGCCTCCTGAGCAGTTTCAGACTGCAGCGCTCCCATGCAAAAGCTATATCTCTGTTATGGTTCGTTATGTGCTGCGGTAAGTCTCTCCCTCTCTTCATCTTTCACACTCTCATATACACACAAATCAGCGATGAGTCACCATCATCGCACCATCACTCAGGCACACAAAAAACCTGTTCCACTCTCACACATACACAAACACACACCTCCACAGTGCTGCAGTGTGCGCACAAATAAAAGTGATGTGTGCAAGGATGGAGATGGAGATTTTTCAGCCACACACACACACACACACACACACACACAGCAGAATAAAATCGGATACAAAGACTTCTAGTAAAAATCAGAGTCACAACTATGAAAACAAAGCCGATTTCTGCTGTGTACTTGTGAACTGTTCCCACTGAAAGATGATGAAGAAAATCCTAATTATAAACCCACCTACAGCTAATAATATCACAGTTCTGTTGAGGACACACGCTGGCAGGACAGCAAACAGCTGACTGAAGACACAATCCTTACGTTGTGTGCTGGAAAAGCTTACTCATGATGAACATTGTGTAACAGCAGCTTGTTGCTGCAAGATGGAAACTACCTACCAACCAACAGGCACCACCATAAGCAACTGCCCTCCAAATGTTTGTGAAGCAAACACGAGTGTTAAAGCCTGGACTTGACTGTACCACCACCTAGTGGTGACTGAGCTAAATGCAACAGAGCAACATAAATCCGATGGGTTTCTAGTGTCTTTTTACGGCTTTTACTTGGATTTGTGTCCTTTTTTTTATTCTTTTACATAAAATAGCTGAGCTGTGCTTAAAAATTGGTCTCCCAAAAGGTTTTGTGGCGAAACATATAGTCTTACACATTATATCCACATACAAACAAGTGGTTAATTTATGAGGGATTATGTAACAATATTAATGTGAAAACCCCAGAAAAATGCAGGACTTGAACTGTGTTTGTTGCTGCAAAATAAAGATAAACATAAACAGTTATTTAACTTTTTTTATATTTTAGGTATTTTTAATTATAAGGGTTTTAAGCCTGTGTGTATCTGCACGCCCGGCACAATAATTACAGTGTGTTTGTCTCGTTACAAAGGATTAGAATAACAGGAATTGTGCTGTCTGGATTAGCTGACCTTCGGTTTTCCTCCATAGTCTTACGATGCTAAACGGCAAAACGGGATTATTAGTTTGGGAGATAAAAGCAAACATTATGTATACATTCACTGTAATGAAGTCAATAACACACATTTTTATTTTTCTGTAAAACTCTGAAACCAGCCTCATGTGGAAAATTCATGATGACATGAGACCAATCACATAAAACTTCCAAAGTGGAAAACATCATAAAAGTCAAACTTATATTTCATCAGAGATCTGAGTTCAAATGTTAGTGAAGGTCACATGATCACATTTTATTTCAAGTAATTGTTTTTTCTCCTAATCTTACCTCCAGCATAATAAACCACATAAAAAATTATAACATTATGAATATTTAAATTTGTTTAAACTCACCGTTTGGTTTAGAGGGCGAACTTCCTTCACTGCTCTCTCTCTGCGCTGACCGCTCCCTTTCTCTCTCTTCCTCCTTCTGCCTCCCCTTCTCCTTCGGGGTAATGTGGTGAGTTTTAATTGGGAGGTAATTTCTACGAGGGATGTGAGTTTGGGGCTTCGGCTGCTGGTGCCTCTGGCTGCTGAATCCAGCTCTGTGGATGAAATGATCATCTCTTGGAAACCTGCATCACCATCATCATGAAAATGGAAGACATTTAGGTCACTTCACCTAAATATAAATGAGTGAAAACAGAATTATAGCCAAATTATTAACCCGTCAATCTAACCGAGGCTTGTAGGCTTGTCCTACAGACTTTGGTTTATGAGATCTGGACAACCAGGCCCTGGGCCTAGATGGACTTCGCACTCTTCTGATAGCCCTATGGTCCACCTGTAAAAACAAATAAAACACTTCACACATTAAAAAAAAAGCGGGATAAATCTCTAACACCGCTAAAATAAAAAGTCCTTTTAGGTAATGACAGGATGTACCTTTTTGGTAAACATGCTGCTATCAGTGGGCCTCTTGTCAACCTGTCAGGCAGCGTTTTACGATATTATTAAAGCTGAAACAACTGGGTCACATATTACAACATTCTACAGCTTTCTGCTTTAGTCAAGGTACTTAGTTATCAGCCTTGCATTTCAGGTAAATAAACAAGGTAAATAACCATTTAAACATAAGGGAATCAACATACTTGCAGATGAAAGAATTACACTTTAAAGGGACTTTACGGAGTTTTGAATTTTTATGCTGGTGATTGCCCCCTCAGGCCAAAAGCGGAAAAATGTGCGCAACTTTAAATTGACAAAGGACCTTGCTTACGCACATTTTGGACATGGAGAGCACCTGCTGTGTTGCTGCTGAGAAGGATAAAATTATGAAATCCTGCAGCATTATCACTTGTACTGTACAAGTGATAATGCTGCAGGATTTCATGTTATCCTTCTCAGCAGCAGCACTGCAGGTGCTGCTCTCCATAGTCAATTTAAAGTTGCGCACATTTTTCTGCTAAGTTCTCTTTCATAAATCCCAAAGTTTGCGTGGAAAGTTGCTTACGCAGTTTTCCGACCCCGTTTTGTGCGTAAGCAAGCTTGATAAATGAGGCCCCAAGGGGGTAAGTGAAAAATAATTATGTTTGTGTGTAGTTAGATAAAAGTCGATTTTAATGACGAGATTATCGTTTGTTGCTCAAATGACCGACAGTAAAAGCAGGTTTGGTTAAGTTTGCTACACTTTTATGGTGTGCACGTGACACACTCAGGCAATGACTTAAGTTTAATTTGTGTCATATTTACATTGACTTCCTGGCTTTCTGCTGCTCGTATGTGGTCCATATCTGCCCGTTGCTGAATCTTTATAAGTCCTTTTACTTTTGCTCCAACTCAACAGAACAGGAAGAAAAGCCTCGCGTTAATCCCGTCCATCCATCTGTAAAGTGAAACTACCTTTTCCTCACGCGCACCTCACCTGGCGTTCGATACGCGTCAGCTCACGAGCTGCTGGAAAGCTTTATTTTCTAGTTATGTACTTGTTGTTACTAGTGGCTAAAAGTGTAAAGCATCATCCGGGGTTTACCACGCAGCAAAATAACCCGACGTGCCTCACTTCCTATTCCTCCATCTGCCCAATCAGGTTCCAGCTGCATTGATAATAAACGAAAGGAGAGTTTCCCCACAGGTGTGCACTGTGACCAATGCTGTCGCACCTGATCCTGTCTTTATTATTATTGTTTAATAATAATAATAATAATAATAATAATAATTATTATTATTATTATTATTATTATTATTATTATTATTATTTTGAACATTTAGAATTTGAGTTTTAAAAGCACCCTATTTCCTGAAGGTTGCTTAACTGTAGTGTGTTGTTTTTTATCGCGGTAGCACATTCGTGTGTCATGACGTAGAAAAGGATTATTAAAAACAAATTAGCTTCTAGTGTAATCTATAAAAATTAAATGTCTAGTTCTATTCTTTGAAAGAATAAACTACATGATAAAAAAATCAAAATGTGGGGGTTTAAATTTAGCTCTTTAGGCTACTCAAAACCTAGTATTATTAGTACTGATGATGTCATACACATACAAAGACCTGGGCCTTTTATAAAACTGGGGTTTGTGTATCAATAAATGCCTAACATTCATTGATCCTGTTGACTTTTATTATATTTCAAACTAAAATTAGATTCAGAAAAAATGTATCCCATCAGGGATGCACAATATATCAGCATCAATATCTGTATCAGCCCAAAAATTTCATATGGCTGCATCACTACTGTCTTTACCAAATCTTGAAAATAAAACGATGTGAGACATCACAAGATCTCAGGCAATCTATAAGTGCACCAAGTGTAAATGACGCAGCTACTGTATGTAAAACTAACTGGTCATGGCCATTATGAGGTGGTTTATTTCTTAAAGGAGACAGATTGTGATAATTTACAACTTGGAGAGAACGGTTAGGCACAATATGATAAAATATTATCATCGACACTGTTGAGATGTCATTTTATCTTAATTATGAGATGTTTTTCTCAGTCTGTTTCAGTGAAGCTCCGCCCATGCCCGCTCGGGAGTCTGAAGCACGCCTGCAACAGCGTCATAGGCAAACCAACTGCTGTATTGGAGTTGGTAGTGCAGTAGTTAAAGCATCTGCATGTCATCTTGTTTTGCCATGCCCTGATCCCAGAAGTCGGCAGTAATTATTTTAGCCACTTAAAACAGATTTCATTTTGTTAAATATTTTACTCTAACCACTAGGCTGTTCCAAAACATTAGTCACCTAAGACACACCCTGTGCTGGCCATTATATGGATCATTGTGGATGTCACACCCTGTCCTGTTTCCCTGTTTGGTTCAGCCTTGTGTCTCGTTAATTACTCCCACCTGCCTCTCGTTTTCCCAATCACCTAAGCTCCCAGTCCTCCTGTATTTAAACCCCTTCTGTTCTGTGTCTTGTGTCGGTTCATTGTTTTGTTGTCCTGCGTGTTCATTATTAAATCCTTGTTTTAAATATACCTGACTGCCTGCCTGCCTGCCTGCCTCCTTCCTCACCTGCGTTTGGATCCTGCCTCCGCTCCACTCACCAGCACACGTGTGACAGAATGAACCGACCCAAACCCGGAGAAGGATCCAGCAGGGAGGTTATTCCCTGGGAGTTCCTGCTGCAGTTTCTCTCCGCGGACCGTCGGCCGGCGTCTTCTCCTCCTTCTGCTTCGCCTCGCTGAAGACGCCTTCGCCGACCCTCGGCCGCCGCGTTCCTCCCTGTCCTCCCGGAACTGGAGGCGAGTTTGGACCGGGAGCCGCTGCCAGATCGCTCCAGTTTCGTGGGCACGAGCCTGGCGGTCTGTTCCCCCGGAGTTTGTCCGCGGCGTGGAGAAGAACGCCGAGCTCCACCGCAGCCCTGTGTCCCGGGACGGAGCTGCGGACTCGCCGCTGCCCCTGCCCGACGCAGCGCTTTGGACCCGCCCCCGGCCAGGTCAGCAGTCCCGTCACCGGTCCGATCGGCACCCCCGTCGTCTGCAGGTGGAGGAGCAGCACCCGCAGCCCAGCTAATAGAGCTTCAGGCGGAGCTTGGCCGGATCCGCAAGCTCGTCAGCCTCAAGGAGGCCCACCTGGACACTCTAGCTTCCTCGTCTCAGAGCCAGAAGAGCAAGCCCGAGGTCCACCCAGCAGAGCTCGCCGGTCTCCGGGCTGAGCTGGCACGGCTCCATCAGACCCTCAGTTTTAATCAGCTCCAGCTGGATGGTGTGTCCTCCCTGCTCACACAGTTTTCAGCACCACCGGTTCTCTCACGTCCAGTTCCAGCAGTGGTCCCAGAGGTCGCACCGCATCCAGTCCAGCTTGTCCAGGCAGCTCCTCCCGCAGCGGCTCTGCCTCCGGCTCAGAAGCTGACGGAACCGGCCCAGAAGCTGATGGTAACGGCCCAGAAGCTGACAGATCTGGCCCAGAAGCAGACTGTACCGGCCCATAAGCTGACGGATCGGGCCCAGAAGCAGAGGGTACCGGCCCGGAAGCAGACGGTACCGGATCCGGTCCAAAAGTCGGTGGTCCAAAAGTCGGCGGTCCAGAAGTCGAGGGTCCAGAAGTCGAAGGACCAGAAGCCGACTCCCCCGGACCAGAAGCCGACTCCCCCAGACCAGAAGCTGACACCCCCGGACCAGAAGCAGATGGTTCCGGTTCCGGTCCAAAAGTCGGCGTTCCAAAAGTCGACGGTCCAGAAGTCGACGGACCAGAAGCCGACTCCCCCGGACCAGAAGCCGACTCCCCCGGGCCAGAAGCCGACTCCCCCGGACCAGAAGCAGATGCCCCCAGACCAGAAGCAGACGCCCCCCGGACCAGAAGCAGACGGTTCCTTTTCCGGTCCAGAGGCCGGCGGTCCAGAGGTCGACGGTCCAGAAATCGAAGGACCAGAAGTCGATGCCCCTGGACCAGAAGTCGATGGTGGTCGACGCCCGGTCCTGTCCCGTGGTCGACACCCCCTCCAGTTCTGAAGTCAACACCTCCTCGTGTTCTGAAGTCGACACCCCCTCGTGTTCTGAAGTCGACACCCCCTCGTGTTCTGAAGTCGACACCTCCTCGTGTTCTGAAGTCGACGTCTCTTCTGAAGTCTCCTCTGGAGTTGACGTCTCCTCTGAAGTCGACGTGTCTGAAGTCGTTGTCTCCTCTGAAGTCGTTGTCTCCTCTGAAGTCGTCTCTGAAGTCGTCGTCTCTGAAGTCGTTGTCTCCTCTGAATTCGTCGTCTCCTCTGAAGTCGTCTCGTCTGAAGTCGCCTTATCCACTCTAGAGGTCGACGCTCTCTCCACTCTAGAGGTCAACACTCTCTCCACTCTAGAGGTCGACGCTCTCTCCACTCTAGAGGTCGACGCTCTCTCCACTCTAGAGGTCGACGCTCTCTCCACTCTAGAGGTCGACGCTGTCTCCACTCTAGAGGTCGCGCTCTCTCCACTCTAGGGGTCGACGCTCTCTCCACTCTAGGGGTCGACGCTCTCTCCACTCTAGGGGTCGACGCTCTCTCCACTCCAGAGGTCAACGCTCCCTCTGGTCCGACGTCCCCACCGTCTCCGGTTCCATTGGTGGTTCTGAAGGTCCCTCCGTTCCAGCCCGTCCAAGGGACTATGTCCCCGGCCCAGCCTGCAAAGCTCCTCTGCCGCAGGCGCCGGCCTCCAAGGGCCCGTCGCCTCCTCATCTGCCACAGGCGCCAGCCCCCAAGGGCCCGTCGCCTCCTCTTCTGCCGCAGGCGCCGGTCCCCAAGAGCCCGTCGTCTCCTCCTCTGTCCCAGGCGCAGGCCCCCGGACTCTGCTGGTCCCTGCCGCCTCTCCATCGGTTCCTCTGGGCCCTCCCTCCGTGTCCCCCTCCTCCCGCCCTGCTCCTTGTTCCTGTGGGCGTCTGGGATCTGCCCTTTTTGGGGGGAGGGTACTGTCACACCCTGTCCTGTTTCCCTGTTTGGTTCAGCCTTGTGTCTCGTTAATTACTCCCACCTGCCTCTCGTTTTCCCAATCACCTTAGCTCCCGGTCCTCCTGTATTTAAACACCCTTCTGTTCTGTGTCTTGTGTCGGTTCATTGTTTCGTTGTCCTGCATGTTCATTATTAAATCCTTGTTTTAAATATACCTGACTGCCTGCCTGCCTCCTTCCTCACCTGCATTTGGATCCTGTCTCCGCTCCACTCACCAGCACACGTGTGACAGTGGACACATCTGTCTGTCTGTCTATCTGTCTGTCTATCACAAAGAACTTTTTCTGAGGTAATTACAGAGCGATACACCTTCCTGGATCACTTAACAGTCGCCTCTGAGATGATTCATTTCCCATCATCCGAGGTGACAAGTGCTTCTTTGGCACCCACCTTGGAGCTCTTAAACGCACGCAGATGGGATGTGGCGCTGCAGCTATAGACCACTCAGCAGAGAACTCCACTCCTGTAATCATTCTTTTGAAATCTTATGAGTTCAATTCAATTCAAGTTTATTTATATAGCACCAAATCACGACAAGAGTTGTCTCAAGGCACTTCACATAATAAACATTCCAATACAGTCATGCCCTCAGAAGCCATTTTCTCTCCTGTAACAACAACATTTGTGGTTTTATTACAGTTTTTCTCCGTTGGTTTGGCTCATTTCTTGAAACAGAAATTACATTCTCAAAATAACATGGACAAATGTTCACAACAGAATGGCATTTCTCATTCATTTTATCAAATGGCAAATGCCTTAGTACATGTCTCAATTGTCTCAGTGCATCTTTGCAAATGATTAAGTACATGTAGCCCACAGTTATACAGTTAGCCCACATTTAGCACATTTTCCAAATGAATAGATCTTGTAGATCTAAACTGATTAGTTGATTCTCAGTCTAATGATCATTCTCTCCAAAACATGTCAGCATGATTTCACTGTATAAGTTCTCACCTGCACAACTGTCTGTTCAATTGTCAGAATTGCTCAAACATGATACCATGAATACCAAATATGAATTTCTTTGAATATTTGATACATTGATGACAGTCATTGACAGTCAGGTGAAACTAGATTAACGAACGGGGAGTGTCACACACACAGGTGTTTTCCATCATCGTGTGCTGCCAAACACAGAAATATAGAGCTTGACCAGCGCCAGTCCGATCTCTGAACATGGATAGACAAGGCCAAGCAAATGGACAAGGGGAAGTTCTTCCTCAAGGAAGAGGAGGAAGAAAGTGTACAATTTCTTTTTACACATGTATGAAACTTTCTTTGCGTGTGAATAAAAAATGGTTATGATTTCTTTGGTAGTGTGAGTGCAATCTGTGATGTCAAACCTTGGAGGCTACTCTTTTCGGTTGTATATTGTTGGTCCTCTGCCATAGTGACAAAACATCTAAACATTTTGTATGGCAGTACTCACACAATGCCAAAGGGCCGATGCATTTTTGGGGACACTGACTGTTCAGATTAGAAAGGAATGTAGTTTTGACACATGAGTGGACTGTTTTAGGAGAGATATGAGCTTTTGCAGGTAAACCATGTTGTTGTGATCAACCATCCAGGTTTATTTAGACAAAAGCACCAAGAATGATGAGAATGTCCGAACTGTGTCGAGAAATGAGCCAAACCAATGGAGAAAAACTGTAGAGAAGCTTTTTGGCTGCATCGTATTTACATTGTCCTCCAAGAGTGGCTGTTTGAAGAATCAGCACACACCTGCGTTGACTTCCTAGAACTCAGAACATTTTGTTATAAAGCAAAACATGAGTCAGTGTGACCAGAGTACTTAAGCTCATCATGTGGTTACATCCCTCCCCCTGAAGTTTCTCCACCCACCGTCTCCGCCCATCCTTGTTCTTTGTACCTGGGAACAGCACGGGGAGTCCTATAAATCCATGGCAGCTTTTAAGATGACAGCCCACTCCTGACATCTTACTCCTCAACCCATGGCGGACTAAAGATCACCCATCCAAGGCCTCTTATTTGAGGTAAACCTGAAACATATCCAACACCAAAGCTGGTCTGTCTTGTTGACGTTAGCGAACCTGTCCAAACGGGTTCTGTAGCTTGTTAGGTCAGTATGTGGTTCGAATTGTTCTCTGTCAGTGTTGGCCTTTGTTTCTTGTGAAAACCTTTTTACTAAAGAGACAGCAAGAGGAGTGTCACCTTTTTGATACACAACAGCTGTTCTATCAGACAAGATGATATAGATTTTTCACCATGATAAGGAAAGAGGTTAATAACTCCAGAACTTGTCAGTTCTCACTCTTTAGTTTTAACGTAACACAGAGGATTTGTCTTACAAACGGCAAATAACACCAGCTTTTTCAACTCCATGACCGTCTACAATAACAGACATGAGGTAAGGATGATAAATGAGATTATTTCAAGTTTTTTCCAAATGTTCTGTCAATTAAAGAAATTCAGAATAACCTTCTGCCTGCTTTATACGCCTGGTATTCAATCCTACACTTATTAGAATTCTTTAAAACTAACATATAAGTACTTATAGTCCTGCTTTGCTTTCTACTATAAACCTGGAGCTCTTGAGGGACTTTTATGCAAAAAGGAACTCGTAGTTAAAGATTGTCACCTGCTCATTGTTTTGTGTGTGAGATTATTTTTATTTCACTAATGATTTCCAACTCTTGCGCTTCCAGTTGTTAAGATGAATGTTATAATGAGAATCAATGTGTTATTATTATACAGGATGGAAACTTTCTCCAGAGCGCAGCTTCTTCAGGAGTTGAACTGGCAGTGCAACAAACTGGCTGCTAAAGACAACAGAGGATTTAAACAGGAGTTTGAGGTGAATCCTTTGAGGATAAACGGAACTTGAATCCGTTTTATGATCATGGAAATTGTTCTCATGAGAATTTTTGTCGCTGACATTTTTCAGGAGATGAACGATGTTGGGAAAGACTTCCCTGTGAGGGCAGGACGTTTGGAAGCCAACAGGGACAAAAACAGATACCCTTTAGTTTTGCCGTGTAAGTTTCACACTTTTTGTGTTTCATCTGTTGACAAATGAAGGTGGTTTGATGCTTCAGGCTCTAATTTATTTCCCTATCTGATTATAGATGATCACAGTCGGGTGAGGCTGTCTATCCAAAACCTAAATCCAAATTCTGACTACATTAATGCAAATTTTGTGCCTGTAAGAAATCTCACCTGCCGTCTTATTCATATTATTTATATGACTCCAATGTGGTGCTTGAGGTTTGTCTATGTTTGTGTGGACTCAGGGAGGAGGATCAGAAAGAGACTTCATCTGCACCCAGGGTCCTTTGTTCAACACCATAAATGACTTCTGGAGGATGGTGTGGGAGCAAAATGTCAGGATAATCGTCATGGTGACATCTTTGAGATACAAGAACACAGTAAGAGGCTTTACATGGTCAAGGATGGATTTTGGGACCCTATTGTTGCTCGTAACCACTCTTTGGTCTGCTCGACTTTAAAAACTGATAAGATTAGATTTCCACAGAGAAGAAGTTTTAGTAGGAATCCAAAACAACACTGGGGGCTTTGGTCCGTCAGGGAAGGAGGCTAGGTCTGATGAAGTCCTCAGTTACTGCATCACTTCAGAAATAAATACTGTTGTTGCTTGGCTCAGTCCACCCTCAGTCCTCCTTCCCATAAAACTGTACCTGTGTTAACAAGATGTGGTGAGGTTGTGTAGAAGATCAGAGGTTGTATAGAAGATCCGAGGTTGTGTAGAAGATCCAAGGTTGTGTATAAGATCTGAGGTTGTGTAGAAGATCAGAGGTTGTGTAGAAGATCAGAGGTTGTGTAGCTCAGAGGTTGTGTAGAAGATCAGAGGTTGTGTAGAAGATCAGAGGTTGTGTAGCAGATCAGAGATTGTTTAGATCAGAGGTTGTGTAGCAGATCAGAGGTTGTGTAGAAGATCAGAGGTTGTGTAGCAGATCAGAGATTGTTTAGATCAGAGGTTGTGTAGAAGATCAGAGGTTGTGTAGAAGATCAGAGGTTGTGTAGAAGATCAGAGGTTGTGTAGCAGATCAGAGGTTGTGTAGAAGATCAGAGGTTATGTAGAAGATCAGAGGTTGTGTAGCAGATCAGAGATTGTTTAGATCAGAGGTTGTGTATAAGATCGGAGGTTGTGTATAAGATCAGAGGTTGTGTAGAAGATCAGAGGTTGTGTAGCAGATCAGAGATTAAGATCAGAGGTTGTGTAGCAGATCAGAGGTTGTGTAGCAGATCAGAGGTTGTGTAGAAGATCAGAGGTTGTGTAGCAGATCAGAGATTGTTTAGATCAGAGGTTGTGTATAAGATCAGAGGTTGTGTATAAGATCAGAGGTTGTGTAGCAGATCAGAGATTGTTAAGATCAGAGGTTGTGTGGAAGATCAGAGATTGTGTAGAAGATCAGAGGTTGTGTAGAAGATCAGAGGTTGTGTAGAAGATCAGAGATTGTGTAGAAGATCAGAGGTTGTGTAGAAGATCAGAGGTTGTGTAGAAGATCAGAGGTTGTGTTGCAGATCAGAGATTGTTAAGATCAGAGGTTGTGTAGAAGATCAGAGGTTGTTTAGATCAGAGGTAGTGTAGAAGATAATAATAATGCATTGAACTTATATAGCGCTTTTCTAGACACCCAAAGACGCTTTCACACACTCTCACATTCACACACTGCTAGTGATGGTAAGCTACTTGTAGCCAAAGCCGCCCTGGGGAGGTCTGACAGAGGCGAGGCTGCCATTTGGCGCCGTCGGCCCCTCTGACCACCACTAACACAGGCAAGTTGGGTGAAGTGTCTTGCCCAAGGACACAACAGCAGGATACCCCTGGCAGGAGCTGGAATCGAACTCATGACCCTCCGATCATGAGTCAACCTGCTCTACCACCTGAGCTACTGCTGCCCATAATATCAGAGGTAGTGTAGAAGATCAGAGGTTGTGTAGAAGATCAGAGGTTGTTTAGATCAGAGGTTGTATAGATCTGAGGTTGTGTAGAAGATCAGAGGTTGTGTAGCAAACCAGAGGTTGTGTAGCAAATCAGAGGTTGTGTAGCAGATCAGAGGTAGTGTAGAAGATCAGAGGTTGTGTAGAAGATCAGAGGTTGTTTAGATCAGAGGTAGTGTAGAAGATCAGAGGTTGTTTAGATCAGAGGTAGTGTAGAAGATCAGAGGTTGTGTAGAAGATCAGAGGTTGTTTAGATCAGAGGTTGTTTAGATCAGAGGTAGTGTAGAAGATCAGAGGTTGTGTAGAAGATCAGAGGTTGTGTAGATCAGAGGTTGTTTAGATCAGAGGTAGTGTAGAAGATCAGAGGTTGTGTAGAAGATCAGAGGTTGTGTAGAAGATCAGAGGTTGTGTAGATCAGAGGTTGTTTAGATCAGAGGTTGTTTAGATCAGAGGTAGTGTAGAAGATCAGAGGTTGTGTAGAAGATCAGAGGTTGTTTAGATCAGAGGTAGTGTAGAAGATCAGAGGTTGTGTAGATCAGAGGTTGTTTAGATCAGAGGTAGTGTAGAAGATCAGAGGTTGTGTAGAAGATCAGAGGTTGTGTAGAAGATCAGGGTTGTGTAGATCAGAGGTTGTTTAGATCAGAGGTAGTGTAGAAGATCAGAGGTTGTGTAGAAGATCAGAGGTTGTTTAGATCAGAGGTAGTGTAGAAGATCAGAGGTTGTGTAGAAGATCAGAGGTTGTGTAGATCAGAGGTTGTGTAGAAGATCAGAGGTTGTGTAGATCAGAGGTTGTTTAGATCAGAGGTAGTGTAGAGGTTGTTTAGATCAGAGGTAGTGTAGAAGATCAGAGGTTGTGTAGAAGATCAGAGGTTGTGTATAAGATCAGAGGTTGTGTAGAAGATCAGAGGTTGTGTAGATCAGAGGTTGTTTAGATCAGAGGTAGTGTAGAAGATCAGAGGTTGTGTAGAAGATCAGAGGTTGTTTAGCTCAGAGGTTGTTTAGATCAGAGGTAGTGTAGAAGATCAGAGGTTGTGTAGAAGATCAGAGGTTGTTTAGATCAGAGGTTGTGTAGCAAATCAGAGGTTGTGTAGAAGATCAGAGGTTGTGTAGAAGATCATAAAATGTGCCAAGCAAAACACAACTCGTTAATTTTGTGTAAATCTAAAAGAAATTATAAAAATCATGAGCTGGTTAAGTGGCCTTTACTAAAAAATGTTTATGTAAAACGTAATACAAATAATTTATTATAAATGAAACCTGAAAAAAACTGTTCAAACCAAGCATTTGCATTACAGGCCGATGATGATTAAATTACAAACTTAGAGATAATTCATTAATGAGTTTAATCTTTTTCTGAGCCACAATAAAATTCCGATCTGGCTTCCATCACTACAGCAGCTGAACACTGCCCATGCTTGTTGCAGGTTCTGTGTGATAGGTACTGGCCCGTGGAAGAGGGAACAGAGTATTATGGCCTGATCCAGGTGACAACAGTGACCTGCAAACAAGGTCCTGATTATTTAATCACAACCATCAACCTGCGACAGGTGAGTGAGCAGCCCCATGGTCACACTTTTTGTTCTTTAACGTCTCCTCATAAATAAGTGTGTGTGTTTCAGAGGGACAGCCCAACAGACAGGATCATCACACACTACTACTACCCGTCCTGGCCAGACCAGGGTGTCCCAAACGTCCCTTCTCTCTGCGCGTTTACAGAGTGCGTGCGGCAACATCTGGAGGCCGTTCCCCATCTGGGGCCAGCTGTGGTGCACTGCAGGTGTGACGTTACACCCAAACCGTCTCCGCTCTGTGAAACCCACGAGTTTTCCCTCTAATAAAGTCGTCTTTTGTTATTCAGCGCAGGTATTGGTCGGTCGGGGACATTTGTGACTTTGCTGTGGATGATGCAGCTGTGTGTCAGGGGGATCCAGCCTGGGATTAAAGCTGCTGTCAAGGACATGAGGCAGCACCGAATGTGGATGGTCCAAACGCTGGTAAGTCAGCACCACCACCTGCTCTGGCACAAAACAGCCAGGATAAAATAAGAACATGCATTTTAGATCCGGCATGTCCAAAGTACAACCAAGGGGCCATTCTCAGGCCCTAATGATATTTCTAGAAAGATAGAATTCTGTCTCTCCAACATTCTGTTGATGTAAAATGACTTTATAACATGTTAATATTTCTACCAATGGACCAACTTTGAATGCTGTTTTAGAAAAAAAAATCACTAAATAATTCCTGCATTTTTTAAAGTGAAAACTAAATCATTTTTGTCCCTGGAGCACTAACTTGGCCATTTTGGTCCTCGTCTGGACCATCGACATATATACGGTCTTGACAGACATTTCTTATCCTTGATAACAGTGACAATTCACTTTAATATCTTGCTTTTGTATTTAAAAAAAAGTGCAGCATTTCATTTAAAATGCAGATTTTCCTCCATCTTTCATGAGTTTTCAGCTGGGATCTTCATTGTTGACTTGACATTACACATGCAAAGTAATCTCATCCCCTGCTCACTCAGGAGCAGTATGTGTTTATTTATCGATGTCTGGTACACTGGCTCGCTGGAGGACGGTCAGAAAGGTAAGAATGTAGAAGAAAGCTCTCTCTGAAGACAGGCAGCAGAGCTTGAAAACATCAACAAGGCGTTTCCTCTTTTTCTGCAGGCGACAGATCCAGGCAGCCGGCCCAAACACCAGCCAGTACAGTAAGAATCGACCACAGAGCTCCCTAGCGAAGGACCATTCAGGGAGGAGGAGACGACACCGCAATCAACAGAAACCTCCACCAGACCCACCACAGAACACCACGCTGCAGATTTTTAACCCTGGGAACCTACTGAGGAGGTTAATACCCTCCTTATCGCAAACAAATCAGAAATAAGGAAAACAATCCAGTGAATGAACCTATATATATATATATATATATATATATATATATATATATATATATATATATATATATATGAGGACAAGCAAGACACCAGATTGAAAATGGATGAACTGAAACATTGTGATTCCCTCATCCGGCTCCTCCCGTGGTGTCAAAAGACTGCAGAAACAATGTGTTTACAGTAAGAGGAACAGAAAACTAAAAGGCAGATCAACGCTTTACCCAGACACAGCAGTTGGTGTATCTAGAAGGAAAGAAATGAGGAAATAACCTTCATCACCTGGTGAAACCGGTTATTCTGCTAATCAAAACGATTCATTAGAAAACGAACCGTTGGCATGCAGTGACGCACTTTCCACTCCGAGGCAAACTATTTTTTAATACCACAGATTTTTTTGTGTGTTCTGTTTAACTTCCACTACTGATAAAAGTGCTGTTGTGAGATGACTTTAATTCTGATTTCTTCCCATCATGTGTGCGTCACTTAAGAATCACAGCATGCACACCCAGGATGCATGAGGAGTAACGACAGAGGCAGAGGCGTGGTGTACTGGCTGTACAAAAGAGGTCATGTTTCAAAAACACACAGGCACTGCCGTTCTCCTGAGATGACTGACAGCCATCACAGGAGCTACAAGTAATTTACATTATACAACATGAAGAGCCGACCCTCTTTTAAAGAGTCTTTTCTCAGTCTCGTAGTACAGTAGAGGTGTATGAAGACCCTTCAATGGAGTCAGTGTTACGGATGTCCTGCCAGACCTCCGAAATGTGGCAAGAGCTAAAGGCTGCAGACGACTGGGGTAAACAACCTCATCTCACTGATTCAGAACTGACGAGTCGACTCTTTGCAGGCGAGAGTAAAATATCTGGAAAGAAAATTCATACAGCTTGGAAATGTGTTTGTGAGCCTTTGATTGGCTGCTCGGTACTGTTCCAATACCATGAAGGTTTGCACTGGGAGAATTTGAAAATGCACAGAAAAGCAGTGTAGCACAGCTCCCCCATGAAAATATTATAGATGACGTCTTAAGGAACAGAACGAGGACCGATGAGGCAAACCAACTGTTAAAATAACAATTAAATTAGAGTACAGGTCCACTAAAACATAAAAGGGTCGGACATCCTTTGGCCAAAAACATAACCGATGAACTGCTAATCATTCTCTGTTGTGATTTTATGTACAATCTTGTGTAAAATAGACCAAACACACAATGAATATAAACATATACACGCCACCCCAAAAGCGCAACGAAGGGGTGAGAATAAAAAAATGACTCAAAGGTTGGATGAAGTAAGAAAGAATCCAGTCTGTTTGAAGTCTCTTCAGGTCCAGCTAATGCACGGTCTCCAGGAGGTTAAAGGCTTCCTGGATCTCACGGACAACGAGGATGCGGGTAAGCATCTGCTCCAGCTGCTCTTTAGGTATTGGCTGAGTGGAGTACCAAATGGGGCTGTTTGGCGCCACCACGGGCTCAGGAGTCAGGTAGAAGGTGTCATTGCGACCTTTAGCACTCTGTGGGCTGAAAGAAACACACAGAACGGTGTGTGAGAATATTCTCAGGATGTACTTAATAATTAAATGTCAAATATTTGCGTCTGCCCACACGATCTGTTAGAAATGGGTTTCCTGTGGCAGCAGAGAGAGAAATGAGAGTTTGAAGTTACACACAAACATCCTTTTAACCACAGCAGAGTCAATTATCACTCTGACACGAACAATTAATGGTGATAACGTTGGGAAAAAGAGTCATTCAAACAACCTTGTGGCCACTCATAATACTCTTTCAAAAATCTATCTAAATAATTTTGCAATTAGCAAGGGCGAAAACATCAAATACAGCATTTAGAGCAAAGTAAATCAAATCATCAAAGTACTTTTCGTTTCTATTCATTTAAATCATGACTTTGGGACTGATTTAACTTAATCTGCATGTCCCATGTAGAATCACGCGCATCTTTATGTGTATTAGGGGTGTGACGGTACGCTAACATCGTATTCAGTTCGGTTCAGGTGTTTTAAAGAGCTCTGTTCGATTCATTTTTGGTATATTATTAATATGTTTATTTAATATCTGACGCGGCTCCTATAGTGAGCAGAACCAGGAGTCATCACAGGCTGCTGATCTAGCATGATGTCTAACTATTTCACAGGTTTTTTGATCAGCTATGAGTGTCACTGTCCTACGGACAAGAGTTGTGTTTGACTGTTGATGCTCTGTGTTTTTATTTCTGCAGCGAGCCTTAAAAACTCACCGCCCAGAGTTGCTTCTTTAAGACTCGTATTAAACAACGACCTTACTCCGCACCGCATTTTTCGTTGTCGGATAAAACCTTACATCAATTGTCACAGGCAAAAGTTCAGCAGAGCGTTTGTTTACATTGTTGCCGCTGTATGCCTGCAGTGTGAGAGAAGGGAGGGAGGGGCGACTCGACGCTCTGTTCAGCGTCTCTACGGGCTCCACAGTAGCAGCGACAGCCAGCTGGTTTGATCCGCTCTTGAAAGAGTTGATAGGATTTTGCAGATCACATTTTTTAAACAGAGATCGAGCGCGTGAAGCCATCATGCGTCACTCAATAGAGCGCCTGTGCAGAAACTCGCCTTGACGCTTTTATCGGCTGCACTTAAATCACGCAAATAAAAATTCACTATTTAGCGGAAAAAATAAACCGAAACAGTACACAAGTGGACCGAACCGAACAGGCCGAACCAAAACGGTTCAACACCCACCCGTGAACCGTTACACCCCTAATGTGAATCCCACATTTTTCTGCTCTTCCTGTGTTTTTTAGCCCTGATTTTTTTATTTGTATTGCTGAAAATTCTTTGGTGTTTCCTATAGTATTTTACATTTTTTTCACCTAATTAAGATATTAGTGATGCAAACGTTTAGCAGACACCAGACTCCACAGAAGTAACTTCCCTACTAGGGATGTAAGAAAATATCGATATGGCAATATATCGTGATATTTTTTCCAGCAATATTATATCAATATTCAAAAGCTGTGTATCGGAAATATTGATATGGCAATATATCATGATATTTTTTTACTGTGATTGTTACATCGATAGTCAAAAGCTGTGTATCTAATTTTTGAAAGAATTTACATGCAAACATTTGTGTATTTTCTTTTCGTTTTCTGCAATTCAATCGCCACCCGCTAGTTGGCAGCAGTGTGCAACGGGTTTGGTTTCCACCATTGAAATGTAAATCCCTCCATCATAGTTCAGACACCTCATGTTAAACATGTTACGCATCAGTTTGGACTGTTTATTGAACATTCTTACAATAAATTCAGTAAAAAAAAATTGCTTGTAAGGTCTGACTGAATGTATCGCAATATATCGTATCGTCTCCCCTGTATCGTGATATGTATCGTATCGCCAGAATTTCAACAATACACATCCCTGTTCCCTACGCTCTCATTATTGCTTAAATAACAAGTAATGAAGTCACCTTTTGCAGAAGAGCACAGGAGAAAAATCCTACATTATCCATGTTTTTGTCAGTTGCTAAGCAACAGTGTTCTCACATTTAAGCACTTCAGCAGAGTGCAACATGTACTCCTCTCATGTCAATTACTTAAACTCCGTTTTATTCAGAGACAGCAGCTCCTCTTTGGAGACACTGAAATCTTGACAGAAAGAATTATAATCTGAGGGCAACAGAAGTTCAAAACATACAAAAATAAAATGTTATATCTCCATTTGTGGGGAATTTATATCTTTATGACAAACACTGTTTTTGAAAAGCATATAAATATAGTTATCAGGGAAGCGGGACTATGATAGTTTATTATTCTTTCCACCTATTTACAAAAGGGGAAAAAAGTTAAACATGCTTTTGTGTTTAGAGTCCCTGAAATTCTGTTTACCTTTGTTTTTAACCTGGGAAAAAAAATCTAAGTTTAGCTTGCTTTCTTTGCCGGATTACTGTAACCAGTGATGTATCTTAGTCATTAAAAGCCATAAAATACCTAAAAACTTTTGTTGTTTTTTACCATTTGAAGAGGTAGAAATCATAGAGCTTGATCGGGCAGCGCAGAGGGTTCTCTGGGTCTTCCATTTGTTCCGAGTACATGTCATCGGTCACTGAACAAAACAAGTCAGTGTTATTAGGTCATTATGGTGTGGTGAAGAAAATCTCAGCTTCTCATTAGTAATGATAGTTACTGATACTTTCTCGACTTCAGCCGAGGTTTAAAGTGAAACATCACAAACTGCTGACTGGTCAGAGAGAATTAACACTTGTTGGTGAGATCAGCGGCACGTCTGCAGTGACGCACACGCACACACAGACCCACTTCATTGTAATAAGTCACCCAAAAGTCTGTCACAAACTTTACAACACGAACCACGACTGCTGTGTCTGAGCACATGGGGAGTGTGACTAATGAACACACGGGCTTGTTTGGTAAACTTTACAGAGCCTTCGTTTCTCTACTCTCCGCTGACCGGAGCTGAGCTCGGTAGCAGTCCATGATTACTACTGATCCCAAAAGACACTACGATTGTTACAAATGTATTCAGTACAGTAGCCACTCTGTGATTTTACACACTACTATACTGGATGTCACTTGGGATGAGAGCATCTTGTATCGTACAACACAAAAAAGCCTCATTAGCTGCATGCATGCTCTCACCTTTCTGTCCTATAAACCTCTCTGTGGACTTCAGGTACCGGATGCTGGTGCTCTTGTCTTTAGGATTATTGGGACTCTTCCTGGTGTGCCTCAACACCTTTGAAAAGGCCACTTTTAGATGCTGTTCCACTGATTTCAGGTGGAAATACCTATTTAGAAAAATGCAAAGAGTTCAGAAAGTGCATTCAGATGAGAGCAGGCCTGCCTTGTGCAATGGAGCTGCATGACTCACTTAGTGTTGAAAAACATGAGTGTTGTGAGCAGGGTTGATGGAGAATGAGCCCCCAACTGTTTACATTCCCACAGCATCTCCTCAGTCACATGACTAGGGATAATGTAACCTGGTGGGAGAGGTAAAGCATGTGGTCCATAAAGCATACATGACAGGAAAACGAATTTTAGATTTTCCTTTTACAGTTCCATAGCGTTGCACAGAAAAATGTAGGTTATCTTAAATACATCTGCACTGAAAATACATCTGATGTCATGTTTGTATTGAAGCTGCAATCCCTATTAGTCTAACTTTTCTTTGAGTGTTTGAGCTTTACTCAAAGCGGCTGATCAAACTCTGAAGTGTTCGTGTCACACAGAAAACAAAAACACTGCCAACAGAGAATCAAATCAAAACAAAACCAATTGAAAACCATCCCAACTGCACCTTACCTAAAATAGATCTTAGCCTAGACTATACCAATATTTAACTCTGATACAGGTAGTCTGAGACTTCTTTGAGAAAAGCCTTCAGTCGCACCTAGCGGATGAACAGAAGGCCTCCAAGGCTCCAAGATTTGGTGCAGACTCTGAGCAAAGCGACTGTAGTACTGATCTGAGAAAATGTCATCAACGCGGCCATTATCAAACAGATACTGCAGGAACAAAAGATAGAAGAAGAGATGCAGCTCATTAGTGTCAAACATATGATGAAGGATGGACAAAGACTAGGACCACTAGGATAAAAGCTACAAGCCTGACGAAAAGTAATATAAATGTAGTTTTACACAATGACTGTTTGGTGGAGTGTCTGTGTGTCAGCATGTGAGAAACTCACTTTTTGTATGCACAGAAATACATAGTAAAGAACATCAGCCTCATATGTCTCCCCTTCAAGTCCCCGAGCTTCTGTTGTCATTAAAGACAGACCCATGGAGAGCTCAGCAACCGCAGATGATACCAAGTCCTCCTGGAAACGAAGAGCCTGACGTCCTAAAACAAATAAAACACATAATTACAATGTCAGGTAAAAGCTAAACTGTGCAATGCAAATACCTTCATAATAATTATTCTTTTCACTTTTCTATAAACACGCATGTTGACTTACGGCCTATAGGAGCCAGTTTATTCTTGTCCAATTTGTCCAACTCTGCGTTTTTCCTCTGAGCCCAGAGCTGCCACACGTCCAGCCCCTCCTCAGGCTTCACAGTGGTCGGCAGCAGAAGCTCCTGAACGTGCACCTGCTGCTGGCCCTGATCTTCCTCTGCTACAACCGTCTGACCCTGCACAGACACAAAACAGCATTCACTCACTTAGCCTGATAACACAAACAAAACACGTACAGGATAGAAATGAAAAACACACCTGTGTTATTACCTGTAGCTGCTGTGCGTCCTGGCCTGGAAGCCCCTGTGTGTGCAGAACCTGCTGCTGTGGGTCCCAAATAAGAGACTGTGTGGTATTGGGGTAGCCCTGCACAGCCACAGGGATGTGGATATTTCCATTCATCAGCTGAGCAGGAAAAAGCGTGTTAGCAGCCAGTGTGTGCACCACCTCTTCCTGGCCGCCCATTCCTCCAGCGCTCGTTATGCTGGAGACAGCCTGCACTGTCTGACTTTGACTCGCAGGGATTTTCAACTTGTCATTTTCAACTGTGACTTGTGCTTGCATTGTGGCTGCCGTAGTGTTTGTCCCCGCCACCTGCACTGTCCCATAAGCCTCCTGGGGGATGGCAATATGTGTGACCTGCTCATGGCTTCCAGACCCAGCAGGAGCAGAATACACAGGAATGGTCCAGGTCTCACCAGTGGGACTGGTGATCGTACCAGTAGCACTGTACAGGTGGGAACTGTCCACAGTGAGGAGGTCCGGCCGCAAGGACACATAACTTTGCTGCTGCCCCTGTCCCTGAGGGATAGCCAGGACTGTGGCTACCTGCTGACCAGGCAGGGCGTATGACACAGTGATGGGCATGTCCACTTTACGCTTTTTGGCAGGCTGGAGGACACCTGCTCCTTGAGATGTGGCAACCGTGGCTTCCACTACTCTTCTCTCCGCACCATCCTGCTGCTGAGTAGGGGAGAGGGCCCCCACTGTCTGGATCTGGATCTGATGTCCTCCTGCAACAGCTGCCACCAACTGGGCTTGCAGCTAAAACATATAGGCATCATTTAATACATTTATATTCTACTGCAGCATTGCATTGTGGTGTTGAATTCGCACCTGCTGCTGCTGCTCCTCCGTCAGCTCCCCAGGCTGAATCAGCTGTGCAGTCGTCACACCTTGTAGCTGCTGATGGGAGCCAGCTGGCACTTGCAGAACTTGACCTAACATCTGACCTTGTTGCTGGCCTTGAATCTGGACCTGAAAAGGATGATCACAGACCAACCAACATTGGGTTAGTAAATGATTTATCACGTGTAAGGACATATTTAGTTACCACAGAGAAACAATAGAATTACAGACCTGCACAATCTGTTGTTCTGTACTCTGATGCACAGACTGCTGCTGGGATGCAGCTTCCTGTATCTGTAGCTGCTGCGGCTGGACCTGGACCTGAACCTGCAGAAGACAGCAGCAGCAGCAGTCAGAGATCTTCATTTTAGGGTTCGAGTTATTTAAAAGTATTATTTGGAACTATTTTTCGAATAGTAGTTATCAACAGTCAAACTGAGCTTTAAATGGCACAGATCCACTCTGGAATTAGTATTTTAAATTTGCATGTATCATTGTTTTGTTTTCCACACAAATTATATATGAAACTATTAGCTACCAAATTTAAAAAGGGCCTGTGTTTATATTAATTTCTGCATGTTCATGTTGAAACCCCGCCACACTATGCTGATTTACCGGACACGCCAGCTCCAACAGCGACCCCGCCACCTCTGTGCTGTCTGTGTAGATGCAATTGGCTTCTTGTTGGTAAACCATGGTGGTAGTGGTGGTTGTAGCGTCTCCACTTTGTTGGCTAAACTCCTGCAGGGCATCAGGACCTTTGCTGGCTAACGACTCCAGAAACTCCTTCATTCGATGCTGTGGGATGCTGCGAGCTTTCTGCCTCACCAGCTCCTCATAGGAGCTTGTGCCATCCATGGAGTTGTTCATTGCTGCAGAAAGTGCCCTCCTCTGCGAGATGGAGCCTGGTGGGGGGAAAATAGATTAAATAAACCTCACGTGTTTAAAAGGAGCTGTGAGCAAAACCCAATTAGCTATCCAGGTAAAAACGAACCACTAAAGACAAACTTTAAGTAAAGGAGCATTAACATATGCTGACATCAATCTGACCAACAGCTCACTGATGACAGACAGATGGAAATACGAAAGGGTTAATTCTAGCCGAGTGTAAACGAGATTGGGACAAAAGCGCGGTCACTTTCCAAATGTGATGCAGCAGCTGAAGTTGCGACAAAACAGCTGCATGATCAAACAAGACAGCTAATGACAACCGTTATATTACATGCATGCTGTGTGATCAAACATCAGCTAATCAAACAGCTGATTACACAACAGGCTCGGCTAGCCGTGTAAACGGCTAACTAGCCGCGTGTCGTTTCGAAAACAAAACAAATCGCATTGTTTGGGCAAGACAAGTTGCATGCTATATGATGACAACATTTTGGTTCCGTTGCGGGCAACACCTGTGCTATACACGAAAAGCCTTAAAGGGACCCTGTTGTGTTGGCAACGATACACACAACATTATTTTCTAATTTCCCTATAGCTAACATGCTAACATTAGCAAGCGCGTTGACTACCTCTCTTCTTAACAGGCCAAGGTTTGAGTCACCCTCACGCGCTTCTTTTCCAATAAGCAGAAAAATGGTGCTGTTGATGTTTTCGGTTGCTAAAGGGCTTTGTTTCTCCGTGATTTCCTCAGACGCTTAGCTTTAGTATTTCGTTTTCTATACCAACAGTATGTCGATGGGCGCCATCTTACAACAGCACCCTCAAACCAATAAGCGACCGATTTGTAAACTCAGACGTGCTCTCGCGGTATTTCCCAAACTTATTACCGCGATAACTAGTTCTCGAATGTAGCCAGTTAAAGGCGACTCACGGTAGTTGAGCAGCAGGCGAGATGGAGTAGATGTCAGTCTACCTTAAAACGCATTTATGTCGGGAAACGCTCTTTAGTAGTTCATTGACGTCTGAAACTTTTAAGGTAGTCCTGAAGAGATATGCCGAAGATTGAAGTGGCGATCAGAAACTTTAAGCAGTTGAGGGTTAAATCCTTAAATCCCACGCATGACAGTTGCATGGCATGAACCCACATGCATTTCAAGAAAATATTGTTGTTCCTGTAAGTGTGGCACTACTGTTCAACCCCCTAGCTGCAGTTTCCAGTTGACTTTAATGAATGAGGGGTGTTGATGCTCTCCAGTGGTGACAAGCTGTAACTACACTCTGAGAGAATATTTTAGCCTCCATATCTAAATAAAGCTTTAAAATTCCTAATCTTTGTTTTTATTCTTTTGGGAATATATATCTTAAGGAACAAGAAGAAGCAAGCACTGCATTTATACAATAGTTAACCACAAGCCTGTATGTAGGTTTTATACACAAGTGTATATTACTGATGCCAAATCAGCTTTAAAATCCTGTTTGAGTTTTGCACAAATTGGCAACCCTGGTTTTGGATCAAATGAAAATATTTAGTGTTACATTTCTTATTGCACACAAATGTAACTGGGGGGATTATATTTAATTCATACATTTTCATTGCTAGTTTTAAATGTATACTTCATTGTTCAATATTATTTAGCAGCATCTGTTCTTGCGACATTAAATTCAAAAATGTATTTTGGTAACTCCAAATAACTTCAACAGCACATTTTTAAACAGAATTGTTTATTTGATGAGTCAAAAACACTGGGTGGGTTGGCATCACCTTAAACAAGTCAAATATGGCCTTTGAGAGCATCCCTTATGTAAAAACCAGCAGAGAGGAAATAATACAAATCCATTACCAATCCTTATCTGATCAAAGCTGCTTAAATATCGAATAGAAAAGTGCCTTTGCACTGCAACAGAAACATAATAAAATAAGATTTACGAGGACACTGACTGGTAAAATGCTGAAGATGGATTCAAGCATCTGTGTTTGCTGAAGTTCCATGTTAAAACAATCTATGGTTCTGAAAAGTTGCAGGTGATTATAAAGGCATATAATATGTCTAGATCACAGTCCCAGTGGTCTGTCCTTGCTGATTTTCCACAATAAGTAATTCAAACTATTTCATCATGTATGTGAAGGCTCTTGGGAGGCAGGAAGTGCAGCTTGTTACTGTGCCACTCAGATCTTCCCTGGGTCCTCTTTGAGTGTGACTGTTCTGTTGAAGACGAGCTGCAATGAAAGAAGATATTGCAGTTATAACTGGTTCATGTGCATGTGTGTAACTGCATCAATACAATCTTGAAACATTTCAGACAGCAAACTGTAATTCAAGTGTTTAAATGTTTATATACCTTGCTGGAAGTGCTGTCAGGATCCAGGGAGAAGTAGCCAACTCTCTCAAACTGGAATTTGTCGAGAACTTTGGCTCCTTTGACTGAGGTGTCCACTAAGGCACTGCTGACCACCTGCAGGGAATTCTAAACAGCAAAACCAAAAAGAAGAAACAAAGGAGAGGAAATGAATCAGATGCTAAACTAACTAAAACATCTCAGAAACCAAACGTGAATTCACAGGAACTCACAGGGTTGATGTCACTGAGGAAGCCATTGGGCACTTCGGATGGATCCTCTGGATGCTTGTGCAGGAAGCTACAAAGAAAGCAAGACGTTTCATTAGAGTGTGTTTCAGACTCAGAGGGTTAGTCATCAGGTCTTCGGGACTTACAGTCTGTCATAGAGACGAACTTCACACACCAGCGGCTGGCTGACCCAGTGGATGAAGGCCTTTGGTTTCTCTGCAGTCTCAGATCTGCAGCAAGTCACTTCCAGTTCCACAACTTTACCCTGAGAGTCCTGACAAACACAGAAAAAGAAACATTTTCAGAGCAGGGCATGTGAGTGTGGACCAAGCCCCCACAATGCGGCTCAAAAATTGAGTCAAATCCGGAAGTACCAAAAATTGCAGTTCCACCCTCATCCACTGGGGGCTGGTGTCAGAAGCGAGCAAATCCTCATTGACTCCCATGTTAAAAATACCAATTTCACAGCAGAAATAAACATGTTTACAGCCTGGTACCAAAACATGTTTTTGGTTTAAATGATCTAGTTTACACTCATGACAACTCTGAGGGGGGTGAATTTTTTTCTCACTCTTCTGTTTAAGTGTATTAAAAGCCTAAAATTCTGTATAATTAATGAGCATCCGACCCACGTGACCACAGAGCTAGCACCGTGGAAAGGCCTCGGTCTGGCCTGGAAACTGTTCCGGGATTTTGAGTCTCTGTATTTGTGTATTCTTGTTTGGATATTTTTTGTGCAATTGTTGGACAAAATGACTTGCTGTGGCATTAATTGCACTAATAGAGCATCCAAGGAGTCTCCACTTCATTTTTTTCTGTAAGTAAAATTATATTTATGTATTTTAGGCCACTGCCGAGCTGAGCTTAGATTTTAACATGTACTGTTTAACCATGATATTTAAATGTAATAGGGCAGCTCTGCGCATCTCAGATCGCAGCGGCGCTTGTCTGCTGTGCGGCTGCCGGCTTGTGGAGCTCTCGGAGACCTCTGTGTTCCACCCGGTTTTACCCAGCGGTCAGCCCGGCGTATCTCTGACTCAGAAGCTCTGGTGTTGTGCACAGTTAACTCCGGTTGTAGCTAGGTTGCTACCTCCGTTAGCTTAGCTCCCACCTCCGCATTAGCTTTGGGTTAGCTTCAGGATAGCTTGTAGCTTGTTCGACCGGGTGTCGTCAGTTGATCCCAGCCTTACAGCCCCACCCTCAGCTCCTCCTCTCTTCCCTTTTGTGGAATTGTCTGGGCTTGACGGAACCTGTGACATGGTCAAAATGGCGGTGGTGGCCACCTCCCATTTAGCTTCAAAGATGTATTATTGGATCCTATGGAAACTCATTGTCCAATATTTATATGTCGATGGTGTGGACATGCAGCAGAGAGGAAGAGGAAAACTCAAATACTTGGGTGTTGTATTATCAGATGGGGTTTGGAGATTGTTATTTTGGGGTTTTCTCTAATAATCTTGAAAGAAAAAACAAAACAGGTAAATACATTACAAGTTTTTTCTAACAACATAACAACCCGAGGCACCATCTTGTCAGGGCATTCAAATTCTAACCAGAGTTATTGTGATAAATGTTATTTTCAGCTAAATGGAGGCCGTTTCCTGTGATTACCTTATCTTATTCAAAGTTTTTATTTTTCCCAAAACTTTTTTTCCTTGTAAATTTTACTTTGAGAGGCGCTATATAAAAAAAATACATCATTTTTCTTCTTCTTTCACTATTTTGACTAAAATGCCCCGAAATACAAATAACTATGATTAATAATAAACATGCAAAAGGTGGATGACACATCAGTCTTTTGTTGTTCAGTAGTATAAAACAGCATTAATGTTACATTTAGAAACCAGAGACTGCTCTCCAAGGACATGAGGCTACGTGAGGTACCACTTATTCACCCACACATTAGGAATCAAATAGCTAATTATTAATATTACAGGATTTTCAATATTTAAACATGCAACAGCAGAGTAAAACCCACAGGAATAAATAAGAATAGCCATGAAAACCAATTAGATTTTTCTTATTTAGCAACATTTTTTACAGCACCAAGGAATTACATGTCTACCAAATCTGACCACTAGGGGCCGGTTGTTTTGTAGGAGCTTCACCTTCGGTAAATTCCTTTGTCATGGTCGAGATTAATAATTAATAATCCAGATAAATGATGTGGCATCATAATGCAACAAGCTTGTATTATTGCACACGGTGATCCTCATAAACAACCTTTGTATTTGCCTTTGACTGACCGACTGGGTATCCTAACCAAATCCTAATCTCCGGAGCTTCTGGTTGAACCGGTTGTCACTGGCTAAAGCATGAAGGCATGCCACAAAATTAATAAATAATAATAATAATAATAATAATAATAATAATAATGCAGCAACTGCTATCGTTAAGTAAAAACACTTAATTTCTCTTACATTCATACTAGGGATGCAACGATACCACTTTTTACCAAACCAATACGATACCGATACTTGGATCTGAGTACTCGCCAATACAGATTACCGATACAGATACTTCTACCACACAAAAAAATGCAATGAATTGGAATACAGGTTTTATTTTCTTCTGTTTTCAATAGGAAAAGACTGTGAGGTAGATAAAAAGTAGTATAAGTGATAACTAAACTAAAATATTAGGTGAACAGAAATGACAAGTTACAGTGAAGTCACTTTCAAGCAACTGCATTGGTATCAGTTACTGGTATCTGTTAACTTTTACCGATACCGATACCAGTATCGTATCGGTGCATCCCTAATTCATACATGAGCTCATTTGGACTTGGACATCAATGTATGTAATTAAATCAAGCAACAAAGACAAATCAAGGGATTCACCAAACAAAAGGAGGTTTTTAAAAACAATAAGAAATGGATGAAACCTCTAAAACTGTTATTTTACTGTTAGAGGCTACATGAGCCAAGAGCTCTTACCTTGATGACCTTCTGAACTGAGATGACATACCCAGCATGCCTCAGGCCTACAGGCTGTTCTGGAGTCAGCCTCTTGTAGCCTTTCTCCATCACCTGAGAAGCCACAGCAGATGATCATTTAAAAACGTGTGCAAGTGAAAGATTTGCATTCTGGGTGATTTTATTTTTCCTCAAACCTCTCTGAAGTCACTCTGCTCAATGAAGATCGTGCGTGTAAACGGAACTGTGTGGCTGCCCTTCGCCTCGTTGGCGGGAAAGTTAGGCACTCGAACATCTGACTAGGATTAGAAGACGAAGGACGTGATTTAAAGACAGTGAACATAATGTAAGTTTAAAGAGACAATGTGTAGTTGTTACCATTCATTTCTGGAAATATCCATCAAAATGTTGTTGAAATTGAATGAATTGATGCCCAGTTGTTGAAAAATATTGGCGGCTTTGTAAAATATAACCATAGGAATCAGGTCTAAAATACATGTCTAAGTCTCTGGGCGACGCCATATTAGATGCCATGTTTCCTTCTACGGGAGCCCATGAGGGCAAAATGCATTTACTGATTTTTAACAAACGATTACAAAACTTTCGTCATTCTTAAATGTTTGTTGTTGTTTTACAAATTTACCTCTTCTCTTGTTGCCAGTGATGAAAGGGAGTCTGATGTGCTTTTTAGTTTGCTAAAGTTAGCACTCCCCTGGGCTTTTTGACCCTAATGGGCATCCGTTGGTAAGATAGTACTTCAACACAAAAATACTGCTTGCTTGCAACAATTTAGGTATCTACTGCACTCTATTGCCAGGAAAAATACACACAGTCACTTTAATGTAGTGTCTCTGTTTGTACTGGATGGTACGAACCTCTGAGCTCTCAGGGAGGTTGGTTATGGTGACTCTGAGGGGCTCCAGCACAGCCATGACTCGAGGAGCGGTGTCATTCAGCACATCCCTCACACAGGACTCCAGCAGGTGAGGTTCTGTCGTCGTCTGGGAAACGGTGACTCCCACCTGCAAGGGAGGTGGCATGATTTCAAACAGCAGCTTCGCTTTAGACTCCGTGTCCTCTCCCTGCTGCATACCCGAGCACAGAAGTTATTGATGGCCTCTGGGGGGAAACCTCTTCTCCTCAAAGCAGTCAAAGTGAAGAGTCTGGGATCATCCCAATCCCTGCAAACAAACATAAAAACCAGCAGTAGATGTGAAGATAACAATCTACATGGGAAGTGCGTGGTTTGAAGTTAATTACAACATGATAGATGTTTTTTATTTAAAACTTAAATTATTTCAGACGTTTTGTTAAAAACATCCAAATCAAAACAACCCATTTCCCTGAAATTTTAAACATTGCATCCATATAATAACATGTTTAATTTACAGCCACGTTTGGAATTGCAGGTTTCTGTGCATAACAGAATAATTTGACACTGACTCGGGCATTCATCATAAAAATAGAATTAATTAAAAAAAAACAGAGAGGGTGATAATAAAAGCCTTATTTACCTGACAACACCAGTCTCAACTAGTTTGATGATTTTCCTCTTGGATACAACCGTGTAAGTGAGGTTCAAGCGTCCATATTCCCACTGAACAGGGCAGTAGAGGTCCAGAGCGTTACACAGCCAGTAATACGACGAACGTCTGAAAGATCGTAACCAGAACAACATAAATACACAAACGTCATACAGCAGCTGAACTGCAGCTGTTACACAGATGCTGTTGCTACCTAGCTTGAAACTCTTTGGTGCACAGTGAATGTGTGATGTTTTCAATAGAGTCACACAGACAGTGGGTGTAGTCGTAGGTGGGGTAGATGCACCTATTAAAAGTGACATCAGACAGGAAAGCGTTGAGAGACAAATAAAACGCTTAAATCAGAATACAACCACTCAGGCTTTCCTACCATTCATCTCCTGTCCGATGATGAGCCGTGTATTTGATGCGATACGCCACAGGATCCATCTTCCCATCCTCCATGACCATCTTCATCCTCAGAGTGACCTCTCCCTCAGCGAACACGCCCTTCTTCATCCTCTCAAACAGCACCAGCGACTCTTCGACGGGTCGGTCTCTCCATGGCGATGCGGGAACATTGTGGCCTTTCAGCTCTTCGCCCTTCTGGTGGCACACATAGGCGTGACCCCTGAAGGCAAACCAAAGTAAGGAAAAGGAGCCGGCCAACAAGCATCCACCTCCACGCCCACTCACCTGCGGATGAGATCCACAGCAAGGTCGTAGAGCTGCTGAAAGTAGTCCGAAGCATGCGTGACGTCGTAAGGTGTGTAGCCTGTAGACCAACGGCTGCACTGATAAGGAGCTGGGCTTTATGCCACATCAGATGAAAGCTCATTAAACTCACCTAGCCACTCCACCATGTCTTTGATGGCAGTGAAGTACTTTTCCTCCTCTTTCTCAGGATTGGTGTCATCATACCGTAAGTAACATATTCCACCATTTGCCTGTAGAAAATGTCAATTTGAGAAAAGCACAGAGCAGCGGAAGACTGGACAGCTTTTACTGAATCAAAGACTCGTACCTTTGCATAACCAAAGTTGAAGTTGATGGCCTTGGCATGTCCAATGTGAAGGATCCCATTGGGCTCTGGTGGAAAACGGGTACGGATCTAAAGCCGTTTAAACACACATTAAAACCAGGGAAAGAGAACACTTTCCAGATAAAGGTCTGAAGTCGATACCTGACCACCGGTGACCTCCAAGTGCTTCTTAAGCAGGTCCATTGTGCTCGGTGTGACAACATAACCCTCCGTCTTGTAATTTTCTCCTGAATCATAAAGGATGAAAAGATGAAAAGCGAAACTAAAAGTTGAAATTATTTTGACTCAGGCTTGTCTGGTTAACGGTATTTGTATTGTGCCCCGACATGCTGGATAAAAACACAACAGCGCTAACGTCCCACTGCGACTACGATGCACGGCGATGACAACCTCGGTGTTTGTATACGGACAGAGGCAGCTCTCTTTATAGACAGTAAAAACACCATCAGCCATAAGTGTAACCCAGTTAGTCTGGATCAGGGGGTCAAATCTACTTCTAACTTATTTCAATTCAAACGGGTTTAAAAGCCACTGCCTTGTGCATCAGAATCACTGTTTTCCCATCTCAGAATATTTTTCAGAAAAGGAGACTGAAAGTGATGATGTCACATCATCTATTAGGATCGTTCACTTTGCTATATAGAGGATTCTCTCTATGTGATGTCAACAGGGGGAAAGGACATACAGATCTACTAATAATATAGAAAGCAGGACTAATGCATTAAATCACATTTAAAAAACCACTTTATTCAAGAGTTTGTCTCTTCTCACCTGGTTTGTGAAACTTCAGTGCTTCTCCTCTGAGCTGCTCCATCAGAGACCTCCCCTCTCCTGAGATGACATCCCCTTAGCAACCAATAAACAGTTTTAGTGACAGTTATTAAGAGTTGAATTAAAACTACTTTTCTGCTGCTCACCATTCGCTGTGACCTCCTCTTTCTTTGGCTTGGTGTCGTTCTCTGTGACTTTTGCCTTTTGTGGCTGAAAACATTAAAAAAAACATGTTTAAAACAAACACCTTCAAACTTCGCACACGAGTCTCTATAAAAAAATCACCACATTCACACATCAGATACTTATCCTGGGTTTTTGATTATCGTTTGGCTTTTTTATTTTAGAATATAAAGCGGCCTCCAGAATTGCGGGTCATTCGTTTAAAATGAAAATTGCCATCTTACCTTGGCTTTCTTCTCCAGATCTGCTTCTGTTTTGGGACCTAAAAGGTGCAGAACCTTTCAAACCAAAACCACAGAGTTAGTAAAACCGAAACTGGTTACAAGCAGTCCCTTACAATACACTCTTCCTCCTTCAATCATACCTGCATGTCCACCTCGTTTTTGATCACCTTCCCATCAGCCCACTTAAGGGCTGAACGTGCTTCTCCTGCAAAAGACGCAACGTGCAAATTTCCCCTATTGCGTTAGGCTGTAATGGCTGCAATAACCAAACCAACTTCAGCTCATACCCATTAGCAGCCCCATGTTGAAGCGATATCTTTCCTTTAACAGTTGCTCCTTGTGCTTCCTGATTATAGACTCTACCTGCATGACATTCCACAGTCACCAAACACACCGCAGCCGGTCAACATATGCATTTGGTCAGCGGGAGATCCTGCACTTACTGCATCCTCAATCTGCTCTGGGGTTATGACGACGCCCACACCACATGCTTCATCAAACTCCTTCTGACTGATGGGATCTTGGGGGTGACTCTTCACAAAGTCCAAAGCAGCTGCAAGCAAAAGGTCAGAAGAAGCAGACAAGCAAAGTTAAACAATACAATATCAGTGGCCATATGCTGGGTTGTAGGCTTGTTAAAATAGACAGAAATTACCTGCAAGTTGCAACTCTGTGCAAAGTTTTCGCTGGGCAATGCAGTCTGACAGAAATGCCAAGCGTTTGTAGTCTTTAAGGCGAGATGCCAAACTATACAGCATTGTCCCCATGGCTTTGTCCACTCCTGATGCTTCATTAGCACGTTGAGCCTATTAAAACACACAAAGAGACTGAATTTGTTTTGTCTGTTTAAATCTGTGTAACGGGCTGTGATAAAGATTCATTACAGAGAAAACTGAAATGTTCAGCAAACACATTTGAAAGAGAAAATAATTAAATGAAAGGAAAATAAAGGTGTTTGTTAATAGTGAAAGTGAAAGTCTTCAATTATAAAAAGTAGGTAGAAACAGCTAACAGGAACAGCTGTCCTGGTGGTAATCCCACCTGGGTAATTGCGTCCTTCAGGGCAGAACTCAACGCTTCATTCTTTAGAGTTTCTTTCGCCTTCTGCTCGCTGAGACCAATTGAAGTAAAAAGTGTCAAAGTGTCCGCCATTACTCCGCCGGTAAGTCAGTCAGAACAGCACAGTAACCGCACACGAGCTGTCCTCCCAGAGAAAGAGCGAGGAGCGATTTCCTGTACATTACAGTGAAAATGTGAGGGACATGACTATCAGCCAATAGGAAACTAGAAGCTTGGACGTTTTGACCAATAGAAAGAGAGATTGGTTATAAATTACCGCCTACTTAAAACCTGAGAACCAATCAGGAGTTTGTTGACATCAGCAAGAACAAGGGAGGGCCTACCGGAGTCAGCTCAATGTTGCATCAGATCGGTATAAATCAGTATTTTTTATTAGTTAGTTAAAATTTAGATAAATCACTTTTTATTTAGAAATGATAACAATCATTTTAGACGCAATCATTTTTCTTTATAAATTATTTTATTAAAACTAATATTTTTAACGCTGTGTAAGGTCTTTGTTGTCCCACACTTAAAGATAACTCGTTATTTTCGTCTCAATTTATCTTGAGTTTTACTGGATTTAACGAGGATGCGTTTAAAGTAATCGAATAATTGGTTGTCAGTAGGTAAAGGCATATGGTTCAAGGTCTGCTTTAACATCTAAAAAGACTTCCTGGAAGTTTGCATGAAAACAAAAATGACAAAACATGCCGTTTTGTCTTCCGGAGCAAAAATGTGGAGATCTTTGGCTTGTGCAAAATCAGAGCTACGCCTGGATCTTACACTTGCCTGTGGGCAGACTTTCCGGTAGGGTTATCAGATAAATACAACCTTTTAACATCTCATCTAATGTGTTCCCGTTTTGTATTAACACTAAACTCATTTCTTAGCTGGAAAGAATCTGCAGAAGGACACTGGACAGGAGTGATGGGAGGTCGAGTATGGACTCTGACCCAAACAGAGGACACTCTTTGGTACTATGTCTACGCAAACCCAGATACACAGAATGGACGTGGTGTCTCTCTCCTGGACAAAAAGCGATCTGAGAAGAGATCTGTAGATTCACGGATGAAGAATGAAGAGGAGCCACATGTAGTTACTGACCAGCAGGAGGGTGAGGTGGAAGCAGAGATGATGCTGAAAGACTTCCTTCAGCTTCACGTGAAGCTGGGAGATCTGTACAGGAAGTGGGGAGCAGCAGATCCCCACTTCAAGGAGATTGCAGACATCTTCAAAGGTTAGTGTATACAATACAATACAATACAATACATGAACATATACATACACATAAAATCTTTTTGATTTATTCTTCCAGGTGTGAGAATATTGCGCCAGGACCCTACAGAATGCCTTTTTTCCTTTATTTGCACTTCCAACAACCACATCTCTCGTATCCAGGGCATGGTGGAGAGATTGTGTCAGGCTCTGGGTGCACCGCTGTGCCAGCTGGACCAAACCGCTTACTATGACTTCCCTACCCTGTCTGCACTTGCAGGTGCAACACACCTTTTCCCAGACTTTTTTTTTATAATCTCGCCAACAACTTTACTGTTCATCTTCCAATTTATGAGGTCCTCTGACAGCTGCAAATGTACTTTTTATCTCTTTACCAACTTCATATTTTATCTTATTCCTTCTGCAGAAAAAAAAGAAAGGGTTGTGTTTTGTTACACACAAATTTGCTGTGCTTATTTTTTATAGAATGCATTGACCCTCATGTTTGCGTATTTTAATCCTTCCAGTGTTTCCTCTGTGGAGCTTTCTGCCTCGGGACCGGTGGTCGGTGGCGGCGGCTGGGGCGCTCCTAGGGTAGTACGCAGGTAGTGGTGGGGGTTGCTACCCTCCCTCCCAGGGCGCCCTGGATTGGTGTCTTGGCTGCTACCGTCGATCTGCTGCTGTCGAGGCAGATGGCTCCCTTGATGGCGTGTCTTTCCTTACCTGTCCAATCTGAGCTCAGCCTTGTGTTTACTGTGGTCTTTTAATGTGTTACCTGTGTGTGTGTGTGTGTGTGTGTGTGTGTGTGTGTGTGTGTGTGTGTATGTGTGTGTGTGTGTGTGTGTGTGTGTGTGTGTGTGTGTGTGTGTGTGTGTGTGCTGAGGTGAAACTATCACAATTGTTTTAAGTGTGGGAAAGGGAGGGAATGTGGGTTATATGTGTCTGATAAGCACTTTGTGTTGCATCATATGCATGAAGAGTGCTCTATAAATAAAGTTTGATTTTATTTGATGCAGCTAAATGTTGTTTTTAACGGGATTGTTGACTGAATTTTAAAGAGAGTATTTCTTACTGAATGTCTGTTGCTGTAACCTGCAGACAGCAGTGTAGAGGCATGCCTCAGGGATCTCGGCTTTGGCTACAGGGCTCGGTTCCTTCAGCAAAGTGCAAAGCAGATTTTGGACACTCATGGGCTCCAGTGGCTTGAAAGCTTACGAAGACTCCCATATGTTGAAGCCCGTGATGCTCTTCGAACTCTTCCTGGTGTTGGCACCAAGGTGCAGCAGGAAAATGGCTCCTTGCATTAAAAGGAAAAACTAAACACAGTATGGAAATAAATAGTAATGCAGCAACATTCACTCAAGGTTTTGTGTCATCTTGTAGGTGGCAGATTGTGTGTGTTTGATGTCCCTGAATAAGTCGGAAGCTGTACCCGTGGACACACACGTGTGGCAGATTGCTAAGCGGGACTATAAGTACACTACTGATAGTGGACAGAAGAGCCTCACCGAAAAGATTCACAGAGATATCGGTTAGTCTTCACACACTTTTGTATTACTAAGAGCCTTTTCTCGGTCACCAATCCAACAACTAATTCCTTTTTTACACAGGAGATTTTTTTCGTAAGCTATGGGGACCGTACGCTGGCTGGGCTCACTCCGTAAGTTAAGGTTCTGTGAGTTTCTCCCACTCAGTTTGTCCCCTTTTACAGCTGACTGTCTCTTTGTTTCAGGTTTTATTCTGTGCTGACCTCAAGAAGTTCCAAAACCTGAAAGAACCGGCACGTGTGAAACAGCCAAAGGCAGAGAAAGAAAGTGGTAAAAAGAGCAAGACAACTAAAACAAAGAGAGAGTTTGATGGAAAAGGAGAGGACACGAAAATTAAGTCAGAGAGTCAGAAAAGGGCCAAGGCGTGTGTCAAGAGACAAAAAAGCTTCAGATCACACAAGATCACACACTTCTCTGATTCAACTTTTAACTGAAAATCCAATGAAATGAATGAATGTTTATTGTAGAAAACTGGACACAAAACAGTTTGTTGTTGCAAGGATGTTTCTACAGAATTAAATGTGTCTGTTTTGTCGAAATTAAGAGTTCACAACTGTATTCACAATTTTTAATTTATGCCTTTAGTACTTCGTCTTTACTGTATGGTTAATAAAACTGTCAAAATCAATTCTGTTTAAAGTGAGAGTGTCTTTTTCCTGGTGGTAGGGGGAAGTAGATACCTAAATCTACATTATATTTTTGTTGGAGTGAGTCCTTACCAACGGATGCCCTTTAGGGTCAAAAAGCCTACTTGTTCTATCTTGCACGTTTTGCAAAATGTAGCCTCCAGGGGGCAGCAGAGGTATAAAATCGCTTTCTAACGGAGGGCCATTTGCGCCTCTGTGAGTGTGTGTGTGTGTGTGTGTGTGTGTGTGTGTGAGTGAGTGTGTGTGTGTGTGTGTGTGTGTGTGTGTGTGTGTGTGTGTGTGTGTGTGTGTGGCATCCAAGTGTACAGTGGTAGTGGTTATGAGGTGCTAAAGCTGTGGACTCCAGAGGATGCCCTGCATCTGAACAGGTCCAGTGTGCTGGATCATAAAACAGTTTAACTGATGTTGAACGTCAAAGTGTGTTCATCTGTAGGCCCTGGTCGACTGTGTCAGCTGATCTTTTTATAGCAGCTATCTGCTGTCAGTGCTCTGGGCTGCTGTGACTGTCTCTGGACAACATGACCACATGTCTCCTGAGGTGTTTGACACACTGCCGTCCCTTTAAGGAATGACCGAGCGAGATGTTGCTTTGTTTTGAATACATTCAGAGGACTGTTGTCCCCAAACGTGGCTGCAGCACACAAAGCCATCAAACCCTAATGTGAGGAATATTTCCTGATGTTTGCTCAAGCGTGTGTGTGTGTGTGTGTGTGTGTGTGTGTGTGTGTGTGTGTGTGTGTGTGTGTGTGTGTGTATGTGTGTGTGTGCGTGCGCACGTTACATCCATAGGAGTGTTTTATTTGTGGAACAGAGTGCAGCCATGTGAGCTAATGAGTATGTGAGTCAGGCTTCATTCCCATTCCAGTTGAGCTGAACGGAAGCAGGGACCCAGCTTCAGGGCAGAGTCAAGGTGGAGAAGAAAAGCAGGATCCAAAAATAGAGAATTAGAAAATAAATTAAGAAACAAAAGAGGACAGCGGATAGGTCAATAGGAGGCAGGGATGGGAATATTTGTTATCAAACAAAGATGAGTAGAAAAACCAGCCTTCGTGTTATGTAAGAGATGGGTCTCAGCTTGTTTTAAACCCTGGGGGTTGTTCAGAAAGGACATCTCAATTGGCCAGTTTTCTCTACTCGAACAACACCATGGCTTCCAACAGGGAGGTGCCATGTTTGGGGCTTCTGCAAAAGTAAAGGACAACCCCCGTTTCCAGAAGCTGATGGTAGCTTGGATGAAGTAGTTCTGTAGGAAAGACCTCCGATTTCTTTAAATGTGGGTACAAAAAAAAACCTTCTCACAAAGACAACTGAACTTTGTCAATGTTGGGCTGGTGTGGAGAATGTCAGTACAAGTTTTATTTTAGTAGTGCAAACACTTCTTACAAATGTGATTATGTTGAATTCACATCCAACACCAACAAGCCAAACTAAACAAACATTACATTTGCAAAGAAATTTCATTTTGGAGTTAAACATTTTTCAGAGTGTTTTTCTGATTAAACGGGGAAATAATTATTCCGTACTTAAATTTTGGCTAACATTTAAAAAGAGCTCTCCCTTAGAGATAGGGTGAGAAGCTTGGTCATCCGGGAGGGGCTCGGAGTAGATTGGCTGCTCCTCCACATTCAGACGAGCCAGTTGAGGTGGCTCGGTTCAGCGGCGTGTCCAGATCTTTTAAAATGGGGTGGCCCAGGTGAGGCACAACTTTATGCATGTGTGGCACCAATTGTTATGCTTTTTTTTTAAACCCCAAGCCTTTTCTGGACAATGAAAAGCCTATTTAAAGATAAATTAGTGTGTTGGCACCTGGGGTGGCCAATCAGATTTCAAGGGTGGCATGTGCTACCCCAGGCCACTCCCTAGACACACCCCTGGCTCGGGTATCTAGTTAGGATGCCTCCCTGGTGAAGTTTTATGGGCACGTCCAACCAGGAAGAGACCTAAAGGAAGATCCTGGACATCTTGGAGGGGCTATGTTTATCAGCTGGCGAGGGAACACCTTCTTCCCCAGAAGAGCTGGCCCAAGTGGCTGAGGAGGTGGAAGTCTGGGCCTCCCTGCTCAGGCTGCTGCCCCTGCGGCCTGACCCCAGATAAGCTGACAGAAATGAATGGATGCATTTATAAAGAGTTTTTTATTTTCTTTCCCATCTTTACGTTGATTAATGCTAACATTCCTCAGTAATGACAGAAACTGGGATTCAATAGTATTTTATGGAATTTTTAAGATGGACAAAACTTAGAGTGGTGCCAGTCCACCTTAGAAGTGGTGAAACTAAATACTCACGAGGCAGCTGAGATAGAGTCTGATGGATGGGGAGGCAGTACACTCTCAAAAGTCTGTCATTGGGGCTCCGGAGATGGACGCGTTCTTCCATTAGATGAAAGGAAGCCACAAAAGAATGAGACTTGGAGCAAAGAGCTGGTAAGAATCATAGATCTCAAGCTTTTCTGGCTCAAGAGTGTGTGGATAGAAATTTACATAGCTGTTCCTAATAGAAAAAGGTTTATTTTGTTAAGAAATATAATACTTTCCACCATCTCAGAGTATCCCTCCTTTTAACCAATGATTATGGTTCAGACCAAAGAAGACAAAGCTCCATCTGTAACAAGGGTCCGATTTCAGAGCTGCTGCGTTGAACTGTTAGGGGCCTCCAAGGCTCTCAAACCAAGAAATCAGGGGCCAATGGGTGTTTCTGAAACACAATACAATAAAATAAAATGATTATTAGTTGTAAATGAAGAGATGAGAAAAAACATCATAAGAAGAAACATAACCTGGCATTAAATAAATACTGAAATACCAAAATCTGATGATGAACTAATTGTAAACGTAACCAAAACTCCAATAAAATCATTTAAAACAAACAATGTGGAAGGATGCAATACAAATAAGCACAAAACAGGTGTAAAATGATCAAAATAAGATAATTTTAAGAATAAAGTGCAAAAATGAAGAAAAAAATACAGCAAATGAGTCAAAATAAGCCCTAAATTAGTCACATGGTCCGCATAGAGGTGTAAAATGGACAGATTATCCCCATAATTCAGTAAAATGTGACTAAATGATAAAAAAAGAGAGAAAATAACACAAGCAGATATGAAATGGTAACAAAGATGGCTTTTGGGAAATTGCAGAGTGAGATCAAATTGAAAATCAGACACTAATTGACCTAAATTCTTGATAGGGAAAGTGTTGTTTTCTACAAGACTGTTGTTTCCTAATCTACTCATCCAAGCTCCAAAAGGTAGTCAGCAGCACCACGACTGATGTGGTCCCTTTCTGTCTGCAAAACCCTTTGTTCATACCCTGAAAATGTAAAAACAACACCATTCCTGCACGGAGCAGATTTGTTTCTAACATGTTTTCATTTATTTCAGTGATAACATGTGAGCCCAACAATGCTCCAAGTACCCCATGAACCACTTCTGAAGCACTTAACTGCCCTCCAGAGTCCTGTTTGAAATTCAGATTAGAGCGCACTTGTGCAGGAGGAGCGACACATCAGTGCAAGTTTAAAATACGCCTCCATGATCATGGAGAAAATAAAACAAACAAACAGACAGTAAAGGTCAGGGTGCTGCAGGCTGGCTGTGTGGCCTTCAAACGGGCTGGGAAGATAAAACAGGAAATACACAGTCTCACTAAGCGGAAAGACTGATAATTAAAATATTTTTGTGAATGAGACAAAATCAGCTGGCCAACAAACAGCTACAACAATTTTCTAAAATACATGGCACCTGTTACATGAGAATCTGCTACATATGTAGGGTGTTATCCAACATTAGTCATAATCTATGTGATTACCGTCCAAAAGAGTTCCTACTCCACCTGTTCAAAGCCTCCAGTGTCTCCTGCTGCCTCAGTAGTAATTTAATGGCCTTAAGACAATCCTCTGAGCCTCGTGGGTTATTTTAGGACTCAGGCCTGTCGTCCAGACAATTTCACGAAAGTGACAAACACGCAGAGAGCTGAGGGCCAGGCAGCAGACCTGCTTGGGAGGCAGCTCACGGTTTACACCTGCGACTTTTTGTCCCCTTGTTTGGGCTGAATAAGGACAGATCTGGAGCCTCAGCAGCGTGTCCAAACAAGTAAATGTTGTGTTACTGTAAAAACAGCCAGACAATCAGGCGGGACATCAGGGAGAGGCACTCAACCAAGTTACAGAGTGAGGAAACGCCATCAGGCAGGGTAACGTCAAGTTGGGGTGTAGTGCAGTAAAGTAAGTTTTATGGTTTCATGCACAAGCAGTCTGGTTTTTGTTCTTGTAGAAATGTTGAAGCATCTTTCTAAAATGTTTTAAGTCATTTTCTGTTATAATTCCAACAAACACCTCAGGATCTGTTTTTAATTCTGCAGTCTGCGTTGTGTTCTTAGTTCAATCCCCATCTCCATGAAGTTACCTGAACAGGTAAAGTATGGCAAGCCCATTTATCATTTAATAACTAGCCATGCTCTTCAAACCACATCATCATCACTGATCACTCAGCGTGTGACTTTGTGTGAATGACTGTTGTGTTGTGAACAGCCTTGGGGGGTAGTGGAGCTCTAGAAGGCCACTTTACTTGTTTTTGGGGTCGTGCAGAGCTGGTGCCAAACTCCAGCAGTCACCATGCAAGAGGCAGGGGGACACTTCTGGACAGGTCTCCAGTCCATCACAGATCCACAAATGGGCAAAAACCAGTCACACACTCACACCTGTGGGCATGTTATTCACCATAAATCTGTCACACATACTTTTAGCCCATGGGGGGGAAACTGAAGTAAAGATCCGTGCATGCATGGGGAGAAGATACTAACTTCATCAGAGCATTACCGGCTTCAAAAAGGCTGCAGGTGGGATTCAAACTGGTGACCTTCTCACTGCAAGGCAGCAGTGCTACCAGCTGGTCCACCAGAACACAACTCATACTTTCAATTTCACATAAATTATTTCAGATTAAATTACGTAATCTCTGGAACATTGTAGTAAAACTGCAGTAAGGACTAGGAATAACCAGTATTTATATTTAAACAATAAGCTATTTGACCCGTTGATGCAAAATGGTCACTACTGTGGACAGGTACTCAAAATTGTTATTTATTTAATTTTTTGCTATTAAGCACAGCTTTTGAAGACTTTAATTGCATTTGAGCCCCTCCTCCATTTGGACATCAGTAAGTCAAGCCAACATATTTCATGTTCAGAATGCACGCTGTCCACCGAGGTGGACATGTAATAAATTATTTGTAAATTATTAAATGTTACAAAAAATATTTGTTGAAATTTGTTTCATTCACACCTAAAGATGAATGAAAAAAATGTTTAAAAAACCATGGTTGAAGATTTCATAATTAATGCATCAAAGGGTTAATTTCAGACATGTAATAACAATGTAATTAAAGATTTTCAAGAAGATATTTATTAGATCTATTAAAGATTTGATGGAGATGGTACAATGGCACAAGAGTTGGACCATTGGATTCAGGTTTAATTTTCAGTAATGGGGTTGTTATCACAACAGAAAGATTTGTTGCTCCACCTACTTTCCAACCCTCATGTATGGCCATGACTTTTGGATTGTGACCAAAAGAACATGCCTCTGAAATAAGCGTAGCCGAGCTCAGTAGGCAACAGGAGCTCTTTCATCTAGGGGAGCTGGGAGCAGAGCTGCTGCTCCTCCACATCAAAATTAGCCAAATGAGGCGGTAACTTCAGACCTGCTTGTAGATTGCCTCCCTGTGGAGGTTTTCCTGCTTGTCCCATAGGAGCAGGGAGAGATGCAGATCTCAGTGGAGGGGTCACCGTTTACATCTGACAAATACGAACTTAAAAAATCAGACACGTTTCTCTTACCCCGAAAGTCAGGTGATGAGGTAGATTTTGTTTAACTATCTGAAATGTTGGGTAATTCTGGATATCTGTGCCATAAACTCTGCAAATACATGTAAACACTATTACAGTATTATATTTGGAGTACAACTTTTATTAGTAATCGTGCTATTCTTGATACATTTTATTTATTTTCAATTTTATTAAGAAAGTTGTTTAGACTAAGAGGGATAATGATGTAAGTCTCAGTGGAGACTGGACTGATTGTGTGGTACAACGGTGTGCCATATCGGTGTGCCATATATGCTGCGTATCTGCATGTTGTTGCGTAACAAACGTGCCAGGCTGTAGGTAGGTAGGCATTTGTGTTCATCCACTTGAGGAAAAGGCCGAGAGGGAGGGGAGTGATGAGGAGGACGGAGGGGGCGGATACCACCTCACCAGCCCATGGTTTTGGAGACTGGCAGCGGGACAGAACGCTTCTGCTGAGGATTGGTTTCACCTCACCGCCGAACCCGGACCCGTTTCCGCCTCTCTCTGGTTCTTGGAATAACGTGTCCTGGTGTCCTGCTGCTACGGATGGAAAAGCGCCCCTCGGGTAGGTTTCTAGTAGCTGACCGCTGCCTGGCCGCTGCTATGCGGCGCCTCGTTGCGCAGTGATCCTCACTGCCTCCACCTGAGCTGCCGCACCGTCGCTTCAGGTTTACGCGCGGCTGTCGCGCCTTTAGACCGGTTGCTGCACAGCAAACCGTCCGGTTAGCAAAGTCACAGGGAAATAACCGTAAAAACCATAAAAGGATGCAGAGGCAAAGGGCAGTTTAGAAATAATTCACCCGGTTGCCCTGCTGCAAAGTCAGCTTGTTACTGCAGGGTTAGATTATTAATCCTAACCCCAACAGACAACAGCAGCAAAGTTTAGGGACCCATTTAGCTAATTATTAGGAGGCTGATAATATGATCCTATTTTTCTGGGAATTGATGACATTTGGCATTTATTAACTGACTTCAGGCTTAATAAGAGCTAACCGCATTTTATAGACATTTGGTTTCCAACCATCTAAAACACGGACAAAGGGTTAATGTGATTTGATGGCTCAGCAACAAGTGGATCTGTGTGTGTGTGTGTGTGTGTGTGTGTGTGTGTGTGTGTGTGTGTGTGTGTGTGTGTGTGTGTGTGTGTGTGTGTGTGTGTGTGTGTGTGTGTGAAGTAAGGCTCATTTTAAAGAAAGAAACGTTTAGATTACCCCTTTTATTAGGGAATTTAAATTAATAAAGCAAAGGAGGAAGTAAAAAGCCACATCAACGTGCCTTTCTAAGTGCTCAGACATGCTTCGTGATGTAGTAAAAACCCTGGCAGATGACTTTTATTCCTGAAGAAAGCCAACACACTCCAGTTCACTGATAAGATAAGTGTCCTGCTCGACTTAAAAGCAGTAAAAGTAAGATTTTCCAAGTGTTTTTTGACATTTTGATGAAGACGTTAAGAAAGTGTAATAGGGGAGACCAAAAATGAGTCGTGACTGCATGCTTTGTATTGTCTTTTCTGCATAAAAAGAGTTTTACTTCTGGGTAAAGTCATTTAATCTGACCGGACCATCAGGAAATACGTTTAATGAGACATCAGATGATGCAGAATAAAAAATGTAAATCTCACATTAGACATAAAACATAACATCTATTTATTTGTGATGCACACAGCTGCAAAAGCCCCGCTAACAATCTAAGCTAGGGTACTTACACATTTGCCTTGAGGTCCCTTTAACAGATAACACTTCATTCACAAACAACTTGCTTGCAAACCTCAACACACTTTTATTGCCTCCATCTGGAACATCGTGAGAGTGTTGGGTTGAAGTGGAGTTGTGGTCAGATCGCCGCAGCCGGCTCTGTTTATGACTTGTGATGTCTGTGATTCACTTTCCTCAGCGTGTTTTGTGGCCCGACGGTGTTTATTTGGCAGTTTTAATAAGTCAACAGTGCTCACTGTCATTCAGGGTGTGTTTTCTGGATACGTGTGTGTGTTGGTTAAAACATCAGAGCCCACACACTGGCATGCAAACCTTCTGCTGAACTTTCTCCTTATTTGCTCTTATTTTTATCAGTCTGGTTTTTGTTGTGTCTGTGCTTCTACGGTCGCAGTGACGTCAGATCGCCTTGCTGCTACAGTTACCTTCTGGCTTCGATGTGGTTTGGGGTTTTAAGTCGGATCAGAGGCAACAGTGATAGATGCTGGAGCCTCCTCAGACAGCATGACCTCGCTGTGTGGTCTGTTGCAGGAGTTTTGACTCTCCCGATCCCTCCTACGCAGCACAGAAAGGCACCTTTAACAACCTAAACCAAACCAGCAGTCGGAGACTAGTTGAAATATTAGATGACTTCAGCTGAAAAGCATTCTGGAGAACCTATTTTGCAGGTTAAGGCCGCAAAAATGTTCCAGAAAGGATGTGAAATGTCGTTTTAACAGAGTGGTAAATAACCAGCTCAGCGATGATGGTGTTTGCATCCACGTGATCTTTTTTTCAAGGTGTGGAATTTTGTAACGGTCAAACCAGCAGCCTCCTGCATCTCTCACATACCAGCACAACCACACTTACTCTTTTCTTCCGTTCCTACCCTCTTTCTCATGTGCCCACACACTCACTTAATGCTCCCACCTCTCTGGGCCCAAGACACCGTACAGACACGTTACACATCTACACGGCCAGCTGAGGGGCGAGGACTTAAACGTCTCACAGCACAGAGAGCCTCAGTAAATCTGATAAATGTTTTCCAGCTAAATCTTTGGAACTGCTCTGACTTTTTCTTGGGTTTGTTTCTACTGCTTCAGCAGAATCATTCTCACTGCGTCTTTGTTCTAATCTTGTTCATGAGTCAGCGTTTTCTCTGCTCTTTTGTCTTTCTGTTTCCCATCATCGATAAACTCCTCAGATAACAACTTTTCTGGTTATAAGTGTTAACATCTGTTTATGGAAAGCCAGCTGCATGCTGACAGGATTTGGTGCTCACTCATGGTCTTGGATCTCTCACCATCCTCAATTCCTCACATGGATGAAGATTAAAGCCGTGCCAGTTAATTTTTCTGCCTCATTAATGATTGCTCAGTCACAGCAGCGCAATCTCAGTAACTATTATTTAAATGTGTATTATAGCCATTTTCATTGTTCCCAGGTGTAAATTGAGCAGGAAAGTGCAATTTACTTGTTATTGCACTTCTAATAAATGGCAATAAGAAATCCACTAATTTTTAATTAGGGCTGCACAATATTAGGAAAGCCTGCAATGTGCGATTACAGTGATTAATGTTGCGATGACGATATGACTTGCAGTAAATAAAAAATAAATTAACTCGAGAACAAAAAAAATCAAAAACAAACTAATAAAAAAATTTACTAAAAATTATCATAAAAAATAGGAAAAGCAAAAATTGTGATCAAAAGATGTGAGGAAAGGGAAAAAGAAAAAGAAAAGGCATCCAGTGGATCCTGGAAAAGCAGAATCGTCGTAAAGAGCAGAACGACGCTAACTCAGGTGTTTGCTAGCCATCCAAATAAGGCCAAGGGGGCGGGCATCTAACCTACAAGAACCCACCCAATTGGCCAAATAGGTGAAGAGCTCTATTTGATTTGTCAAAAACATCATGCTTCTGTTTGATTGACCAAATGCATTATATATAGGAAACATCTGAGCTGAGCGTTCACTGCTGTTATTTCTTTTCTTTGCGATATGCGTATTGCGCATGCCGATATCGCCATGACGATACATTGCGATGTATTGTGCAGCCCTAGATTTTTTTTCTGTAGTAAAAATTTGATTTTATATCTAAATATGTTATATACTGTTGACAATAAAAAATATAAATATTCCTTAGAATAAAGACAGAATTAATTACAGTAACTATAAATTAGAAGTTGTGTCGTGATATTTTTGATGAATGTCTGTGTGACAGAAACGTTTTGGTCTTTGCAGAAATTCTCAGAATAAAAGCAAGCCTGCAGGGACATGTGTCCATTAGATGTGTCTTTGTTAAAAAGACAAATGATCCTCTGTGTAGACAGAAATATTCAACTGAGATGTTGCTGTCAGACTGTCTGGGATCGTATGGAAAGAGCACAAACCTCCTAAGAAAGAGGGAGATTCTCCTCAAAAGGGGCTGCACCCCCTCCCCAGCTTTCTATGGAAAGTTTGAAGATTAACTCATCATATGAACACATGAGAGCAGACATGACTTCACTGCTGCAACGATTAGCTGATTAGCAACAGCTGCTATAGTACTTAGTCATGTGGTTATATAACGAGCAGGTCCATACGGTGAGCCAGGAGTTTATAGTAATCTTCAGATTGCTGCAGGATATTTATTACCCATGAGTATGTTCTGCTTTGAACAAGCACATATTGCGTAAGAGAGCGAGTGACGACATCTAAACGTGAGCAAGAGAAAAACAGCGTGATGTGTCCCCCGGTCCCCCCAGGGTCCGACGATGACAAAAATAGTCTGACCGTGCGCCCATCTGCCTTCCTCCACTGGGAGCCATATTGTGTGTGTTTGTGTGTGTGTGTGTGTTTTAGTTTCTGTTTAGTGATCACAGATGTGCCAGGGTTGACAGAAGGGAGACTGTTTAAAACATCAAATGAACCGATAAATCTGATCTTGTCTTTGATGTCGTGTGCTCTGCTGATTTATTCAGATTTTATTGCTTTACATGTTTTGTACATTTATCTTTCTCAGTTGACAAAAAAAAGACGTTTTGATGAACCTTGCTGTTATTTTAGCTGCTGGGTGATGAGATGAGATTATTTCTGAAAAGCAGGGAAGTCACTGAGACTAATTTGGTCAAATGCCTTTTAAAACTCAGTAATCTTTACTAAGTGCAAACATCTGAATCCATCTGAAATCCATAGATTATCATAGAGTAAAATTTACTAAATTCTTTTAACCCTTTTTTAGTGTTTTTGTGTAAAAATTGTAACAGTCACTGTCTTGCCTGCTGCCTTCTGATAGGTTTGATGATAATGTGTGATCCTGGTACCGCTCTGACTTGCTGGCATTAACAGTTCATCTCCAACAACTGTAATTAAACAGAATACATTTTTGTTTTTAAATTTCTGATTCACCTACAAATCCGTTATTGTTAGTAAAGGCGCATCGCAGGCCAAGGGACTGCTAATTTTGGACTGATTCTGATTTTGGAATCCGTCTCAGGTCTTTTTCTCTGGACTGATGAGGTAATGACTGATGCACGAGCAGCCAAGATGAACCTTCAAACAGAAACGTGCTTCCAAACTGCCAGAAGAAATCCTGTCAGCTTGTTTAGAGCTGGCAGGTGAACATTAAAGCATATGTTTTCAAACCAGTTCATCCACCAACGTGGTCTCCTGACTAGGGGTTGCATGACTTAATTTTTTTTAAAGTCGACAGTCAAGTAATGAAAATCGAGTCGACTTCGACTAGTCGTTGATGACGTCATACACCTGAAGCGGGGGGGGGGGAGGGTCGGTTGGTTCGCTGGAGTTTTTGACAATTAAAACTGCGCCCACATTTTCAAAGTTAAACACATTTCTTTTAACAACGGTAGTTTCTGCTTCAGCCCTCTCCCCCCTCCCTCTGCGCAGCGGCCGCAAACTCACTGATGCGCCTGCAGCCTCTCGGAGTTCCTGCTGCTCTAAACATTAAAATAATAATTTCATTTTCTGTTCCTCACTTCTGATTACCTTCAGTGGTGTCTGTTTGTTGCAACCAGCAGGTACAAAAACTAACTTGTTTTTATTTGACTATTTTTCTGTCCTGCCTGTTTATTATCTTCCTGCATCTCCTCTCAGTCCTAAAGAGAAACTGCTACCTGGGTTCATATATATTCACCTCATGAGTTACCTTTGAACTGCAGTTCTAAAAGATCTACCGACCGCAAAAACAGCGGAGTGCGAGCTGCTCGCCGGCCGCAGTGCGTCACCGGAGGACAAAACAGATGATGCGCCCCGCTCCACAGCAGCGAGGTGCATCAGGCAAAAGTAAAAGACAGAAAACATAAAAGGAAATGAGCCGACATGAACGATCGCGTTACATTTGTTTTTGAGTGGCGACACCTGATTTGATAATGTTATTGTGGCCGTGCTCAGGACGCAGATGTCTGGAGCGCGTCAACAATCAGAGCTTTGCATTAGCAAGCTGGTTAAGATTAGGATGGGGGTGAGTGGAAGGTTAAATTGCAAGAGGGAAAAGGTCACAATTTGGTTAAATGTCCGTTTTACGACGGGTGTCAGTAACGACGCTCTGGCACAGCGCGTCGCCTCCGCCTCGATCCAGACGCGCAGGGGCTCCTCACCTGCTGTCTTTTCCGAGGACTGCATCTTGTCATTATCACGTGACAGCGACTAGTCGACGACAGGCATAAAAAGTCACTACAGAGCAGTGAGGTCGACTAGTCGACTAGTTCATACAACCCCTACTCCTGACCTTGCTTTTTTTTTTCTTAGATATTCTTCTGTCACGTTGTAAGGATTTATACCCCCCACCATGTTCTAATTTTGCAGCCTTCACTACTTTTCTCACTCTTCACTCTCATCCCTCGTCTCACACACCCCCACTCCCGCTGCCAGCTTCATCACTTCATGCCTCCTTCAGCATTTGCTCTTTTCCATCTCTGCTAGGCCTTTCTCATATCTCCGATTTCTAAATGATGACATTATTATCACACAGCTGTGGGGCTATTACGGATAACGTTAGTAGAACAGAAAGAAAAGGGGAGGGGATTGGCTTGTTCAACCAGGGGAGGTAGCTGAGAGAGGAGAGTACATAAACACTGAGGTTAGTGCTAGTGGTGGAAAGTGAGATAAACAGTCAAGCTTTTCTCTTCGCTTGTGTGTAGCTGTGCCAAAACATCTTCCAAACGAAAGATTTATATTTTGTGAGTATTCAAATCAGCTTTCAGATAGCATTTCAGTGTGTGTGTGTGTGTGTGTGTGTGTGTGTGTGTGTGTGTGTGTGTGTGTGTGATCATTAGCTCACACACACTTTCCATACACTCACACAAATGGCTCCTGTTCAGCAGCACAAACTGCACATCCGGACCGGTGTGAAACTGCAGCAGCCTCTCTGAGACCTCATCATCGTGACTTTAGGTGAGTCACACACAGCAGAAACAATTCTCCCATGAGCACCGATTTCTTTTTCTCCGGTTTCTCTGCTTTTGTTTGTTGTTGCATGATTTGTTCCCAGAGGTTATCTCCTGCTGTGAGTCATAGGTAGAGATAGCGTGAACAGGGGCGTTTTATGCAACTTAGGAAGTTTGGACAAACGACTAGCAGCTGTTTGGTTAGGTGACTTCTGGAAGGGGCTGGGGGGGGGGGTTCTACATGTCATCTGGCTCTCTGACACATTCGATTTGGGCTTCTGGCATCCGTGACTTCAAAAAGGAAGCAAAGAATAAAGACATCACATCTTTTGCAGGAAATAAAACCTTATAGAAAAGTTCTTATAGAGTTTTAGATGGTTTAAGTTCCCACCAGTGAAACCATCTTCAACTCCTTTCTGATTTGGCCTGCTTGTTTTTATTGTGCAATCACCTTTCTTTCTCACAGACCCGGGTCTTGCCTTTGTCTTTATGACGGTGTGTGTAGCATTGTGAAACCATATACCTTACCGCACCCTGTCAGTGTGTTGGTGTCGGGCTGCAGAAGCTAACCGGGACTGTTTGAATTAGAAATAAGCAGAAATATTTGATGATTTACACAACTTCAGGACACCTAGCGAGCCACAGGCAACATTTAAGATGTGTATGAGAGTAATACTGAGCTAAAATAACATAACTGAGTCGTGCAGGTCAAGAAAAAAATGTCTTAAAATAGTTTAGAGTTGTTAGTTACTGAAAAAGGAAAAAAAGGTTTTCTGCCTAAAAGAAAGAAAGAAAGAAAGAAAAAAAGAAGAAAGAAAGAAAACGATCTTTTAGCGCCTCAAGACAAAAATCACGAGGCGCTTCACAAACAAAAAAAACTATTTTAAGTATGAAAAAGATAAAAAAATTATAATTAAAAATATGTTTTAAATGAAAAATATTTAAATATTGTGATTAAAAAATAATAATGTAAGGAAAGGGAAAGAGGAAAATCAATGGATCCTGGGAAAGGCAGAATAAGAACAGAATAAGGAGAGGATGGTGATGAAGGTCACGCTAAGCCAGCCTGAACAAGTGAGTCTTCAGCTGCTTTTTAAAGGAGACCACTGAGTCCACTGATCAGGCTAAGGGGGAGGGAGGTCCAGAGTCTGGGGGCCACAGCAGCAAATGATCTGTCACCTCTGGTGTTGCACAACCAGTAGGCTTTGGTCACTGGACCTCAGGGACCTGCTGGGGGTGTAGGGACTGAGAAGATCAATTGAGATCTTTTTTAAATGTGTCCCAGATTGTACAGATAATTCTGTAGATCATCTTCTGTAAAGAACCCTTCTACACAAGTTCGGTTTTGAATCAGTGCATCACAGATCTGATTTTGTCCTGTTTGTTTTCCAGTGGGACGATGGTGTGATGAACAGACTCAGACTTCATGAGGGACCACTCGCCTCACATCACTGCTCGGCAGAACATGGCTCCCACGTCCCTCATCTTTCTGGCCACGTCCTTCTCCCTCCTCCATGTCTCTGATGCCCAGACCATCATTGGCTCCTCCCCATCCTTTCCAGCTCTGGACCTACCTGCTGGTTCTTCACCCACGAAGCAGACGGTTCGATTTTGGCCCTCTCTGCCTCCTAGAGGACGCAGCGATGTGCCCATCAGAGTAACAATTCTGGAGAGACTATCACATGTGAATTCAGTAGAACAAGAGGAAAGGATGAACCTCCCAATGACAGAGTTCAATCCCTCTCTTATTTCTGTTCTGTCGACACAGAATCCCAGCAGAGGGCAAATTGTAACCCAACCGTCTGCCTCCAGACCCAGGACTGACATGGCTAGTTTAGCTGTCAGGAGGGCTTTAACAAAGGGACAAGCTGCTAAAAGAGGTCAAACTCCACCTTTACCTACCTTTCCCTCTGTTGCTGACCCTGTAGATGATGAACCAGTGACAGCTGGGAGTCCAGAGGACAGTGATTCACAAGGGTTTGGATCCGGTGGAACTCCAACAGCGACATTTCTGAGGGATGACTCTGACCTTATGCCAAAAGCTGGTGGTGAAATGGCACAATACCAGCCCCAGGCTCAGACCATGACATCCAAAGTTAGTGATGTAAAACGCCCATCACATGAAGACCAGACTGTGGCGACAGCGACCAGTTCAACCAGAGCAACCTCCACTACACCACAGCCTGAGAAAAGAGCCACTCTGCCCTCTGTGATAACGCAGCAAACCTCAAAGACTTTGGGTGAGAAAGCTTCACGGTAATAAAGAGTTTAGGTCCGAGGGTCGCAACACAAATATTAACTTTCTCGTGTTTTCTTTAGGTTATCAGGAAGAAAACTCCCTTGATGACAAAGTTCCACCAAAGCAGGACTCCGCCGCCGTGACATCGTCCAACTCTGACGCCTCTACTGATAAACAGTCACAGATGGCGGGACAACTTGTTACGGGCCGAAGCCAGACCAGTTTGCTTCTAAACACTTCACCACACACATCTACGACTGTTGTTCTAAGCACAGCACGCACGGCTGATCAAACAACAACGCTCAGCAGCAAAACCACACAGACAGGAACAGGTTCAGCTAGCACGACCATCCCGTCGACAAGGAGAGGTAAGAAACACCACTTTTAGGCATTTTGGACCTAATTATTTATACAGCTGGGGCTTTTCACTGGAGGGTTTGGAAGAAAAAGGCTTCAGAGGAGGGAAAAGGTAGAGTTGCTTTTCCATGGAAAATGGGGCTGAATTCCTGAAGCGTAGACCCGACGAGCGCGACAACAGTGTTAGCACGAGATGAGAGGAAAGGTTAAAGAAGGAGCGGGTCGAGTTACAGGAGGGCTAAGAGGACAGGAGGGGAACCGTCAGAAAAGGAGACAGCTGGGAGTGTCGATGAGACAGTGGGTGGTAAAAGGTGGCAGAAAGGCACATGAGGAGGGATTGGGATGGGAACGAAAACCAGATGAAGTGAGGAGAGACCGAGTATGGTATATAGTGATCACAGAGGCCATCTTTATTTCATATCAACGTAAAAACCAGACTTATTTATAGCTCGTTTAAAAGAAGCCTGACTTCCACCATAACCAGGTTTTTACGGGCGACTTTCGCTCGGTTTAAAGTTTGATTTATCAAAGCTGAATTCAGTGGCTCCATTAAAACGGGTCTGCTTCACACACTGGAGCAGCTGGAGCAGTCGAACACCAGTCAGACCCACTTTCAGCCGCTCGGCCCATATGTCCGTGTTCCCTGACCGTATGCTTACATGGGATGTAATTTCCCACTAACAACATGATGCTAATAAACACGTCAGAGAGCTGAACTCACACAGAAACTGTTAATCCATCTTTTAAGCTCTGCTGTTCTCTAGGGATGCTGTCTCCGAACGTCCAGGTCTCGGGTTTATTCTAAACGTGGTCATGGACTCATCTTTCAGACTTCCCAAATGTCATTTGACTAAGCTGATGTAATTAAGATAACGGAAAACATTTTTTGAGTTTGCTTAGCCGTGCCGGTGGAAACGATTCTCGCACTGGCTCAAGAACATCACACGACGACAAACCAAAGAACAGTAATCTGGTGTTTTCATCACCTCTAAAGTTTCTTAAACTCTCCTTTAAAATCTAGCATAGTTTGTTTCTGGTTTGGGCTAATGCTGCTTCATTCGTCTTGGCATAAAGAGAAAAAAGAAAACACAAGGGTTGGGCTGGCCTAAGTCTGCCCAGCTGTGTAACATGATCAGCACATCTGGAATGTGTCTGGATTCTGGTCCTGCTGGGGGAAAATCGTCTGAAAGGAGGAAGTAAAACCTTTATGTAAATAAAGAAGTGTGTCTGTGATCTTTATGCAATGTGTGTGTGTGTGTGTGTGTGTGTGTGTGTGTGTGTGTGTGGTAGGAACAGTGTGAGGGAACCAGGGAGTGAGGTGTGTGGGAGCAAAGCATTAATCAGTGTGTCAGTTTTATGGGTGTCTTCTGCTGGGATTGTTAGATCTTATCATACCAGCAGGCATTTGCTTTGTTTGTTTACTATTTCCTCTCTGGTATTAACGGTCAGATTTATTTTCTGTTTGAAAATGGTAAACGGCCTGAATTTGTTCTACAACCCCCCAAGGCGCTTCACAACACAGTCACTCATCCACCCATTCACACACACACATTCACACAGAGGCGAGGCCTGCTGAACATTGGAGCCACCGGTCCCTCCGACCACCACCAGCTGGCTATGCAGGTTTAGTGTCTTGCCCAAGGACACAACAGCAGCATTCTTTGGTCAGAGACGGGATCAAACCTGCAACTTTCCAATTACTGGACAACGGTTCCACCTCCTGAGCTGCTGCTGTCCCTGCTGAAAACATTTAGTAAACATTGATGACCGTTATTTAAAAAATGTTTGAGCCTTATGTGTTCGTAAGATTTTTTCCTCTGTGAATTAAATGTTTCAGGTTGACACATTTTAAAATAAAATTTAAAAAAAACGGTTAAATACAAACTAGTTTCAAACAAGGATTTCGTTATTAAAATGAAAATGACATCCAGACCAAACTGGCCCTGTGTAGAGAAAGTTATCAGCCCCATTGTTAAATCATGAATTATCTGTGATAAACTACAGCATTGTTTGAAAAGCTGTGTTGACACCAGATCTGGTTTCCACCAGTCCTGCAAAATTGGAAATCCCTTCTGACATGAAGTAGGCAAAAAGATCTCAAAAAGCAAAACACCAAGACCTGTTCTCAAGGAGAACAACAGAAGCAACACAGCGACAAAGTGTGTGTCCTGAGAAAAAGGACATTATACATTCAAACACGGTGGTGGCAGTGTGATGGTCTGGGACTGTTCTCTTCCAGAAAATCATCAGTTCAGCCCCAAAAACACAATCCAGCTGAGACTCAATAGCTTGACCTTAAACTCATACAGGGTTTTTTACAGAGCTGTTGCGTCCTCGCCTTACAAACCCCATCAGTGATGAATGTGGTTTTGGTGCTGAAGATTAGGCATTCCCCTTAAAACAAACCAAAGTTTGAATGATCACTAATAAAGCGCTCACTGTGATTTGTCCTGTTTGAGGGTGTTTTGTCCCATGATTTAGTTTTAAATTGTACAAGTCTGTGGGTTAATAAGCTTTCCTGGTTCATGGATGTACCGTGACACTGCACTGTGTTGCGTAGCAAAGATGTTCTTATTAATTATATAATCCAATTAGGTCATGGCGTCAGTCCGTGGCTGTTCAGCTGAATCACCGCTTCAGTCAGATGTTTTTATTAATATAACAAGAATTGCGACCACCTTGATATGGTGATTTTTGAGTTTTTACATTGTGTGTTTGGTACATTTGAGCAGTGCTAATTAATTACAAAAATAAACCGTTTATGATTTAGGTTTATTTTAACATCAGACGTTGAGCCCCCAAATTCCTTGGTTTCCGGAGATATCACTACTCTTTCCTAGAACAGACAGTTGATACAGATTTGATATTTCTAATTATGTCTGATTTATTATCCATGTCCTCCTGAGACCCTTTATGAGGACATTTAGTTTTGTTCTGCTTAGGCCTGTTTTTATTATTTGGGAAGTCTTCATTTAAATATTTTAAAATGTCAAAAAATGTTTTTAATTTAAATTTGTAATTCCTAAATGCTTAAAAAAAGTGTTTTTTTAAATAATTGTTATGTCTCACTAATCTAAATTAGCAAGAGGAAACAAAGAACATTCAACCTAAACCAAACAAAAGCTCAGATCACAGGAAGGAAGGGAAACTTTAATGGTTGCACTCTGCCCTCTAGTGGCTGTTCTTGGCATCAAACACTCTTCTATATGCTGGTTTTTCTCACACTAATTCCAGTATTCATAAACTAAACTGTCGGTGTTTTCTTTTTCAGGAGCCTCTTCTGCGCCCCCTACTGGCGTCATTCCTGTTATCCGATCCAGATTCAGCCCAACGTTCCAGGCTGATAAGAACCACTCTATTCCTCTGGGACATCCTCGTCAAGCTCCCTATTCCACTTTTATTCCTCATGCCTCCCCCAGTGCCAGTCCCTCCAACAATGGCACTTTTATTTATTGGGGCGATTTGAGCCACACGCTAGCATTAGCCTGGGAACTGCATGTGTATGGCTCAGCAAGCCTGTTCCTCCTCCTGTTTGCCGGAGCTGCTCTCGGCCTCGTGCTGTCTCCTGGCACAGACTGTCCTCATCGAGGAGCTCTGGCCCTTGCCAATGCGCTTCTGTTTCTAATTGGAGGCCTTAGATCTGCTCTCTTTTTTATCGACCCTTATGGATCACGGAGAATCCTCCCTCGTCCTGCTGTCACAGCCCTCTACAACCTGCCTCTGCCCCTGCTGGTGTGGACACAGGCGGCCCTGGCTCTGCTTGCACTGAGAGCTGCTGGAGTCAGCGTGTTACCGTCCACGCTGGAGCAGCCTCCTCTGGTGGCAGTGCTGACTGTGTTACAGTGTACCCTGCTGCTGGCTGCTGATCTGCTGTCCCCAGCTCTGTCTCCTGTGGTGCCCATTACCCTACAGGTCCTGTCCTTATGCTGGGGTTTGGCTCTCTGTTTGGGCTTCCTCTGCTATGTGTTTCCACGTATACGCTACCCTCCTGTCCCCCATCATGGTGACCCTGAAGAGGCTACAAGGAAGGCTTGGATTGGAAAGCAGAAAGGAGTGGTTCTAGGAAGGGTGCTGGCTGCTTGTGCAGTTCTTGGAGCTTTGTGCTGTGGGTTACACGTCCACGCTTGCTTGTGGCTCTATGGACTGTTGGGGGATTGGACACGCTTCAACTGGGGATGGTGGCTTGTGCACTTCTGGGCCCGGCTCCTGGAACTGGCCTGGGGGCTCTCTCTCCTTTTTCTGGGTTCCTGTCTTCTCTGGAGGTCTGGTGGGTGCAAAAGGAGCGAAGAAGGAGGACAGGATGGCAGAGCAGCAGGTGAACTCTCCTCCCCAGGACAATCTGGTGGCTCCGCTCAAAGACATACATGCTGGTCCAAGATAGTCCAGAGTCTGCGGGGGAAGCCCTGCAGAAAGTCTGACAGTAACGGTGTAGGAGGAGGAGCAGGCGAGATGCCGAACAACTGGGCCGGTCAGGAGCGTTCTGGAGCTGATATCAGCAAGAGTCTGATCAGGAACCAGGACTATGAACAGAACAGTGCCCAACCTCGCTGCGTCAAGGACAGCAACCATGCCAGGAACCACAGGGGCCACTCTGCAGAGCGAGGCATGTCTGATGACTCCACAAGCTCCCTGCTGAGGCTGCAGACCTTGGGTCAACCCCCTCAGCGCTCCGTTAGTGGCAGTCTGGACCAGGACAAGGACACATCTCTGTCTCTCTATGAGTTTGATCTGCGTCCCCCCTCCCCCATTGACTTGACCCGCAGCATTGACGAGGCTCTGCACAGAGAACATTTGTTAGGAGGTGGGAGTCTCTTTCATCCTTTAAATCAAGCCTCGCCTTCTCCTTCTCCTGGCTCCGGGATCAGCCAGGCCTCCTGGATCCGTAGGAACAGTGACCCTCAGCTGCTGTCTGATAGCAGCGAAGCCCCTACAGAGTCCTCCATGCCACTGGGGGGCAGCATTCTCAGCAGTGTACCCAGCAGACAGGTGACTGCTCCCCCCACACCCTCCCACCAGGGCCACAGGTGGGCTGGGAATGGCATAATAACTGTCCCCTCGTCAGTATCCTGCCCAGTGTCACTTCGTCCATCCAGAACATCAACAGGAAATCTGGGGGAGGACGGAGTGGATGACACACGACCGTTTTTCACCCCAGACTCGGAGAGGGTACGAGGTAGAGCTGGCAGGCCGGCAGGGTCGCGCAGTTACCTGGAGGTCAGTCGTCATGACGATTCTGCTAGCATGAGCAGTGAAATAATCAACCTCTAAACCAAACCCTGACCTTTTAAGACGGACAACTGCACTTCACACACTTTCATGTAAAGACTTCTGCAATGAGATACCGTAATCTGCTGTCTGAAACGATATTTCTGTAATGGGAACATGGAAATAATCTGGGTAATTAGTCTTAAACTTATCATCTAGTTGCATTTTATCTTGTTAGAGGAAGCTTTAAACTGGTTTTGACTCTTTACTCTTGCAGCAAAACTGGGAATTAAGCACAAATAAGCAACAGGGCACATTCATTCCGTCTCTTACTTATTATTAAAATCATCTATTTCACACATCATATTGGTATAACATCAGGTTATCAGGTTAACCCTAACCCATACTCCCATGTCTTCAGAAAGGCTAGTTAGCAGATCTGTGATGGTGATGAGATCTTTTCCTCCGATGATGAACTCCCTGTAATGTGACCAAGTGTGTTTGGTCCAATATCTCATGTTTAAAAGTATTTGTCAGCATTTTATGGGTTGTGAATTCATCTTAGTTTGTTCTGTTTGCATTGGTGATGTAAATATGTGCCATATGTAACACAGTTGTTTTCATAGCATTGTTACCATAGTGACTAATCTGCAGATTACAGTACGTCTAAACTCGCGTCCTGCTTGTTTGGTTTGCTTTGTGCGTGAAAGCCGATTACACAGAGATGCAGACAGTAAACACAGAACAGCTCGTGCTATCCAGGCGCATGCTCGCGTGTGAAAATGCTACAGAGGATCTTATCAGTTGGTAAAATTATTAGGCTCAATCATGAGCTGTTAGCTTAATGCATTTTGTTAGGTAAACATGATGCAAACATGGCTTCTGGAATCCAAAAACGATGTCTCTGGTTGCATTTTTTTGCAGAATCTGAATCAGAATAGTGTCTAGTTGAAGAGTTCGGTATTTAAGTGCTACACGGATTAGTAGGGCTGCAAAAAACATGGCTGCTTGACATCAACTCAGTAACAGCACTTCCCTATAATCCAGACTCAAGTATTTTACTGTATTTTAAACTTACAATGTCTGCTTAAAAAGAAAAGCAATGTAAATATTATTTTTAATGTTGATGAATAAAGCTGTATTTGGACCTTAGTCGTAGTTACTGTGAAGGACAATCTGAAGCAGTATTGCTGAAGGCACAAGCTAGCTTCGCTAAGACTATGAGGATGTAAATTCTTGTTTACTCAGTTTGAAGCTGAAAATCACTCTGAAAAGTAACTGCCTGAAAAATGTTAGTGCATGTTGGGAAATGAATTTGTTTCCAATCATTTTTAATTTTAGATGGTCTGGAACCTGAAATTTAAACAGTCTCAAAAACATTTGTTGGATTTGTATTCAAGCGTGTAGTTTCCTGGCTCTAGGGGGCAGCACATACATTTCAGGGTAGTTTTACACCATATCGCTGTGACTGTCGCTAGTTGCATTACGGTAAACATTGTTACCTGTGGAGGAGAAAGCGTGCGACCCCAGCGTAACTCCTCAGACTTTGATGGTCCTTCAGTTAATCACCTCTGTCAGTGTGCCCCAGGGCCCCATCAGTGTGTGAATGTGTGTGTGAGTGGATGAATGATACACTGTAGAGTAAAGCGCTTTGGAGTCCTCGGACTCTGTAAGGAGCTATACAAGTGCGGGCCATCGAGAGAGTGCAATGCCAATTGTAGATTTTTGGCGTTGTGCTTTTTGGATCTGCTCAGAGTCCTGCGCCTGCCAAAATATGTTGCATCTCTTTTACCATTCTCTTCTTTCATGTGTTTTTGGGAAGAGTTTAGCTGTTTTGTTGTTAAATTTGTGTTTTTTGCTTCCTAAATATTTTTTGAACGTGGTTACGTAACTTCTGTACGTCCAATGCATTCTCACAACCGAAGCGGCTAAAACTGACTAAGCGTGACCAAGCGTTTGTTTCCGACGCCCACAGTAAAATGGAGATTTCACCAAATTGTGACCTTTACCCTCTTGCAATTTAACCTTCCCCTCACCCACATCCTAACCTTAACCCACTTGCACATGCAAAACTTTGTTTCTAGTTGTATCGTCTGTCTCAAACACTGTTAACGAGAAGTTTAGAACGAGAATCTGGGTTAAGGTTAGGATGGGGGTGAGGGGAAGGTTAAATATCAAGAGGTTAGAGGTTGAATGTCAGTGAAATGTCCATTTTCCCACAAGCGTCGTACACCATTGTCACCTCCCGACACGTTGGGAGCCACAACGCGTAGGAAACAAACGCTCGGTCACGCTTTCTCAGTTTTAGCTGCTTCTGGTGTGAGAATGTGTTGGTAAATCATACGTCCAGCCAATCATCTAGCGTCGACAGGTGCAGGACCTTGAGTCAACCAGATGGAAACATAGCGTCCCCCCAAAGATGCTAGAGCCACGCCCCATGTACTTTAGACCCAATTTTTATGGATTTAATGTACAAAGCCACCATTATTTTTTAACAGCTGGACATCATTTTGTTCATTTTCATACTACACGTTGTCTCTTTAAATGTATGCAGTTACCAAGGCTTGATTCACAACTTCAAACTTTTTTTCAGTATTTACAAACTCAGACTTGAGTCTGAATGTTGCTTTGAGCTGTGCAGTTTAGATAATTTGATGTCAGACGGTCGACTGTTTACCGCTGAAAGAGCTGTGAGTTGAAACCTGACCAACATGTTACGTCGAGAACTTTTAGTGATCCAGATTGTGATGGTAATAAAGATAAAGCAGGGTTTTGTTAAATGTATTGTTACATATCTAGATGTTTTCTGTTTCTGCTTTAAGTGTTATTTTTAAATCATAACAAAATCATTGAATAATATAACAAAATACTTATGTTGGTTCATTAAGAAGCCGTTAAAGTCTGTTGTCAGTTGCTTTGTTTGGATTACAGTTATTGTTGGAGACCCTGCAGGACTTCAGCGGTATGAGACGCTTGATCTCTTTAGCTTTAAAGGTAGAGCTTGGCCTTCTGTCGCTGGTTACATTCCAAAGAGCCTGTTTGAGTTACTGCATATTCATCAGCTCATGTTTTCCTACGTTTACCGCCGAGGTTCCTCCAGCGCCCTCAGGGTCGCTCCACAATGCAGCACGTGCCATAGAAAATCCCATGTGTTTGTTTCATCTGTTCATTTTACTTATGGAAGTTTTGTTTGTGTTTTCTGCTGCTTTTGATGTCTGGATTAAAATAAATCTGTTGTACCCTCATCTCTGCTGTGGTTATTTTTAGGTGTTATAAACTGGTATGGGTTAGAGAACTACAGAGCTGTGCGAAAGTGAAGATCGGTGGTTTGCATTTTGCTCTTGTAGTGTTCATTAAACTCTTCATCCTGTTTGGCAGAGAACATATTCCTCCAGTCTCCAACTTTTCCTAGAAAAACACAGAATTATGATTTTTGTACCTTATGCAAATGTTACTATATAAACATTTACTTGATGTGTCTGACCTTTGCGAATGAAAGGGGATATGGTGAAGTCCAAGTACTCATCTGACGAGGCGTTAACCAGCTTGTTGTGTTTCATGTTGTCAAAAAGAACTTTCTCTGTGATTTGTTTCTTCAGCTCAGCAGAGGGAGACTGTCCCAGGAAGGAGCAGAGCCGACTGAGTTCCCGATCAAAATCCTGCCAAAGCAAGTCATCATGAAGTTGGTTTTGTATTTACGACCCCACACTGGCAGACTTCAGCCCCTACCTCAATCAGATCCTCGTAGAACAAATACAAGATATTGGATCTGGCCTTTTTCTCCTCCCACCAGCCTTTCACATGCTCGTACCAGGAACCAAACACCACTGAGAGACGTTCAGAAGATCACGTCATTTGTAATAAAATTAGCTGTGGTGTTAGCAGATATTCCTGCTTTCATTTTGCTGCTCACTTTTTCCTTCCATGAACCTCTGGAAGTAACTGTTCCAGTCTCCAGGCTCCGGCTGGGCCTGATTCATACGGTCAAAGTGAAAGTAGGATACCGCTGTGTCCTTAGGATTGCGAGCCACGTAGATTATCTGCAGCCGGATTGAAAATGCAAAGAAAAACACAGAAAACCCTTCAATGTCCAAAGTTCCAAAATTAATCAAACAGAGCGAAATTGAACTTGGTAAGAAGTGTGTTGGCTATAAATCCTGCTGATAAATATTTCATCAAATATTAGTGGGTTTATATTTGTAAAAGCATGCAGTTAGTGTGACATTCAAGTCCATGAGGAGTGTGGGACCTCCTACAAACATTCCATACTCTACATCCAGCAGACCTTGGTGTTTTGTTTCCAGAAGGAAGGAGGAAGAAACTGGACTGGCAGGTGTGTCTTGATGATGCGTGGACTGCTGGCGAACCGGTTTAGCTCATCGACTCCTGGAAAAGTAAAGCTCCATATTACAAGGAAGTCAAGAACATCACTGGATCTGAAGCCGAACCAACCAACCAACCAGAGGGATACCCCGGCATGTGGATTTCCAGAAACGGCACCCTTTCGAAGAGTGGGACTGAGTATTGACGACCAGGTGAAGTCTGACTAAAATACAGCAGATCCAGGATGTATGAAACCCACGTGTTTCCTTCAAAATAAACAAAATGCCGTAGCTTAAGTCGATGCATTGAAACAACAAGCTATTTCATAGGAGCAGAGTCAGGGTGTGGAATAAAAAATAAAGGCCACCTGCTTTAGGATAACTCGCTATCACAACATCATCTGGTCTCGCTTCAAATTCCTGGATGTTCTTCCAGTTGTCAATGAAGTAATTGGTCATGGAAACACCATGGAAATCAAGCAGAGCAGGTCTAGGTGGCAGATCCATCTTTGAACAAAATAAAGAAATTGAACTAAATTAATTTGGGATTGTGGAATAATATAATGATGACACATCAGGTTTGTTCAACAGCCTTGATACAACTGCAACTGTCCTCAAACCGGTAAACACTCAATTGAGTCATGGGTTCTTTTCTGCAGACAGTTCAGAATGCCCTTCTATCTATCGCAGGGCATCAAAAACTGGGGTAAACTCTTGTTCCTCTCCACAGAAATCTTTAGTAAAAGATTTATATATATATATATATATATATATATATATATATATATATATATATATACATAAAAAAAAAAATATATATATATATAAATATATATATATATATATAGATAGATAGATAGATAGATAGATAGATAGATAGATAGATAGATAGATAGATAGATAGATAGATAGATAGATAGATAGATATTTTTTTTCTTCTCCTGGCACTCACAGAGCACAGACGCTTCTGCTTTGCTCCCTTATCTTTTTTCCCAAGGCTCTTTTGTCCTGTATGCCTACAGAGCGCTTCTCTGCATTTCCTCTGGAAATCCCTATTTTTCAGAAATGGATTTAATTAATTGGTCATTCAACGCGATTGATAAGATTTTTTCTACGATGAGAACGGAGGAGGGGGCTCCCACTTGCCCTCATGGGACACACGCAGCAGGATTTATGCTCAATTCCTGGAAGGAGTGGAAGGTCGTCTGTCTCTCTCAGCTGTCCATTGAGGATGTCGAAGATATGTGGATATTTGGCCTGATGATCACTGGATTTCTTCCGATTGGAGTGGGAGGATATCTGGTTTTCCGAAAAATTGGGAAGACGGGAGCGATTGGAGGGTGACCCGCACCCATGGACAGCACCGTCCGGGCGGAAACCTCACAGACTGGGACGTTACTCGAGGTGAATCGTAAGCTGGACAATGTCTTAGCTGCGTTACCGGTGTTAGTGCGCAAAATGGATGTCATCTCGGAGAGGGTCACCGGACGGTGTGGAGATGATTAATAACCCGAATTGGCTTATATAGTCGGACTCACCTCAACACATAGCATTGGATCTGGAACCCATGACCATAAGAGGGGTTGGACACTCTCATTTGCTGGAGTTGCTCGGGTGAGAGGCAGAGGGCTGGGGTTGGGTTTTTGTTAGCCCCAAGACTCTCCGCCTGTGTGTTGGGGTTTACCCCAGGGGACGAGAGGGTAGCTTCCCTGCGCCTTCGGGTCGGGGAACCGGTCCTGACTGTTGTTTGTGCTTATGGGACAAATATCAGTTCAGAGTACCCACCCTTTTTGTAGTCCCTGGGACGAGTGCTAGATAGTGCTCCATCAGGGGACTCCATTGTCCTGCTGGGGGACTTCAATGCTCACGTGGGCAATGACAGCTTGACCTGGAGGGGTGTGATTGGGAGGAACGGCCCACCTGATCTGAACTCGAGTGGTGTTTTGTTATTGGACTTCTGTGCAAGCCGCAGTTTGGCCATAATGAACACCATGTTCGAACATAAGGATGCCCATCGGTACACTTGGTACCAGGGCAGCCTAGGTTGCAGGTCGATGATAGACTTTGTAGTCGTATCATCTGACCTGCGGCCATGGACGTAATTTTCACTTTAGAAGTGGGGGGGACACGGGGGCTGGGGGGTATCTTTACAGTATGTTCTCATGGGAAGCAGGCTTCAACACAAATGGTTGTTTTCTGCTTGGTCCTAGAGCTCAACCAGTGTCAATTTAATATAGTGTAATATTGATTTTGGATGGTAAAAAGTGAAGGGGTCAAAACTTGACTTCGGAAAAAGTGGGGGGGCGGCATGTCCCCCCCCCAAAAAATTACGTCCATGCCTGCGGCCGTATGTTTTGGACACCCGAGTGAAGAGAGGAGCGGAGCTGTCAACTGATCATCACCTGGTGGTGAGTTGGATCAGATGGCAGGGGAAGATGCCGCATAGACCTGGCAGACCCAAACGCATAGTGAGGGTCTGCTGGGAACGCCTGGCAGAAGAACCCGTTAAGACGGTCTTCAACTCCCACCTCTGGCAGAGCTTTGACCACGTCCCGAGAGCAGTGGGGGACATTGACTCCGAGTGGGCCTTGTTCCACTTTGCGATTGTTGAGGCGGCTGTTGCTAGCTGTGGTCGCAAGGTGGCCGGTGCCAGTTGTGGTGGCAACCCCCGTACCCACTGGTGGACACCAGAGGTTCGGGGAGCCGTCAGGGTGAAGAAGGAGGTCTACAGGGCGTGGCTGGTCTGTGGGTCTCCGGAGGCAGCAGACAGGTACCGGATAGCCAAGCGGGGTGCAGCAGTGGCAGTTGCCGAGGCTAAATCTCGGGTGTGGGAGGAGTTTGGTGAGGCCATGGAGAAAGACTATCGATCGGCGCCAAAGAGGTTCTGGCAAACTGTCCGGCACCTCAGCAGAGGGAGGCAGCGACTTACTCACACTGTTTACAGTGGGGATGGGGAGCTGTTGACGTCAACTGAGGCTATAGTCGGCCGGTGGCAGGAATACTTTGAGGAGCTCCTCAATCCCACCTATGCGCATTCCGAGGAGGAACCAGAGCCGGGGGACCTGGGGATGGACTGTCCAATCTCGGGGGCAGAAGTTGCTGAGGTAGTCAAACAACTACACAGCGGCGGAGCCCCGGGGGCGGATGAGGTTCGTCCTGGGTATCTCAAGGCTATGGATGTTGTAGGGCTGTCATGGTTGACACGTCTCTGCAACATTGCGTGGTCATCGGGGGCAGTTCCTAGGGAGTGGCAGACCGGGGTGGTGGTCCCCATCTTTAAGAAGGGTGACCTGAGGGTGTGTTCCAACTATAGGGGATCACACTCCTCAGCCTCCCTGGAAAGGTCTACTCCAAGGTACTGGAGAGGAGGGTCCGATCGATAGTTGAATCTCAGATTGAGGAGGAGCAATGTGGTTTCTGTCCTGGCCGTGGAACTGTGGACCAGCTCTATACCCTTGCAAGGGTGATGGAGGGGGCATGGGAGTTTGCCCAACCAATCCACATGTGTTTTGAGGATTTGGAGAAGGCTTATATATATATATATATATATATATATATATATATATATATATATATATATATATATATATATATATATATATATATATATATATATATATATTCAAGACCAGCAGCAGCACACACACAACCCTTCACACAGACACTTTTTTTAAAGTAGACATTTTTGTTTTATACAGGAAACAAAATAAAATGTTTGGCTTTCACAGTGAATGTATAAACTAAACAAATAAATAAAATAAAACCAAATACAACACAAATGATCAGTAATAGAACACACACGGTTTGGTTATTGTATAAATAAACATTGCGTGCAATTACTTGTTACTTGTTACCCACACACCTTCATCTCCTCACACTTAAACTACAGAAACTCTTTTTTCACGTGTCTGAGTAAAACCTCCCTGATGCAACTACAGGTGGTCCAGAATGCCTGTGCTCAGCTTCTGACCAAATCATCACCCCACTTCTCCTCCAGCTTCACTGGCTGCCAGTCAACTTCAGGGTTCATTTCAAGATACTGGTTCTGGGCACCGTCATACGTTGGTGATCTTCCCAGTCACTAGCGGAGTGACAGATACTTTACCCTCAGGCCCCAGGAGCTGCGCCAAATGCCTGGGGCAGTTATTACATTAACCGATGGAACCTGTACATTTTGGTTGGAAAAACCCAGTAAAAAAGGAGGAAATGAGTAAAAACAGGACAGGCACCAGGATCTGGACACATTTTGATAACAATTAAAAGGCAGAGTGTGTGCATATCCAACAGGCTCTAATAGTTCAAAGGTAATACATTTTTTACTTGCAGAATTTGCTCTTGTCATTTAAAAATTGTTTTCATAGCACTTTGTTTCATGTTAAAAATACATTTTTTAAATAATAAAGCTTTGATGCTTTATATTGTAGATTATTAATTCAATTTATGCACAGTTTTGTATCATTTCTGGTGATAAATTCCTTTAAGAAACGAAAAATGTGAGGAGCTGTTTGAGAGCTGAAAGAGCCGGTTCATTTTAGTGAGCCGAGCCTTAAGAACCGGTTCTTTTAAAGATCTGGAGTTTCCATCAGTACTCAGAACCGAATACCAGAGAACACACCCTCACAGGACATGTCTCTCAAATACCACAACATCCTGTACTCTGTAGTGTGATTGGAGCCTCCTGGTGGACCGCCACGGGATCATTTATAAATGAAGAACAAAATTACAACCATAACTACCAAGCCTAAGAACTTATTACAAATCATTTGATGAACAACGTTTGATAATATATTGTTTTCTTCTAAGAAAATCATAATTGAAGTAAACTTTAAAGATCCAGATTTTCCTAAATCACTCTTTAAAAGACGTCTACTGTGGACCACAGGCGACTGGGAGAAAAGTGAATGTTTCATAAAAGATGCTGCACATCTTCTACAAGTCTGTTGTTGAGAGTGTAATCTCTTCCGCCTTCGTCTGTTGGGGTAGCAGCATCAGAAGCAGGGACCTGAAAAGGCTCAACAGCCTAATAAAAAAAGGCTGGTTCTGTTCTGGAGACGACTGTGGAACCACTGGAGGAGATAATGCAAAGAAGGATTCTCCAGAGAATCAAGAAAATGATGGACAACCCTGAGCATTCTCTTCACAAGACTGTCCGACAACGGAAGAGTGTCTTCAGTCAGAGGCTTCTTCAGTTTTGCTGCAACACTGACCGCTACTGGAGATCCTTCCTGCCAACAGCCATTGTAATATACAACAACTCTTTGATGACTTGATTATTATTATTATTCTGAGCTACTACAGCAATCAATTTCCCTCTGGGATTAATAAAGCATTTTTGAACTTGAATTTGAATCTTTCATGCAGAGATTAGAAAACATCTACTAGTAGCAGATGCTTTCTTGCCTTTGACCAATCGGGTTTTTCTGCTTACATCTTTTCGGATATCTAGTGTTTGCTTGTTATGACACTTCTTCTTGCCTCCCCTTCCCACGCATCAAGGTGAATCCTCACTTGACTTACCTCTAAGAGTTTTGGATTTGGGTGTTCCACTGCTTTTTTTGGAACTTGTATTGATTTGATTAAAGATTGTAGGATGCTTCTCCAGGTTCTGCAGGACATTTGGACAACTACTGCCTGATGTTTGACAACAGTAAATGTGAACCTTTACTAATCACTCATTTGGTGCTTGATGCATTTACCAGGTCTAGCTGAGTCATTACTGTAAGAAAAAATAACTATTGCTGCTTGGTCAAAGGTTATGGAGATTTTACTGCTGTCTCCCTATCAAATGGTGAGAAATATGTCAAATTTATTTATTTTTTATTAAAGTGAAAAGTCTCTTGTGCAACACATCCATCCATCCATTTTCGGCTCAGGGGTCAGGTCGTGGGGGCAGCAGCCCAAGCAGGGAGGGCCAGCCTTCCCTCTCTCCAGCTACTTGGGCCAGCTCGTCTGCGGGAATCCTAAGACGTTCCCTGGCCAGTCGAGAGACATAGACCCTCCAGCGTGTCCTGGGTCTTCCTTTAGGTCTTCTTCACGTGCCCAGTAAACCTTACCAGGGAGGTGTCCAGGAGGCATCCTAACTAGATGCCTGAGCCACCTCAACTGGCTCCTCTCGGAGGAGCAGCTGATCTACTCTGAGCCCCTTCTGGATGACAGCTTCTCATCCTATGAAGAGCCCAGACTCCTTGTGGAAAAAGCTCATTTCAGCCGCTTGTATCCATGATCTTGTTCTTTCGGTCACTACCCGACACTCGTGACTATATGTGAGGGTAGGAACGTAGATCAACAGCTAAACTGAGAGCTTTGCCTTCTGACTCAGCTCTCTCTTCACCACGACAGATCGGTACAACGCCCGCATCACCGCAGGCGCAGCTCCCTACCACCTGTCGATCTTGCGCTCCATCTTTCCCTCACTGTAAACAAGACCTCGAGATACTTAAACGCCTCCACTTGAGGCAGGACCTCATCCCTGACCCGGAGAAGACATTCTACCCTTTTCTGACTCAAAACCATGGTCTCAGATTTCATCTATTAAACCCATCATTTTGACATAAGATAGGTCACTTCCTGTCTTGAAACATGTACTGCTGCTGTCAGCAGTGGGCTCAAAGTGGCTTTAGTGGAGAAAGAACTAAGTTGCATCATTTACTCATACGTCCTGCAGTCAGTAACAAAAAATCATTTAGCAGGAATCTTGCTGATTGTAATAATTACAAACATTTTAAACACATTATGTTACATCCATGTGTATTTCTATAGCGTGTTTCATTAGCTCACCTGGAAGTGTGCTCGGTTGCCCTTTGTGCGTGCGGCGCTCATCAGCGACAGTCATTTCTTTATCTGACACACTTTAACCTCATCTGTTAAACACTTGTGCTTTTTCACAGCTCTCCCAACTGTGATTTATTGACAGCTTGTGCTCTAGTGATTCAATCAGGTGGACTTTAGACAGTACTTTACTATCACCTTGATTATTTCTAGGGTTAAATTCTCACTTCTGCTGCCTGGTTGAATCCTTTGGTCGTGTCAGTATAGGTTGAGATCCTGCTGCTGAAAGCTACCCTGTGCATACATTGACCAGCCTGCTGTAAAGTGTTTAAGTGCAGATTTGAAGCAACACTATTTATTCATGCCATCGACTGCAATCATCTCTAAATTTCAGCACAAAATCTCAGTGCAAGATTCTTCATTTTCGTCTTGTAATCTTCATCAAACTGTTCATTCTGAGAAACTGTGAAGTGGTTCTTCCAATCTCCTACTTTGGCTGAAATGATGGCATTGAGTTAATAGTTATTATGTAGACTTTGGTACATGAGAATAGTTTTCTTTTAAAAAAAGATACTGACCTTTTCTCAGAAAGGGAGAAATCTCGTGGTTCATTGTTCTGATGGCGGACTGGTTGGCCATTTTGTTTTGTTTCATGTTGTCAAACTTCACATCAGTTCTTATTTTATCCTTTTGCTTAGCTGAAGCACACAAGTTGAGGAAGGAGCAAAGCCGGTCTATTTCTCGTCCACAGTCCTACCAACATTAAAGACAATGATTAACTGAAGGACTAATTGAGTTAAACATGTATGATAACTGGTGTGCATCAACAGCTGAGCCTCATTCTGCTTGAAACCTCTTAAAACCTTTAAGTTTGAATATATTTCTGGTGTTTGAAATGGTGGTGTTTGGATTTACAAATCTTCTTTAAAATTAGCTCCTTCCTTTCTGACGTTCATCCTAAATTTAATCCAGATTAAAGTATTTTCATTCATTCATATGTTTTTAATCTAGAATCATCACGCCACAATCTATCAGGGGGTGGATGAGCTCTGCACCTCAATCAAATCCTCATAGAACATGTAGCGAAGTTCTGGATACGTCTACTTCTTCTCCCACCAGTCGTTTACGTGCTTGTACCAGGATCCAAACACCACTAGAACAGAACACGGGTTCTTAAAACTGGACGTTGCTGTGTTTATTTTACAGTGGAACTGTTCACATCTTCCCTCCATGCAGGAGCATGCTCCAGTCCTTCTGTTCTGGTTGGAGTTGGTTCATGTGAACCAAAGTGATAATAGGACACGACGCTGTCTTTAGCGTTCCGAGCCACATAAACAATCTTCACAAATACAAAAATTAAATCAGTGATTCATTGTCACGGTCCGGGGTGAGCTCCCTGCCTGTAGTCCTGTTTTCCCTCTGAGCATTGTTCACAGGTGGGCGTGTCTGAGAGCTACCAGCTGCAGCTGATCCCATCATCAAGGCCCAGGGGATTTAAGGAGCAGTGTGATACTTCACCACACCGAATGATTACTCTGTTTGGGTAGCTCTAGCCTCTAACCTGTCTCGTGTCCGTATCCGTATCCGTATCCGTATCCGTATCCGTATCTGTATCTGTATCTGTATCTGTACCTGTATCTGTATCTGTATCTGTACCTGTATCTGTACCTGTACCTGTACCTGTATCTGTATCTGTATCTGTATCCGTATCCGTATCCGTATCTGTATCTGTATCTGTACCTGTACCTGTATCTGTACCTGTACCTGTATCTGTATCTGTACCTGTACCTGTACCTGTATCTGTATCTGTATCTGTATCTGTACCTGTACCTGTATCTGTATCTGTACCTGTACCTGTATCTGTATCTGTATCTGTACCTGTACCTGTATCTGTATCTCGTTCCAGTTAACCTGCCGCCTGAAATCCCTGAATGTCCTTCCCTGCTCTCCTTCAGGTTTCTCTCCACATTCCACCATCTCCAGAACCAACCCGGACTCCTGCATTCCAGACCACACTGCCTCCTTCCCTGGCCGCCTGCTCTCAGCCGCTCACCTGCCCTCATCAACCTCCGCTCCTACATCTCTGGATAAATCAGTTCTCTCACCTTCTGGATGTCCTCTGCTCATCCGGACCTGACCAAAACCCTCCCTGTACATTCCACCGCTACCAAGAAACTGTGAGCTCAGCCTCAAGATAAAATCTCCATGATTCCACCGGGTATTCACTCTTCTGTCTCCCTCCTCAGAACCTCCTCCCTAGAATCCTGCTTCTTCTCAGTACTGAGCATCTTCGGTTCCCATCTCTCCTTTAGCTCCTCATTTAAAAATAAGCCTTTTTACACACTTGCCTGTTTCTTTGAAGTGATTCTGCATGTTGTAGGTCAAGAAATTGCCACCCAGCATGACATTCATAGGTTGGGTTTGTTGTTTGTGTTCATGTGTGAGAGGCCAGAGAGGTTTTATTCAGCTGCGCTGCTCCCAGACAGACTTTGGTACAAACTGGACTGGGAGGTGAGTTTTAATTTTAAGTTTTTTGGGACTCTGGTAGTTTGTCCTAAAGCTGAAGTGGTAGCAGCCGGCTGCTCCTCTGTTATTGGGCCGAGAGCCTCTCACACTAGCAGAGTTCTGATGCTGAACACACACATGGGTAATGAATGGAGGACTCGGGTAAACGTTTAAGTGCTGCGGTCCTGTGAGACAACCAGATGGTCCAGTTGTTGGTTTCAGACCAAGCCGTGTCATTGGCTGAAGTTTTAAGACTAATGTGAGAAAAACATATAGCTGTATTCTGTTATGTTGTTAAGAGACATGAAAAAATTAATCCATCTTAAGCATATTATGAAAATGTAATAAAAATACTAAACTTAAGTCAATTCTCAATTATTTGGGCCTGTTTTCACAAAATTATTATCTGACATTACCTTTGTATTCATTCATATAATTAATTGTAAATGAAATTATTGACCCTTTTTTCATTATTTTTCTTATGGTGTGGACAGTTTTATAAACCTGTGGGTGGAGATGGTCTGCTGATCTCTAGGAAGGGAACTCTCTCATGAAGAGGAATGGAATTCTGACGGTCCGGGTGCGTGCCCCCAAAGAACAGGAGATCCAGGATGTAGGAAGCCCACATGGTTCCTAAGATGAATAGATTTAGATTAAAGAAGGGAAAAACACATTGTGACACTGAAAATGCATTTTTGTAAACATGACCTGCAGCTTTGGCGTAAGCAGCTACAAGGATGTCCTCAGGTCTCGCCTCAAAGTGCTGTGTGTTCTCCCAGTTATTAGTGAAGCATCTGACCATGGAGACACCCTGAAGGTCGTACAGCGTCGGTCGAGGTGGCAGATCCATCTGTGACGAGCCTGTGGGAATAGTGGGGATTTAACTTCTAGGTGCAGGTATCAAATAAAGCTAAACCAGGGTTTAACACTTCTGTCATTAAAAGTGTGAATCTGGTAAAAAGGAGAAGCACAAATCCTCCTCAGAGGGATTTTTTTTCTTACAGATGGAGAAACCTGAATTATATTGTTTACTTTCTTATTAAAAGAGACCTCAAACTGGATCTTTTAAATAAAAATTATTGCTACCACAATCTGATCTGCTACAGCTCATTTAAATGAACAAAACTGGGATTTAGAAATCTGTTTTCTAAATCTAATTTTAACTCTTTAAAAATTAGAACTGACAAATCGCTTAATCCACTTCCTGATTCATCTATAATCTATAAACATTCAGTAAAGGGTCAAAAGTTGGCTTACTGTGTTGAATGTGGTCACGTGGGGATTTTCCAAACCAAAGCAAGCAGTTTGTTGCGTAACCTCCTGACCGACAAAAGCATCGTGGTGCACTGAACCGCAGCAGGAAGAGAGACCGGAAATGGGTCTCTCAGTATTTAACCCTTGTACGACCCTAGTGCACTTTTGTGCTCAAAGGACATTAACGTTAAATCGGTTTGCTTTTCCTTTTTAGAGTTAATTTAGTGTTGATTTTTTTATCAGAGGAAATGTTTAATGACAAAAAAAGATTTTATCTTTTATTGCAGATATAAAATGTCACATAGAACATTAATTCTATAAATCACCACTCAGACATCTGAAATGAGACAAAACAAACTCCACAGGTCTGCTTCCACTTTGCAGTCTAGTAGTCAAAATGATTTCCTTTATTTGTTTATATTCAAGGTTCAGTCAATCCCAAACCGTTACTTTTGTGTGTTCAAATTTCATTTCGGAACTGCAGCGTGGGATCCTTCATCTTCTTCCTGTAGTCTTCATCAAACACCTGGTTCTGAGCCACGGTGAAGTGGTTCTTCCAGTCTCCAACCTTCCCTGCAGAAACACAAACCACCAGTTCAACCCTTCTGCTGCTGATTGTTTCTCCTCCTGCATAATAAAGTCTTACAAACCTTTTCTCATGAAGGGAGAAATCTTAAAATCCATAACCGGGATTGTGGAGTAGTTGGCCATCTTGTTCTTTTTCATGTTATCAAACTGGACCCCACTCACAACCTTGTCCTTCACATCAGCTGAAGGAGAAATACCCAGAAAGGAGCAGAGTTTGTCTATTTCCCGTCCGGTATCCTGGAAAGACGTCACGCATCATTTTCAACCAGGGGGAAGTCCCAGTGAGGACGAGGAGCTGAAAACAACCAGTTACCTCGGCCAAATCTTCAAAGTACATGTAGTGGATATTTGAATAAGTCTGTTTCTTCTTCCACCAGCCGTTTACATGATCGTACCAGGAGCCAAAACCCACTGAGACACAGAAACATTTAAACAACAAATAGAGAATCATGTTCTAACTGCAGATTATTTATTTTTGTCCTGATTATCGTTTTGTCTTATTCACATTAATGTAAGTGATCTCATTTGAACCTACTTTTCCCATCCATGAACCTCTGGAAGAAGCTGCTCCATTCTCCAGCCTCTGGTTGGATCATGTTCATTTTGTCAAAGTGATAATAGGATACCATGTTGTCCTTTGCATTGCGGGCTACATAGACCACCTGCAGAGGAGAACCAGAGACAAACATGCATTAAAAAGCCGTATATATCCTGAAGAGCAGTGTGCAGCATAAATGATCTTTAACTGAGCAGATATAGAAAATATCTTAATAGTCAGATGTTGCAGCTTCTTTGTGTGTGAATGCAAACAGCAGCAAAACGTATTTACCCTGCAGTTCTGCTCCCAAAAGGACTTTGGCACAAACTGAACAGGATAATGAGTTTTGATGAGTCGAGGAGTGGTGGGAAGGTGGTCGGCCAGGTCCTTTCCTGTGGATAATAACACGATTGAATAAAGAAAACCCTTAAAACATCACGTCCAAAATAGGTTTAAGACAAAATGCACTCAGTAGAGTTGGTTTAAAAGTCAGCAGTTCACATAGGAACCACACAAAATGACCACTTTGAAATGAAATGCCAGAAAATCTAAAGAATAATCCATCCATCCATTTTCAACAGCTTATCCGGAGTTGGGTCAAGGGGGCAGCAGCCTAGAGGCCCAGACATCTCTCTCCCCAGCTACTTGGGCCAAACACTACAGGGAAATCCCAAAGCGTTCCCTGGCCAACTGAGTGACATGGTCCCGCCAGCGTGTCCTGGGGATGTGCCTGGAAAACCTCACCAGGCATCACTGCAGATGCAGCACCAATCCAGGGCCACATCATCTGCATAAAGCAGAAACTCAGTCCGTGGGCCACCAAAACAGATCCCATCAACAACTTGGCTGCGCCTAGAAATCCTGTCTGGATTTTTAGGTGCCTGAATCGGTGACAAGGGGCAGCCTTGGCCGAGTCCAACTCTCACAGAAAACGAGGCAGACTTACTGCCGGCAATGCTGCCCAAGCTCTGACACCGGTCATACAGGGACCTAACAGCCCATATCAAAGGGCCTCAGTGTTTCCCTTACATAGGCGTAGCACGGCTGAAATCCCAGCGCCACGTCTACAAGATCCCAAGTTTTATTGATTTTTTTTTTGCGCCGTTTCCCAAAGAAGCAGCGAGAACTACTCTGTTGTTGCTTGTGATCACAGCCGGCAGGCAGCAAGGAGGAGGAGGAGGCAAGGCAGGGTGGTTACAGCTAGGGATGAGCCGGATACTCATTTCAGACTAATATCCGGTACGGATAAAGCATTTTTGACGAATACGAGCATGAAACGAGTAAAACTCGTAAATATCTGTAATCGTGCTGAAGGAAAATCCTCATTGGGTAATTGACTGTCTTCACGCTCTGTGACTGGCCAGTCACATAGAGCGCCCGCCCCTCCCTACACACAAAGCTCTGCAGCCAGGAGCTCAGTCTGGCCCATACACACACACACACACACACACACACACACACACACACACACACACACACACACACACACACACACACACACACACACACACAGAAACGGATCTCTGTGCTTGCTTCACTGTTGCTCACGTTTCTTCAGTATTCCCTAGGTTTGCTTCAGCTCGCCTCTTTTTCGGTTGAATATTTAAAGTTACTTTTCTCGTAACGTACGTGGTGCATTTGACAAGACAGAGCTGAAAACGGCTAGTGCATGCGTCGGTCACTGCCTCCACTCCGGTCGGGTTCGTTTTTTTTATTTTTTTATTATTATTATTTTAACTCTCTCTCACACACACACTCCTCAATCAACATTGTTTTGTTTAACTGTGTGTGGGAAAAATGCCAACAACGTTTGGAAAAAAATCAGTTTAATCAAAATAAAATTAAATGGTTCTAGTATTTCATATTTCCTAGTTCCTACTGCATGAGTTCAGATGCCATAATTCATGCACTTAAATAATAATGTTCTGATTGTATTGAAAAACTCGTTCTGTAATAGTTCCTTTACTATTGTGATCAAAAATATTTAATCTCAATTCTGAGGCTGCTCTGTAAATAGTTTTCAAATAAACAATACACACAGCAACTTCTGATCAATCCATATCGATTTCAGATTTAAAATAATGCATTGATGTAAACCAGACCCACTAATTCCCAACTAATAAATAATAAGGTGCATTCATCTGTGTATGTCCTTTGATCCGCATTAGTGATATTTTCAGCACCAGAACAATGAAGCAAAGAAACAGATTCCTGAGTTTATGTTAGTAATTTTATTCATTAGATGCATCTGATCTGTTCCATTTTTCTCAGAAATGAGATCAAATCAGTGCTTCTATGGGTTGTCTCCTCTCTGCACTAGAAAATTTTACTTTATTATAATGTTCACCGTAATGCATCTTGATGTTCTTAATTAAATCAAAGATATTGGTCAATAATGCCAAATATGTAAATTTGTATTTCAGTCGTTTTTATACTGGCTTAAAAATACTTCATTAAGTCTACTAAGCAGGGGTGTAGAACGTGTTTAATAGGGCCAGCCCAGCAACGATCTTGGACCAAAATAAAGGGGGCAGAAGGAAACGTTTTTCAAGAAAAATTAAATGCTGAATCCCCCCTGCAAATTGTGTCACTGAGAGTTTAAAACCAAAATTATTTTTGTGCAAATATTGGTGTATTCACCTTTAATACTAGTTATTAAAATGCAGCAGTTGCTGGATTGGTGCTGATCAAAGTGGAGTGCATCAAATAAAACAATATTAACATAAAGGTGAGACGTGTCATACGTGTAAAGGATTAATAAATGTGTGAAAAGTTGGAGCAGCTTTAAGCTAGGGGTTGGAGGAGATTAAAGCTCAAATCACATTTCTACTTTAACACTAAATCTTTGGGCTCTTCTTAGAAAGATGAAGCAAACAAACTTCTTGGCAGAAAAACCAAAAGCATTCATCCGAGCTAAAAAAAAACGGAACATCATCACGGGAGTCATCGGGTTCAAACATGAATCCAGTTTTACGAGAAAAAATGTGAACAGATTTAGATCCACAAAACGACAGAATTCCTATTTGATTTAAGTTGTTTTCCAACATTTCTACAGACATCACAGAACCCGCCCATTTATCCACCAGTGTGTAGACATTTCACCTGCACTGTACGTCAAAGAGAACTCACAGAAGGTGAAGATTAAATTAACATCCAAACCTGAGCCTATTCCCGGGACTTCGAATTCTAAAAACGGCACTCTGTTATAGATGGGGATGGACGCCTGGCGGTCGGCAAATGTCTGACTGAAGTACAGCAGATCAAGGATGTAGGAGACCCATGTGGTTCCTAAAAGGAGCCAGATACAAAAGCTTTTAACTCTTTACATTTTTATTTTTCATAAATTATGGTGAAGCGTGTGTGGAGACCGACCTGCTTTGGGGTATGTTGCAATAAGAATGTCGTCTGGTCTGGCCTCAAAGTTTTGGATGTTTTCCCAGTTGTCCGTAAAATAGTGAATCATTGGGACTCCATGGAAATCAAACAGTTCTGGCCGAGATTCTTTCATCTATTTTGGGGGGGGGGGGGGGGGGTTGTAATGAAAGCATGGAAAAAACTCAAAATCTACAAGAGCAGCATTTTCAGTGGAGAGAAAGGAGAGACGTGGGGTTGTGATGTGTGGAGATTTGTGTCGGATTGGGTTTGAAAGAAGGCAAGAAGAAGTTTCATACAAGTAAATAAAGAAGCTTCTGCAGCTTGAACGAGAGTCTGACCCAGACGGGGATAAAGGAGGCTGGAGCTGTTGAAAGCATTTGCATGTATCTCTGCTGTGCATTTTAAACAGCTCCCTAAACTTGTGAGAAGAGGAAAGAGCCCGTAGTGTACTTTGAAAATAATTAAATATATACAAACAAACAAAAGCATTCACATACCTTCTCTGTTTCCAGTGACATTTTGCTGTAGGCGTCTGTTTCAGCTGTTCTTCCAGTTTTACTCCCGTTAATGGAGATGTTTCCTCCTCTTTTCAGATTACGTAACACTCCAATGGGTTCACTCGAGTAACTACAATCTACCCAGCAGCTCAGCACCAACAACAGAGGGGAAAGCTCACCGCCACTGATAAGTTACTTGCAGAGCTCGACTCCACCCTCCTCAAACTTGTCCTGTCCTGCTTGTATTGACGCACACACGAACACACACACACACACACACACACACACACACACACACACATTGCATAAAGATCAAAGACACACTTCTTTATTTGCATAAAGGTTATACTTCCTCCTTTCAGACGATTTTCCCCCAACAGGACCAGAATCCAGACACATTCCAGATGTGCTGATCGTGTTACACAGCTGGGCAGACTTAGGCCAGCCCAACCCCAACTGTTTTGTCAGATTGTGCAGAGTTCATGGACAACAGGTCCGGCCCTGAAACATTTTCCAACCAGACCAGAACCAGACTTTTAACAGAACATGTTCTGCACACAAACAGAGCAGAACATGTCGTCCATTACACTAGGCAGCCTAGCTCTTGCTTCCCTTCCTATTCAGTCCCTTTGAGCTGAGAACACATGATAAAGGCAAATATGAGAAATGAGCAAGAGAAGGGAGAGGGCAGTTTGATGGATAGATTATAATCCAAAATGATTAAAAATGGGACCTTGGATTGGGTTTTTCTAGGATTGTACAATTCACAAGTAATTCAAATTTTACATTTTATGACAAAAAATGTATCGGTAGAGCATTTCTAGCTATATGGCAAAATGTCTCATTTATTATTTTACTCATTCATGTCAAAATTGAATTTTAATTATTAGCCTGCCATTTTTAGTTTCATAGTCAATGTCTGAAACATTTCAACACAGTTCTTCTTAGTTTTATTGCAGATAGAAAATATCAAATCAAAACTTTATAATCAAACAGAAGAAGTGATGATTTTTGTTCAGTTCCATTCTTGGATTTTGATTTTAAACTCAAACGTTTTCTTCTGATAAATCCCCTCTCAGTTGCATGTTTAGATTTGCGCTGGGTTAAATGAGACACAACCACCTCCACAGCTCTGCTTCCACTTCACAGGCAACAAAACTCTTTATTAGATTTCTAAGGTTCAGTCAGTCAAACACAATTATTTCTGTGTGTTCAAATTTCATTTCGGAACTGCAGCGTGGGATCCTTCATCTTCTTCCTGTGGTCTTCATCAAACACCTGGTTCTGAGCCACGGTGAAGTGGTTCTTCCAGTCACCAACCTTCCCTGCAGAAACACAAACCACCAGTTCAACACTTCTGCTGCTGATTGTTTCTCCTCCTGCATAATAAAGTCGTACAAACCTTTTCTCATGAAGGGAGAAATCTTAAAATCCATAACTGGGATTGTGGAGTAGTTGGCCATCTTGTTCTTTTTCATGTTATCAAACTGGACTCCACTCACAACCTTGTCCTTAACATCAGCTGAAGGAGAAATACCCAGAAAGGAGCAGAGTTTGTCTATTTCCCGTCCGGTATCCTGGAAACACGTCACGTATCATTTTCAACAAGAAGGTAACGTCCAGAAAGGGTCATTTTTCACCTATTGTCATGGTCTGCGTCTGCCCCCTCCTTTATGTGTCTCCTGATGTGTCTCCATCCTCTCTAGATTCATTTTTGTGTCTCATAGCGCCCTCATGTGTCCTTTGTCTGCGTCTCAATTATGTGTTTTCTGTTTGTAGGCATTCGGTCATCCCCATCCCCTCCAGCTGTAGCTCCAGCCTCTTTGTCACCAGCTCTGTGTCTGTGTGGGTGTGTGAGTGTATGTATGTGTTTGTGTGTGTGTGTGTGTGTGTGTGTGTGTGTGTGTGTGTGTGTGTGTGTGTGTGTGTGTGTGTGTGTGTGTGTGTGCGCGCGCGTGTGTGCGTGTCCATTCCCCAATTCAGTGTGTGTGAGTGTATTGGGGTGTGATTGTGTGTGTGAGTCCTTCCCTCAGTCTTTTAGTTCAGTTTTATGTTTATCTGCCCTCCTTTGGTTCTGCTTCCCCATTTAGATGATTGTTGTCACCTGTCTTCCCTCCAGCCCTCACTCCACACACCTGCTTCCTATTTCCCTAATTGTTCCTCCCAGTCTATTTAAGCCCTGTCTTGTCTCTGTGTTGTTGTCGGTCCATTATTTTTTGTCAGCGTTGTTTCGTGCTCTAGTGAGCTTATGTCTCTAGGTTTTGTTGCTCTAAGTGAGCTTTCGTACTCCTGTTGTTCAGGACTTGGTTTTTGGCTTCCTCCCCTTTTTGGATTTTTGGTTCATCACCTAATAAAAGGATTTCACTTTTAAAACCACTCCTGCCTCGTAACATCCTGGGTACTGCATTTTGGGTCCAAACCATCCTCTCAACGTGACACCTATATATTGACCGACATCATCTGCACATATAAGCCCACTAACTGGGTGGATTTTCTCTCCTGTCTCCTAAAGTCCAGGCCTCTACAGTGCTTGGCACACAAGAGCCTTATCGCTTCTAAAGGATTCCGCACTCTTCACATAAAAAGTGAACTTTTACAGCTCATATGTTTAAATAATCATACGGTTGAATGAACCGGATGTTATATGAGTAACAATATTAATGTTTGGACAATCTGTGAAGTTGATATGAATATTATTATCACAATGATCCACTTACATAATCTGATCAGTACTGTTTGAATTAGCAAGTTATTCACTATCTGTACACATACACAATGTTTCATAAGATATAAATTATGGTTAACGTCACATCACATAAAGTTTAAAGATTCTTTATCCACAGAAAAAGAACATTTTGTATCTGATGAAGGTGTGGTTTCTGAAGGATGTTTGGTAAGAGACTACAACATGTCAAATTCTGACTCGCAGAAATGATAAACTCTAGGTTAATAAAACTAGGAGGACTTCCCGAGTTATTCAGTTTCCAGCTGACACCTCGATTTGGCCAAATGGGGAAAGAAGCCTTTTTGAAACAACCTCCTCTGACCTTAAGTCAAAACCTTGCCACAAAGCTGCAAGTGATTACAGACACAAAAGAGCGTTCCAGAGCTACTGCAACTATCAGACATCCTCTCGGATGCCTAATCTGCAGACCCCGGGTTGCATCTCATGGCCGGGGAAGTTGAACTCAGAGGAAGCTACTAATCTCTGAGGATCGTGGTCTCGACGTCCGGTGAAGTCCCAGTGAGGACGAGGAGCTGAAAACCTCGGCCAAATCTTCAAAGTACATGGAGTGGATATTTGAATAAGTCTGTTTCTTCTTCCACCAGCCGTTTACATGATCATAGAATAAGCATGTATTTGAATCTTCTTTGACAGTATATGGCAGTCTGCCCCGTTGACTGATAATCGTTGTTTCTTGTTCAATAGCAAGTTTGAAAGGCAATCATTGTTTCCGCCCTACTACTGAGATCTGTCTATGGGTCGTGGCCAGACTACATATCCACATACACTGTAAATGATGGATTAGGCTATAACTTCCCACTGTGTTATGTAGTGGAGCAGAGAAAAGAACCTGTCCCAGAACCACCAAATAAAACCCAGACACACCATCTATTGCCTAACAGACTCCAGAATCCTTAAGTCTGTTATGTTCGCCGATGCTTGGCTTTTGTGTTTAATAGTTCTCCTCCTTGTATTGTACCTGAGGAGCTGATTTGTAGCACCTGGCTCCCTCCACTCTGCCCTGCTCCACCCGAAGCACCAAGCTGTTGGAGATGATGATCACCTACTTATTGAGGACTGGAGGCATAAAAACCTCTTGGCTCACATCTTCAGGGAGCAGCAGACCAGAGATGTTGTCTCTGATCTGTTGTCTCCTCGGCATGCTTTGATTTGGTCACTTAAAGTCACCTTAGAAATAGCAACTTTGTGTAATTCTGTGCTGAGGATGCTTAGCACTTGTACATCTCTGGCAGGGGCGGATCTAGAAAATTATTTATGGGGTGGCAGAAGAGGGGCAAACATTTTTCTGGGGTGGCAATACATACCCACACAGAGATTATATATGTATATATACATATATATATATATATATATATATATATGTATATATGTATATATATATATATATATATATATATATATATATATATATATATATGTGTGTGTGTGTGTGTGTGTGTGTGTGTGTGTGTGTGTGAGCTGAACCAAGGTAAATCTAATTGCACTGTGTGTAAAGAAATATTTCACTGCAACGGGATATTGTACTTTGGTTTTATTGTTCACTCAGAAACATGTTTTCTTTTATCTTTTCCCAGAATTTACATATTCATTTGTTTTGGGTGCTCATTTAATAAGCTTAAAGGCCCATCACAAAAATAAAACATATTATAAAATTATGTCCTTCCTACAACAGCTGAATGCGGCGGTTTCCATGTTGCTCAGCAAAACACTTTACAAACTCATCAAGATCCAAAGATTTTGCCCGTTTAGATTCAATGCTGAGTACAGCCAAGCTTGATAGTCTTTTCTCTGTCATAGCAGACCGCAAATAGGTCTTTATGAGCCTGAGAGTTGAAAAACTTCGTTCACAGGATGCACTGCTTACTGGTAAAACAACAGCTATTTTACACAACCTGTACAATTCATGAAAAACATCCTGATATGGGTCTAAAAACTGAGTCATCTCCATCAGAGTGGTAGGACTCTCTTTTTGCCCTTTTTTTCTCAGCAACACTCTTCTTATCTGATGTAACTCATGTTTGAGATCCTCAGTGTTGGAATCATAAGCTTCAGCCAACAAAAGAACAGTCTCCTCTCTCAAAAATGTCTGACTTGATGGATTTAGTGCCTGCACACCTTGCATTATGTTACAGTTTGTGTTAGAAAATCTTCTTCCTATTTCTCCAATCATGTTATCCAGAACTGGATAGTACACAGAGACGCAAAAAGTGTGTTTGTTATCTGGAACTTCATGCTGTCCTAAGGTGGAGGCAACAACACTGCCCTGAAGCACCTTTGATGTGACTCTTGGCCTCTTTGGTTTGTGCTGAGTTGTCTCAATGTTGCTTCGTGTGCATAACTCAAGTGTTTCACTCCACATTTCCTCAAAAGAGTCATGACTACGGTACTGGATCAGTGTCTCTTTTAGTGATTCAACAAGCTCAACAACCTTGGAATAATCCACCGTTTTAGACTGGAGCAGGTCTGATAAATATTTGGAGTCACTGAGAACCTTTCGAAAGAGAACAAGACATCCGGCAAAATTTAGATCAATCTGAGCCAATATCCCTCTTGCTTCAACAGCTCTTTGTGGATGTTTCTCAGATGCAATCTCTTCAAGCACCTGTACAATTGCAGGCAACCTGTCCATAACATTGCGACATGCTATGTGCCTACAAGCCCAGCGTGTATCACTTAGCTGTTGAAGCTCTCGTGGTGCACCATCAAACATCTCCCGCTGCACTTCCAGCCATCTGTTATGTACATAAGAGCCAGATATGAATGTGTACATTCGTTCCAACAAGGAGAAGAAGTTTCCTGCATCTGCCACACTTTTTACAGCATCTACAATGACCAAGTTTAAGCAATGTGCGCTGCAGTGAACATAAAAGGCATGTTTAGCCACTTCTTTTATTTTAGCTTGGACACCTGCATGTGCCCCACGCATAACTGCTGCACCATCATAGCCTTGACCTACGAGGTTGTCCTTGTACTCTAGGCCATGCTTCTCAAGAAAGTTTATGATCTTGTCACTTAAGGCAGCAGCATCCATCTGTTCTGCCACTTCAAACTCAAGAAAACTCTCATGAACCACACCACTGTAATAGTATCTCAGAACAAAAGAAATTTGTTCTTTTTTTTGAACATCTCTAGTTTCATCCACAATCACTGAAAACTGCTTGCTCTTTTTAACCTCTTGAATGATTTCCTTTTTAACCATTCCAGCTAGGCATTCAAGTATTTCATTTTGGATTGTTTTACTAGTGTACTTAGCATTTTTCGCTTGTTGTTCAAGTCTTTTTTTAATGACAGGATTATGGTTACTTAGCAGATCTAACATAGATAGAAAAATCCCTTTTTTCTCAGAATCTGAAGTCTCCCTGTGACTCCGCTGGGCTACATTTTCTGTTGCAGTTAGAACAAGGATCTCAGCCAGTGTTTTAATGTAATACTGATTTTCAGTCAACTGTTTCTTATTTTCCTCATCCATTATTGCAAACAATGAAGCATTTTTGTCCATAGTTTTTTTGTTCTCTGTCCATGCAAACATTGCATTTACATGGCTTTCTGATCTTGCATGAGAACAGAAACCGCTGTCTTTCATTTTTGCCTTTTTCCAATTTTGATAACCCTCAAGGGAGGTGAAAACAGTCCTTGGAGCATCAGGGAGGGAAAAATGCCTACAGGCAAAACAGTACGCTGAATTGTTCAACTGTGAGTACTCCAGCCATGGATGGGATTTGTACCAGTCACTGTGAAAGCTTCTCCTGGCTCCTCCTTGAAATGTCTTAGGAAAACTCTGGAGCTTTGGTTGTGCCGGTCCCTCACACCAGGACTTGGATATGTCTGAAAGAGAAGAGGTGAAAAGAAATTGTTTTTACGAGATTAATCAGACTGAGTTAACAAGCACAGCATAAAATATATGTTTTCGGGTAACTTTCTTTTCCTTTTACACACAAATGTTTTTCATAGAAAGCAAACACAATAAGGATGAATAAAAACATTTATCTTAAGTGCCCTAAGCAAATAAGTTTAAATGTACTGCCTAGAAAAATATTTATTTTGTCTTTAATATTTTGATTCAGATGTTGTATGCAGTGATATATCCATACCGTGTGGACCAGCTCGACTGGAGATGTTTGGTGATGTTTCAGACTCTGTGTTTCCACTATCTGAGCCCTGCATACCGTCTCGTCTTTCTCCCTCCTCATCCTGGTGGTGATCCTCTCCCTTCTCCATCACTGCACCGCTGTGCCCTTCTATCATTTCCTCCTGTCCCTGATCTTGCTCTTTGTCACATTTGTGTTGCTCTTCTCTCTCTCTTTCCAGCTCATCTCCTCCACAACAGAGCTGGTTAGTCTCTGTTTGTCTCACCTTACTCTTTGGTGAGAAAAAGCTAGAGATACTACCTTTCCTCTTCATTTCTGAAAGATTGAAAGTCATTTACAATGTTTTCTGGACAAATATTTAATTGGTATCTGCTTTTCTGCCATATACAGGCCTAAGAATCTGGCTTAAGCCAGGCGTACACTGTGCGACTTTTTCACTCGTAGCATTCAGCTCCATTTCAAACTGTACAACTTTCTAGCAAATCAAAGCTTGAGCGCCATGTTGGCACACTGCACCGTGTACGCCTGGCGTCACTAACCTACACACAATGCGCTTTGGCATTTTATCGTCTTAAAATCAACAGCAGCTATTATCACCAAGTCAAATAGCGTAGTTATGTAGTTCTTACCTCCTTGGTTGCCTTCTCGTCTGCGTCGGCCCGATCTCCTCTCCTCTCGCTTCCCGCGGCTGCCTGCTGCTGTTCAGAACTCGAGCGCCAATGGTCAGTGAGTGTGCTGCGTTCAAAGTAATCGGACCTGTGACTTTTGCTGCATTTTAATCCATTGCATGGGCGACTTTGTGCTGTGTTCAATGTTTTTGGACATGCAACATTAACGTTTGTAATGCCACAACTATTTATTGAATTTACAGTTGCCAGCTGGGGTGGCAGCAGGGGTAGCAAGGCTTTCTTTTAGGGTGGCAACTGCCACCCTATGCCACCCTTGTAGATCCGCCCCTGATCTCTGGTTAGCCACTTTGCCTTTCTGTGCAGGGACAACCCTGCACTCGATTCCATTGTAAATAAGACTCATCACTGGGGGGAGAATCCCCCGCTGGGATGATCTTTTACATGTATATTACTTTGGCTAATTAGAGGCTAAGTAGTTGCTACCATGTTTAGTTGCTGCTGATCAATTTTGTTGTCAGTGTTCTTGGTGTTTTGGGCTCTGTTCTGTTAAATAAAACCTTTGAGTTACATTCAGAACGACAGAGAATAATTATTTTGTTGCCCCAGGTTTCCTAGATGACCTGGGGAGTAAGAGTGCAATATGACACATCGCAACAAATCACAAGTATAAAATGCATTCCAGTCGTGTAATCAGATGGAGGATTGAGGCAGAAATGGTAAAGCACATGTGATTTTTCTGAGCTTCATGAAAGAGTCAAACATCGGTTACTTTTATTACAGCTGTTAAAATAAGATGAGAAACCTTTGCTGTACCATCTTCTCCTGGACCAGCGAGACGGTGCGTGATGAGATCTTTACAGTACCGTGTCACAATTATCTCCTGATATTTCCATGAAATTACAAACTCCAAAGTTTCTTTTAAACAAATTAACGGTTTAGCTGTGAAAACATTCAGAAATGCCTTTAAATTAGTCATTTGTTGCATTATTTGCTTTGCTATGAGTCAGTTTGGCTTTATTTTTTTTGCTCATTCCACTGACTTTATTTGAGATGATCAATAACTGACTATAATCTTGATGTAATCTACTCAGTCCAAAGGTAACTTAGCCACCACTTCAAAGCCAACAATACCAACTCAAACCACAAGTCTAAAGCCATAAAATTTATTACTCAAGTCTGACCTGAGTCCAAAGCCATTTTTACAAAACAATGCAATCAATTTGCCGCAACGCTGTGGCTGCATGAGGGAGCCTTAGGTCGTTTATAAGTGGTCAGACTGTGGCAATAATATGGTGCAATCGTGTCCTTTACAAAAAATTAGGCGATGGCGACAGAAAGGGGGTATGATGGTTGTCTCTGCACTGCCACAGACTTCCAATTAACTTGAGCATAACTTGCTGTTATTGTGATTAAAGCCGTGCTCGTTAAGTATTTTTAACAAGCTGCGCTTAAAGGTGTCTGTCCTCTACAGTCTCTGCTGATCTGAGCTCCAGCTCTAACGGATAGAAGCTCCAGGAGCTCTTTAGCGCTCCAGTTTGCCATTTCTGCTGATTTTGTTAAAAAAGAAAAACTTACAACTTGTTTTTACTTTCACTTTCAATATAGTTGCCGGCCAGAGCTCGGCATTATCTCCCCAAGTCAGCATGACACTTCACTCTGTTGCGCCAATCGCCGTTTCAAGGACAGAAAATTACAGCAATGTTACTACCAAGCAAGGCGAAACGCATACCACAAAATTCACGTATTGCCATGCCAGCATGGCACGTTTACAGGACACACCATTGCAGTAATATTACATTGATTTGAAAGCACGGTGTCTTGTGAAAAGGGTTCAAGTCATGGGAATCAAGACAAGTCCACACCTCTGGTGTCAACCCAGAAATATAGCTTATATCACTTAATGAGGAAAAATTTGTGGGTATCATTTAGGTAGCATTAATTCAATCCAGTGAAGCTGACACAATTAGATGTAACACAAGTTTCCATTTGAACACCTTTTTATTGAGATGCTGCTTTCAAATCAAACACTAAAACAGGTTGTGTTTTCGACAATGAGAATAAACAAACTAGATGAAGACTATAGCATTAATATGGCCATGCTAAAAACAGACTATTTTTACATTTCCTGTACAGGTTTCCAAACTATTGACATAAAATTTCACATCAAGTTGTACATACAGCAGATCAGTTTGCTTTAAAGAGTATTAGTCATAGCCACTTTATTTTTGTACAGTAAAACAAACAAAAACATAAAAACAAAATATTACTCCTTTGTTTACCTTTACCATACATGGGCTTGCATGTAGACCATAGAAATTGTTACAGGACTTACAGGACAGGCTTAAAAATACAATTTTGGAAAGTGTGTGGCTTCCAGTCTGTGTTCTAAACATTCGTAAACACTATTTTGTCTTGACTGTCCAACTTTTTAGCATTTTATATGCCTGCCTCCATTTCATTTTCACCCTCCACGACTCTAAATCAGCCAGATATTCCACCTCTTGGCCCTCTTGCACGGCCCCTGAACTGAAAATCCACGGCTCTCCCTCTAATCGGCTCCCTATTTACTGGGTGACCGAACGCTTTTGTTTTCAAGCTGAAGGGTTCATGTTTTCTAATTACTCGTTTTAAGCCATGTGGAGTAGGAAGTAAAGCACCTCTGTTTTTGTGGGGTGGTACAGATTGATGTGGGCCATCAAAAACAGTGAATGATTTTTCTCCTCTGTTTGGAGCTGGACCACGAGGCCTTTTGAATGGTGCTAAAGGTCTTTCAAAAGACTCATGATTTTGTGCAACCAGACAAGGACCTCTTCTTTCACTATTGGTTACATAGCCTCCCTTTTCTTGTTCCCAATCCCCCACATCTGCTTGTTCTCTATCCAACTCAGCAAACTCTGTGTTTGTGTCCCATCTCCTCTTATCTGCTGGTCCTTGTCGTGTCATCTTTAAACCTTCTCTTCCTCTTCTAAAATCAGCATCTTTTATGTCTTCATCATATCTTGGAGATTCTGGCTCCACAAATTCAGAATATCTCCCATCTGTTCCTGGACCTTCATTTTCTGAATACTCACAGCCTGATTCAGGGTATTGTGAATCTTGATCCCCTTGCTCAAATGATCTCCTGTTTGGACATGGATTCATTAAACTGCGACCTCTCCTATAAACTCCAGGGCCTTTCACATTGCTTTTAAAGTCCTGCTGCATGCCTTCTTCCTCCAAATACAAGGAGCTATGCAAACCTGATCCTCGACCGCCCCCTCGGCCTCTGTCACAGAAGTGTCCTCTGTAGCCTGTGCCACCTCTCCCCCTGAAAAATGGCCTCGACCCTTTCCCTGCTAATCTCCCTAGGCCGTCCCTGCTGGGTCCTGAAATACTGTCATCTGAACTCTCCTGGGTTGGCTGTGGACCCCTACAACTAGGACCACTCCATTCATCTCCAGAACCATGTATGGGTTTTGGAAATTGCCTATTCGTTGTGTCTCTCCATTCACTAGTACGATACTGTTTACCATCTCTCTGGTCTTGCTCATCTGAACCATCTTCGACAGGCCCTGAGCTCATATTGTCACTGCTGTCCCAATTATCTTCAGGAAATCCTCTCTCATCTCCAGAAGTTTCCATAGTCGACCCTCTTCTGTCTGACCACTGCCCCTCAAAGTTTTCTCTTCCCCTACCAGGTGCAGAGCCATGGAAATTCTGTCCGTGTCCTCTAATCCTTCCTCTTATAGGACCTGAAGGTCTAAAAACTCTACTCTCATCAGGCCCTGCAATATCTAAATACGGACTTTCTGAAATAGGTTCTGGTGTTTCCCAGTCAAACTTTCTTTTATAACTATGACCTTCTGTGCTTGTTTCATGTTGTCTGATTCCTTTACCACTTTCACTACAGATGGATTCTGAATCCACTCTATCTGAACTTGGTCTATCAGGCACAAACTCTGTGAAGCCTCGACCATCTGTATTTTGTCTGTTAATAGTTGGCCTTTCAAGTCCTCGACCTCTATTTACGAGAAATGGTCCTCCAAAAACTCCTGACTCTTTTCTCATGGGTCTCCGACCCCTCATAATTGCTCTATTAGGCCTAAAGTGTGAAAGTCTATCCAAACTTTCCATATCTGAAGGTCCTTTTTCTGATTCAGGACACCTGAACGGTGAACCTCTTAGAATATTCCTGTCTGCTCTTTCATTCTTATTTAAAGGAAATTCTTCTGGCCAAGATTCTGAAATATTTGAATCTTCTTGACATCTGCCATCATGCCTTGGGCTTAATGTGTTAAAAACTTCAGTTGAAAGCCCTGGTCTCCCTATTCTTTGACCCCCTATACCTCTTTGATTGAGTGCTGGACCTGCCATATTAGAACCTGGTGCTCTGAAGTCTGAACCTTTCCAGTTACGAACAGAATCATCTGAATGTGGTTTTCTACCATCTGTTCCTTCTCCTTTAGAGTATGGGCGTCCCTGACTGTGATCAATGGGTCCTCTTCTTTCAGACCCTAGTCCCCAGATATCTGCTCGTGGTTCTCTTTTGCCAAACTCCTGGTTATCCATAATGAGACCTCCTGTTTCATTTACTGGTCTAATATCTGGACCACCAGATTTTCTGTTAAATCTTGTATCATCTATCACGTGACTTCTCTTGTAAAGACCTGGCTCACAAAAATCTGGACCTCCAGGTGTTTTATTTTCTGATCCAAGATTTTCCATAGATGAACATCTGCTTTCAGGTCCTGGTGCTCTGAAAAATGGACCTCCTCTATTCTGATGACCAGAATCTTCCATAGAGATACTTCCTTTCTGAAGCCTTGATCTTTTAAATTCTACATCTTCAGGTACTGTTCTGAAACGTCTAATGTCAGGGCTAATTTCTCTTAAACTTGGATCTCTGAGTCTCCTTCTTTCAGTTTCAGGGCCCTCCACGCTCGTACCTTCCATTTCAGGCCTTATTCCCCTGTTTGATGTATCTGTTTTTTTCAGATTGTGCACATGCCCCTCCAAAAACAAGCCTGTGCTTTCAGGCCCTGCTCTTCTGAAATCTGGACTTCCTGGTACTTTACAATAATTTCTAAGACCCTCCATGTTGGGACTCCTATCAGGTTTTGGGCATACCATATTTTGTCCTCCCCTTTCAGGCCAAGGATCCATAAAATCTGGGCCTGCTGATTCTCTTCTGTCAAATCCACTATCCAGAAAAGAATCATTTCTCTTTGGCCTTGACCCAGGTCCAGTAGCATCTAAAGCTAGTCCTCCTCCATCATTTCCCATAAAGTCTGGACCACTTGGTAATTTCATGCCAGGCTCCCCAGTGTTTATAGTTAACGTACTTCTGTCATGAGCATGTCCCAAAAACCTGGGGGCCATAATCGGTCTTCTGTCACACCTTGGAAACTGCATCTCAGGACCTCTTTTTTCTAGTCTAGATCCCAAAAAGTCTGGTCCTACTGACCCTTTGTGGTCATGTTTCAAAATCTGTGTGTTAGGACCAATCCCCCTTTCTGGAGCTTTATATTGGAAGCTTCCAACATCTTCCCTGTCAATTCCCTCTCTCTTCATGTTTAATCTTCTATCATCTTGCGCATATTGCCCTGTTCGGACTGGATCCATTTGTCTCCAACCTGAACCTTTCCATGCATCATCTGTGATTGATCTTGAGACATCCTGGTCTAGATTTCTCTCAGGAGTAGCAAGCCTTTTACTCTGATCATTTTGATGGGGTCCTGCATCTTTCCAGTCTGATTTTGTAATGTTTGTCATGATTTCACACTTTATACCACCACCTGTGACACTTAAGTCTGCAGGTCCTCCTTGTGGTTCAAAAACATTTTTCTTAAATGATTGTGTCCCCAATGTCATCAGGCCTGACCTACTATCAAGGTTCTCTGACTGTGATCTAAATTCCTTAATTTTAAAACAGAGTAAATCTTGCAGACAACTAACATTTTGAGCTGCCTCATTCATATGCCCCCTGATATCTGTGTTATGATGCATAACTGGTACAGAATCCTTTGAGACCAACCTCCCATGATCTGAAACATGTTTATCTGATAATTGGCCTGACGTTAATTGATTTCCCCTCTCATTCTGTATGAATGATTCTGCTATTGTTGAATTTGAAACAGCTAATCCAGTATTGTGTGGTCTATCTGTGTATGGATATCTTATGTTTTGATGTATGTCCTGCAAAGACATATCTTTTGTATCCAGCACCGAACCTGTCTCAGCTGTCAATGAATCAGTTTTGTTAAAGTTTTGACAATAAATACCAGGTTCTTTTTTGATTGCCGATGCCCCCGGCGCACATGTTTCTTGTTGCATTACAGGTGTCCCTATACAATCTATAAACTTATCTTGAAATCCTGACTCAGGACCTAAAAGTCTAAAACTTGGTCCTCCTTGTTTTAAGTGCATTTCCTTGTTTTCATTTTTTTTCATGTCTGGTCTTGAATGACTACTGCTTTGGATTCTAGCCTCTGATGCAGAAAGCTTTGCAACAGTATCTACTTCAGATTCTGGAGTTTCCTTGGCAAGGCACGCAAGTTGAACAACCTTGTTTGCATTTTTATCTGACTGCAATGAAGCAACATTATCCTCGTTAGGACCTCTGATTTCCTCAGTCACAGCAGAGTCATTCTCTTCAAAGATTGGAGGTTTAACAAACTGTGGATCTGGATCAGGGCTTTCAGGAGAATCTCGAGTGGGTGGATCAATTTCCCTGAGAGGAATTGTGTTTTCGTATTTGTCATGAAATAATGTCTGCTGTGAAGGTTTCTTTTCCTGTGTAGTAAAAACACTAATTGAGTCATCACAATGTCCATCTGATTTGTTTTCTGTTTCAATTTTCTGACAAACTGGTGGTTTTATAACTTCTGTTTTTACATTGTGAATTAGTTCATGTGAATGCTTATCAGTGTTCGCAACAACAGCAACTAAATTGTCTCCATCTGGATCCCTTTTAATACTGGACAATGTCAATCTACTACTCTTTGCATTTTTTTCCAAAAGAGATTCTGAAGAACGGCATGGAATACTTGACTGTTTTGTTTTCTGCTGAGAAAAATGTTCTGCGTGACGTTTTGGTGAAAGGGATGCTGAATGTTTTTTTCGTGGGGATGACGGGGATCTTCTATGCCCACGAGAATGTTGGCGTGTTGTGTAGTCTTTGCGATACTGGCCAGAACATTCAGGTGACTCTCTGGGTCTGTGCCTTGACCTGTCTCTTTCACTTCTGCTATGTCTATCCCTGTCTCTACGTCTTCTAGAATGGGATCGAGAACGCCGCTGTGACCTTCTTGAAAGACTTTTGTGATGGTCCCTTTCATGACGGCTATGCCTTTTTGGTGATGACCTTCGCTTTTTGGAGTGGTGCAAATTCGGTGATGCACTCTTGTGATAGACATTATCACCTGCTTTAGCAGATGAATTACTCGTCGATGAAATGACTCCTTTAAAAACATCATCTTGGATTTCATCAAAAAGCGATTCATCCTCAGGATCATAAGCTACATCTGAGTCCTCAATCTCCCCAGCAGAGAAAATCTTGTCACATTCCATAACATTTTCCTGAGTTTCATCTTGCTCTGCAGCAGTATTTAAACTATCTTTTACATTAGAGCAGGCACTTGTGTCCTCTACTTTAACAGTTTTTGAATCCACATTTGAGTTATTGTCAGTCTCTGTAGGTATGTCGGATTTGTCCGTTTTGTTAGAAGACTTTGATTCTATTTGCATTTTATCACACTGCATAGATGACAATGTCGATGCGTTTGTGGGGGTGGACATTAAGGTATCAGAAACAGAAAAACGAGCCATGAACATACCCACAGCTTCCCTTTGCTGTCGCAATACTTCTTCTTGCTCTTTTAACTGCCGCTTTTGCTCTTCAATTTGTTTGTTAAGTTCTTCAAGCATCCTCTGCTGTTCACTCAATGTTGCCGCTGAGACAACTATAGTGCCGGTAGGAAGTTTCTGTATTGCCGAAACTGGATTTGAACTCTGTGCTGGAGTAGAATTAGAAACTGGGGTCAGACATGATGAAGAATCGATAACTTCAGTTGAAACAACAGGCTTTGCTGAAGCAGCACCACTCTGAAATTCTTCAAAAATGGTCTCATCTTCAGGATCATAGGCCACATCATCTTCAAAAATTCCCGATACTGCCGAGCCATCAGCCTTGATTTGTTCAGTGGCTTGTGGGGGGAACATTTTATAGGTCATTGCAGGATCATACTCCTCTTCAGGATCATATGGTCTGTCAAAGTCATTTTCTTTTCCCCCTCCCTCCTCCTTTACTTCAAACTCCTTGACTTTGGATTTCTGTCCATATTGCTGGACAATTGGATCTACCATGGATCCAGATATTTGAGAAAACCCTGGGGTCTTCTTTGTATTTGCTGGGGCTTTGGGGGCACTTTTATCAGTGGATACAGTGGAGTCAGATGTTTTACTGCCAAACAAAGTCTTCAAAATAGTCTGCAAAGGAGTTTTGTTATTAGATGCAGGTGTAGAGTTTTTGCCTTGCTTGCTGCTACATGTGGATTCTGTTGTTACAGTGGACAAGGCAGAAGAAGCAGCTTTATTGGACATCAAGGAAGATGGCATGGTAACTGAACTAGAAGAGGAAGAGTCTGATGTTGATCCAGGACAAGATGGTGAACCAGGAGGGGAGGAACTCGCCGGAGTCTCCGGATCATATGGCTGGAATATCTCCAGCTTGTCAGAACCATAAAGTACCGGCGGTTTGGGAATCCACGTTGGGTCTTTAGGCATGTTAACTTTGGGTCGCTTCTCTTCAGTTTCTGGATGCAAGCCTCCAGGACGTTTTGTCTTTTGGACAATCGCAAGACCCAAAAGAAGATTGGGTCGATTTTTTTCAAGACCTAAAATTAAATAAATGAACAGAATTAAAAAATTAACAGAAAATACACAAAAACAGATGTCTCTCTTCTTAAATACTAAGACCTTGCTTGAAATATTGTTCTTAAAGACAAAGCTCACTCGTTTGTTCAATACATTTTCAGTGGTCTCTCTAGTATAATTGAACACCTTGTGATTGATTTGGACATCTCGCCTTTGAATGGCTAACAAAAACGAAACTCTACCACTGAGTCAATTTGCTTTGCAACACTGATGTTTTACATCACACCTACTTTCAGTAGGTACATTTTTATGTGAGGGCTGAATAGTAATTAAAGCATTTATACCTGGCCCTTCAAGAGGCTGCAGCATGGATGGAATCGACTCCTTTGAACTGAGCGGGACGAGGTAAACATCTTTGATGGACTGACTGATGTTGGCAACCACACCAAAACGACCTCTGCTACTAAAATAGGAAAAGAGGGACACATAGGCCACCTCTTCCTCCTCTGTCGCTGGATGAAAACGGATCACACATAACTCCTAATTAAAAATAAACAAGAAAGGGGATGTGTCAAAACACAGAAACATCATCAATATTACTACAGAAACAAACATAAAAGGCATCTTGCTTGCCTTTGTAACTGAAGTCTTAAGTTTTTCAACATAGTCCCAAACCGTTTCAGGCAAGATTCGTCCTCTGATTTGTATGGTATCAGGTAGATCCTACAGAACGCACAAAAAACACAAACATTTCTCATTTTATTTCTACAACAGTGATGGACTGTTTTGATGTGGCTTAGTGGACTTCAATAATTGTTGTATGTTACCGTACCGTTTTAAGGTTTTCAGCAGATCCAGATACTAGATACGCTTTAGTCATAAACTTTGCAACTGTGAGCATGTTTAAAAATCCTTTCCAGAGTATCTCTTGCTTAGCTAGAAAGGGTGAAGTGTCGCCCTCTGCAGCAGAATGAGAAATTGTTGCCCTAAACACAAAAACAACACAAACACTGAATTTACAAATGTGCACACTACAACACAAGACAAATACAGTCGTGTTCTATCAAGTACCTTGAAGATGCGCCATAAAGCCTGGGATCAGCAGTAGAAGATGGCTTCATTAGAATAGACTTAGGTAACACTTTGGGTGGTTGTGTTAAGGATGGTGGAGCTGATTGGGGGGGTTGGGTGTCTTTAACAAGTGCATAGGGAGCTGCTTGATTATAGTTAATGTTATTGTAGCTAGAGTTGACACCAGATGAAGCAGTGATCCTGGTGGCTGCAGTGCGAGGGTCACGTCTTGTTATGGTTACAGTGGAGATGGATGGTATCGCTACTGGAGTATACGATTTCTTTGGTGCTGATGCGGAAGATGCCTGTGGAGTTGGAGATGCAGGGGACACTATGACAGGGGAAGCAGGAGATTCTAATATAGGGGAGGCAGGGGAATCCATTATCGGGGAGCCCGGTGATTCTACAATGGTTAATTTTGGAGAGTCAATGTTTAAATTGGGTGAAGACTCCATTGTTGAAGATGCAGGAGAATCCATGAAAGGTGATTCTAGGGGAGCGCGCAGAGGGGAGTCATCCACTGCAAGCTTCTTCCAAGAGGGTTCAGTCTTATCTTGTGACACAGATACCATGGGTTTTTTCTTAACAGGCTCGTCCATGTCTGCAGGTTGCATCTGACCTTTAGGAATAAATAAGAAAATGTTTTAAACAATTAAAAGTAAAAGGTTTTGGAACACTCTTGGCCAAGAGCACAGCTACATCTGACTGGATCATCAATTTTATGTGATATGTATTCAAAATAGTTTAAAGATGATTTTTCTACTCTGTTTTCAAATTAATCAATGCACTACTACATAAGATGGTAAAATGACCCTATTAAAAAAACAAAAACACCCACAAATTGCTCATCAGATTGAAATAAAGTCTTCTGTGGGTCAACCTCACTGTGACTTACCTGTGCATATCTTACACTTCAGGTCAAAGAGGTGAGCTTTGTGCTCTGATGTTGTGTCCTTGAGCATACAGGAGAGCACATCTGCCCTAGTGGTGTCCTTGCTTTGTTGGTTAGCTCTCAGTTTTGACGGTGGAGCAGGAAGGCCTCTCTTCTGTCCCCAGAAATCAGACGTAGCCACAAAAAGCACAATTTACAGGATTAAACATTCATGGATGACCTAATATCTCTTAATCGCTTAAAAAGGAGGCTTATATGAAACAGTTAGACAATAAAAGGATTTACAACACTATTAATATATTACTCATGCTGGTACGAACCATGGTCTCTGGTTTTCTCTCAGGCCTAGCAGGATTTAGCTTTGGCAAATCAAGTTTCACTGCTTCAGGCTTCTGCACATTCGTCATTTTAGCCACTTCATCTTTAACCTTTGTAAACACAATCATCAAAGAACATGAACTCCTTGGTAAAAGTGTTGAAATATCTGCTGAGATATAATGAAACCAGATTTAGATTTCGTTGCCTTCTGGTTTCTCTTTACCTTTGTTGCATCTGTAGGCGTTGGCTCGGGTGCTTTCGTAGCTTGCATGTCCTTTTGACTCATCCTCACCAGTCTGAAGGGACCAATGTCTCCATTTACAACCCGGTACAACAGACCCTACAATAAATCAGAAAGTGTTCATTTACTTTCTAAAGCATGTATATAAATATTTTATGTGCCCTTTCAAAATAAAACAATCTAGGGTAATTAAATGGTTAATGGCCTGTGTTTGATGTAGCACTTTCAAGGGTACTATAACCCCCCAAGGCAGTTTACAACACATCCAGTCATTCACTGCTCTGGGGCTCACTGGCTGAGGTAAGGCTAAAGAGCACAGACACCACCAGTCCCTCCCACCAACACCAGCAGGCAGGGAGGGTTAAGTGTCTTGCCGAAGGAAACGTCTCTGACAGACGAGGCTCGCGCCTGCATCCCTCTGGTTATGGGGCAGGCCCTTACTCCTCAGCCACCGCTGCCCCAGTGTTCACATTCAGACTCAATGAGAAAAGGAAAAAAAATCAATAAATCTGACCACAATGATAATTTTAACAAACCTTATTCCTCGAGTCTTTCAGGTTAAACATTATTGTTCTGTACTTGTTCATGTATTTGCTGTCTGTGTTGCGAAATATATCGAACATCTCCTTCTCAATGTTGGCAACAAGCTTTGCAACTTCACTCTCGGACATCTGCAAATCCTCACAATCACAGACCCTTAAAAATAAACACATTAGGCATCAAATTAAAGTCTCTTCTTCCTGTTAAGGAAAAACATTTTGACTTATGACCCTTCTCAGTCAGGGAGTAAATGTATGTACACCTTTTACAATCTTAAGGTTTTATACGTCAGAATACAGAAATCGATTTTTACATTATTTTTTTCACATTTTCTATATAAAGCTTATTTTTGTTAATAATTTCCACAGTGTTAGGCCAGTATTTGACTGGGCTGTGGTTGCTGGTGATCAGTATAAGGGGAGTTTCAAAAACATCTCAAAAGGACCGAACATTTTAAACTGCTCCACAAATTGTAATAGGCACCTACTGTTAATATCATGACAACATGCAATGTTAACAACAAACTAATGATTAATTCATTCTCACCTCTTAAGCAGAATGGTTGAGAGGGTGCGCTGGATGCTCTGTCGGATCTGGTTATTGGGCTGAGACGGTCTGGAGGCGGGAGCGCTGGGCGCTGGTGGTACAAGCAGATTACGGGTTTCATTCAGCAATGTTGGGGCTGAGGACAACTTCTGGCCTGTCGCTGAAGCAGATGCATTGCTGGATGGAGGCTGAGACACAGGTTGCTTCTTTGGAATAACGTAGGCGGTCTTTGTGACCATTAGGGCACCAGACCCATGAAGCCTGAGAGCTGAAGTGGTAGGACTCTGATCAGCTAGAGGATTAGACGTTTGTGGTGCAGATGTATCCGACTCCACACACTGCTCCTTGGAGACCCCAGTACTAACAGGTTCTTTGACCTTTTCTTCGGGAAGACTCTGTAAGGACGCTTCCTCTGTGATAGGTTGGGAAAGGACAGCACAATCTGCTGAGGTGTCCTCCATAGACGGTTTTGGAGGAGGCAAGGCCATACTTTCTGTCTCCATCTTTTCAACAGTCTCATCAGCTGTTTAAAAAAAAGAGAAAGAAAAGTGTGATCATTTCAGGAATATCAACGCACCAGATATGCAAATTAGTTGCATATAAGACGTAGATATGTATTTCTCAAGTATTTAAATTTAATATGTAAAAATGACACATTTATTTGCATGTTTGAAACTAATCCTGGATCACAGAAAACTTTATTTTTAAAAGCATCTTTTTGACAGAATTGTGTTTTAACAGTTTATTAAATTATGGACCGTCAGCAGCTGACTTGGCCTCAGTCCAGCTCTGCAAAATGTATATAAAATATTCTGCCCAATAAAATCCAGCAGAACTTCTGGATCTTGTCTCTTTTCACAGCAGAACCTAGACTTTCGTTGACAGACAGATCCATAAAGGCTTCCTAATCCATTCAAGGGATCTGAACAAGTCTGTTTATGTAATACAAAATCTGAACACTCTAATGGTTTTCATTCTAGTCAACATTACTATTATTAATTTCTATTGTTAATATATTATATTGATTTTATTAACTGATGATTACATCTAGTCATTCTTTCTAATGTCACAACATGAAATATTATTTTTGTCTGCATTTAAAATTTGTTTCCATACAGAAAGAAAGAAATCGATCTTTTCTATAGAGCTTCTCAAGATAAAAATCACGAGGCACTTCACAAAACAAACTATTTAAAGCATAAAAAATATTTTAGAAAATTATTAAAAATGTTTAAAATAAACAAAAATAGACAACTGTGATTTAAAAAATGCAAAGAGAGAGAGTGAACAGGAAAGAGGGAAATCAGTGGATCCTGAGGAAGGTGGAAGAGGTGGGGAGAGCAGAATAAAGAGAGAGAGGTGAAGAAGGTCATACAAAAGCCAGCTTGAACAAGTGAGTTTTCAGCTCCTTTGTAAAGGAGACCACTGAGTCCAGTGATCTCAGGCTCAGGGGGAGAGAGTTCCAGAGTTTGGGGGCCACATCAGCAAATGATCTGTCACCTTTGGTCTTTAGCCTGGTGCTGCACAACCTGCAGGCTTTGGTCACTGGACCTCAGGGACCTGCTGGGGGTGTAGGGACTAAGAAGACCACCAATGTATGATGGTGCTTGTCCATGTAAGGCCTGTTATGACCCCTGCGCTCTTGGGCTCCGTTTTACATCACTGCACCATGGACAGCTCCTCTCTCCGACCCGCTCAGACAGCTGATCAGCACCTTGGAGAGAGGCACGCCGAGACGCACCCTCCCACCGGCCCGCTGACACCAGCTGGGGACAATCAGGACTCATCAGGGACGCCTTACAAAAGGGGCGGAGGGCACAGAGCGGAAAGAGGAGTCCAGTCAGAGAGTTTGGGAGTTCAGCGAGAAGGATCCAGAGCGGGGAGTCCGAGGCGCAGAAAAAGAAGCACGGAGTTCAGCAAAAGAGTGTTCGAGAAGAGAAGCAAGCAGTGTAAAGAAGCGGTGTTCCGGAAGAGAGTTGCAGCCGGAGATCGTGGAGACGAGTTACAGAGACACGATAAGTGGATTATAAAGGCAAGAGATGACAGACGAGAGACAACACAGGGATCTTTTCCTAGAGGAGAACCATCCGCTTCGAGAGAGAGAAAACGGCGAGCGTGAGACGCCGGCCACGTTAGGAGCAGCACAGGACCGAAAGGAGGACAGATACCCAAAAAGGAGGGTATTATACAAGTGTGGGGCCTTGCCCAGATCTTCAGTTATATTTTAGAGACTAGATTAACCAGACCTCTGGCTTTATTATTTCAAGGACCAGTTTTTTTTTTTACCTGCCAGAGACAATTTTAGTTGAATAAACTCCTTCTGACCCTTTTAAACGTCCTCGTGTTTGCTCCCACCACACTTGTGTTGCCCCTCTTGGTAATCCTAGGCCTAGAGGGGTGTAACAGGCCCTATAGACCAGAACCAGGATCTTGAAATGAACCCTGAAGGTGACTGGCAGCCAGTGAAGCTGGAGGAGAAGCGGGGTGATGTGGGTGTGTTTGGAGGACTTGGTCAGAAGCCGAGCACAGGCATTCTGAACCACCTGTAGACGGTTCAGGGAGGTTCTGCTCAGACACGTGAAAAGAGAGTTACAGTAGTCTAAGCGTGAGGAGATGAAGGTGTGGATAACAGTCTCAAGTTCAGAGCGGGACAGAATGGGACTCAAGACTCCGTACGAGATGCACGCTTTAGCCTCATAACATCCCAGTCATGTTTATAGCATTTCTAACAATTTTGCATAATTTGTTTGTTTGTTTTCTTAAGCATTTTGCTGCTTTACACAGTTTGAGTGGATTATTTTTAATTTAGGTTAAAATTGCACAGTATTATGTAAATTGCACAGAATCATAAATACTCAAATATAATTTAAAGTAACTAAAGTGAAATAAACAAGGAAGTGCCCTTTCAATATCGGTCAATCATCTTCAACACGTGAACAGCCAACATGATTAATACTAAACTGGCAACTTGATTACGTAAAATTTTAGTAGCAGGGATTTTTGTGCAGAAAGTGTTCACAGACTCTTTGTGAAGCAAAGAAAGTAATTTTTTTTTTATATTTTATTTTGCATTGAACATATATTTTGTTGCACTTTGCAACTGAAAATGTATTTATTATTTTAAAGGGAGCTATTATCTAAATGTATACACTTTAATACAGGCATGCCCTCAATGAGACTACGGGGCCATTTGCAGCCCTTGGAGTGATTTTTGTGAGCCTCCACTTGCATTTTTAGAATGATGAGGGCTTTTTATTTCTTTCCAGCAGGTTGCTGATGTGGACAGACTTTTAAATATCTTCATGTCCGCATGTTTCTAATGTGCACATTGGATGAATAAAAATCCCCATAAAATAATTTAGACTTTGTTTTATTATTTAAAAAAACTGTCATGTCCAAGGACTATTGACACTTTTTTTTATGTTCCTTATTTTGATTTCTTTAATTCTGAATAGTTCATGAAATGATGGACTCAAGTGTACCAAAGTAAAAAATGTATTTCATAAGGAAATGCATGCAGCCATGCTATTGGTTTGATGTGGACATTTCAGATACAGTTGACATAACACAGAAATTTGCATATTGTATCTTTTTGTAATATGCGTAGCCCTTTTGTATTATGCAACATTTATCATCTGCGACTTACCAGTCACAAACATGATCTATAAATTAAAAAATGTGATATGTTTCTGACAAATTTTATTGACCATTAGTGTATCTGGGTTAGAGTACCCAAACCCACAGAGCAGGAATAACATCAACAGCAAAAATAAAACTTTAACTTGAGATGAACAACTGCAGCAATGTGGAAGTAGAAGTTTAGCCGGAACCAGTTCAACCGTGAGTTTTTTAAAAAGTATTATTAACGCCATTTCTCTAATTTTATTAGCCTGGGTGTTGCTCAAAACTGATTGACTTTATAACTTTTCTTCTTTACTTTTCCTTAGCTATATTTAAAAAATAATGAATTGAAGTCTGTTTGTTTTTCATTAAAATTGTGGTCCAAAAGCTTTTCATGTGAAGACAGTATAATGCTGTGTTTAGACCCAGAGGATGCATCATGGTTATCAGAAAAATTACTGACACGCATTTATTCATTTATTCTTAGAATTGTGTGGTTCTGGTTGATGTTCAGTATCAAGAAAATGAAAATATCAGTGAAAAAAAATTTGTTTTAATTTATATATCTGACATATTTTTTTAAAATCCCAATCAAATCAGCTTTGAAAACTGCAACAACAAACACTTCAACACAGCTTTGTGAAGGAAACCAGCAGGTAGGTTTTACAAAACAACGTGGAGAACCAACCACAGATCCTCTGCAGATTTAGACAGATCCAGCTTTGTCTGTCTCTTCACAGACCAGTGATGTTGAGATCAGGATTCCATTTGGGCCTCCCTCACTTCCAGGATTCCTCATTCTTTTTTAAGATAAAGTGTTCCTGATGATACTGGCAGTATGTTTTGGATTCTTCAGCTGCTGAAGAATAAATCTGGTGTGAATCAGACTCCTCCCAGATGGTTTGGCACGATGGTTAAATGTTGGTTTTTCCTCAGCATTAATCCTGTAAACATTTTCGACTCCGTTTACAGAAACAGTTGGAAACTTGCAAAATAACCTCCACAATGCTTCTGTTGTTTTCTGCAGGCACATTATTGTAAGACTCTCCAGCTTTTTGGTGGATGAAATGCCTCCTGAAACAGGGAAATATTTTGGATTTTTCCCCCCTTCAGTCCAGAGCACATGCTGCCATTTTTGTGCGCACCAACTGGTGTTTTCCTTTAGAGTTGAAAGGCTTGGCCTCGTTTCCAAGTCAGAGGAGTGGATTTTTAGCCACAGCAATTAGGTAAAGACCACCTTTGGCCAGATTGCTCCAGAGTGTAGACATATCTGTGGTATTAAGGTTTCTGAGACATGAGCTGAAGGCACTGTTGACCCAACGAGACCTGCTCCGCTACAATTCCTTGGCTGACCACATTGCTTTGCGTCGCTTGCTTATTTGTGCTTCTTTGGAAGAGCTTCAGTTGGTGAAAACCCTGTCTGCTTTGAAAATTTTCCATTGGAAAAGCCAGTCCTGGTATAGTTTTATTACCATGTGTCTTATTGATGAAAACGGTTTTCACAGAACTGGATGTTCTTCACGCATCTTTAAGCCCTATACACATCTGTTTTTGTAAGTTTTTTTTTTGTCTTAAAGTACACCCATTGGTCCTTAGAGTCTGTTAAGTTAAAGCAGTTAATCTTAAACACTTAAATACAATCCAACAAAAATGTCTTTGGATAGGTCTACCTTTGAGGATTGATGTTGCTGTTTGGTTGTAATGATATCTTTAGATTGTTTTCTTTTGGGTCAATTTACATTTTGAAATTTTATTTGCAAAATACTGTTTTGAAAGTATAATTGCCTTATTGTTTATAATGCAGAGATTACCAAAACTACGGATAACATCAAACATGGTCCGTTTCCCAATACCCAAGTATGCTCCTATATTCTGGTGTTCTTGAGAAGTACGTTCTTGGCAAGTATAGCAGAAAGTCCTTTCTACCAAGGGAGGACAAGGATGGGATTTGGAACAGAACCATACTAGTGATGCTTGTTGTTATGGTTTAAATAGGCCTGACATAAAAATAAAAGTCTAGTTTGTCACATTAATAACACAATAGCAATAAATACACATTATTGTTATACTATTTGGTCAACTTCTTATCAAAACTGATAAAATACCAGTATTTGTTAAATGAAGAAAAGTTTCTTTTTCATCAAAACAGCACTATTTATGGCAATGCTGGTTTTATTTTGGTAGTGGATTAGCTTATTAGCATTTTGAGGGAGTCTAACAAAATAATACACACATCAAATTTTACAGGTTACACACAACTATTTACAATAACAGACAACTTTATACTTATTTGTATTTGATATAAAACAGTAGTTATGAGCTTTCTCCTCTGCCGTTTGGAGTATAATGGTTTGTGATGCAATGAAGTATGGGATACGACATCCCAAGCCCCAAGATGGGTGCATTAATGCACCCTCGCTACAATGAGTGGATCAACAACATATCCTGGAACTTTGAGCGAACCTGTTATGATACGTTCTTAGGATTTGAACAGTACTTGGGCCAGTGTTGATGACGCTTCACATGAGTACACAAGTTCAGGTGAGTAAGCATATTAAGAACCAGCCATAGTAAAAGTGAATGACCAAATAGTTTCGGAGCACAGCTCATCCGCTCCCCTTGAGGAAGAGTCAAATGCAGAGATGTAATTTCACCAGTGTGATGATGACTAATGGGACTTTAAATTAAAAACAAACGCTAGAATTCCAGGAAGGACTGAAAATCTCTATGAGGTTTTCTGCAATGTTTCAAAAAGTTTATCCATTGACGATTTGTTCAGTGTGAATATTAGGTAAATTTATTAAGTGTTTCCATTCTTCACTATCAGTCTCACTGACCTGTGGTCATAATGTAAGATAGCACATTTTAAGATGTCACCATCAAACTAATTGTCTAAATTCTCATTTTGATGGGTTTTTCTCCCAACATATTTGTTTCATGATGAAAATGTTAAAGTAAAACAGCATTAAGAGCATAATAGCAATGATCATCAAAACCCACAAACATAGAGCAATTACAGTTGCAATAGAAAATCTGCAAAACAAGCTAGTTTTTAAACACAAACACAGACATGGAATTCTCACCCCTTTTGTTGACTCCCATCCCTAGGCCACATTTGTGTGGCACCAGAATCCACACTGCCAGAGGAAACTAGAGAGGTCTAAACACCAGTTGCTGTTTTCTAGGTCCAAAGGTCTTTTGTTGTCCATGACTTTAAATGGTGTTTTTCTTTTTGGGACTCTGGTAGTTTGTCCTAAAGTTGAAGTGATGGCAGCTGGATGTTTCTCCTTCTCTGATGTTATTGAGGGGCGAACCTTGCACACCAGTGGTGTTGTTGCAAAATGTGCAAGCTTATCATAAGTGGAGGACCCAGGTAAATGTGCAAGTGGGCTGGTCCAGTGGCACAGAAACCTGAATGGTTCAATCACTCTTTGTCAGAGAAATGGCCTGCATTTGATATTGCCCTTCCTAGAGTCCTGGTACGCTCAAGGCGCTTTACAACACAACCACTCATTCACCCATTAACACTCACATTCACACACTGGTGGTGATGAGCTACATTGTAGCCACAGCTGCCCTGTGGCACACTGACAGAGGCGAGTCTGCTAAGCATAGGTGCCACCAGTCAGGTGCCTACGGTCGCTCCGAACACCCCCACCAGGTAAGGTGGTTTAAGTGTCTTGCCCAAGGACACAACGACAGCAACAGACTGAGCGAGGCTCAAACCTGCAACCAGGGTCAGAAATGAACACTCGCCACTCGCCAAATGCGAGCAAATTGCTCCATTTGGCGAGTAAAATTTTGAGCTCTACCTGCCACCTAGCGAGTAAATGTTTGCACCAAATTAGTTATGTTTATCAGTCATCTTCCATGGATTTCTGTGATACTCCTCCCGCCTGCATGCAACGTACACAAACGTACACGAAACGTGAGCGCCGCATCCAAAGTCATTTCCGAATATGTCATTCAATCAGTTTATCAAGTTAGCAGTTAGCTTCGTGTTAAAACTAGCGGTGAAATGTGGCGGTTTTTAACTGGAGTCAGCCAGCCTTCCAAAAGAAAACTCGTTGAACTGGAAGAAAAAACACCAGGACCAGTGGCAACCAGAAGATTTTGTGAGAAGTGGTGAACTGGAGATGGCGGAGTCGTAAGACAATGGCTACATTATGACCCAGAATCTGCGCAAATGAGCTGCACCGTTTGCCGCCAGCACGCTCGAGAGAAGAACTGCAACAACTTGTTTGTCATAGGAAATAAGGCAATGAAGCTTGAGACTATTCGAGAACATGATAACAGCAAATGCCATATTGCCTGCACATCCATGTCCCGGGCTCAATCTGAGTCTCTACTGGTGACACCCACGGTCTGGGCGCTAATGGCTATGTCAGAGAAAACAAGCACAAAAATGAGAACGCTGTTTCGCACCGTGCATGCTATCGGGAAGAAGGCATGGCCATTTTCCGATGTGCGAGTAAGTAAACTTTGTTTGAAATGTCCTTGCTCTTAAGTTCAGATGTGAAATATGGCTAATTAATTATAATAATACAAAATGTTATTACCAGGAAGGCAAGTTATGGTGATTAAAATTGTTGTATATTTACAATATGCAAATATACAAATATATTTTTATTTTTAACATTCTATTTTCATTCTTTGCAGTCTGGATGAACAAAAGGGAATAACTGTGGGATCAACATACAGGAATGAAAAGCAGGCCAAAGTGTTTATGCACTATATTACTGAGGTAGAAAGAAACAACATTAGAGAGAATCTTAAAAACACAAAATTTATCTCTCTAACCACTGATGGCTCCACAGACAGTTCTGTGAAAGAGGAGGAGTTGGTATATGTAAGATTTAGTCACGAAGGCAAAATCAAGTCAACGTTTGTTGGCATCAAGTCAGTGGAGAAGGCAGACGCATCACACATTAGCAAAGCCATTAATGACATCATGGATGAAGTGAGTGATGACTGGGGAAGCAAACTAGTCGCTATGGGAACAGATGGAGCAGCAGTAATGACTGGAGCAAAAAATGGAGTTGTCAGCAAGTTGAAGGGTGACCGGACCTACATCATTGGCATCCACTGCATGGCACACCGCCTCGAATTGAGCTTTTCTGATGCTATTATGCGCTCAAATGCGATGTTTCAGAAAGAAGATCTGCTTTCTGGGCTATACACCTTCTATCACACCAGTCCACTCAACAGGGCAAACCTAATTAACAGCTTTCAGGTTCTTGGCCAAAAGCCATTGGTGCCCACCAGAATAGGTGGGACCCGTTGGGTAGGACACCTGCTGTGTGCCCTGGACCACTTCCTGCGAGGATACCGGGGTCTTGTACAACACCTTGAGCAGGTATTGGCTAAGAAATAATAATGTGTAATGACCTATAAAATTAGTTAGAATTATTAACATTTACCTTAATCTATAGAGAGCAGTTGTTTATTTATGTGTAATTCTTCTTTAAATTAAATTTAGATTCAGTCTCCTGATGCTCAAAATATCCGGGGTGTCCAGCAGGCCAAGGCCAGAAAATACTACCCCACCATTAGGGAAGCTGTTATTGTCCAGTTTTGTGGCTTCCTGCGTGACACCCTCACCCATCTGAACAACTTGTCCACCTGTCTGCAGAGATCTGTCATCACTGTAGCAGAGGCCCATAAGCAGTACTGGGAAAATACAAAACCAGGTATGTTTATTAAAGTCCTTTTATAGTTATTTTCTTTTTAAAGTTTCCACCAGAAAAGGGGAAGAAGGTGTTTTGCTGTTATTTATCAGACAGGGACCCATGATGAAAGCCACAGTTGCAGACTGCTATGAGGGAATAACACTAACAAGAGCAGGTGATAACAAGGCCCTCATCAGCTCACAGACAGAAGTGATCGACAGGCTAGTTGAGAAAATGAATCACAGGTACCAGGATGCCAGTGTAGGGATTCTGCATGCCACCAAGCTAGTCAGCTTCACCAACTGGCCACAGTCAGGAGATGAAGAAGCAGGTTGGTTTATCAGAGCTGTCCAGTCAGGTTGTGAATAAAAACGGCATGCTTAATTATTTTAATGCCTTCTTTTTACACCACTGTTCTAGATTTTGGTGATGCAGAACTGGAAACACTTGTGGACCACTTCAGGCCTGTCCTGGAGACCGCTGGTGTCCACGCTGAAAGCATTCCTGACCAGTGGACTGCCCTCAAGTCGCTCATGTATCAAGAGCCTGGGTCGCTGCCGAAGATGTCATGGATCACAATAAACAGACGCTTTCAGCATTCCTGCCCTGATTTGCTGGCATTTACTGACCTGGTGCTGTCCCTCCCTCCCTCAACTGCTGAGTGTGAAAGAGGCTTTAGCACCAAGAAGCAAGTTAAAAATGACTGGAGGTCCAATATGAGCTCTGACACACGTTCAGATATTCTCATGGTGCAGCTGTGTTCTCCAGAGATCAAGGACTATGACCCAAATGAGGCTGTAATGCTTTGGCACAAAGACGGTGTCAGAAGCAGGAGGCCAGACTTCATGGACAGAGAAAACAAGGAGTCTGACTAGATTTCAATGAAAGAGTTCATAAAAACATCTCTAAAAAAATAAACAGTAAAATGACAGAAGAGTTGTTTTTCTTATTAATTGATGTTTTAATTATTTTGTCACTCTGTTTGGAATCAACATAATATAGAATAACATGCTTTAGGTAGATCTAAATCGATTAGAATTTTGGCAAGTAAAAAATATGCTTGGCCAACAGATTTTCATCATCTACCAGCCAACTTGGCCGGTGAGTCAAAAATTTAATTTCGGACCCTGCCTGCAACCTTCCGATTTCAGGGCAAGCAGTTACTTTCTGCGCCACTGTCACCCCATCCATGTATCGGGTGCTGTAGCGCATTGCATGATGAGATAGCTGAGTGTATAAGCAACAGAAGCATTAGTCGCTTTGTGTGTTGTGAGTTTATAAACCTACAAAAACGGTACACTTGTGTTGTGTGAAGGGCTGCCATGCCACTCCACGCAATTACAAGCAGCAAAAACTTGTTAACGACATAAGACTTTCGGTTTCCTGCTTGGATGAAAGGTTCTGGACAGAAAATAGGAGAACTAACAAAGAGACGTGGGTCACAGCTGCAGAAGGACAAAACTTTTGAAACCGCATCTCCCCACGTGTGTGTTTGCTTGCAGCATTTTCATCTTTCAACATATCAGAGGGATGGAGCTACAATATGTTTACACCTGGAGAGGAAGTTATGCAGATCAACTAAACAGAACAAATATTTGTGCATGCCTAAACAAAGAGACAACTAACTGATCAACACAACTGTGCTGTCCAACGTTTGAACAAACGTTTACTGTTCCTCTCATTTTCCAGATGTTTTACTTTACCATCATGTAAATGTGGCATTCACAATAAATAGCTTCTACAACTTTTTGTTTATTAACTATGAAAAATGTTTCATCATCACCAACTGGGTTTTGTTGCTCAGGTTTCAAACTGTGTGTGAGTGTGTGCATCTGTCATTTGAAGACAATTTCACAAAACAAAATTGTCATGTGAAAGTTGAATGGATTAAGTGATTTAAGGAAATCAGTCCTCTCCAGCGGTCATCGGGGAAACCCGGAAATGCTCTCAAGTCCACCATAGAGACTAATTACCAGTTACGCACTCACTCATGCCTAGAGATTCATCCATTTCTGTCCACTTATCTGGAGTTGGGTCATGGGGACAGAAGACTAAGCAGAGAGGCCCAAACTTCCCTCTCCCCAGTGACTTGGGCCAGCTATTCCGAGGGAATCCCAAAGTGTTCCCTGAGAGAAATAGTCCCTCCAGTGTGTCCTGGGTCTTCCCTTGGGTCTCCTCCCATTTGGACGTGCCTGGAAAACCTCACCAGGGAGTCATCCAAGAACCATCCTAATCAGATGTCCAAGCCATTGCAACTGGCTCCTCTCGATGTGGAGTTGTAGCGGTTCCACTCCGAGCCCCTCCCGGATCACCATGCTTCTCACCCTATCCCTAAGGGAGAGCCCAGACACCCTGCGGAGAAAACTCATTTCGGCAGCTTTTAACCGCAATCTCATTCTTTCGGTCACGACCCACAGCTTATGGCCTTAAGTGAGAGTAGGAACGTAGATCGGCTGGTAAATAAAGAGCTTCACCTTCCGGCTCAGCTCTCTCTTCACCGTAACAGTCTGGTTGTGGTCCTTTGTGTCCTGTATTAATGAGGTGAAGTCTTGGCTAATGGCCAACTATCTACATCTGAATGAGGGAAAGACAGAGCTCATTGTTTTTCACCCCAACAGCAGGAATGTGGATCGTTATGTTGATCTTGGCCCTCTTTCTCCCTACTCAAAACCAGTTGTTATCAGTTTGGGGGTGAAACTTGATGCTGGACTTAAATTTGATGCTCACATCAATTCTGTGATCCGGTCCAGTTTCTTTCACCTGAGACGCCTTGCAAAAATCAAGCATATGCTGTCGAGAGCCCACCTGGAGCGGGTACTGCATGCCTTTGTAATTTCTAGGCTTGATTACTGCAGCTCTCTCTATGCAGGGTTGTGTCAGTCATCACTCCGTCGCCTACAGGTTGTGCAGAACAGCGCAGCCAGGTTCCTGACTGGGACCAGGAAACAGGACCACATCAGTCCGGTTCTGGCCTCCCTGCACTGGCTTCCGGTATGCTATCGCTCACAATTCAAAATCCTCGTCTTTGTTTATCATTTCTTCCAGGGTGGTGGTCTCCCCTATCTGGCCACACTCCTGAACAGACATTCCCCATCACGCGCTCTGCGCTTCTCTGACCAAGGCCTGCTCGCTGTCCCTCGTTCTAGGTGTCGTACTCGCGGGGACCGGGCTTTCTCAGTCCTAGCACCGTCACTCTGGAACCAGTTGCCACCCTCAGTTAGGCAGTCCCCATCTCTGCCAGTCTCCACTTGGCGTTTCCAGAACATGTTTGATTTTGTACCTCTTTTATGTTGAATTTATTTCACAGTTTTCATTGGTTCACTCAATCCATTGTTTTACACATTTGTCCTGTACCAGAATGTTTCACCTATTTTGTAATTTGAACTGCTTTTATTTTTGATTTATTCAATATATTTACCTTCAACTGAACCATGTTCAGCGCTTTGGGCTTCCTGACAGGGTTGCGGAAGGCGCTTTATAAATAAAGCTTTGATTGATTGATTGATTGATTGATTGATTGGTACAATGATTGCATCACTGCAGATATAGCACCAATCCACCTATCAATCTTGTAATCACTTGTAAACATGACCCCAAAAAACTCCTCCACTTGGGGCAGGACCTCATCCCTGATCTGGAGAAGGCATTCTACCTTTCTCAGAGGTGAAAAAAAAAATCTAGAGAAAAATTTAGGGTTTCCAATTAACCTGACATTCACATTTTGTCTTCATGGCAGAAGTACCCCTTAAAAATCTCTTGGGGATAATACACTCGTTCACACAAGCGAAATATACCTGCAACCTTCTTGCCAGGAGGAAACAATACTACCAACTGTACCTTTATGCAGCCACATTTGTAAATAATCTTGTTTTTAAATTGTATTTATGACCTTGCTTCAGTAAGACATTTTATAAGACAAATACCTTCATAATAATTTGATGGGCATAAAACGCCAGCACTTCATTCAGTAACTAAATCCTAAAAGAAAAGAAAAAACAAGCCAAATGAATCTATTCAGTAGATTAAATTTTCCTCTGAATGTGACAGATTGACTAAATTAGCCAGAAAGGGATACATTAAACACCAATTTCTTCTAATAGGTATAAAAGCTTTCTCACAATCAGTTCACTGACGTTCTCTTTAGAATTTAAGTGAAAACATTGTTTTTTATTTTATTATTTTCAAACTTGTCTTTTTCATGATTGAATTCTTCGCTGGTGTTTAACCAAATGCACCCACTAAGTCAATTTGTTGGTTTCAGAAACAGGATTTTGTTCTACGCTTTATATTTCATATAACGTGGATGTAATTTTGTATTGGACTGTAAAAAGAACCAGCTATATGTTAAAAAAGCAATAGGCTTCAAAGAGTAGAAAACAAAACCTACAGACAAAAATGCATCCTTTAGTATTTAATGGCTTGGGGAAAAAGAACCCAACCACATCTCTGGAGTACATCACAGCTACAGAGACTGCTATGAAGCAGAGACATTTAGATCTATGACTGATGCTGCAATGAAAATGTGTCTCTAATTAATGCCCCAACCTTCAAACTCTTTTAGCTCAAACTGAAAAAACTTCCATCATGCTAAGAATGTTAGAAAGAGGAACAATTAAACATCTAACAGACACGCAAGCACACAGCCTCCCACGCTTAACCAACATTCAGCAACGAGGGTTTTAGATAAGCCTTTACGTTCTCCTAAGGACTATTGTTAATCATTTATGGAAATAAAACAACCTATTTGAAGGTTTTAAGTGTATGTAATACAATCACAGTGCCTTTAGACAGTTATTTTTTCTTCAGCAGCTACTAAAGACATTGTGGTTAACCAGTTTCCACGAGTGCATTATTGCTCATGAAAAAGTCTATGACTAGTTATTTGATTAGATAGTTATTTGTCTCAATAAATTATTGGATTTAGGCACTCAAACACTCTTAACATGATAGACACTTACAAAAATGTGATGACTCTCCACATAATTGTTGAAATAAAAAGTAATTTATAGAACAATGCATAATATTATAAGCCAGTGTCAAATCTTTCCATTTTTAGTATTGGAACAAAGAGTCTGTGATGTGAAAGTTTTAGGATCAGAAAGTTTCTCCTGACTTGTTGTTCTTTTGTCCACTAGAGGGCGCTTGTGTTTTGAGAGACATGGCTCAATGGAGAAAGAGTGAAACAAATAAATAAATCTACAGTCTAATGCAGAGGTGGGCAACTCCAATCCTCAAGTGCTGCTATCAAACAAGTTTTTGTTGTTTTTCTGTTCCAACCACTTATTTCAATTGTTTTATCACCAGTTCAGCAGGTCATCAAGCTGTGTAGAAGCCTTTCAATCATCCGCTGATTAAAATCTGGAGTGTTTAAGCTGGAAAACAACTAAAACGTGCTGGATTGCAGCCCTCGGCCTAATGGAACATGATTTTTAACTGTATGTAATGAAGACTGTATACACATTTGGAAGTTTAAACTGAAATAAATTTAATTAAGCAATTATTGTTAAAACAATAAAGCTTTAATTCTTGTAATTATCAATAAAATTAAAGATTTTGTATGAACGGCCAAAATCCTGATTTATGCAACGTGCTGACCAGTCGTTCGCCTATTCCAACGTAATTGACTGTGATAAATACCACATGTAAATACTCGGATGAGCACGGCTGTTCAAACTTAAAAAGTCCCATTAGTCATCACACACTGGTGAAATTCATCTCCACATCTGATCCATCCCCGTGGAGAGCGGTGAGCTGCAGCAGTGGCCACGCTCGGAAACTATTTGCTGGTTTAACCCCCCAATCCAAACCCTCAATGAACCATGTCCTGAGCTCACAAGGGAAATCCCTGTTTGTCAATAACTGAATATGGACTGGAATCAGATTTGTATTTCTCCGTGAAGGATTCCAAATCACGGCATAGCTTTAGAAGGATCTTCTTAGGGAAGTGGTACGTGCTCAAGAGCCACTCTGTATTCTCACCAATCAGATCAATGTGCTCGTGGAATTCATGTTCCTTCCAGAGTGCACGCTCTGCCACATACGAAAGATCAGTCATGCTACAATGTCAAATTATCTCTCTCTCTCTCTCTCTCTCTCTCTCACACACACACACACACACACACACACACACACACACACACACACACACACACACAGCAACTATCCAGTAAAACCAAGTCACTTTTGAGACATATTTTAACGTAATACGAATATGAGAGCATGACGCTATGAACCACAGGGCATCATAAGGACATGGTTTGTGAAACCAAGTTTGTGAAGACTGGACCTTCATTGGATGATATTTAATACACTTGAGTTCATAATGTTGTCCTTGCAAAATAATAAAATGATTTAACAATTTAGTCATAATAGTTTGGATTAACATGCGGGGGAATAATAATTTTACGAATCCAGCAATTATGGAATTTGGAAAACATGTTATCTGACAGAGATGAGAAAAGGAACATTTAGCTAAGCTGCTGAGCTGATGCATTGTTGTCTTAAAAGCATTTCAGATGACTTTAGTTATGAAATTGCACAGCATAAAGTGAATCGATATTTAATTAACCAAGGCACCAAAGGCAAGATCTCAATTATTGCCAAATGAAAATTATCAACTGCAACTGATCATTTAGATTAAAGGAATGAAGTCATGCTTTTTCCCATTTACTATAAAAATTTAAATGAGTGATTACAGTATGTTCTTTGTGCCGTTTTAACTTTAACAACCATTATGTTAGTAAAATACTGACGACCAGTCCAAAAACGGTGTACTTCACCTTTCAAAAAAAAAAAAGGTTCCCCCATTACTCCCAATAGTTAGTGGGTATAGAATAGACAAATGGGTTTTGTTCCTCCTCCTGCTGAGTAATAAACTTTGGTCACAAATGACATGAAATAAATAGGTGTCTATAGGTAAAAGCTGGACATGCAAAGGTCAGGCTGTTGATCCGAACAGTGGCCTGCCCCAAAGATTAAGGACCTGAAACACTGTGTGTCTCTTTCACACTGGTTTAGTTGAAAGGCCCCAAAGATGATCTCCTCTCTGATCCATCTGTTGTCAATCTGTGCTTACACTGAGGTGGCACATGTGGCTAGGATGGAGGCTCCGCCCCATACTTCACACATGCTCCAGTTCTACCATATGACTATCTCCATTGCCTTCTCATTGTTTTCAACACCATATTCTGTCTTGATCTTTTTGCACAAAACATCCCCGCTTCAGTTTGAATGTTTTTATGACAACATATTTTATGTTCTGGACCAGAATTTAACATATCTCAGTTTCTATTAAAGATAAGGCATGTTTTTGGAATGGAACATTGTTGTTTCTTTTACTGCTTCTTTGGAAATGTATAAGCTACATGAAGAAAATGCATGAATCTGTTGACGATAACTCTTTTGACAACCTTAATTTAAAAGCATCTGGTCAGTGGGACTATCCTGTTAGTTGCTGTGATTTGACATTACTCATTTGTTCATCACTGCGTGTAAAATTCACTTATGAATACTTGAGATTAGCTTGAACACTTTTGCTATCTGACAGACATTTGTGTACATTTAAGAAGTTAATTCAGTATAGTTACATTTTTTAATTTATTTTAGCTAAATTATACTTACATAAACAGTTCAAAACCTATTTGTCTCCTGAAGTGATCATAGCCTAGTGATAGATATTTCTTTTTCTACCATATTTCCAGTTTTATTTTAAAACCTACAGGTGTGTCGCAGTACCCAAGATAAGTGCTGACTGTGTGGAAATAGCTCTCACCTTTTGACTGTTATGCTATAGGAGAGAAAGTGCCGGCTTGATTTATGGCGTAAGCCCTGTTCATTGCAGAAATTCCAGAGAAGGTTTGGGACTTTAGTTTTATGAGTTTAGTTTCTGAGAGGCACTGGTGGCTGGGGTTACTAAGCATGTGGGCTTCTTTCAACAAAAAAAAGAGGAAAAACTTCTGAAATATTTTCCCCGCAGGGATGGAACCTTTACTAGAAGGAAATGACTGGTTGACGTTACTGTCCCTTTGCAGGATTTCACTACTTTTCTTCTCTGCTGTGCTCTGAAATATAGCTAAAATCATCTTGGCAGGCAGATTATATTGTCTGCATATTCAGGGTGTTTGCTTAAATAAGACACCAAGTTCTCCTATGGTCTGTTCAGCTCTGCATTCTCAAAACACGTATAGACAAGTCTTTAAAAAGTGAATGTAGTTGGTATGTCACACACAGTAATGCTAATAAGAGCAAGATACGTTTGGAAATCGAGGAGAAAATCTAATGGAGGAATCATGTGAACAACTATTCAAACTGGTACCAGACAAATAAAAGCCATCTGAATAAAATACAAAACTAAAATATTGATGACAGCTTAAGTGAAAGCTTTGAAATGGATTTTTACACTGTTATTAGTTTACAATTGAATTTATTTAGACGAGGTAAGCATTCAGTAACTCTTCTTTTTCCAGTGGCTGGCTGACCGTTTCAGTAAAACCAGTTTTCAGTGTAAATGCTACTGATTTACATGTAAAGAAAACAAACATCAGATGCGACGGTGATTTGGTGTAAAAGCTTTCAAAGCATTTACATGAACCACTTTTTGACGATGGCTAAAATTCCCTCTGGATTAAGCAATAAGCTTGATTTTCATAAGAATTCCTTTTCCCAAATTTAGTTCTTTTGTATTCCAAACTACTGCAGGTATAGGTGACGACTATGTGAATCATTTCAAATAAAACCTGTAAACATTGTTCATAATACTGAGTGAATTTGTTCTAAATAACAAAAGATGTGACGTTTATTAGGCAAGTTGAACGTTTTAGGTTACTTTTCTTGTGGCGTAGATTCTGATAAGTGAAACATTTTATAGTGAAAATTTGTGGTGCCGAGTATGTTTTCATGTAAAAAGGCCTTTTTTGTCTTTGGCTGTCTGAGCAGCAGGTTTCACGTTTAAGAATAAAAACTCAAGCTGATCAGGACCATGTCTACAGTCCTCAGGTCACACTCAGCTGTATGATCACAGATATTCAAGAAAACAAAAAACCTGGAGAAAACCCATTGCTTCAGCCAGACTTGTCTCCTGATGCCAACCCCCAGACCCCAGAGATCCTCCGCAGAATGACAGCTGAAGGCATGACCACTGCCTGTCGGGATCCAGCTGCTTGGTCAGGATCTTCTCCACAGATGTGCCAGCACCTCACAGCTGCACATTCAGAGGTTCACTTATTCTGCGACATGGCTTGGTCTGGTGGTCACCTGGTTCTGTTGGATCGTTGACAGTCTGGTGCAAGTTTGTTTTGTTCTCCTTTTTATTCTCATTGTTACCTCACAGCTGGAATGTTTTGTGTGCTTTTAAATGAATTAGCACACAGATATCAACTTAGTTATTTACAAGCAACTAAATAGTTGGATTCACAAATCAAGTGTTTATGTACACAGTGTTGCGGCCGCAGAAATGTTATTTTAGACAGAACCTGTAGGGAGCCTAAGTCTCCTCCCTGTCCGGTCGGCTCATGGATACCTGAAAGAACTAAAACATGAATGCAAGCAAACGGGGCTAAAATAGCTATTTTCTAACCTGCTTTGCCTTACGCCCTGAATCACACATATGTTGTACTTCAATTTAAATGAAAAGTAATGATGTGCATTTCGTCGGCTCAAGACCAGTCATGTACTTTGACATTGATCAGCTTGTAAAAGTTCAAATCAGATATTGGCACGTTGCAAATATGACATCACCACAGAATCTCCTCTGCCCTAGCGTAGCTGCTACTTACCACACGGCAAGATTTGTGGTGTCACTTCCCTCATGAAGGACTCAAAGTTTGCTTAACTTATAGCCATTTTTCCTCTGCTTGTCTCCATTTCTGGTTCAATCACGCCAATAAGATGACGCGCATTTGTAGTCATGGACGTATTTTCACACAAAACCTAAAATAACTTTTGCCCCCATTCGAAAAGAAGCCTTCTCTGGCATCAGAATGTGTCTTTAAATTTCACGGATATCATATGTGGAATACACGACACATAACAAACAGGGTTGGAAAATGGCATTTGTGGCCCCACTGACTTGCATTCATTTCTCTTACTTTCTTCTGGGGACCCATGGTCCGGAGGTAGATGGGCTCAGGCTCCCAGTAGGCATTTAGCATTTTGATGATTTTATATTTCAATCTTTATCATTAGCGAAAGTTTTGTTTTATTAATGTCCTTCCTAGTGTTTTTTGTTTTGATGTTTTAACCTCTTAAATTGATCCTCTCATAGCAACAACCCGATTCGTTTAGTAACTGGATTAAAGTTTTAGCAAACTTGGTGGGTTTTAAGCGTTTATTGTTGACAGATTTCAAAGTGGATTTTTGAAGCTCTTAACTCCCTTAAACTCTATAATGAAAATTGCTGACTGCTGTGTGTATCTTGAGACCTTGATTGTGTCATGTACCGAACGAGCTATGGCTTTGTTCCGTGGTTTTTAAATGAAAATCTAATTACAAAAGTTCACTCTGGAAGTAAAACAGAATAGGGGGGGGGGGGACATCCCAAACCTAGTCAGAGTTTGTTGGAAAGCCCAGGAATGATTAACGATAATAGCCATTTGAGGTTTGTGAACCTTTGGAAGTGTGAGGTATTCAAGTTTAGAGCACATTTAATTTGATGTAGTAAAAATGTGTTTTTATTGTCACTTCAGGTTTGTGTTGAAGAGCAAAACGGTTATTCCCACCAGAAGCTATAAGGAATGAAGCACTTCACGAACGCTGACTCACTGATCCAATAACATTTTCAGGAAAATAAGATAAGACTTTAATATTTTTGCGTTGAAATTGAGGTCTTTCATTCTTATCTGGTAGAATCTCATTCGAGCCGATGCATCCGTCTACTGCTCTCTGTAAAAACACTCAAATCTTCTTCCACATTCACAATAGCTGACCGGTCCCTATTGATTTACTATTTCAGAACCTGAAATCAGTTCTTCTACATTTCAACAGCCAAACGTGTGTTAGTGTATGGTATGGGAATTTATGAGGTCCTTTGGTGACATCATTCCTTTTACCACAGGTATCTTCACTGAAATGGTTGAGTCATTTGAGTCAGATTTCTTTTTTATATTTTTACATTTTTTGTTTTTGTGAAGCGCCTCATGATTTTTATCTTGAGAGGCGCTATAGAAATGATATTTTCTTCTTCTTCATTTAAATATTTTGGGAACTGTCATTTTTTACTTTCGTATCTCAAATTTGTAAAACAAAATTAAATGTCACACAAAGATTGTACGTCTTGCAGGAACTGGACTGTTTAAACGTGAACAGAATACTACTTGGGGCAACAGGTGGTAGAGCGGGTTGCCACGGGCTCGTTTCCAGCTCCCGCCAGGGGTATTCTGATGTTGTGTCCATGGACAAGACACTTCACCCAACTTGCCTGTGTTGGTGGTGGTCAGAGGGGCCGATGGCACCAAATGGCAGCCTCGCCTCTGTCAGACCGCCCCAGGGCGGCTGTGGCTACAAAGCAGCTTACCATCACTAGCAGTGTGTGAATGTGAGAGTGCATGAAACCCTCCTTGAGTATCCTAAAAAAGCGCTATATAAGTTTGAAGATGATTATTATTGTTATTGGTGTTATTTTATAGATCTATGACTGAATTGATGCCGTCCTTTTGATTCCTTTGTATGGACATGTCAGTTCAAAACAAAAGCCGCATAAACAGAATTGTGTCAGAAGCCAGTAAAATTACTGGCCAACAACAGATATCCCTCACCAGTGTTTAGAAGAGCCAGGCTCTGTCAGCTGTGTGTTCATGAGACATTTCTTTTTTGATACAATTATCCTGTACATCAGCTCCCTAAACCGGATCGGTGGTGTGATCCTGCCTCTGACGTGACGTACAAATGCATCCTTTTGGATATTTTTCATTGCGTATTTCTCTGAAAGAACAACAGTATGGGCAGCCAAAGAGCAATACCATATGGATGAATATTAGGAACTGAAGTGTAGATTTAAAAATGTTACAAAAGGAATTATATTCTTTATTTTTGAGGCACTATGGACTATATTTACTTTATTGGTTTGGAAGACATCTCTTCTCGTAGCAAGCTTTATTACTGTTTTTGACCTATTTTTATGCCAGTTTGACTAGAAAAATAAAGGAAAAGCACCGGTGTATTAAAGATGGCTGCATTCCACTTCTTCCATTGTGTACGCTAGTTCTGTAAAAATAATTTAAAGCAGAAATTTCACTAAATGAATGCAATTATCATCAATGCAAGTCAAAATGCCTGCCATAAAATATGCTTAAAATGGAAAATACTTTATTTTTTTAATTTAAAACCAAAACAAATGTTTGTGAACAGTTTTTGGTTTTTAGTAGAACTTTGAGTGGAAAGCAGTTTGACAGCATAAAGGATTTAGTTTTAGAAAATGGACAGTGTTTTAATATTTTATGGTCAAATATCAAGTGAATTGTCACATTTTTCCTTAAACGAAACTGCACAAAAACTGGACCAAGAAAATTAATGACCAAGAAAGAAATCTGAACAAGTATGATATATTCATTGACATTCGCAATAAATTTGTTAAATTATCAAAGAGAAAATGGGTATACACACAAATGTTGGTATGTCCTTGTTTAACTATTTGGGCGCCAGTTTTTTTCAAGAAAATATTCAATTTTGACATGACTATTTCAATGGGTTGTAGTTCGGAAATGGTTAGAGATTAAGGTAAACGGCAAATGAGATAATTGTTCAGTAGGACCCAAAGTCTGTGTTGGGAGCAAATTCACTCATCTAATTAGCATATTATGGCGTTGTCAGGCTGCCGTGTTGGAATGCATCGTTTTTACTGATGTTCCTTTTTATTTTTGCGTTATTTTGATACTTTCATTATATTTTGACATTATTTATTTATATACACATAGAAATAAAGATCTTTTGAAATTTTTAATTCATTGCTAATCTTTTATATGGTATTTTTTGATATGCATATTGATCTCACTCAAGAGAAATGCTTTATAGTCATAGTTGTCAGGTGTTTTGGGGGCTTGTAGTTATAGGGATGTCCTTCCCTTGAATGTAATGATCATTTGATGTAAGGGAAAGAATATTTTTATGATTATGTGGCACACTTCCATATGTAACGCATCCATCGCTTTTTTATGGCTTTTTTTTACACTGCCACTACTCTGTCACATTAGCAGTGTTTTTACCATCATTTCTACATTCACCATGTCCCAAACACGGTGAAACAATGTTCAAACCCAACGTTTGGAGCTTGTAAGTGTAGCACCAGCTGTCTGTTGCAGCGCACTGCAGCAGTGTCAATCTTTCTGTCTGGATGAGTGAATTTCATCATCAGAGTCAATATTCTGGAGTCAGTCATGACCAGACAAAGTGATCAGTCAACAAAGCCAGACCTGCCAGCAATTCTGAGTTTTATCTCTCTAATATTTGCCCTCTTCGTGCTGCGCTCGTCTCCTCCTCTCGTCCTCTCCCCGACCAGGAAACTCTCAGCAGGAGGCAGTTTTCAAACTATGAAAACTCCAAACTTTCAATATAAACACACCCCTAAGTGTTGCTCAGCCTGAAGACACGCATTTTCACTATCTTCTGGTGTAAATTAGTAACTTCATGAGGGATCATATATGTAGCTGTGGCTCGTTAATGTCAGTAATGACGATTGTCGCAATATTGCAACTTTGGCACTTAAAGTGTTAAAATGAGCTGTATATTGTTTTCCAAATGGTTTCTAATTAGTAAAACATATGTGGAGGCAAGATGCAGTTACACAGAAACACTGGTGTTGTGTGTTTGTCCAGAGATCCAGTTTTTCTGTGGAGCAGAACTTTTCCTAAAATGTAGTTTTATTACTCCTGCTTTAAGGTTCAGATAACCATAATAATATGGCATAATGGCAAAAGACACAATGTGGTTTCTCAATTAACAGCAACTAATGTGGAAGAGGTGTATTTAGTGCTTTTTTGATGACAACACCAGGGGGCAGCACTGTCCTCCCAGGGAAAAGCTTGAATGTAAAGTTTACAGGAGGAAGTTCAAGAAGCTGTTTTAGTTGGTGAAAACCAGGAAACGCATGTTTCCAGAATCAGATATGGTTTCTATCAGGGACATGTTTCCGACTTGTGTTTGATGTTTGGACATTTTTGGACTGTCAGAAGTGATCTCTAGCTGGAATTTGATCAGGAATGAAAAAGTCACTGAAACTGAAGGGTAGAGTACCGTAACCCATGGATCTCAAGGGTAGCAACCCGCCACTCCCAACACAGCACTACTTTTCCAACACACTCATCGTATGTTACGATGAGCTTCCAGTAAACACTGGATTTAGTGTGTAATATTAGTACCGGAGCGCTGAATGTTGAAGCAAAACAGTTTGGCCATCAGTGAAAGAGGAGCTATGAAAATGGAAATACTTACCTACTGCTGACCCCTGTTAAGTATCAGTCATCCCAAGGAGCACACAAGTGTGTAGACGTGAGAGTATTGTATGGTTGCTTTGTGTTGTGATTTAAAGGGGAGGGCAAAACTTTATGTTTGATGCAGAAGTGCTTAATGCATGGTGTATACTATAAACTGCCTGAAAGTGTGTGAGTATTGAATGGTACATACACTCAGTGTTTGAGTTAGATAGTAGCATGGAGGCAGACTGAACATCTGTGAAACTGGGGTCGCAGGCTACTGGAGAAGCAGCCACCTCCTGCTCTCCATCCTCCTCCTCCTTCATGTCCTCTTCATCAGCACACTCTGACGCCTTTTCTGCCAACCTCTTAGATGTCCGACCTACACGTTGACCCTAAGATAGAACATTTCAAACACATGAAAATAGAAATGAAAGCTAAAAATATACCAGCAACACAACTTAATGGTGATAGTCTGCGTGTATTTGCTTACCTTTGCCATGTTTCTGGTTCCTGCAGCTTTCCTCTGAGGCCGCCCTTTAGATTTGGGCACATTAGGGGTTGAGAGTGTCTTCATGGTGACAGCAGCATGCTGAAGGATGCAGTCGGTGCCACAATAAACAGAATCTTGAAGTGCTTGCTTCAAGCAGCCGGGGCCAGTGCAGAGGCGGAGACAGCTGTCTGTCTTTATTTCTGCTGGAGGTTTAGCTTCAGGTTTTATCACTAAAGGCTGCCTCTCCTCCTCTTCCTCCACCACTATGGTCTCCTGAAAACAGATCGCCAACTTACAACCAGACAACGGACTTCCTTCATGGAAATTAAGACTAGCAAACAGATTATTAAATTTCCACATTCTTCGCAAGAATCAAAATGAAATTCAAACCTTGAGAAGCTGCTGTTCCTCCTGTAGCACCAAGTCCATCTCAGGAGGACTTGGCAACAAGCATTCGGGAAAAAGAAGGTCTGGCTGAATGTGAGACTCGAACTGGATGTGGCTCTGCTGGTGTGCAGTACAAGCTGAGCACATGAACTCCTTCCTCTCAATCTTCTGGTCGTGTGTCTCGCTGATACCGACACAGACACCATGGAACCACTCGTGGCAACTATCACAGCAGATCATGAACCTAAAAGCAGCAGTGAACAGGAAATGAAACTGATACGCGTTGCAAAGTGCCTTGCTCAAGAGACCTTGTTTCCAGATGCGAGCATGTACCTTTCGTTGCACGTTTGATGGCAGATATAGCACAGGGTGGTGGACTCGTAACCTTTGGTTTCTGACACTGATGGATGATCTTCCAGGTTTTCAGCCTCTTTCTTGTTCTTATGCATCGTCTGCTCTGGTGCATCATCAAACTGGTCAGACATCAGAGCCGTGCTATGGCTAAAATCAGTGCCTAAGATTATACAGTCTGAGGCTGACTGTTGGTCAGCAATCAGGGAAATATCAAAGTGAGAAGGGGAAACCTCAACTTCAGGAGGGTTTTCTTTTTCCTCTCCTTGTAAATGTCGCAGCTCCTCTGAGGTAACTAGCATCACCTCATCACCACTGACATCACCTGCTAAATTTGCCTGAAGGACTTCTGCCCTCCCCCTTCCTCTACCTCTACCCCTTCCTCTACCTCTTCCTCTGCTCCTTCCCCTTCCTCTGGCCCTTCCTTTTCCACCTTTACCACCTCGAGCCGGTCTGCCACGGGAGACTGGCTGCTCCGTTATCTGTAACAGACTCGTTTCATCGCTGTTTTCTTCCTGACTTGATATCAAAACTACATCATCGTCATCCCCCTCAGCTACATCTTCAGGACCACAAGGCTGTGTGGTCTCCATGTTATCAATATTATCTAGGATTTCTGTGTCAACTATAACCTGTGGAGCAGCCATCTCAGTAGCGTCTAAAATGTCAGGGTCCGCCATTGTATCTGCCATTGTCAATGACAGGTCTTCATCCCCACCAAGCAGAGAGAAGGCAGTGCCGAAGGCAGATCCAAAATCCTGCCACAAATTGGGATCAAAGGCCCCACCTGCAGAAGGCTCTGAAACGTGCTTCTCGTCCTCAGACACAGGTGAAGAAGGAGCAGACCACTGGAGGTCCTCTAAAACGCTTCGGGTAGATTTCCTTTGGGCGGAGTGTTCTGCAGGGGGTTCTGTTGTCTGATTGGTTCTCCGAGTTCGGCCTTTTCGAACAAGTGGAGGACTGTTGCTTAAATCTCCAACTTCCTCCATGAACTCCCTTCGAGCAATGGTCGTCCGCCTGAAGCCCCATGATTTCCTGACCTGTGACAACGTAGGTCGTGAGCCAGGTTCTGCCTCCTCTGGTTGGTTCTGCTGTTCTCCTATAAAGAGGCAAACCAGGATGAAGAAAAACTTCATAAATCTTTTTCATTAACAGTTACATAGAACATTTAGGAATCTGTATTACCTGGGGTGCCATCATCATTGATAGGATTGTTACTTTCCATTGGGTCCATAATGACATCTAAGAGCAGCAAACCTGTTAAGAGAAATTGTAGTTAATGCTTTTTTTAAAATCATTATTAAGCTGTTTAAATTCAGGCTACAAGTGGGGTACCTCTCCAGGCAGTTTCAAATGTATTCAAGATGTGCAAAGAGTCATTTGGCTTGCTTCTCCATGGATCCTTAAAAAAACAACTGTGGGAAAACGCACCAAAACATCCAGATCAAATCATAAAGGACTTCTCAGCTCAGTTAAATGTTAAAAATGTTGTGCTAAAGTCATTGTATGAAATGACGATACCTCCCAACCTACCTACCAAGTATACAACAATTTTAGAAAATCTGGGACAATATGTTTGAACTTTAAATAAGGATTTCCGAACAATCTTAGCGTCACGTTTCAGATAACCGTTTGTTACTGCCACAAAGAATTTAATATAAATACTAATCTTCCGATTTAGCCAAGAAACAAAATTTACAATATATATTAATCATATTTCATTCATAATATAATTTTTAATTATAAACAGATTATTTCACTCATACATTAGTACTTCTACATTGTGGTACGGCTGCCTTTAATACTTAGTTTTTAACTAGGCATGTGATTAAATGTGAGTTAATGACATGATGCAACTAATTTTATTTTAACTCATTAATTTATGGATAAATTGCATGGGCAAAACGTGTATTTCACATCCAAACAGATAAAAACTGCCCATTTCTTGGCCGTCTTGGCTTCTGATGTTTGTTTTTTTTAACGGATGCTAATATTAGGTGTTTAATATTGTTAAATATTAGTAATCAGTTTTTAGGGGGGCGGGGTTCGACCGCTTTGCTTTACGTGCATGATAACAGCCTATAATGACCAGCATTTGTTTATCGCGGTCAGGAGTAATTCCCTAGGTTAGGTAATAAACAATATGGCTGCTATGGATGTAGCTTTCAACACTTAGCAAGGCAGAAACGAAAGAACTGGCTTTTCTCCGTTACATAACAGACGTTCAGCTGTAAAACAGCAGAAAGGAAATGCTCTTTTAACGCTTCACGCTTAATCTTCAAAACAAAAGTGTTGTTTCGAGAACCACGGACAATTGTCCTCTGATGCTAAGTTAGCTAACCATTTAATTTCATCAGTGAGTCAACACATTTCAAAGCTAATTGTTTCTAGTAATACTAACCGACTAAAATACTAACGCAACATCATACCTTCGATGTATAGGGTTATTTTCATGTTATTAATAAGTGCGTGGAGCTACAACGCTAGCACACGCTTCCATTTTCTTCGCCTTGCTACTTAAAATATCGCGAGAACTTCTAAGGCAGGAAAGGACTGTTGTTGTTTCTTGTCATTTCCGGTCTGGGAATTTTTTTATGGAGCACTTGAAAAACATAAATGTTGATATTTTTTACAGCCATGAAATAGATTTAGATTTTTATACTTTCAGAGAAACCGTTCTTTAACTTTTCAGTGCTTGACCTACAAAATAAAAGAGAAGCTAGTGACCCCCAAACATTGTTACTCAACCTTATAACCAGGATAAACTATTATATAGTTGTTGTTTTTTTGTTTGTTTTTATTCTACGCAATTGGTGAAGTTACTGTAAATGTTATGTAATTTTTTTTAGTTAATTTTATCTCTGTAGACCTCAAGAATTTCCCATCTTAGTTTTAGGACTCCAATTAGGGTCCCTACTCCAACTTTAGCAAGCAAAGCTTAAGAGAACACATTAAAAAAATAAGCACCAGATATACAAGACATTTTTTTATTTTTTTCTTCACACGTGACACGTCCATTTATCATTATGTACAATATGTAAACAAGAACAAGACACAAGCTCAATACTAACATGCAAACAGGAAATATATGGCCAAAAAGCTGTTTCTGCCTACTCAGTTCTTGGACAGTTTGACCTGGATTTACATCAGCTTTGGGTTTCTTGCTACACAAAGACTTCACTCGGAGCTGACATTCATGTGAAGAAGTTTACTTTCAAATAACTCTTTTAAACACATAGAAATGTGATTGCGATAAACATACTATAAAAACATGTAACACTATAAATATTGTTCAGGTATCTTCTTAGAAAAATTATGTACATTTTTAAATGTTTTAGTCTTTTCAATAAATCATATTTTTGCAACTATACAACATAGACCTGCAATACAAAACTGGTATGAAACAAATACCATCACTAACATAGAACAGACGGGGTGGACTGAAATGTAATCTTTAAGCCTGTTTTACCTTACAACACTTTGGTTGACTCAAAACAAACGTGGTATAAACTACTAACAAAACTTCCAGTCAAAACGTCTGTGATGGCGTTGTGATAAGGGTGTGATATTTATTGGTGAAGGCTGTTTCTAATGTTTTGTCTCACAATATGGAGAACAATCAACAACATAAAACAGCAGCAAGATACTTTAGAGCAGCATTGAAAGAGATCTCGTAGAAAATATGCTGTGGGTTTCATACAATCTAGCTCTGAGCATAAAAGTGGTAACAGAGCTAACACAGAACACAAAACTACAGTATGAAAACATAAAGACTCACATTTCTTTCTCAACACAGACTACTTTCACATGGTGAATTGACTCAAACACGTTTAAGTAAACTGAGAATGAAACTGTACACCAATCAGATATACAAATGGGAATGAAAAAAATATATAAAGTGATTTGTCACGAAGGTGCAGACCTTCAAGCACCAAGTTCGAGGCCACTTGCCCCACACTGGTGGCACACAGTGTGCCTGTAGTGTAGCAGTTAGGTCACAGTAACACCAGCGCTGTCCTTGCTTTTGTCAACGTATGTAGGAGAGTTGCTTTTGTCCGATATGGATCCTGTGCCTGACGGCAGTGACTGGGCGGCGGGAGAGTGGCCTGATGGTTTGACCAAAGGCTCAGAGTTAGGCTCTGCCTCTGGTTCCTGCTGCGACGCTGTGGCTGGTGGAAAAAAGGAAATGTAACATGTGAGCTCGCACAAAATTAATATCTATACGGGGGGGGGACTGATCCAACATATTTGAGTTGTTTCCCTGCTCCTACACACTTCAATCATCGGTTCAGCAGATCATTAAGGTCTGCAGAAGCCTGTTAATCACAGTGAGTAACATTGAGTAAAATCCTTACTAAAACCGTACTTAAGCTCAGCAAAAAAAAATTTACTTGCGCCAAGTAGGTTTGAGACCTATAAAACATGGAGTACGCACAGCTTCACGCAATCTCCGCTTCATAAATCAAACTTCCTAGAAGGGTTCTCAGGTGTTTCTGAATCACCCCCCCCCCCCACACACACACACACACACACACACACCCACTTTCCGCCATAAATGGTCAATGCAAAGTGCCTTGTGGATCTCATGCATGTGCATAAGCCAGCTTGTTGCAGCATTCCACCATTAACGATGGCGACCGCGGATCAAGGTAGCGCAATTTCACTGAAGCAGAAATTGAGGTACCTGTGGGTGAGGTGGAGAAATGAAAGGAAGTGCTTTTGCAAAACAAATAAGAGAAAATCCACGTTCAGCGTTGCTGAAGCCGTCAATGCAGTGAGTTCTTTGGAGAGATTTGTGTCGGTTATTAAAAGAATGGTCCGATCAGGATTCGATCCCCAGACTCCCAGGTGAAAGTCATGCGCACTAACCAGTCAGCCAAAGAGACTTCTCTCTTGAACAAGTAGCCAGGGTGCATGATCAATTGGGTCACAGACACATGACATTCTGTCTCAATCTGCCCCCTGCTGATATTCTGCATTCCGTATTCTGCACTTCAGGCTGTGTGTTATGTTTTTGTTTATTGTTTATTCATTTAGCAGACACTTTTATCCAGAGCGACTTACAATTTATAACCTATAGGGCATGTTGTGATCTGTGGGGGAAACCGGAGTACCCGGAGGAAACCCACGCATGCATGGGGAGAACACGCAACTCCACGCAGAAAGGCCGCAGCCGAGCGAGTTTCGATCCTGCAACCTTCGTGCTGCGAGGCAACAGTGCTAACCACTGCGCCACCGTGTGTGTGTGTGTTACTTGTTCTGTGTGTGCACGAAGTGGTACAATTGATAATGCTGCTGGAATTCATAAGTGTGTCCTTCTCAGCAGCAGCACTGCAGGTGCTCTCCATGTCCAAAATGTGTGTAAGCCAGGTCCTTAGTCAACTTAACGTTGCGCACATTTTTCTGCTACGTTTTCTTTTATAAATCCCAAAGTTTGCGTGGAAAGTTGCTTACCCAGTTTTCCGACCCCGTTTTGTGCGTAAGCAAGTTTTATAAATGAGGCCCCTGGTGATTGAAATCACGTGGGTCGAAGCAGGGAAACCAGTAAAGCATGTTGAAAAGCTGTCCTTGAGGACCTGGATTACCCTCTCCTAATCTATGCTGAGTTCTTGACCCTCCACATTTCACGTAATCCTACAGGTCAAATAAAACACAATGTGTTCATATTTGATGTGAGTTTACAAAAAGCATCATCTGCTTTAACAGCAACAAAATAATCTACTTCTCATCTGATTATTTTGTGCTTTTTTATTCTCTTTAGGGAAACTTGTGAAAATGTTTCCACTACAAGAGTTTGTTACCTGACTGCGTGCAGGACTTCATGTGCTCAGGCCAGTGGGCTTGTTGGCAGGGGTAATCACAGTAACTGGTATTCCAGCAGCAGTAAAAGATGGCCTCCTTTCTGCAGTTTGCACACCACTGTTTCTTTTTGGTCTCATCCACTGCCTGCTGCTTTTCCACCTCCGTCTGCTTTTTTACCTCGGCTACCAAACGTTCTCTTTCCTGCTCCAGACTCTGTCTCATTTCTGCCATTGTTAACTCTGCATTTAAACAAATACACACCTGTTAGATATAACATAATAAAGCTGCAGGCACACAACACTAATACATGCCTGAAACAGGAAACCTACCCAAGTTGTGCTTCATTTCTGACAGCTCTTGTTGATGCAACCACTGGAGCTTTTCAATCTCTATCCTCAGCCTTCGTATCTGTTGAAAATAAGGCTGAAAATAAATGCCAGTTAAGGGTAAAAGTAGATCCTCCATCAACTCTAATGACATAATGATTCCAAGAGTCCTAGAAGATTAGCAGCTCCAATCTTATATCAGTGCCATCAATTATGTAACAAAACTAAACCAAAAAACAGAAAATGCTAAAAAATAAATAAATAAAACTTGCAGATTTATTTCATAGTGAAAGTTCAAATTTTCAAGTCTAACTCTAAGTAATCATCTTCTGTTTGAGCCTTTCAGTCTCTCACATCTTTGAAGATAAAGGCTTAAGCTTGGTTTATGCTTGACACATTTACTTTCCGCTTGGTGATGCGGCTCGAGGATGGAACGCGCTTCACAACTCGCAGCGTTTATGGTTCGTGCGGCTCGTCTCTGCGGTGAGCCAATATTCTCCCAAACTGTAGGGGGCAGCATGGAGCTCTACGGCATGCATCCAACACTACACCATAGTAGAAGTAGAAATTACTGTTTACAACATGGCATTTCAGCATTTTTTAACAGCGTCCTCGTCTTTTCCGACAGTGCGAGCTATTTCTCTCCAAGAGTTATTAACAACATGTTGATCACGGTGATCTCTGAGAGCTGAATCATACAAATGTCTGTATTTACGAACCTCTGCCATACTAGTTCTTGCCAGTCCACCATGTTTTTCCGCGTCTGACCGTTCGCGTGGTTAGAAATTTTCCTAGGTGCGCGTTGCGGAAATTTTGGGCCGTGCGGAGACGCGGTGGAGGGGCGTGGTTGTTAAAATGATGCAATTTCGCAGCGCGGAGCCGTGCGGACCTCGCGGACGCGTCAAGCATAAACCAACCTTTAACCTAATTCTGTTTTGCTGCTTCAGGATTACCTCTGCAATTGTGTTTCCTGACGTGCTTTTAGAAAGATCGTTGTAGATTTCGGTCATTGTCCCCTTTATTGTGTCCATAATCTGCAAAAAAGTGTAAAAAATTTGTTGACATATAAATAATAAATTATATGCCTCCTAGGCAAAAAGAGGCCTGTGGGGCCATAACTCTATCTATAAAGTAATAATGTCCCTTTCCTTATATTTAATGGGACAGTTATCATATAGCATACATGCAAAAATGTCACCGGCCCAAATAACCCCAGCCCAACAAATGTGAGGACTTACTTTGCTCGTGTACTTGGCTATATCTGCTGCTACATCTGCTGAAACTGTAGGGATTTGCAAGTCTCCCGGCATGAAAGAGGAGCTACCAGATGTGGCCGGTCCAGATGCTGATGACGTCGCACTCTGAGGTGGGTCTTTCTGTTGCACTGCAGGTGATAATGGTGATACAAGACATTTTTAAACAGACTTTTACCTTCATCTGGGTAGTAACCGAGGTTGTGGTTTTTACCTTTGACTGCCTGTCTGGTCTGATAGCGTGTGCTGGAGGAAGAGGAGTTGGAGTTCTGCTGTTGCAGCTGCTGTGGGCTGTGTGTCTGACTCGGTGTCTGCATCTGCGCAGTCGGCTGCTCTCCCTGCTGCTGCTGCTGCTGCCTCTGAACCTTCTGCATGTGCCACTTCTGGGATGATGTCTGAAACTTGGTTGGACTTAAAACAACCGCCCGCTGCACAGCCTGAGCCGTCTCTTTGGGCAGTAGTGGGCGCTGTTTTTTTATAGCTATAAGAACTGGGGACGTTGTTGTGGAGACAGGGGATGGGGAGCTGGCAGACCCACTGGTAGTTGTGGTAGCACTGGGCTGGCCAGGTGCTGCAGCAGAAACAAGGTTAAGTGCTCCTGTGACAGAGGGCTGTAGTGAATCTTTAAGGCTGGGGGAAGTGTCTCGTGTTGGCGCGCTTGACGCAGCAGATGAAGGCAGTTTACCTTTGAAACAAAGAAAACTTATTCAGCATATTCAGAGTTCCTGTTCACTGAACAGTTAGTTGAAAAACTGTTCTACAATTATGGCTAAAGGTAAACATTGGGTTTAACATCACTTAACTTAATCATTCATGCTACATATAAATGAAGAAAATACAATATTCTTCTAATCATGAAGATAGTGATAGGTGATAGGTGGTGTGGGTGTGTGTGCTCTAGCATAACGGCTACAAGAGCCGGTTTCTCGTGCATTTTAGAAGCTCACCTTCCAACTTGGCAACATTAGTGTCTTTAGTGGGTTTGGCAGCGGAGGACCCTTGCTCTTTTCTTGGCCTCTTTGACTCACGACCTCCATGTTCATCCCCCAGGTCAATGACAAGCTCTCTCTCAGAATCAGAGTCTTGTTCAGCCACCGCTGCTGTAGCTGTGGCCGCTTTGCCCTCCTCCGATGATTTAGGCTTTTCAGCAAGGGGCTGAGATTGGGGCGTCCTGGGCTTGTCCTGCAAATCCCTATCTGGGCCATTGCTGCCCTGCTTCTCTTTGAGCAAGGGTTCAGAGGTGGCCTTGTCCCCTGTGGTTGTGCCTCCCTCCTTATTCTCTCCCTCCGTGCTCGCTTTGGGCCTTTTTCTCTCTGCTTTGTCCTTATCATCCGGTGCAGCGCTCTTTGGTTTGTGTTCTTCGTCACTGGGATACTCGCTATCACTGGAATCTGATTTCTCTGAGTCCTCAGAGTCACTGTGATCCACATCTTTATAAGCATCCTCAGAGATCTCATCGATTCCTGTTGGGGAAACTTCACATTTAGATCAACACTGGCCAAAACAAACTGAAACGTGACAAAATTTCTGTTCAAACCAAATCTGAAGTGTAAGACAAGAAAAATGCCGTTAATCAAACCCAAATGATTCTCCAGCTATTAGATGTAGAGATTGAAAACAACACCTTTGACATACCAAGCTGTGCCTTGCAGCTTTCGATGGTCTTATCCAGACTCCGGATGTGTTTCTTTGGAGTAGCAGGTGCTGCAGGTGCGGCTTGTTGCTGCTGCTGCTGCTGCACAGTCTCACTTAGCTCCTTCAGATCCATTTCTGCCTTCACTCGATCTGATCCAAACACAAGTTCATCAAACAACCACCACGACAAACAGTGGTTATCTTTGTTGTAATGTTCATAATGTAATCGTTAGGGATGCACGATATATGGACATCAACATCTGTATCGGTTATTAGGCTTTTTAAACATATTTTTATCAAAACCAGAAGTAAAACTAGGTCGTTATTAACAACCGACGTTTATTCCCATCTTGTTGCCAACTGCAGGGTTTCCCCCAGTGCTTTATAAGACTGGCCACCGGCCAGACTAAGCGTCATGCCCCGCTCCTCTCCCCGACCCTACCGTGTCCGCTGACACGAACGGTGTAACGAAACTAGAACCCTCCATCAGCTATACTGGTGAGAAACAGCATCGGAACGTGTGCAACCCCCCCACCCCCACCCTCACGGAGGAGCGCTGCGTGACGGACCGCGTGACCCTCCGCCGACGGCCGAATCCGCCGGGCTTAACTCATTTTCTGGGGGAAACCCTGCAATTGCATGTGTGTTTCAGGTGGGGCGGGGGATGCCTATGTGGGTTCAGTGTGGGCATGTGACAGTGATCATGATGCAGCCCAGGAATGGGGGGGGGGGTGTTTAACTGAAACATAGAAGCAATGCATATGTTGTTGTTGCTTTTACACATTTTCCAGAGTGTGGAGATGTATATTTATATGTATGCTACCAGTTATCATCCAAAACAGCAGAATTAATGTTGATGTGGGTGCATCTCTAGGATTGGTGCACAAGGAACTGACCAAGGTTGAGATTGAGGATTCCTCCTGTTCCTGTGGTCCTCTCCTGCTTGGGCACGAGTCCAGCGTTAAAGGGCTTCGGACTGCCCGTCACACTGCCAGCTGGACCCACCTTCCCAGAGACAGGGGATGCTACAATTACCAGAATAAAGGAAAAAAATCCATTATTACCTTGTTATTCTGTTTATTCTTTCAAAGTACATTAAAAAGGCAACCGTGTCCTCAAAGTAATTTACCCGTACAGTCCATGGATTCCTCTCCAGTGCTGTAGTGCAAAGCAGGATTCCTGGTGACCTTCTCCGTGTCTTGCTCCCCATCAGACCCTGTGTGAACCGAGGAGTTGGTGCTCATGGGAGAACGGGGCGTTTCTGTCATCGAGGCTCGCCGACTCATAGCGCTGGGCGTGGAGCTCTTGCTGAGGATCATCTTAGGAGATGCAGTTATGTCAAAGTTGAAGCGTAGTTTGTCCGGTTTCTCGGTTTTCACCGCACCAGCACCGGGGTTGGAGGGATCCAGCAGCATCTGCAGCTGGTTGTTGGGTGTGTAGGGGGTGCGGAAGGGCGCGTAGTTAAAGACCCCAAATTTTTTGCGTATATTTTCCACATAGACCTCCATCTCTTGCATGGCACTATTAAAAATGCTTTTTGTTTTCTTTACAGAGAACGGGATCTCTTTGGACATCAAGTAGCAGTTGTTGATCGGTACCCAGGCTCTGCACAAAACATCATCGTCGATTTAGACACGTGTGTTGGTTAGCAGAAAGAACTGTTTACCTATAGCTAACTTCACCTGTCGTGTTGCCCAAAGAAGCGTGCATCTACTTGCCCATCCTTTTCTCGAAGAGCCTTCGCTGGCCAGAACGGGAACCCCTTCAGCTTGGCCCAGACCAGGGGGTGGGGCTGACTCTGTTGAAAAGCAGAGGAATAATGCTTCACGGCTCTGGAACCTAAAGTATAACATATTAATTCACAGAAATTAAAGTTTTAGGATAAAAACATACGCATGGTTCGCAAAACCAGTTATCCCTTTTTTGGCATGAAGACAGGTAGCACTCTGGACACACCTCAATCTCATTCATCTAATAAACAAGAGTTTTAAACACAAATACAATGTTATTTTATACATGCATTAGATGTATCCAGAGAAATACACCAGCAGTGCTTTTTTACCTCATGTTCACAGATCTTCACAATGACTTTGGCGGTCGCAGTTAGTTTGTGATTCCCTGAAACAAAGTCAGGAGTTGCATTTATTTGTTTTTATAAATTCACAAAATCATAATATTACATCTTTTAAAGTGGCAAACCTCCATTATAGATGATGCAGTTGTGTAAGATCCATTTTATATCAGCAAGAAAAGCCTCTGTGCAACCGTACATTTTCTTTTTCACATTCTATCAAAAAGCAAGAAAAAAGGATCATTTCAGACCTGACAAGGTTAAATCTGTTGTGTTTTTAAGTGTCATGCCCGTGTTGTTTCATGTGCTGCTGTTTGTATTTTATTCTAAACACAATGAATACCTTCTCTATAGTACTCAAGTCCATTGGGTGGAAGATGTATTCTGCATAATCTGGGTGTTGTTCCAAAGATACGGGCTTCTGAAAAGGCTCCGTCTGCTCCAAAAATATGAGAAACAAATACATTTAATCTTGTTAAAAAATGTCTACATGAATGAAAAGTCAGCCTTAGAAAGACGAAAAGATTAAAGCGCTTTTACCCCAGGCTGTTTAATTTTCTGGAGTGCAAATTTCAGCAGGTAGGAGAGCTGGTCTATCGTTAGCATCGTCATCGCCTTGCTCTGGGTTTCAATGCATTCAGCAACGGTTATTTTCTGCAAACAAGCAGAGCATTTCAGCGATATTAATTCTTATCACTAAAGTAACAACGAAGACACGTCATGAGCACTAAACTAAACACCAGCTCTACGCAGTTACAGGGTATCTGCAGGTTTAAGGGAGCCAAACTTAAGACTTTTTAAGACCTTTTTTAAGGCCACTTTGACCAAATTTAAGCTATTTGTTTAAATTAAATGTAAGCTATAATTTCCAGCTATTGCCTGGAACCGGTGCTAACCATGTGGCGAACGTGGGATTAACCATCCAGCTACCATTAAACTTGCATTTCCCCATGATGCAAGCGCCCACTAGCTTAACCAGCTAATGTGCTCATCTAAAAATAGCCCCCTTTCACAACCAACTGAATGTGTATGGTTCCGCTTATGCAAATGTCATACACAAAAAATGCTGAACACCAACTAGAAATTCACGAAAATTTTATAGAAATCAAAGAATCTTGTTTATTGGGTCTTTGGTAATTTAAGACCTTTGGAAACTCTATTTAAGGATTATTTGTAATTTTTAAGGCTTTTTAAGGCCTTAAATTTGGAAAAGCAAATTTAAGACTTTTTAAGACTTTTTAAGGACCCGCAGATACCCTGAGTTAGCAGCACGTAGGGCCCGAAGACATCCATAACGAGGAAAATGACGAATAGCAGAATGGGACATTACCAAAAATAGAATTTACTGTAAAACACACTTTTGCAATAATATTCATAAGAGTAAGAGTCCTCTGCAGTCTCCTGTCAGTGTGAGGATGGTGGGAACAGGGGACACATTATAGTGAACTGAGGCGAGGACGTCTGCTGCAATAAATAACACTAAATATAAAGTTTATAGCAGAAATATGTCCAAACAACGTCTGAGATTTGGACTTAGGAACCTCCGATATCGTAGCCTGGCCTGCCGGACTCGACCGGTTTAATTCTGCACAGAATTAAATGGAGGATGAGTCTGGCAGGACGATATCAGCAGAGATTTAGGTTAAGGAAACCATAAAATACCTTTTATTTAACGATTAAATGCATCAATTTTAAAGCAGCTTAATAAAAACAAACATTGAACTGAAATGCTTTTTTTTTTCTGTTGAAATTTGTCAATGTCCATTAAATTGTAGCTGTTGTTTTTTTTCTGCCTAATTGTTAAAATTTTAATAATCCGCCAAATAAAAAGCTACTTTTCAGTGAAAATGTGGTTTAACAGCACAGAATTCCTAAGAAAAACTTAATTTACAAAATAAAACAACTCATTTCATAAACCCTACTTATGCAACAGGCTAACGACAGCACACGGATCTGAAGCGTCTACAGAATACAACTGGTGGCAACGCATCCTCAGCTGTAGCCGCTTCGGTATACTATACACGATTCATGCTAGAACTCGTTTTTGCACACACAGGCACTTCAGCATTATACCTCACACTCTGGACAGAACCAGTCGCCCTCGGGCTCGGCTGGTAGTTTGAGGCACTTGGCGTGGTACACCCTGGGGCAGAGCTCACAGCAGAGCACCTGGCCCTCGCGGTGGCACAGCCAGCAGTAGAAGTCATTCCTGCCGTCCTGCGGTACAACATCAACAGGGTCTGTGGTGAGTGCTGGCTGCTTCATATAGTAAAAGGGACCATGTCTTAGCTCTGACTGAAATGCAGGCAAGAGAAACAGGGGGCAGGTTTCAAAAACACGCAGGAACACAAAAAAAGGTGCAATGCAACAGAAACAAGGCAGTAATCAGGTGGGGTAAGCAGGGTAAAAGCAGCAAGTAGGGTAATAACCACAACAAAAACAGTGCTTCTGCAAACCAAATCTCCAATTATTTAAGGTCTAAATGGATTCTTCTGCAGTATCTTACTGATGTTAAACTCCTGGATGCAGAAAGGCCTCAAAGATATACAGACATGGACAAAATTGTTGGTACCAAACATCGTGTTTCATACAATTCTGAGGCTAAATTTAGGATTTGCTGTTTGCTCAGCAAACGTCTACACATTGTGTAAACTGGGATTAGGTGTGGCGTTTGTCACTGCTGCTGTATATAGAATAAACATAGAATAAACAGAAAAATGGACTCAAATATTATTCTACAGCTGGAAAGCAACTTTATCCATGTTATTTTCTGAGTGGGCCGCCAACGGCACTAATGCACTTCATCAAGTGGTCAAACATTCTCAGAAATCCCCAAAATCTCACAGCTTTGTGTTTCTTTCTCAAAACTGATAACTAAAGTAAGTCAAGCACAGATTAATTAAACTATCTCTCTTTAACAACTTTTGAAACATTTTATGAGACAAACCTATAAAAGTGCATTGCAATAACAATAATGACTGTTTAATTCTTGTTATCCTTCATTTAAAAATGCCCGTCAAAGTAACAGGAACAGCCCTTTTGTGCCTGATTGGATAACAGCAATGAGACTCTACCACTGACACTGACTGTTCATGTTTTATCTCCATAAATAACACAAGCCTGAAGGAGTTCTGCCATGTGGTGGTGTTGCTAATGCTAACAGTTGGCTTGTACTAGCTGAGACGTTCTCTGTTGTTTCCCGAATGCTAAACCAAAAACAGCCTTCCCCGTCGTAAGTCAAGACGGGTGAGTCCATGAATGTTAGGTGACTGTGTGATGTACATCTGTCAGGGTTTTCTAATTCTAAAGATTCACCGTCTATTTTCTATCAGAACCTAATGCAGGAGATAGGTGTAGGAGACTATTTTCATGCTCAGCCTGCTTAGAATCTCAGTTACTCATTATGATCAGAAATTATCAATTGTTTTCAGGGAACCACACCTTTAAGCTAACTCCAACCAGCAGGACAGGTGAGCAGCTGTTCTGTAGAAGCAAAAAATAAATCTAATTTCTACTATTTAACTCAACAGTCGGTAGCTCTTAGTGACAATATAATTAAAAGCATTATTTTTCCAAGACTACAGCAGTTTGACAAAAGGCCACACCTCATCACACAGATAAATAAATATTAATTAATCTATTAATAATAAACAAAGATATAAATCTTTCTAGATTTACTGTGTAACATTAAAGCAGCTGGAATTGCTTAACAAAAGTTTCAACACAACAAAACAATATATACGGCTTGTTTTCAACTAAAAACATCACGGAGGCCGGGTGAATGCTGTATAAATATTTAATTACTGTTGCATCCAACTGAACAGCTGATCAGAAGCTAAACAAACTCTTTGCTGCACTTCAGGTTTGAGCCCTGATGGGCATTTGTGGAAATGTGATACTGGCTCCAATCTACTAAACCTGTTGTCTTTAATTTCAGCAGAAAGCACCGAGGTGGTCGTTCACACACATGACAGAAACTGGTTTAGTTTCAGTGACGGTGTGAAAGGAGCTGACAACAGCCAGCCTGTCACACCTCACCAGGGCAGATAACCAGAATCCCAGAGCCCCTACCTGGTCTTTGTTATTACAGTTCACAGCCCCTGGCTTCTTCTTTTTCTTCAGGGGGCTGGGGGAGGTTTCTGAGGGAGAGTGTCCATTGGAGGAATGGGTGGGACTCGTCACCTTGCGCTTCTGTGGTGCTGTTGATCGTTCTGCTGACCCTGGTGGGTCAGGGACTGGGTGAATAAGAACAACAACAGCTTAGAAGCATCAAAACAAGCGATCTGCACCACTAATGCAGTTATGGGATGAACACAAGCCAGCCTGTATCCCTCTCGTCACATTCTACATTACGGGAGGACGTTCAGGTTTCAGATGATTCTTCTGTTACCTCATTTGACACCAAAAGCAATAATAGAACATTTACATGAAAGATATCTAAGCAGCAGAGAGTGCTCCAAACAAATTGCTCGAAGGCTTCACCCCGTCTAACCAGAGCCTGTGTGGGTTCCTGATATAAACAGGCACACAGCACTCATAATGGATCAGCCATACAGTCATAATGACCATCAAAGCACATTAGACCCTGCTCTCAAAACGGTAAAAATCTATCACGCTCTCCTACACGGTGATGTTTGACTGCTAATGTGAGGTGCACGGCCTTAAGAGACTTACCTTTGGATCGCACAGAAGCATCCATCCCCTCTACCACATCAGACTCGGTCTTTATCTCCTCCTCAGCCAGACTGCAGAGCGACGAACATGAGCACACACAAACACAGAAAAGAGGGGCAAACACAAAGTCAGACCGGGTGCTCACAAACCGTACCAGCGTAACAGTAAACAAGTGGAACACCACCTAAGGCGCCGGGTCTCACGGGATTTGTCAATAGGGACCCGGCTGGTTTCCAGGGGTTCAGCTTTCATTTGACTTTAATGCATTTGAGTCTGGTATTCAAATTTGGTCCATGTTTGCGGTGGCACTCATGTCTGAAAATGTTCTTTATATTCCAAGAGAGAGGAAGGTAACAATCACCATGGCAACGCTCCTCTTCACACAGGATAATTATATATTCACAATGAAACAGAGGGCCATTTAGCTAAAATCTCCAAACATCCCCATTCTCCAGGAATCTGTGCAGCTTCAGCATCTCATTCCAACTAGGTGCTAATCTCTGTGTTTTGTTTATGACAAATAAACCTACAGAGGCAGGAAAACCAGCGGGGAGTTGGCCCATCCAGCCCTGATGAACAGCACGTGTTTCTGGAAGCTTTCAAGCCCTTCAGTAACAACAGGGTCCTCCCAAAGGAGCTAGGCCTTTTCTTAGAAACCATCTTTAAAAGGTTGCTCTAATATTCATCAACTCTTAATAAGCCTCTGGTATAATAAGCCATGTTCTTGAGCTGATTATTAACCTCAACATTTTCCTGTTTTATAAACACCCACTAGTGAACCCCGTAAGCACCAGTCTCTTACTCAGTGTGGTTACATGCACACTGACCAACAGAGTCGATCCAGGTCGATCGTATTGTAAAAAGCCGGGAGTCTTTATCGTAGTTTACATGCACATTACAAAACTGGCCTCTCAAATAAAGTTTGTTCCACTCCGGTACAGTAGGTGGCGACATGCACCCTTTCATGCCGGCATTCTTCTGGTTAGCTTATAGCAACACAAGCAGTAAACAGAGGCTGGCGGGAATGAAGCAGATGGAATAGAATCAGGATGTGCACAATGGCTGAAGGACTGTACAACAACAACGCTGGAACACAGCTTATTTGGTACGTACTGTCCCGTTTTACACGTGTTGATTTGTGAAGACAGTCTTGTCAGATGACCGCTTCCTTGGTGTCGCCACTTCCGGAACACGAGCGTCCTACCAGTTTAGTTCAGCTGACCTGTTTACATGCAGAATGTAATGGAATTGCTACCGCATTATCTGGGAGCTTCAGCTCCGCCTTCAGCCAGACGAACACGCTTACGTGTGATTTAAAAAACCAACGTGCGTCTTTTTAGGGCAATACTTGGGTTTTCTTATGTGCATGAAAACTAATAAATATTTTACAACAGCTAAATATACAATTGACAAGATCCTTGATGTTTGTTGCTCATTTGAAGCGTCGTTTTTAGTTTGAGGAACAAAAAGGCAAAAAATGAGAATAAAGAGATATTAAATGAGGGTTTCTGGTCGTTTTGTGCCTCCTTTGCTAAAGCAGCAGGTTCCAATGGTTCTAACAATGTCCCGTTTATTTACAAGCCTGGAGGAAAAAAGCCCCGATGGGTCACACCCTTGATCAGTTAATAGCTTTAGCTGCACCTCTGGTTTCAGCTAAGACGATGGGGTATCAGGCTACTAGGAGCACCAAGGCCAACCACTTCAGCGGGACAACTTCACTCTCTCACTGACTGATCTAAATGTTTTTAAAGTTTTCTGTTTATAAAGAGAAAATGAACACAAGGCTGATTAAATACCAGCAGAGGGAAAACTGTTTTAAAACTATGGTTATTTAGATCAATCTCAACGTTTCCTGCACTGTAGTTGTAGAACTCTTCATGATACTTACTAAAACCACCAACAGCACACAAAGACCTTCTAAATACAGTCTTCCTTTTTCAGACTGCCAATGTAGCAACCACCAACAGCACATCTAACTAAATCCCAGAGATAGGAGAAGAAAAAGGCAGCCTGCATTGTCTAAAATATGTCACAAAGACCTGGACAGAGAAGCTTAAGAAATATGGCGCATGAGTTTCAGTTAGCACACACACACACACACACACACACACACACACACACTCTCACACACTCCTCTACCCCTTCAGGGCCTTCCTGTTCCGGACAGAGTGAACAAACGAGGCCCAAATGAAAATAAGAAACGTTAGCCGAGTCACTCTGGACCACAACCGTGAAAAGTGAACATTTGCAGCTCAGAGCAAAGTGCCACAACTGTTTTCTTCCTCTATACCTACTAAACACCAAGACGCTGCTGCAACTAGCAGACAAGACAGGAGGACCAGAGGTAGAACAGGCATGATGATCCAAAGGGCATTCTCAGATCAGGAAACATGATCCAGCACACAAGGAGAGTAAGGCGGATAAATCCTCAGCAGGGTCTGAGAAACATTCCAAAGAAACCAGGTTTAGGAAAACAGTATTCCCCCTTCTGCAAACACTGGAGTACCTGATGGACAAAAAGGAAGCAGCACTGAGTCACTGCCTTCAGATCCCACTCCTGTGAGAGACGAGCAGGGTTTCTCTCGTCACAGAAAATGGAGGCCACAGCTTCCTACCCTCCCCCCTCTCCCCCATCCCCCACTCCAAGGCTCAGACTCGGGCACTGGCACATCCATACAGGAGGACCAGCGAGATCTGGGGAGATTTCAGTCCAACGTTTGAGAAAACATGAGCTATGTCAGGAAAAGCCATCACAGCCAATCACAGGAACAGAGGAGAAGCACAGAGCGGAGACACGGGAAAATCCAGCAGCGTGAGAAGCCCTCATCTGTTTTTTTCTCTCATGTTTTCGATCTCTGCTCTTCTCTGTGAACACTGCTGTCAAAGAACAATTAGGTGTCATCTTCAAGGCACAGAAACATTATAAAACCTCGGCCTGTAGGTAAAAATATGCTGTTTTTTACACGTTTCTGATACAAAACTGTTTAAATGAAAACACTGTTTTGTGCTGGAACTAAAATCACTAAAGATAAGTAGCACAGACTAAAAACATGCCACACAAAACCCAGGTTTGGACTCCTATTACCACAAAACAGCTGACAGAAATCAAAACTCACATGCAGATAAAAGAAGAAATCCCTGATTTTAACTTCTGATTTCACTAAGAGTTACTCAGTAAAATAAAAACTCAACATTTCACAAGGTAATGCTTTGTTTGTACAACTAAACCCGTATTGCTAGTCTGAGCAGTATTTTGTGGATAAAAGAGAAGGTTTGACCTGGATTTTATATAAGGTTGAATCAAAGATGGCTGTGGAATTTTCCAGAAGGCCCTGGCTCTCCCTGCTGTTCTCCCTCCGATTGTCAATCTTTAACCTCGGCTCTCGCTGCAATTGGCTGGAGGGCCAGCAGGCTGCAGCGTTATTGGTCGGCTGCGCTGTGCCACACAGATCAGTGTGCAGGCTCCCCTCTTCCTCTTGAAGCTGTTTTGCTGCAATGCAGAGATTTCCTCCTGTATGAAACGGCGCGCTCTTCTTACCTTTAGCTTTCTGTTGCTGCTTATGGCAGCAAAAACCACGAGGAATGATTTTAAAAAGGCCTTTAGGGAGATTAAACCTGTGGTTGTGATTAATACCTCAGCTGCTCCACGTCTGTATTTACGGGCTGCACCAACGCGGACCCAGGCCCTGATCGTTGTCCCTCGTGCTCGGCTCATCTCGCTATTAAAACATTTAGATAATGTGTTCATGAGAAGTACGACAGCTTGTTTTCACCAAACCTAACATAAAGGTCAAACAAAGTGTGGCCTAAAAAGACGGTAATGATATTATTTTCAGCTTTTCCTTTTCTTTTGGTAGATCAAAAGCTCCTTCTATCAGCCCACAAGAGGACGAGGCTGTCCTTTGTCCTCCCCACACAACAGAGACAGCTATATCGGTGCAACGTGACGCAACACAACGTACTATGTTCTCATGATTGTATCACGAACTGATCATTTAACTGTTTTTAAACGGAATAAACAAACTTTAATCTGAAAGTGCTTAATAAAATAAACCCGTCTCACCTCTTTGAGTCCTGGTGCTTTTTATCAATAACTACATTTGTGTTTTGTGTGTGAAAGCTAGAAAAATACTCAACCTAGCAACAGGAGAAAGAGAAAATAAAACTAACAAACACACAGCAACACCTATCAGATCCTCTCAGGCATTTAAATATTACATAAGCATGTCAGCAAAACTCCTGCTAACCCTTGTACTGTTTCCTTCTCCTGACATCTGATATGCAAAAGGAGGGCTAAAGTTCTTCTTTACCAACTACAAAATGGCCACTCTGTGTGTGTGTGTGTGTGTGTGTGTGCGTGTCTGAGAGTGGAGGAAGCAACATGGGGCGGTAACCTCAAGGCCCATGGCTCTAAGAGCTTTGTGGTGTGTGTGTGTGTGTGTGTTTTCTAAAAAACTGGGCAGTAAAAATCAGAAGGATTGCTGTGTGTTAAACTGTTTTTTATGTTCACTGAGCAGAATGATGAACAACGTTCTCACAACAAACCTGTAAGTCGGTCTCAAAAATCTTTTTTTTGTTTTGTTTTTGTTTTTTTGCAGACATAGAACATTTGTTCTTCCTGTCCTCCCTGCCAGGTCCTCAGCACACAAGTTGCTGTTTGTGTACCTTCCTCTGGCCTGGCACAAGACAAAAAACCCAGAGCAGAGCCAGTCCACTCACACGTGCCCTCAAACCCCTGATGCCCATCCCCCAATAGTTGTCTGCCACAAGACTGCCACAACAGAGATGAGACATGGCTGCCATTAGTAAATCCAGTTCTCTGTTGCATTATATTAAAAAAGGAAAAGGATTTGCCATGGTTCACTCTGCCTCCTGTATGGCAGCCTGGTTGTCTGGGGGCACCCCCGTGACCCTGAGACACAGAGAGAGAGCAAGGGTGAGAGTCGTTACCCAACCCCCCACCCTCAACCCTGTGGAGCGCGGAGGCCTGACGAGGCCTCCAATCCACCCCGGCTCCTCCTCCTTCAGCACACTAAACTGAGTTTAAGGGTTGCACATTCATCATTAGAAACCAAAGTCATCGCAAAAGCAAGAAGGAAGCCATGTTGTTATGAGAAGGCTGAGATAAAAAAGACAGAGCTTACCTCTGTGGATGCATGGCTGCCTGACACAATGTTATGTCAACACTTATAAAACATGGAGGACACTCTCAGCTCTCAGCCGGGGAAGGCTCCGCTCTTCAGGCAAGGCGATCAGGCCCCAGCGATGTTAGCCAGATCCTGACTGGTTGCCTACCTCACAGGCGAGATACAAGGCAGCACCTGATTGGCTGAAATGTTTCCTGAGTAATTATCTTTTGTTCACTGCAGGCAGGGGCAGCACTGTGAGAGTCGGAGACAGAGGAAGAAAAATGAGCACAGTGCTAGGTCTAAAACCACACAATTATTGGATCAATATGAGCATTTCTGACAAGCAAACCCTTTGTAACAATGCTCTGAAGGCTTCAGGAGGAGAATCTGGTGGTAGATGTCTCAGCTGAGGGCTTGTAGAGTGGTAGAAGCAGGACACCAGGACTTCTCCGCACAAGCCTCCATGTTTTATGTGGAAAGGGCCTTTGTTGAAACTCCTCCCTCCTTCTCAGCTCTCTCCAGAGGAAAATCCGCTCCTGCTCTTTCCTATTTTTCCCATTTGTACACACAAACAATAGGCAGCAGGTTATAGACTTATTAAACATGCAGGGTAGAATGTATTGATGTGATGCACTTTTTTTGTTTGTTTTAATGGGTTTGTGATATACATATGGACATAAAGGTAATGCTTGGAAGAGTGTTTAAAACACTGGAAAATAACATTTAGCATTAAAATACTATTTGTGTAAAATAGAGAATTAAAATCAAATGATTATCAGAAAATAGATCTTTGGTGCTAGTAAAAAGCATTTATAACCTGCATAAATCTTTCGTTTTTTATGTCCTTTTGGTCTGTCACTGGCAGTTATAGAAAGCCAAATCATTTATTCAACAGACACGAGCAGTTTATTGAAAGGTGAAATTATTAAAATAGCCCAGCTTTTAAAGTAACACACAATCATTGCACGCAGAATGAGATTACGTAGGCAGCTCTAGGCTTTCAGGACAAATCTAACTTAAAACAACACCATAGACAGGAAATTACAAATATACAATTAGTTTTTTATATTGAATATATTTTTATGTATTGTAGTAAACTTCAATGGTAAAATTATCTTACCCTAACTGTATTTGTGTAATCTTTCTTTAAAACTGTGTGTGACCGCTTTGCTCTGAACGTCTTTTCTACAATTTTCTACGATTTCGAACCACAAAAGAATGTTCTAATAAGGACAATAATGAAGATTATGATAAATGGCCTGTATTTGATATAGCGCCTTCTAGAGTCCTGGAACCCCCCCCCCCCCCCAAGGCGCTTTACAACACAATCAGTCATTCGCCCACTGGTGGTGATGAGCTACGATGTAACCACAGCTGCCCTGGGGCACACTCACAGAGGTGATAATGAAGATTATGCTTAAATAATTATTTTCAAGGTACATGTTTCAAACTCACGGCTTAATGGATATTAAATATGCTTCACAGCTGACAAATGTATGATGACGAAACCTTTATAAAGCATAAAAAAATCCATTACTTAATTTTTATCAAAAGGCTTTACAATGAAAAAACATTTAACGCCCAACGTGGGGCTCGAACCCACGACCCTGAGATTAAGAGTCTCATGCTCTACCGACTGAGCTAGCCGGGCTGTGAGAGGCAGCATTCCATTGACATTTATAACGAAGGCTGGGTGAAGTATGGCAAGCCATATTGGCATTTAAGCCACAACTAGACTAATTGTATTCTTTCTATTCAAAATAGCAAATGAAGACATTAACAGCTACATTGTTACTAACAGAAATTATAATTAAAGATATTCGTAACAATAACCGCGCTAGTAGGAATTAGGTATGAGAAATCTCTAAATTCTTTAAAAATAAGGTGGCCATTTTTTCACACACACACACACACACACACACACACACACACACACACACACACACACACACACACACACACACACACACACACACACACACACACACACACACACACACACACACAGGCATAGACACACACAGACACAGAAGCAAAAGCAGTCTGCAGATATACTAGGGCAATATTTACTGCTTTTTATACGTCAGACATCGACGTATATATGTCGATGGTCAGACGCCATCTTCGTTGTGTGACGTACGCTGCTCAGTGCCGATTGGCTCGGTTAGAATTCTCAAGGGGTGGGGTTTTTTTGTATGGGAGCATTACCAGGCCCTTATTCGCTTCCCACAATGAAGCATTGGTATGGCTGGCCAGGCTAATATCAATAGGGCAAAAGCAAAAAACACAAAAACATAAAATAACTAAAAACTGAACAATCAATTAAGTAAATGAGAAAAAAACAAAAACACAAACACGTGTATACATAAACATACAAACAGCACAACAAATCAATATAACAGACATAACATTCCACAGATAAATAAATGTCTAATTAAAGTAAGATAATAAATGCCTAAAAAGTGAACCACAGAGAACATAATAAACAATTACAAGTGGGCATTATATGTTCTTACATCAAAGTTTTAAACTGACGAAAAGATATAAAGGATCTTAAATCAGCAGCTAAATTGTTCCAATTCATTGGAGCTTTGACAGCTCCAATATTGCAAATACAGGGAGTGCAGAATTATTAGGCAAATGAGTATTTTGTCCACATCATCCTCTTCATGCATGTTGTCTCACTCCAAGCTGTATAGGCTCGAAAGCCTACTACCAATTAAGCATATTAGGTGATGTGCATCTCTGTAATGAGAATGGGTGTGGTCTAATGACATCAACACCCTATATCAGGTGTGCATAATTATTAGGCAACTTCCTTTCCTTTGGCAAAATGGGTCAAAAGAAGGACTTGACAGGCTCAGAAAAGTCAAAAATAGTGAGATATCTTGCAGAGGGATGCAGCAGTCTTAACATTGCAAAGCTTCTGAAGCGTGATCATCGAACAATCAAGCGTTTCATTCAAAATAGTCAACAGGGTCGCAAGAAGCGTGTGGACAAGCCAAGGTGCAAAATAACTGCCCATAAACTGAGAAAAGTCAAGCGTGCAGCTGCCAAGATGCCACTTGCCACCAGTTTGGCCATATTTCAGAGCTGCAACATCACTGGAGTGCCCAAAAGCACAAGGTGTGCAATACTCAGAGACACGGCCAAGGTAAGAAAGGCTGAAAGACGACCACCACTGAACAAGACACACAAGCTGAAACGTCAAGACTGGGCCAAGAAATATCTCAAGACTGATTTTTCTAAGGTTTTATGGACTGATGAAATGAGAGTGAGTCTTGATGGGCCAGATGGATGGGCCCGTGGCTGGATTGGTAAAGGGCAGAGAGCTCCAGTCCGACTCAGACACCAGCAAGGTGGAGGTGGAGTACTGGTTTGGGCTAGTATCATCAAAGATGAGCTTGTGGGGCCTTTTCGGGTTGAGGATGGAGTCGAGCTCAACTCCCAGTCCTACTGCCAGTTTCTGGAAGACACCTTCTTCAAGCAGTGGTACAGGAAGAAGTCTGCATCCTTCAAGAAAAACATGATTTTCATGCAGGACAATGCTCCATCACACGCGTCCAAGTACTCCACAGCGTGGCTGGCAAGAAAGGGTATAAAAGAAGAAAAACTAATGACATGGCCTCCTTGTTCACCTGATCTGAACCCCATTGAGAACCTGTGGTCCATCATCAAATGTGAGATTTACAAGGAGGGAAAACAGTACACCTCTCTGAACAGTGTCTGGGAGGCTGTGGTTGCTGCTGCACGCAATGTTGATGGTGAACAGATCAAAACACTGACAGAATCCATGGATGGCAGGCTTTTGAGTGTCCTTGCAAAGAAAGGTGGCTATATTGGTCGCTGATTTGTTTTTGTATTGTTTTTGAATGTCAGAAATGTATATTTGTGAATGTGGAGATGTTATATTGGTTTCACTGGTAAAAATAAATAATTGAAATGGGTATATATTTGTTTTTCGTTAAGTTGCCTAATAATTATGCACAGTAATAGTCACCTGCACACACAGATATCCCCCTAAAATAGCTCAAACTAAAAACTACTTCCAAAAACATTCAGCTTTGATATTAATGAGCTGTTTGGGTTCATTGAGAACATGGTTGTTGTTCAATAATAAAATTATTCCTCAAAAATACAACTTGCCTAATAATTCTGCACTCCCTGTAATAAAGGAAATTGTTGATCTCGTGTTTCTAACTGGGTCAAATATAAATTAAGTTTTTTTTTAAAATAAATACAGCTGTACTAGTATAAACTTAGGTTTTGAAAGCAAAAATAAAATCACAGAGAGCAGGAATACAGATTAAATTTTACCTATCTGAAACGAGTTTTTACCAGTATCAGCTGAAATATAGCTACATACTCAATACACATACACTGTGTATGTGACATAATTTGTTGTAGGAATAATTACATTTCAGATGTTCTGCAAAGTGAAATGGCCTTTCTTAGGGTTCTACAAACCACCAAGGCGCTTCACATCACAATCAGTCATTCACCCATTCACACACGCATTCACACGCTGGTGGGGATGAGCTACGATGTAGCTACAGCAGCCTTGAGGCGCACCACCAGCAGGCAGGGGGGTTAAGTGTCTTTCCCAAGGACACAACGGCAGCATTCTCTGGTCGGTAATCAAATATTATGATTTCTTGAATGTGACTAGAAACAATTGATTTATGGATGTCTGGAATTCACATCCAGTCCACTTAATAAATGTTAAAACGGCTTACCAACCAATTCAGTATAACATGGTTGTTATGGGTTTGTCTCGTGCTGCCCTCTACCGCATAAAATAAACCGTAAATAAGAGTTAATACCAAGAGTAAACATGAGTACCTGCTATTTTAAATAGCTGCAAAGTATTAGCCACCCTCTGCTCCTGAAAATAACGGTCAGAAAAAACAGAAGGAAAAAAACGAAGGACAAACTTACTGTCAGGAGTCGCGTGCGATGTTTGCTAATTAATTAATATTAACTTTCACGTTCATTTCCAGTCCGTAGACATAAAGTTTGGCGAAAACAGAGAAAAACTGCAGAAAGAAGAAAATAAGTTTTACGTTCATAAGTAGTGTCGCGTTAACAGTAAACATCCTTTAGCATAAATGTTTACCTAACAGGTGGCGCACGGACAGGTTTAAGGTTCTACTTCCGGTCAAGTAAACAAAAGACTGGTAATTTTCAACATAAAAGTTTAACTAATCATATATTTACTAACTTTTCTCATTTGTATAAAACAAAACAACTTTGGTATTTAAATTAATTTTGTGCCTGTTTTAACTTTTTAGAATTACCCATATTTTGTAAATGTATGCAAAATATATTTAAAAATGCCTACACTTCATCATGATTTCAGAATTTCAATGTTTTCCACTTGAATGTTTTATCTGCAGTTTATTTTAATCATTGGTGTGCCTTCATTTGTTTGGGAAAAACAGCAAAAATGCAAATATCTAAGCCACAAATTATAAAACACACATTCAGCATTAGGCCTACATAGCCATAGTCTTTAGGGAAGAAATGCATACTTCTGTTCTTTGTAACAGTTGAAACAATTCAGTCCTAGCAAGTGCAATGTTGGCTTTTGGGTGAAATAGAAAACTAATTAAAAAAAAGTCGAGCTTAACTACTACTTTTGTGTTTTACCTTGGGGGAAATACGTTGCTGGGGTGATTAGAAATCAAATTAGGGCTATACCTGAGCTACCTTCATTCTATAATTAGTTTACCATAAACTATGTTTGGAAATTATTTTAACGGAAATAAGTTAGATATGTAAACATATATTTTTTTTATACCAATCTGTAGACGAATCAGTTCTCACAGCCCTAGCTCTGCACTCCGAGCTCCGAGGGACGCGTCATGCAAATTGTGGGTGCTTACGTGAGGTACGTGAACGCAGCACGGTGATGGACTCTCCTCTACGTCAGCGACGCTGGGCGGTTCATGAATGGGGATCTGAAGTGGGAGGGTTCGCCATCTGACTTCCAGGCAGTAAAAAAGTGGGTGTTGTTTTGTGCTGTTGTGGCTGCTCTCCTGAGTGTGTTTAAACGGTTTAAACCTACAGTCATTGGTTTAAACACACCAGCAGCTAGCGCGTCGCGTCGGTGTGGTAGCGGACTACCGTGGAGGGGATCAGCCGCACAGGCCAGCTGCAGCTCACAGCAGCAGCAGGGGAAAGCTGCACCTCCAACACCCGCCGCACTCTCTGCGACAGCTGAACTACAAACAGCAGAGTTCGTTCTTTTGAGCCATGGGGTTCCGCAAGAAGAACAAGAGTCCGCCGGTGCTGAGCCACGAGTTTGTGATCCAGAATCATGCAGATATGGTGTCGTGCTTGGCTATGATTATCCTCCTCGGCCTGATGTTTGAGGTACTGTGAGTGTGGAGCTCCTAGCTGCTGCTAGCTTTAGTTAGCTCACATGCTTCATTCCCTTCTCATGTGTCTAATTAGAAAACGTGCACGTGATCACCAGCTACACACCGCTTTCATGCTGCTAACCAAAACCTGCAATATGCTTTGGTCAGCTGGTTGATCAGGCTAAATGTTTGCCTGGAGGCTGCTGCACATTTGATACAGCAGCTACAGCTGACATGGGTGAGGGAAACTAGATAGCCTTCCTTCCCCTAACCTGTTTTCGCCCAGTCTGCCTGCAGGGGCCCTTTTAATAAAATATTTCTCCATAAAGATTTAATATGTAATCCTACTTAAGGAGAAGATTATCAAAAAATAATAATCACCACAACAGAGTTCTTTAGTTTAACTCTTAAATGTTTCAAATCAACATTTCAGTATCTGATTTTTTTTAAATTGCCAAGAAAAACGGCCTTTTTAAAGTTACAGGTATAGCATTTATTAAGGGGAAATGTTATAAAAACCCACCTGGCCTAGAGTGAAAAACCTACTGACCCTGAAACATGATAGCTGGTTGTAACCCCAGACCATCACACTACCACCACCATGTTTGACTGTTGCTTTGATGATATAGTTATTTTTTATATGCAGTGTTAGCTTTAAACCAGATGTAATGGGACACACACCCTCCAGAATGTTAAACATTTGTATCATTAATCCATGGAATAGTTGCCCAGAAGTCATCAACCAGGCATCTGTGTTCTTTACGGTCAGCAGAGGGTTTGGCCTGTGCCTGTCTTATTATTGAATCTTGAACTTTGACCTTAACCTTAAGTTGACAAATGGAGACCTGTCAGTGCTTTAGATTATTTTCTGAATACTAATGTTTAATTATTTGCATTAGTGCATGACACGTTGCTTTTTGAGATATTTTATGCTACTTTGTGTTGTCACACAGGTGATGTCTTAGTTCTAAAGTAATCAGGCCTGGTTGTGGCCCAAAGTTTCATCATTCAACATTAGATTAAGTTATCTTTTAAAATTGCATTTTGTTTTTGCTAATTTTTTACGTATAAAATGATCACTTTCTTCCAGTTTAAAAGGGGCATCTGGCAGAAACTGAGTTCTCCTAACATTAGCCACGATAACCCGTTGTCTTTAAATTTTATTTTATTTTTTGCAACAGGTCACCGCAAAGTTTGCGATCATGTTCATCACAGTCCAGTACAACGTAACCCAAGGTCTCGGTGAGCGGATCAGAACGGAACCAGAACTGGTCATTAATGTTTACTTCTGTTATTTCATTGTTTAGTTCTTTGATTGGTTCTTATTTTTGTGTCTGTTTAGACGAGATAAGTGAGCCGGTGAACCTTTACCAGTATGGCCCTAAAGATGTGGCCACAGTCTTCTTCTACCTGCTCATAGCGGTCATTCTTCACGCCTTGATTCAAGAATACATTCTTGATGTGAGTACATTGTTTTTGTTTGAACCCGCTTGGATGAAAACACCCTGGTTTATTTCAAAGGGATCAAAGTACCACAGGTTTCGTTGTCATGTGTGCATCCTCTGTTTTTGATCTTGATTGCTGTTTGTTAACGACCAAATTCCACATCTTTCTTTGTGTGAGAGCTGAAGCAAAATCAATGAGCCACCTTGCTTTGGTGACTATTCGCTTTGGGAGGTTGCTGCAAATGAAGAATATTGTTTTTAATGCTAAAAATAATCAAATTTAATAAAATAAGTATTTTATTTTGAAAAAGTTACATCTCTCAGGGTCACAGCGATCTATGTCTGTCTTTGAACATCAGCCAGATGATTTTATTGGCCTTTTTTCTTGGTGTCTGTTTTTCTTCATCCAAGTTTTTAACAAATGCCTCCTCAAGTTCTGGCCCGTGTGATGAGACAGTTGCATCTCATCTGTACCCCAACACATGCATAAGGAAAGTCAGGAGCATTAAAAGTGTATATATATATACACACACACACATTTTAACTTAAACTTAGTTCTTTTATTTTCCTGCTGAATCTAAATGGATCCGTATTTGTTCACGTGGAAACCAGAAGCTGTAAGAAGTTATTGATCTCTTCATAGACCGCCTGGTTTCTGGTGTTCGTTGAGCCTCCAGTTATCAAGTCAAGTTGCACACTGCTATTTAATTTAGAAGTGAAAGTACTGAAGCACAGTGAGACATTTCTCTGAATTAGACCTTTGCAGGAGAAAACCTCATTTGTCCAAAGTGGTGATGCAGCCAAGTCACCTCCTGATGCAGTCACATCTCATCCTGTCAGCCACATTATCTGGGTATTAGTGAGGGAATTATATTGATCCAGCCAAGCAAAGTGGGGCAATGTGAGTCCAGATTTAGTCGTTTTCTAACCAGTGTAGGGTTTCAAGTAAAGGTTCTGTTGTCTTTACCATGAAATAAGTTTTAGGAATTTTTTTTGTTTATGTAAATTAAACCTAAAAATGTTCCCTGTACAAATATCTTTATGATGAATTACAGGGAGTGCAGAATTATTAGGCAAGTTGTATTTTTGAGGAATATTTTTATCATTGGACAACAACCATGTTCTCAATGAACCCAAACAACTCATTAATATCAAAGCTGAATGTTTTTGGAAGTAGTTTTTAGTTTTGGCTATTTTAGGTGGATATCTGTGTGTGTAGGTGACTATTACTGTGCATAATTATTAGGCAACTTAACAAAAAACAAATGTATACTCATTTCAATTATTTATTTTTACCAGTGAAACCAATATAACATCTCCACATTCACAAATATACATTTCTGACATTCAAAAACAATTCAAAAACAAATCAGCGACCAATATAGCCACCTTTCTTTGCAAGGACACTGCCATCCATGGATTCTGTCAGTGTTTTGATCTGTTCACCATCAACATTGCGTGCAGCAGCAACCACAGCCTCCCAGACACTGTTCAGAGAGGTGTACTGTTTTCCCTCCTTGTAAATCTCACATTTGATGATGGACCACAGGTTCTCAGTGGGGTTCAGATCAGGTGAACAAGGAGGCCTTGTCATTAGTTTTTCTTCTTTTATACCCTTTCTTGCCAGCCACGCTGTGGAGTACTTGGACGCGTGTGATGGAGCATTGTCCTGCATGAAAATCATGTTTTTCTTGAAGGATGCAGACTTCTTCCTGTACCACTGCTTGAAGAAGGTGTCTTCCAGAAACTGGCAGTAGGACTGGGAGTTGAGCTTGACTCCATCCCCAACCCGAAAAGGCCCCACAAGCTCATCTTTGATGATACTAGCCCAAACCAGTACTCCACCTCCACCTTGCTGGTGTCTGAGTCGGACTGGAGCTCTCTGCCCTTTACCAGTCCAGCCACGGGCCCATCCATCTGGCCCATCAAGACTCACTCTCATTTCATCAGTCCATAAAACCTTAGAAGAATCCGTCTTGAGATATTTCTTGGCCCAGTCTTGACGTTTCAGCTTGTGTGTCTTGTTCAGTGGTGGTCGTCTTTCAGCCTTTCTTACCTTGGCCGTGTCTCTGAGCATTGCACACCTTGTGTTTTTGGGCACTCCAGTGATGTTGCAGCTCTGAAATATGGCCAAACTGGTGGCAAGTGGCATCTTGGCAGCTGCACGCTTGACTTTTCTCAGGTCATGGGCAGTTATTTTGCGCCTTGGTTTGTCCACACGCTTCTTGCGATCCTGTTGACTATTTTGAAACCAACTCAACTTTATTTATAAATTGCGCCTTACAGGCAAAAACATGCCACCAAGGCGCTACACAGACCAAGTAAAAACATAAAACATTAGGTCCAGAAAATAAAAACTTTGGGTCACATGATACAGACGAACACAGTGAATGCACGGACCACTTTAAGTAAAACAATAAAAACTAGTTAGAAAGATTAAAAGACAGATCATAAAAGTAGGTTTTTAGCCTTGCCTTAAAATCCGCCACAGAGGTGGAGGCCCTTATGCTGAGAGGAAGCTCGTTCCAAAGCTTAGGACCTGCCACGGCAAAGGCCCTATCACCACGCGTCTTTAGGCGATCTTGGGACCGAGAGGAGCGTGAGATTCTCCGAGCGGAGTGACTGAGCAGGGGTGTGCGGTTGAAGCAATGACACCAAGTAAGGAGGGGCCAAACCATTTAACGTTTTAAAAACCAGCAAAAGTATCTTAAAACAAATCCTTACATCAACGGGCAGGCTAATGAAGCGCAGCCAGGACACGGGTAATGTGATCATACTTGCACCTGCCCTCTAAAAATCTGGCAGCAGCATTCTGCACCATTTGCAACCTGGCTATTGAGCCCTTGCTCACACCAAATAAAACAGAGTTACAGTAGTCCAATCGCACCGTAATAAAAGCATGGATTTCCATCTCAAGATCATGTCGTGACAGGAAAGGTTTGATCTTTTGACAGCCGACAAAGGTGGAAAAAGGAGGAGGAGATCACTCCATTAATGTGGGTGTCAAAACAAAGGGCACTGTCTAGTTTAACACCAAGATAAGTCAGTGGGAGATGATGTGAGCGTTGAGACATGGTGCTTTATCCTGCTGCAGGAGATGGGTCCACACAGTCACAAAGGGATGGACATGGTCAGCAGCAATAGGCTGTGGTGGTTAAATCAGGCTCGGGTGGTACTAAGGGGAGCAGAACATCCCCCCGCCGTTACACCACCAGCAGCCTGAAGCACCGATACCAGGCAAGATGGATCCATGGTTTCATGTTGGAGAAACCAGATTCAGCCTCCACCATCTGAATGTTGCAGCTGAAATCCAGACTCATCAGACCAGGGAAGGTTTTCCCAGTTTCCTCTCGTCAAGGATCAACATGTTGTGGTTCAGAGGTTCTGCAGACCCTTGTTGTCTTTCACTGGTCTAGAACCAGTCTGACCATTCTCTGACCTTACTCGGCCCGTTACTGTTCAACCTCTATATACTGCCCTTAGGAGCCATTTTCAGAAGGCACGCTGTCTCATACCATCTTTACGCTGACGATTGTCAAATCTACTTTTCATTCAAGCCAACTCAATCAACGAAAGCTCTGTCTGATTGTATCCTTGAGGTCAAGCAATGGCTAGCTGATAACTTCCTCCATCTTAATGACTCCAAAACTGACTTAATCGTTTTCAGTCCTAACAGTATCACTGCAACTCAACAACCTGACCTCAACTATCTCTCACCTAATGTATCCTCTGTAATCTCCAACCTTGGAGTAAAAATGGACCAGGCTCTGAAGATGGATGCCCAGGTCAATAACACAGTTAAATCATGTTTTTACCAACTAAGACGCATCTCAAAACTAAAGCACATCCTGAGTGTCCGTCTTCTGAAATCTGTGGTCCACACTTTCATCACCTCAAGGCTGGATTACTCTAACTCCTGCTTATACGGCATCAGTAAAGCAGCTCTTTCTAGACTTCAGCTGGTCCAGAATTCAGCAGCTAGGTTGCTGACTGGAGCTGACAGAAGACAACACATTTCTCCAATTCTGAAATCTCTCCACTGGTTGCCCGTGCAGTTCAGGATAAACTTCAAAATTATGCTTCTGACTTACAAATCCTTGAACCATCAAGCTCCTCCATATCTGTGTGAACTTGTCCATTTCTACAACCCGCCGCGTGCTCTCAGGTCCGAAGATAAGCTCCTCCTAGCTGTTCCAAATGCACATTTAAAAAGCCGTGGAGAGAGGGCTTTCTCTGTCTGTGCACCGAAGCTGTGGAACGCATTACCACTGCTAGTGAGGCTAACACCAACAGCTAGCATTTTTAAATCACACTTGAAAACTCACTATTTCAACCTAGCTTATACCACATAATTATGACCATCACTTACATCTGCATTGTTTAAAAATGGAATCCACAATATCAACTTCCGTACTATTGAGGTTCTTCTTAAAATACAATACATTTTTAAAGTACAAAATACTAATTCAAGGTCACTTCAGGTATTTTTTACTGTCAGCACATGGTAGGAGCAGCTGAGGGCAGGGACATAAGAATAAAGTAACACACTATTGTTACTTGACCAACTACTAATTTCACACAGAGCAAAAATCCTCCTGCAGTGTTTTGTGATGCTGCTTAAAATGCGCCATGAGATTGGACATATTTCACTTCCCTGGTTCTGTTCCACCGCGGGAAGCTTGTGCATGACAAGTGTTGCACTGAGCCACACTATCGTTTTTGGACTTTAACGAAAAAGACCCAAACACGGCCGACGTCGCTCTTGTTCCTTGCTACTTCGATAGCACACGTAGGCTTTGCATGCTGGATCTGAGCGCTGCTGGATAGAATTGATGGAATGGAATTTAAATCGGAACGGACTGCTTCTTGAACTGATATCGGACCTATTTCCGTTATCACTGTCTGAACTGGACATCCCTAATCTGTGATATACTTGGACTTGCACTGGTACTCACAACTCTGCCACATTCAAAGCCTTTTAAATCTCCCTTCTGCTCTGTTGAGTTTAAACTAACAATAGTCACCACATGTGATTGGCTTATTAGCGGTTTGTGTTAAAAAGCAACAGAAGAGGTTTACCTGATAAACTGGCCAGCGACTGTGGGCCTAGATGATGTTGAAAAGGAAGTTTTAGATCCTTCAGTTTATGATGCCACACTGATTGGGATAACCTTGTGTGATATTTGTTGCAGAAAATTAATAGAAGATTGCACCTGTCAAAAACCAAACACAGCAAGTTCAACGAGTCTGGACAGCTGGCAGCGTTCTACCTGTTCTCCTTCATCTGGGGCTGCAGCATCCTGACATCGGTACGTGGTCCTGGACTCGCACCAAAATGCCGTCCCAGGATGCATTGGACCTTATGTCATTCTAGTGATGCATCGATATGAAATCTTTGGGCCGATATTAATATCACTGTTATGGCTGATAATCAATATTTGCCCATACCGATACACTGATGTTAATGCTTCTAAAATCAGCAGATTTTGTATAGAATGAAAATGATTAAAGCTGAATTTACGTTATTATTTACTCACACCACACATTTACGCTTCTGAGATGATTACAATCACTGTCACATGGCTAAACAATTACTCATCACCCCCCTCACCCTCTGAAACAGATACACAAATGGAAACGAGATGGAAAAAATATCGGTTGTTAATATCAGCCCTGTTTTAGTTATCGGACCGATACCAATATTTTAAAAATGACTGATATCGATGGTGATGGTGATATATTGTGCATCCCTATGTCTTTCTTTTAATCTTGTCACAGGAGGACTTTGCAACCAACCCTACTTTCCTGTGGGAGGGATACCCACACACTCACATGGTGTAAGTACAGATCTTCAGAGAACTTGTAAAAGATTGATCTGCTATTTCTAAGAAATACATAAAATTTAACTTTTAAACACGTTTCATTTAGTAAATACTTGGGATGCTCCGATCTGACATGATCGGAAATTGGAATCCTTTGGAAAGACCGGACAAGCCAGCCGACACTAAAAGATACGTTATAAAACAAGAAATTGTCTACAGACAGAAAAAAATGCTAAGCTAGCAGTATGATCTACTTTCTCTTTAGCAGGTGTTTTGTAGAAAGTAGTGACCCTGCTGCTGACCGTCATGTGCCGTGCCATCCCTGTCTCGCAAAACAACCACACACTGAGTAAAGGACATGAAATGTGAGCGACAATGCTACTTTTACGTTTGTTCTTAATTTTAACACGTTTAATGTACTTCCTGAACGAGTGATGTTTTATGGCCCGTAAAAACAGAAAGAAATGCATAAATGATTTAAATCAACTTAAAGGACAACTCTGCTGTGTTCTCCCGTTTTCTTAACGCTCTTCTAAAGTACTGGATCGGGACTCTTATCGGCAGATTCTTAAAATCAAATGACTCCGATGGGGAGCCATTCAACTTCAGGGTTCATTTCAAGATCCTGGTTCTGGTCTTCAGGGCCTTACATGGACAAGCACCATCATACATTGGTGATCCTCTCAGTCCCTACACCTCCAGCAGGTCCCTGAGGTCCAGTGACCAAAGCTTACTGGTTGATCGGAACATCCCTAGTAAATACTAGTAAACTTTCTACTTTAAACGTTGTTGTTGTTTATCCATATCTGATTGCGGGTTGCGTTCTCTTGATTTTACGTTTACCGTCTAACCGCTTCTCAGCTTGGAGAACATGGACTTGGGTAAAAATCCAGTGATTAAACATCCTGCTCTCTGTTTAGTTTTCAGGTCAAGTTTTTCTACATTTGCCAAATTGCCTATTGGCTCCACGCACTTCCTGAGCTGTACTTTCAAAAGGTTCGGAAGGTAAAGGTTTTAAACAGGCCTTTTAACACTAATATATATGTGTGTGTGTGTGTGTGTTTAATTCTGTCCTCTCTCCTCGTCTGTTTTACTCCTACAGGAAGACATCCCTAGGCAGCTTTACTACATCTGCCTTTATGTTGTCCACATCACTGGTGCCTACGTCTTAAAGTGAGTCAGAAGGCTCAGCTTCATTCTGGGAATCCACAGGAAGCTTAAACGTGACGTTTTGTTATTCCAGCCTCCACCGCCTCGGACTGGTGCTGCTGGTGCCTCACTACCTGGTGGAGCTCCTGTTCCATGCTTCCCGTCTCTTCTACTTCAGTGATGAGAACAAGCAGAAGGGGTATCCCTTTATGTCTTTGTTGTTTCTCTTCATTTCCGCACGTTTTTGAGCGCGTACACAGCTCTTGTCTTTTCCAGATTTACTCTGTGGGCACTGCTTTTTGTCATTGCCCGTCTCCTCACGCTCACACTCTCGGTCCTGACGTTCGGCTTCGGCCTTCCCCGTACGGGAAACCAAGGGTTTTCTCTTGCAGATGGTAACTTCAATGTGCTCACCATAAGGTAAGGGTGTGGAAACTTTCAAACAGTTTTGCCCAAGTCCAGATGTTAATGGTTAAAACGTTAACCCCAGGATGACCTGCCTAGCAGCCATCTGCCTGACTCAGGCCTGGATGATGTGGAAGTTCATTAATTTCCAGCTGAAGAAGTGGCGAGAACACAGCCAGAACCTAGCATCGAAGAAGAAGACGGTCAGCCCGAAGATCAAGCCTCCTAAAAGGGACACGATGAAGGGTGAGAATGTCATCGATCTTTAGATTTAACGCTGATAATTGGGACAACTCCCTGGAATCAGGGACGACTGGTAAAGTTTGGATGACCCTGTTTTCTCAGGAGGAGCCACCAACGGGGTCGTCAAGTGTGAGGAGAAGCTGTCGCCGCGGGCGAGAAAATCCAAAACTTCATAAAGGAGGAGGAGTTGATGGACGATGAGTAAAGGAGTTCTGACCATGTGACTTCATGTCTCTAACAAAACATCTCATTTTATCTGCTGCTCTCCTAACAACCGAAAGGAATCGCGCTAAGAAACTTTACACCGACGCTTGGGGCGCCCCGTTCAGATAAAGTTCAGTGTTGCTGGGAGTGTTTACGATCCGGGCTGGTTCTGATGCTTTAACAGGATGGATTTAGCTCTTGAAAGTGTCCTTTAGTGTAAAACTCACCTTTAAACAGAGGAGCTCTTCTATAATCTACCATGTAACCGGTACCCTTCACACACACAAAAAGCCAATGTTGACTTCAGGTGAACTTCTTGTTAGTAACAATGAGCTGCACAGGGTGTGGTTCGAAGTTTGGGCCTTACTTGACGTCCTGCCGTTTTCAGGAAAAGAAGAAATCCTTCTAGGAGACGGTTGAAGATAGTCGGTGTAGCTGCAGCTGGAACAGCCAGGCAGCTTTTCCACTCCTTAATCTTTTACTGCCAGTCGCCGCTGAAATCCACCCCGTTAGAGGATTGAGGCACCTTTTTATATTCCTTCTGGATATCTTACTGTCCTGATAATCAACCTGTGACAGAAACTGGTGTGATGCTCTGTGTGATCTTTATAATGGTGATTGGGAAAAGGTACATGCTTCTGGGGATGCGTTTAGGTCTTTTATATGTGAAGCATGATGGTTTAAGGCTAAAAACTTTACAGCTAGTCTGTACACACACACACACACACACACACGCA